>NC_089596.1:44251951-44851951 GCF_019320115.1 Miscanthus floridulus
TGTCGCGGTGATCACGGGAGTCGTTGCACTGGTTGCGGTGGTCAAAATTGTTGTTCCGACCATGGTTACCGCGGTAGTCATCGCGGTGTGGGGGGTGGTCGGAGCGTGGAACCCTTGCTGCTTCTTCGATAATTATCTTTTTAGCATCGTCGGCGTCCGCATATTTCTTAGCAGTGGCCAGGAGCGTTGTAACTGATTCAGGTCTCTTATGGAGGAGCTTATCCCTTAGGGCATCGTGGAAGCGTAGGCCAGTGATGAAAGCCTCGATTGCCTCGTTATCGGAGATTGACGGGACCTTGATGCGCATCTCTAAGAAACGCCGGACGTACTCTCGCAGTGGCTCATCCTTCTGATCTCGGATCCACTGCAGATCATATTTGTTGTTGGGTTGCTCGCAAGTAGCAATGAAGTTGTCGATGAAGGCTTGCTTGAGCTCTTGCCAAGAATCAAAGTAGTTCGCCGGCAAGCTGACCAGCCATTGGTGACCTACATGGCCAATAGCGATTGGGAAGTAGTTAGACATGACGTGCTCATCAGCCATGGATGATTTGCACATAGTTTCATAGAGCATGACCCATAATTTAGGGTTCTCCTTGCCGTCGTACTTCTGAAGTTTTTCGAGCTTGAAGTTCTTGGGCCATATGACTTGGCGAAGGTGCGGAGTAAACTTCTTCAAACCCAGTGGGCCGTGGGCAGTATCATATTCCATACGGCAATAGCTTTCATGGGATGCACAATCGTTGGCTCTCTGGTTGATGCGATCATGCAGATCACGTCCTCCGAGGTAATGGTAGAGATCGTTATTGCCATCGCGGTGATCTCGGTTGCCATCTAGATTAGCCCTGCGATCATGGTTATCGCGGCGATTATCATGGTTGTCTCGGTGGTTGTCGTCCGGACGTCGTGGCGGTTGTCCCCACGACGGCAGTTGTCATCCCGACCACCATCATGGCCATCGTTTCCACCTTGATAGTTATCTGATGGGTCGTTGTTGCGTGAGACACATTGGTTGGGTGGCTATGAGCGACTTGAGTACTGGTGGCTGTGGCTTGACTTGACTGAGATGGATGGAGCCTGGGCTTGATTTACAATCTCTACGGTCTAGGCCATAGCAGCCGTCAGATAAGCTTGTATATCATCGCGAACTGCCTAGGTTTCTAGGGTATTGGGTAGCCGTTGTATTGTCGCCATAGCAATGGCTACGTTGGCGCTTGGAGTCCTGAAGACCTGTTTGTCCCCCACCCTATCGAAGGCATTGTTGAGGTCGCATGGCTGGACCCTTATGCATCGTGCCTCCTCTTCTGCTTCGGCTTCGATTTGTCAGTGATTAAACTAGTCAATATTGCGTGCTTCGCGTGCAATCCTTTCTTGTTCTGTTTCGCTGACTGCTGGTGGTTCGTCATTACTGACAACATTGATCAAATCCCCTCGCCTTGGTGGGAAAGACGAGAATTGTGGGAACCCCGGGGCGTGGTCTGGTATATCCAGATCGTATTCGACGCCTTCATCGTCATGATGCTAGAGCTCAGTGTGGACGGAGGCATTAGATGCGATGCCAGACGAGGAGCTGGAGTCACCCTCTTGGACTGTGTGGATGAATCCTTCTTGATAATCCTCAATCCGGATCATGTTGACGAAGTTGTGTGGCTTCGGCCGAGGTCAATGTATAAAACACAGATCTGAGTGGCGTTGTATATTATACGCATAGTTGGAGGTAGCGTTTCGTAGGCCATAGGATTGGGCCTAGTAGTTCTTCATCGAGGCTTCGTACTCGGAGAGCCAGAGACCCATCGCGGAGGCTGGCCGGCGACGAGCGGAGCGCCCTTCAGGAGTAGATATGACCACGAGATCTGTACTGAGTCATGCAGGATGACTGGCCCGAGCTGGTCGGGTAGATTTGTTGTGGGGAGCGGTTACCTGCTCATTAGGTTGACTTTGAATTAACTTACCAGAGCTAGGGTTTCAGCGAGTTTGGTGCCAACCCGATCGATGGAGTCGAGCAGGTCGGTGTTGTCGATCTGGTTCCCTTCGTAGCGGGGAAGCGGACGATGGGTTGTCGGCGTGGCTGAAGATGATGTAGGCGTGGTCGAAGCCAGATGTACCGTGGTTGGAGCTAGATCCACCATGGTCGGAGTCGTATCCACCGTGGTCGGAGCCGTATCCACCGTGGTCGAAGCCATAGCCGATGTAGGTGAAGCAGTGGTCGACACAGATTGAATCCGTGCCTCCTCCGTGGTCATGGCGATGAAGTCGTCGGAGCCGGTGGTCCAGGTGATCTGGTCGACGGTGAACGTGAGGCCATTCGGCGTAGCCACGAAGCCGGAGATGATGACCATCTTGTTTGCTTGGAGAGCAGTACACACACCCCCTACCTGGTGCACCACTGTCGACGAAATATGGTCGGTAGTCTACCTAGGGGTATGCCCAAGGTAGTAGATTGTTGGCAGACAGATGCGCAAGCCACAAACAAGACGGTGACGCAAGACAGACACAAGGTTTTATCCAGGTTGGGCCGCCAAGAAGGCGTAATACCTACGTCCTGTGTCTGATTGTATTGCTGTATGTCAATGAGAGATGTTTTTTAGAGGGGTCCCCTGCCTGCCTTATATAGTCCAGGGGCAGGGTTATAGATCTAGAAACTAATCCTATTCAGTTACAATTGCCATAGGTAGCCGGATAAGGACTCCTATTCTAACCGACCAGGATCTTGCTTGATCTCCAAATCTGCCTTAACTCCTTGCGCGGGACTCCGAACAGGTTGGCCGGGCCGCGCGTCATCTTCCAGTGGACTGGACCCCCTGATCCAGGCTGGCCCAAGCCTAGCCGTAAGGGTATAGGGGTTAATACCCCCACAGGAACCATGCTTAACAAGGATAGAGACGCACCGTAGAGTGCTGGCCACGGTGATGCAAGCTCGATGATAATGATGCCGGCCACGAGGAAGAATGACAACGAGCAGCGTATCACAGCGAAATTAGGTGCTTAGAACCAGTCAGCTGGGTTCGCAAGGAGTAGGCGGAGCTATGACTAGCTTTGCTGCGACTGGATGGACGCTACAGCGATGGCACGTGTAACACCTCAGTGTTATGGTTGCACTAAAACACTTGCATCACATGAGCATGAGCATCATCATCTCATTCATAAGCATCATACCATTATGAATGTTATCATTTCATGTGTGTTTCTATTTGAACTGCTTGGTTTTATGCTAGCAATTGTGTGTGCTCATGTGTGGTCTATGCAAATGTGTGTCAAATGTCCTCTTAAACAACTTAGCTACACTTAGAATGTCTTTAGCAACAATGTTCATGTTGACCATCTTGCCTAATTACACTTCCAAGTAATAGCTTGACTTGTGTTGATCCTAGAGCTCTTATCTTTGACTGTTTAAAAAGTACAACTTAGAGTGTTTGCATGTCTAAGCAACCTAAAGCAAAGTTGTAGCAAATTTTATAAGGAACGAACTTTGTTTAGAAGCCAAGTCATGAAAATGTGCACAACATGTTCAATTTGGGCCCACAAGCCAGAAATTAGTGCTGATTCTACACTTAGAATTTTTCTAAGTGTTTAATGCATTTCCAGTTTGATGGAGCCGACTTTGGTTTGATGCAACTTGTTATTCATTGCGAATTAGCTAAAGGTTTCTATAGAACAATTGTAGCCCTATAGTAGCTCTACATCTTTGCTTCAAGAGGATCCTGCTAACTCACCACCATTTATGCATTTGATAGTCATCTAGTTGAGCTGTCAGATGTTGGTGACTCGACTGAAATGGAGCTACAGTGCTTCGGCCGTTCAAGTCATGGCCGACCGCCGTCTGGCCGAGCGCGCCAAGTGGAGGCTATACACCGGTGTTGGCCCCACTGGTCAGGCCATCGTGGACACGATGACACCACGCGCCTGCTGGCTGGCTTATTTGCTTCGCCTATGCCGCGTCTCACCTCACCCGTTCGCTAGAACCAAGCGCCGCGCCTCCGCCGTTGCCGAGCAAGCCGCGCTGTCGCCTAGCTCGCTCGCCGCCGCAAAAACGCTGCCTCCAGCTAGCTCAAAGCTCCGCCATGACCTCCTCTACCTCCTCTACCTCTTAGCTAAGCCATTTGAGTCGAGGTGAGGGCACATTGTTCTTTTCCGCCGTCGCTGCCATGTGCGCACCCTCGCCGGAACTCGAAGCCGCCGTGGTCGTGCTAGCTAGGGTTCTTCTCACCCTCCGTTTCCTACCTCTCTAGCTCCGTAGTGACACCGTGAAGCTCGTACCGAGTTTGGGTGGGGCAATGGGGGCTCGCCGTCGCCGAGAGTGCCGCAGTGACCTCACCACCGTCCGCCATTGCCGACTGCCGTCATAGCTAGAGCGTGGTAGCGGTTGGGGAAAGGGTATAGGTAGGTGCGTATCGTCGCTAGGAACACGCCAGTGCCTTTGGCCTCGCCGGAGATGTAGCCGCCGATGAGCTACGCCATTCCCACGCCATCGCAGCCGCCAGTGCTCTGTTTTAGTGCCGCTTACATGTGGGGTCCCCTGACCGGTGGGTCCCAAGCGCTAGTGATTCAAGCCAGTGAAGCTAGTTCATTATTTCAGATTTTGATGCTATTTTGTGAAATTTGTATCTCAAGTTTTGTAGATCCAAATGGTGTGGTTCTAATTTTGGTAGAATCACAGTGAAGTCTAGTATTTAAGAAAAATATGACATGAGCACATGATGTAGAAATTTTGGATGAATTAAATAGGAACTTGAAATGTGTTTTTAAATGCATGCAAACTTGTTTAAATTATATCTTGAGTCTCTGTGATCCAAAAATTATGAAATTTTGTGGGTAAGCTATTCTTGCTTAGTAGAAGCTCTGGTAAAAATTTGAGAGTCATTGCATGTATGGTTTTTGAGTTATAGATTTTTCTTTTATCATTGATTGATACTTGTGTAAATTTTTGTAAATTATCTAGGAATCCTATGACCATGAAACTTTGTGGGTAGCATCCTAGTACCTTAAGGATGCTAGGAAAAATATGAAATCTGTTGCTTGACACTTTTCACTAAGGTTTCCTATTTATGCCATTTTAAGCCTTTATGCCTTGTCATTTTGGTGTAGGATGTGATACTTGTTCAAATGATGTGAAATTTATGTAGTAGCCTATTGGAGACATGTATAAGCTACTGTAATTTTTGTGGAATTTTATGTACACTTTGGATATGTGTTTATTATTTAACCTAAGTCTCTAAATAAATTATTAAAGGCATGAGAATAATTTATTTAGGAATGGACACTATGTTTTCTGGTGTTCTTTCAACATGTATGATGAGTTAGTAAAGTTGGTCTTGTCCGTTTGTATGTTTACAACGTAAGTTAATAATTATTTCTTGCGTTGTGTCTTTCTGGACAATTCTGGGAACTTTATAAAGTTCACCATGATAAATTGGTTTGCTGGGAAAGTGGTCAATAACAAAGTTGTAGGAAACTTGTTTATATAGCTTGTGTCAAAATTGCAAGACATTTGGCCTAGTAGTTTGAGAGTTATCTCAGTTGGAAGACAGCACTCCCAACTGCCTACTCTTTGGAATCCACGGACAGTTTTACAAGATCAGTCTGGGTGACCTAGTTTGAGTTTGAATTAGACTTTGGTGTTTAAATGAAAGTCGTAGATAATTTTATAAGCTTTCCAGAAAGTCTTAAATCATGGTATTTGGATCTGTAGAACTCCAGTTATGGATCAAACTTGTAGCTACTGTTTGCAGCCTGAAAACTGTTGAGTGCAGTGAATGACTTGTTGCTTTATATGAGTTGATGTGGTAATTTAGATGCTAGGCTAATTAAGATAAATTGTTAGTTGCAGGTGCTAGACCTCTTACTGAAGATGAACAACTTTATCTTAGGTTATTAGAACTTGGTGAGTGTGCCGTTCTTGTTTTCTAAAAGAGATATGCACCTACTCGGTAAAATCGATGTTAATCTTGTATCATTATGTCTTTCATGCGTCCATTCATACATGGCTGTACATTTCATCATCACCTTCCATCTCGTGTGCATGCATGATTCTTATACTATGCATATGCATGCAATAGGTGTTCCGGAGGGAGTCACGCTTCTAGAATTCGAGCCAGTACTTCCGGAGGAGCAGCAGCAAGCTCAGGAGCAGGAGGTGCAGGCCCCCGAAGAAGGAGTCAACGAGGAAGTTCTTGAGTGTCCCGATCACCAACCTTCGTCTTTTCTGAAAGGCAAGCCCCGGAGCATTCTAAGTCTCCTATGTTTTGAAAATGGTTACTTTGAGTATCTTTATTTATTGATGCATTAAGTGATAGGAATTGGATGCAAACACTTGTTGCATATATATCTATTCCTTGGCCAGTATACGTACCCTGAAGCCTATTTAGGTCCAGGAGCGAATCAAAGCTTAGCCATGCTTAGACCGGTAAAAGTCAGGTGATTTCCTATCACCTGCAAGTTAGGATGATGTCCGGTCACGGTTGGCTATATTTGCTATCATGGAAGATAACCATGAGTTAATAATGAATTGTGACCGGGCGGGATGTCGATAGAGAAGCAACAAGGCAAGGAGGTCTTGGGTGTGGATCTATCCCCGTCTGTGTCGGTTAAGGACCGATTCGCTGTACGTCCTCATGTCATGTTGAACGCATGCCTATCACTTAGTTGGCCGGATAACTCGTTCCGACCGCGAAGCCGAGTAGCTCAATTCAGGCCAGAAGTCTGGGAAGTGAAAGTGCGCACCCTAGCGGTAGTAAGGATGTGCGGGGAGCTATTGGCGTAAGTCCAAGGTGAGATTGACCACCTGGCAGAGTGGACTCCCTGAAGGGTGCGGCGCTGCTCAGAACCACGATTCCTGAATTGTACCAAAGGTGACCTAAGGCTACCTTCGCGCGGTATGCCTGGGTTTGTGTTAGGAATACCCCTCCAGCTGGATAGGAATCGATTTCGAATCGCCGTCTCTCCCGGATAGTGAGAACTTGACTGAGCAGCGGCAACGTAGATGCACTTAATTGAACTTGATGGTTAAATCGATGATGATGATACAACATTATATCAGGATATGGTTACTAATGTTTGGAGTTAATCAATTGCTTGCTCTAGTACAGGTGCTAATCTAGTTGTCAGGTTAATATTGTTAACTTGCTGCTTACTCATAAATTAAATTATGCTCTCTTATCACTAAAGCTTTTATGCAAAATGGTTGTCGAGCAAGATCCACCGATAAAGCCTTGCATACTCCTTGGTGTCATTTATTTCTGGTTTACGACGGGTAAGTCTAGCTGAGTACATTCTCGTACTCAGGGTTTATTTCCCCCTTGTTGCAGATGACGTGCTCTATAACGGCTACTGCAAGTATTGTCTCCACCCTGCGGGGGATGAAGACTAGATCATGGGCATGATCATCTATGTTATCTTATCTTACTGCTTTTGCTGGATATGACTATGGAACTGGCTTGTATTTGAACTAAGTGTGTGTGATGGTGTCAAACTACTTTGCTTCCGCTATTTGTGAACTCGTTTGTAATAACTATGTGTACTCTGAGGTATGAGGATACTTGTGAACTACTTGTGAAATGGATGTAACATGTGGCTTGTTATGTTGAATTACTGTGATCTTGGTTGTATGCAAGTTGGTTTGAAATCCTTCGTGGTTTCAGTTGACTACCGGGTTTATATGGGTTCAAGTATGACGGTTTGATCACTCCGGTGATTGCTTTCGTACTTGTGCTCTTATAAATTGGTCGGTTCTGTTACAGCTGGTATCAGAGCTAGATTCAACATTAAACATGTCATATGTGTATTTAAAACAAAAGCTTTTGTTTGCAAAAAAATCAGTTTTGACAACTTATAGCTACTTATATATAGGTATGTTTAAATCTGAAATTTTACTTAAGTGTGCCAGTGGTCATATCCTCTATGCCCAAATAAGGACTTTCAGGTGGCTTATTTAAGTAATGACTTTTGGGGGGTAATTGCTTTCATTTTATTTCGTCGTCCATACGGCGTGCTATTGTATGGATGCCATCCGCTTGGGTGGTAATGTATGGATCAATTGCCTCTACGCCCAGGTAAAGTGAGTTTTGAGAGCATGACCGTCCAACTGTCGGTCTAGGGGAGAGTTAGTTGTGGTTACCGGAATGTTTACATGTTGCACACATGTACATATGAAGGTACTTAATTGTGGGTGTATCAATCGGGTAGCTTTGGATACCGAAGTATATATATCCGGGGATGTATATATGGAGAATATCTTAGTTTACTGCTTTCATTGTGTGCTTATTTCTCTTTTGTTGGGATGGGCTGCAATGAATTTGTCTGCAGGTACACTAACAACGCAACGTGTAGCTCGACTAGATACGTATATGAGAGGACGTATGTATGCCACCGTCTATGTCGTTAGAATGTTAAATTTTTCTTAAGATTCGTGAGGACGTACGGAACGTGCATGCATCATGTTTACTCATGCCATTCCATTTTTGCATTACTCCCTCCCTTATCTTTAATTATTCCATTATATATTTCTCATCCTTTAAGATAATCCTCCCACGCCCAAATTGCAACATCACCACAGATGGCCGCACCAGCACTACCGCCCAAGAGCAGCACATTCCTTCATGTGTTTGGCACCCCAACCCTATTGTGGAGGGTGCTACATTCAGTAGGATACACGAGCGCCGCCTCGTTATACTTAGATGTAATCTCTGAAACTTGCATGTTGGCTCCATTTGGATGTGAGCTTTAAATAAAAGTCCAGCTTTGAAGTTGGCAAAAATTTGGCATGTGAGCGTATGCATCGCGTGAATGTGCGGAGTAAAGTTATGGCGATGTTATGAGGATGAATTATTGTGCCTCTGTTTATTGTATGAAATTAATCTCTCCAATAAGTTCAGTTTGGCATAATTCTACAATTCATCTGCAATGTATCTGACATCGTCCATCATTACTCACAAATGCACTTCTGTAGATGTCGCGCAATCTGCGTTCAGGCCAGTGCTGGGGGTAGTGGTGATGATGATCTTCCACCGCCACCATCGCCCACACCGTCTGATCTATTGGCCATGCTCGTGGAAGGTCAGCGTGCGTTGGGCGATGCTATGCGTACCCTGGCCCAGCATCAAGCATAGGGCCACAACCAATGATAGGGACCAGAGCCCAACCAGTTTAGTGATTTCAAAGAATTCCAAGATACCAAGCCGCCCGTCTTCAAGGAAGCTGAAGAGCCGCTCCAAGCAGAAGAGTGGCTAAACACGCTTGAGCACAAGTTCCGTTTGCTCAGGGTGACAGGAACAGATGAAGGCGGAGTATGCTTCGCATTAGCTACAAGGACCAGTAGGTATATGGTGGCGACATTATAGGTCCACCCTACCTAGAAATGCCCAGATCACTTGGAATCAATTCCAGGAGGCTTTCAAGAGTCATTATATTCCTCCCGGGTTGATGGCCATAAAGCACAATGAGTTTATGAAGTTGGTGCAAGGCACCAAGACACTCACTGAATATCTTCATGCCTTCAATCATCTGGCAAGGTATGCTCCAGAATTCATTGATTCAGAATCAAAGAAAATTGCTAGCTTTAAGAGAGGGCTTAGTCCCAAACTGATGAAATCCATGGGGAACAACAAAAGTGTCACTTTCAATGAGTTCGTAAGCGATGCTCTTACTCAAGAGAATAACGATAATGTCTATGCTGCTTCCAAAAATTGCAAGAGGGCCTTTGAGGCAGGTGTCTCTCAGGCTAAAGCTCCTAGTAGCGAAGACTCAGTTTCGCCCACCGGCTACAGCTGTTAGGTACCGGCTGCCACAGAAGAAGAATCAGGCAAAGACTGGTTTCAAGAAGGCATTTACTGTACCTCTTCCAAAGGGCACCACTAGGACCTAGGAAATTCTTTTGTTCCGCCAGCTAATAGGCCCTGCTGGAATTGTGGCAGGATAGGTCATTGGTCCAAGAATTGTCCGTATCCTCAGAAGAACAATCAGAAGCAAGGGAATTCTGGTGCTCGTCAAGGACATGTTAACTACACCAATGTGACAGAGATACCCTCCTGGAGAGGTGGTGACTGCGGGTAAGTTTCTTGTGAATCAACATCCTACAGTTGTACTATTTGATTCCGGTGCTTCGCATTCATTTATGAGTCCAGCTTTTGCATCAAAGTACAATCAGAAGGTAGTTACACTATCCACAGGTAGTTATTGCATTAGTGCAGCTAGAAGTAGTATTTCTACCAATCAAATAGTACCTGATGTGAGTATCGAAATAGAGGGATGAGTGTATACGGCCGATCTAGTAGTTTTGCCGGGACTTGGTATAGATATAATCTTGGGGATGAAGTGGATGAGCGGTCATGGAGTGCTCATTGATACTTCCACTAGGGTCATTATGTTGAGGGATCCTATTAGCTAGGAGGCTTTTCTAGTGCCACTTCCTAGAGAGTTGGAACTCCACAACACTGCTAATGCTATCCAGACCCCGAGAATTGAGGACGTTCCAGTAGTGTGTGAATTTCCAGATATATTTCCTGATGATTTACCTAGTTTACCGCCGGATCGAGATATAGAATTCAAGATCGAGTTAGTGCCGGGCACTGCACCTATTTCTAGAAGGCCTTATAGGATGCCACCCAATGAGTTAGCAGAGCTTAAAGTTCAGTTACAAGATCTATTAGAGAAAGGTCTTATCTGACCTAGTGCTTCTCCCTAGAGTTGTCCTGCTATATTTGTGAAGAAGAAGGACAAGTCATTGCAGCATGTGTGTGGATTATCGTCCACTCAATGCTGTCACAATCAAGAACAAGTACCCACTGCCCCGTATTGATATTTTGTTTGATCAATTGTCTAAGGCAAAGGTATTCTCCAAAATTGATTTGAGATCTGGTTATCATCAGATAAAGATTAGACCGAGGATGTGCCTAAGACCGCTTTCTCCACTAGATATGGGTTGTATGAGTATCTTGTTATGTCTTTTGGCCTGACCAATGCTCCTGCATACTTCGTATATCTGATGAATTCAGTATTCATGGAGGAACTGGACAAATTTGTAGTTGTCTTCATTGATGACATCTTGATCTTTTCCGTAAATGCTGAAGAACATGCCGAGCATCTGAGAGTTGTTTTATCTAGGCTACGAAGAGCATAAGCTTTATGCCAAGTTCAGTAAATGTGAGTTTTGGCTTAAGAAAGTACCTTTCTTGGGTCATGTGTTGTCTGATGAAGGGATTTCGGTTGATCCGTCTAAGGTGCAAGAAGTCATGGATTGGAAAGCACCAACTTCAGTGCATGAGGTTAGAAGTTTCCTTGGTTTGGCTGGATATTATCGTCGATTTATCCCAGATTTCTCTAAGGTAGCCAAGCCCATGACCAGGTTGCTTCAAAAAGATGTGAAGTTTGTTTGGACTCCAGAGTGTGAGACTGCTTTTTGCACTGTTAAGGACCTTGTTGACATCAGCTCCTGTGTTGGCACAACCGGATATCGAAAAACCTTTTGATGTGTTTTGTGATGCATCAGGTACCGGTTTAGGATGTGTCCTTATGTAGGAAGGCCGGGTTATTGCCTTATGCCTCACGTCAGCTAAGGAAGCATGAAGCCAATTATCCAACTCATGATCTTGAGTTAGCTGCTGTTGTTCATGCTTTGAAGATTTGGAGGCATTACCTGCTCGGTAATATGTGCCATATTCTATACCGATCATAAAAGTCTCAAGTATATCTTCACTCAACCAGAATTGAACATGAGACAGAGAAGATGGCTAGAGTTGATTAAAGATTATAATTTGGAAGTCCATTATCATCCGGGTAAAGCAAATGTTGTTGCTGATGCTTTGAGTAGGAAATCTCACTGCTAATTCTCTCTTGGAAGCAGATTATCATTTGGCACATCTATTACATCCTACTGTGTTACACAGTATTACTCTTAGTTGCTCTCTGGAAAGTAAAATCATCGAGCTTCAGAAAACCGATGTGGGTGTGTTCCATATCAAAAGGAAGATGAAGGAACAAGAGACAAAGCACTTTCGTGTTGATGAGAAGGGTGTTCTATGGTTTAAGGACAGACTTGTAGTACCAAAGGACAAAGAGCTTAGAAACCAAATCTTAGAAGAAGCTCACTCATCCAAGTTATCTATCCACCCGGGAAGTAGCAAAATGTATCAAGATTTGAAATCTCGCTTTTGGTGGACCAAGATGAAGAAAGAAATCGCAGCTTATGTTGCAAGGTGCGACAATTGTTGTAGAGTCAAAGCAATTCACATGAAGCCTGCTGGACTTCTCCAACCATTGTCTATACCAGGATGGAAGTGGGAAGAGATTAGTATGGATTTCATTGTTGGACTTCCTCCTACCCAAAAGAATTTTAATTCCATATGGGTAATAGTGGATCGTTTAACAAAGTCTGCTCATTTCATACCAGTTAGAGTTGACTATCGACCAAGTGACTATGCTGAATTATATTTTAACCAGATAGTACGTCTCCATGGTGTTCCTAGAACCATTGTATCTGACTAGAGGACCTCAGTTCACCGCTCATTTTTGGGAACAATTGCATAAGATGATAGGGACCAACTTAGTTAGAAGTTCTGCTTATCATCCACAAACCTCCGGACAGACGGAGCGGGTGAATCAAATATTGGAAGACATGTTAAGAGCTTGTGTCATATCATCCAAAGGTTCGTGGGATAAGTGGTTACCCTTGGCTGAATTTTCCTATAATAATAGTTATCAAGAAAGTATCAAGATGGCCCCATTCGAAGCGTTGTATGGTCGCTAAGTGTAGAACTCCTTTGAACTGGGTTGAATCTGGAGAAAGGAGATACTACGGCATTGATTTCGTTGAAGAAGCTGAACAACAAGTCCGTACTATCCAGAAACATATGAAAGCAGCTCAAGCTAGGCAGAAAAGCTATGCGGATAAAAGAAGAAAGCCCATTGAGTTTGAAGTAGGTGATCATGTTTATCTGAAGGTATCACCGATGAAAGGTGTGCAGCGATTCGGAGTAAAGAGGAAGCTTGCACCTAGGTATGTAGGTCCATATCCGATCATAGAGAAGAGTGGGAATGTAGCTTACAAGATAGAGTTACCTTATCGAGATGAGAGCTATCTTCAATGTTTTTCATGTATCTCAATTGAAGAAATGTATCCGTGTTCCCGAAGAAAGAGTTTCACTGAGAATAGTCAAGTTGAAATCAGATCTATCCTATGAAGAAAGGACCAGTGCGGGTTATCGACACAAGAGAAAGAGTAACCCGGAACCATGTGGTTAAGTTCTACAAGGTTATGTGGAGTAACCAAGGTAGTGAGAGCGATGCAACATGGGAACGGGAAGATTATTTGAAGGATGTATACCCTACCTTTTATTCAAAATGGTACGCTTTTCAAATCTCGGGGCGAGATTTTTTATAAGGGGGGAGGGCTGTAACACCTCAGTGTTATGGTTGCACTAAAACACTTGCATCACATGAGCATGAGCATCATCATCTCATTCATAAGCATCATACCATTATGAATGTTATCATTTCATGTGTGTTTCTATTTGAACTGCTTGGTTTTATGCTAGCAATTGTGTGTGCTCATGTGTGGTCTATGCAAATGTGTGTCAAATGTCCTCTTAAACAACTTAGCTACACTTAGAATGTCTTTAGCAACAATGTTCATGTTGACCATCTTGCCTAATTACACTTCCAAGTAATAGCTTGACTTGTGTTGACCCTAGAGCTCTTATCTTTGACTGTTTAAAAAGTACAACTTAGAGTGTTTGCATGTCTGAGCAACCTAAAGCAAAGTTGTAGCAAATTTTATAAGGAACGAACTTTGTTTAGAAGCCAAGTCATGAAAATGTGCACAACATGTTCAATTTGGGCCCACAAGCTAGAAATCAGTGCTGATTCTACACTTACAATTTTTCTAAGTGTTTAATGCATTTCCAGTTTGATGGAGCCGACTTTGGTTTGATGCAACTCGTTATTCATTGCGAATTAGCTAAAGGTTTCTATAGAACAATTGTAGCCCTATAGTAGCTCTACATCTTTGCTTCAAGAGGATCCTGCTAACTCGCCACCATTTATGCGTTTGATAGTCATCTAGTTGAGCTGTCAGACTGTTGGTGACTCGACTGAAATGGAGCTACAGTGCTTCGGCTGTTCAAGTCGTGGCCTGACCGCCGTCTGGCCGAGCGCGCCAAGTGGAGGCTGTACACCGGTGTTGGCCCAGCTGGTCCAGGCCATCGCTGGACACGACGACGCCACGCGCCTACTGGCTGGCTTATTTGCTTCAGCCTGCAGCCGCGTCTCACCTCGCCCGTTCGCTAGAACCAAGCATCGTGCCTCCGCCGTTGCCGAGCAAGCCGCGCTGTCGCCTAGCTCGCTCGCCGCCGCAAAAACGCTGCCTCCAGCTAGCTCAAAGCTCCGCCATGACCTCCTCTACCTCCTCCACCTCTTAGCTAAGCCATTTGAGTCGAGGTGAGGGCACATTGTTCTTTTCCGCCGTCGCTGCCATGTGCGCACCCTCGCCGGAACTCGAAGCCGCCATGGTCATGCTAGCTAGGGTTCTTCTCACCCTTCGTTTCCTACCTCTCTAGCTCCGTAGTGACACCGTGAAGCTCGTACCGAGTTTGGGTGGGGCAATGGGGGCTCGCCGGAGTGCCACAGCGACCTCGCCGCCGTCTGCCATTGCCGACGCCGTCATAGCTAGAGCGTGGTAGCGGTTGGGGAAGGGTATAGGTAGGTGCATATCGTCGTTTGGAACACGCCAGTGCCATTGGCCTCGCCGGAGATGTAGCCGCCGGCGAGCTATGCCATTCCCGTGCCATCGCAGCCACCGTGCTCTGTTTTAGTGCCGCTTACATGTGGGGTCCCCTGACCGGTGGGTCCCAAGCGCCAGTGATTCAAGCCAGTGAAGCTAGTTCATTATTTCAGATTTTGATGCTATTTTGTGAAATTTGTATCTCAAGTTTTGTAGATCCAAATGATGTGTTTCTAATTTTGCTAGAATCACAGTGAAGTCTAGTATTTAAGAAAAATATGACATGAGCACATGATGTAGAAATTTTGGATGAATTAAATAGGAACTTGAAATGTGTTTTTAAATGCATGCAAACTTGTTTAAATTATATCTTGAGTCTCTGTGATCCAAAAATTCTGAAATTTTGTGGGTAAGCTATTCTTGCTTAGTAGAAGCTCTGGTAAAAATTTGAGAGTCATTGCATGTATGGTTTGTGAGTTATAGATTTTTATTTTATCATTGATTGATACTTGTGTAAATGTTTGTAAATTATCTAGGAATCCTATGACCATGAAACTTTGGGGGTAGCATCCTAGTACCTTAAGGATGCTAGGAAAAATATGAAATCTATTGCTTGACACTTTTCACTAAGGTTTCCTATTTATGCCATTTTAAGCCTTTATGCCTTGTCATTTTGGTGTAGGATGTGATACTTGTTCAAATGATGTGAAATTTATGTAGTAGCCTATTGGAGACATGTATAAGCTACTGTAATTTTTGTGGAATTTTATGTACACTTTGGATATGTGTTTATTATTTAACCTAAGTCTCTAAATAAATTATTAAAGGCATGAGAATAATTTATTTAGGAAGTGGACACTATGTTTTCTGGTGTTCTTTCAACATGTATGATGAGTTAGTAAAGTCAGTCTTGTCCGTTTGTATGTTTACAACTGTAAGTTAATAATTATTTCTTGCGTTGTGTCTTTCTGGACAATTCTGGGAACTTTATAAAGTTCACCATGATAAATTGGTTTGCTGGAAAAGTGGTCAATAACAAAGTTGTAGGAAACTTGTTTATATAGCTTGTGTCAAAATTGCAAGACATTGGGCCTAGTAGTTTGAGAGTTATCTCAGTTGGAAGACAGCACTCCCAACTGCCTACTCTTTGGAATCCACGGACAGTTTTACAAGATCAGTCTGGGTGACCTAGTTTGAGTTTGAATTAGACTTTGGTGTTTAAATGAAAGTCGTAGATAATTTTATAGGCTTTCCAGAAAGTCTTAAATCATGGTATTTGGATCTGTAGAACTCCAGTTATGGATCAAACTTGTAGCTACTGTTTGCAGCCTGAAAACTGTTGAGCGCAGTGAATGACTTGTTGCTTTATATGAGTTGATGTGGTAATTTAGATGCTAGGCTAATTAAGATAAATTGTTAGTTGCAGGTGCTAGACCTCTTACTGAAGATGAACAACTTTATCTTAGGTTATTAGAACTTGGTGAGTGTGCCGTTCTTGTTTTCTAAAAGAGATATGCACCTACTCGGTAAAATCGATGTTAATCTTGTATCATTAGTGTCTTTCATGCGTCCATTCAGTACATGGCTGTATATTTCATCATCACCTTCCATCTCGTGTGCATGCATGATTCTTATACTATGCATATGCATGCAATAGGTGTTTCGAAGGGAGTCACGCTTCTGGAATTCGAGCCAGTACTTTCGGAGGAGCAGCAGCAAGCTCAGGAGCAGGAGGTGCAGGCCCCCGAAGAAGGAGTCAATGAGGAAGTTCTTGAGTGTCCCGATCACCAACCTTCGTCTTTTCTGAAAGGCAAGCCCCGGAGCATTCTAAGTCTCCTATGTTTTGAAAATGGTTACTTTGAGTATCTTTATTTATTGATGCATTAAGTGATAGGAATTGGATGCAAACACTTGTTGCATATATATCTATTCCTTGGCCAGTATACGTACCCTGAAGCCTATTTAGGTCCAGGAGCGAATCAAAGCTTAGCCATGCTTAGACCGGTAAAAGTCAGGTGATTTCCTATCACCTGCAAGTTAGGATGATGTCCGGTCACGGTTGGCTATATTTGCTATCGTGGAAGATAACCATGAGTTAATAATGAATTGTGACCGGGCGGGATGTCGGATAGAGAAGCAACAAGGCAAGGAGGTTTTGGGTGTGGATCTATCCCCTGTCTGTGTCGATTAAGGACCGATTCGCTGTACGTCCTCATGTCATGTTGAAACGCATGCCTATCACTTAGTTGGCCGGATAACTCGTTCCGACCACGAAGCCGAGTAGCTCAATTCAGGCCAGAAGTCTGGGAAGTGAAAGTGCGCACCCTGGCGATAGTAAGGATGTGCGGGGAGCTATTGGCGTAAGTCCGAGGTGAGATTGACCACCTGGCAGAGTGGACTCCCTAAGGGTGCGGCGCTGCTTAGAACCACGATTCCTGAATTGTACCAAAGGTGACCTAAGGCTACCTTCACGCGGTATGCCTGGGTTTGTGTTAGGAATACCTCTCCAGCTGGATAGGAATTGATTCGAATCGCCGTCTCTCCCAGATAGTGAGAACTTGACTGAGCAGCGGCAACATAGATGCATTTAATTGAACTTGATGGTTAAATCGATGATGATGATACAACATTATATCGGATATGGTTACTAATGTTTGGAGTTAATCAATTGCTTGCTCTAGTACATGTGCTAATCTAGTTTTTAGGTTAATATTGTTAACTTGCTGCTTACTCATAAATTAAATTATGCTCTCTTATCACTAAAGCTTTTATACAAAATGGTTGTCGAGCAAGATCCACCGATAAAGCCTTGCATACTTCCTTGGTGTCATTTATTTCTGGTTTACAACGGGTAAGTCTAGCTGAGTACATTCTCATACTCAGGGTTTATTTCCCCCTTGTTGCAGATGACGTGCTCTATAACGGCTACTACAAGTATTGTCTCCACCCTACGGGGGATGAAGACCAGATCATGGGCATGATCATCTATGTTATCTTATCTTACTACTTTTGCTGGATATGACTATGGAACTGGCTTGTATTTGAACTAAGTGTGTGTGATGGTGTCAAACTACTTTGCTTCTGCTATTTGTGAACTCGTTTGTAATAACTATGTGTACTCTGAGGTATGAGGTACTTGTGAACTACTTGTGAAATGGATGTAACATGTGGCTTGTTATGTTGAATTACTATGATCTTGGTTGTATGCAAGTTGGTTTGAAATCATTCATGGTTTCAGTTGACTACCGGGTTTATATGGGTTCAAGTATGAAGGTTTGATCACTCTGGTGATTGCTTTCATACTTGTGCTCTTATAAATTGGTCGGTCCTGTTACAGCACGAGCACGACGGAGCTGAGCGGCGACGTCGGGAAAAACAGGGGAAAGGAACGAAGAAGAACGGCGACGGCGTAGGCTTTATAGCGTGGCCAGGAAGAAGGAGAAGCCATGCAGCAGCCTTCCCATGCCAGCACAAAAGCCGAAGATGGCCACGAGCGCGACTGAAAGCCGTCGGAAGATCACCGACGGTGAGGTGTCGCCTGCTAACACTGTTCACAATATTTACCGAATTGCCACTCATCTAATTTCTCAAATTACTCCCAAATTTGCATGGTAACTCAAAAATCTCCAAAAACAAAAGTTGTTCCAAATTCAAAGTTCTACAACTTTGCTTTAACAACCATACTCAAATTATGTCTACATTTTAAAATGTAACATTAAAATCAAAAGAGGACACTTTAAGAACTTATCGCCTTTTCAAATTACTTCAAATTTTACATAACAACTTTGAAAACTCCAAAAACCAACTTTGTACACCTTGACAAACTCTACACTTTTTCTTTTAAGCTCATTAAATGCTGAAAATTAGGGTTTTCGGAAATTCCAAATCAATACAAAGATTTTGAACTTGATTCAATCCATACAAGTCAACACATATAACATAAAAGTAAACTTGTTTTAGTGGATGCATATCAAAGTTTTCACTAACACATGAATGATGTGCAATGCATATGATGACATGGCATGTTTTAGGGTTTAAAACACCAGAGGTGTTACAAAATGGCCGTGCAACGAATAGTTTTCTGATCGTTGAAAACTAGTTATTGAGAACTGTGGTGCTAGTTTGGCTCCCAACAACTAGATTGTCTTGGTGGGCTATATATATGTAGTGTGGTCAGCCATTTAAGGCTTGCTAAAGCTCATGGAAGGTACCCACACACATGTTAGAGCCAAAGAATAGCCCTCCACTCACATATGCTCGGTTGATGTTGCATTCGAAGTGAGGATGGAGTGATCTAGTACATTTACTTGAGAGAGATAGGATCTAGTGGCACTAGGGGATGATTCTACAAGCTTGAGGGCTTGTTGCTCTTGGAGGTTGCCACCTCCTATATAACTTGGTGATTGAGACTCCGTTGAAGCACGCAAGGAGATTATGCGGTGCACCAGAGGTGCTTTGTTTGGGGCTCTTGTGTTCGTTCCTGCCAGAGGAAGGCGAAGAGCAACTCTAGTAAAAGCGAGGCATGGACATGGAGAGTGCCAAGTTGATTGGTTGGGTCAAGCCTAGTGCTCATGTTAGAGCCTACCTTGAGGGGTAGTCCGAGCTTGAAGGCTTGGGAACTAGAGAGAGGATCGACAATCCTTGAACTCACCTCAATAGGGAGTAGATGGTTGGCAAGCCACCGAACATAAGGAGAAAAATCACTGTGTCTTCCATTGTCTCCTGTTTGGTTTCCTTTATCTAACACAAGCTCTTTACTTGCAATCACTACTAGAAATATCTAGTTCTATGATGAATAGATTTTGTCACTGAAGGAGCCAAATTTGTCATAATTTTAGTTTTATGACAAATTTATGATGAAAACTGGTTCGTCATAGAAGTCGTGTCACTCTTGTATATCTATGACAAATCTGACAAAATCGTCATAGAAGTGTCTTGATCAGTGATGAAAAATAGATTGTCATAGAACTGTTTTGGCATGCGTGGCAGGGGGCTACCACACTGGTGGGTGCTTTCCATTGAAGATGCTTTTCACATGTACATGCTATAGCCCACGTGTACATGCTATAGCCGGTTG
This sequence comes from Miscanthus floridulus, assembly GCF_019320115.1. NCBI lineage: Eukaryota > Viridiplantae > Streptophyta > Magnoliopsida > Poales > Poaceae > Miscanthus > Miscanthus floridulus. Next base: position 44,271,736 of record NC_089596.1, read on the forward strand.
CATTGGAGATGGTTCAGGTACGTGTCACCTTCTTATTACACAACATGGCCATCTCTGATTCTTGCACATTTTAGGTTTTTATTGGACCACTGTCGTTTCTTTGTTGTTCCACATGTTAGTTTTCTACAAGCACACGTGTCGTGTTGCCATTGGATCATCTATCATTTCTTCATTGGACCACATTGTTGGTATTTCTTAACGCATACAGAAATAATCTGCAAGCGTATAGAATTACCGTTGTAGCATTTTACCCGATAGTATTCAGGGTATCATATTTTCCACAGGGAACGGAGGTACTCTTCTAGCTAATTCATCCAAGGACAACACTAAGGTAGAGTTGGTAAAGGTTGAGATGGATTCCTATGGTTATAGGGTCTATGGATAGATAAACTCTACTTCTACTTGCTTACTTTGGGCACTGGTGAATACTTGGTCTACCAAGAATTACCATCCTATAGCTCTACGTCGAACCCGAACGTGGGGGATTACAATGGACGGACAGGGCTGTCACCACCTGCCACCTACCCCTCAACCATGGGGAATGAGGCAAATGAAGGTAACCTCTAGCCTAGACATCATGTCTACACTATCAACTACTACTATAGTGTGCCGGCAAGGGTTATCCGTCTTTATCAGGGCCCTTCTACTAGAGCATTTGCCACAGGGACGGACGATGAACCCGCAAACAAATAAGAGTAAGTTTAACTAATCAAAGACTTTTTACCATATAAAACACGAACACTCACTTAGCGGGACAACCCATTGAGGCACATGCGTTCGTTGAGATACAAGCTCGGGGAGACATCGACAAACCCAGCACTTCCCCGTACTCTCACTCACATCTCTCCCTATCCAAGCCTACAAGCTATCTAGGGCCTAAGCCCTTGGAATGATGCTCAAGTGAGGTGCTCTTTGCCTTGTGTGTGGTTGTGAATGAGAGGGAGTGAGGGGGGTTTTATAGGTTGAGAGGACGAATGGAGGCCTCTCAATGTGCCATGTCAGAGATCCGTGTGCCTCTTCACCTTAGCCCTTGGATCAAACCATCATAGGATGGATGGTGGATATGGAGTGGACTTGTACTTCCTTGCATGCCTTTCTATCTTAAGCAAACCACCATTCCTCTGTACAATTTTTCTGAAATACACATGCCACTGACGTTGGAGAGGCGGTAAGAAGCACTGGTCAAGATTGGGCCTGAGGCGAGCCTGTAGGGGGGTGAGCAACCCTAAGGGTCGGTCGATACCTGGAGACACCATCCTATCCCAAGTTTTGTCTAGTGGGCCTCTGGGGATGTGTGGGACATGCCTATAAAGTTTCACGCCATTTGGAGATCATTTGGTTTGTGTTTGGGCCCTTTTTCTCCATATTCTTGGCCCTATTGGGCTCTTTTGCTTTGTGCAATATGGTGTCACACTTTGTTTCTTTGCGCATTTTGAATGTGTTTTCCATGTATTCCATAAATGTCTTGCAAATGGTCAAACACCAAAACTTGTGGAGATTGTTAGTTCTAAAGCCCTATTTCTAGGTTTAGTGCCTGTATACTAGGATTTCATGCAAGTGTTGGTGGTTAAGTATGTGAGTTAAGCACCGCCAACAAAACTCCCCTACACTTACCCCTTTGCTCATCCTCGAGCAAAGGTAATCATGAGCACAACATCCTAAGATATGTGGCATTAGCTAGCATGTTTTTTGGGTTGTTGAAAAGAGGAATGGTTCTCGAAACAAAGTCATCTTCCCAATTTCACATCTTAGCAACTTGGAGTTTTTTGGAAGTTTTTCTCAAGAAAAGCATAGTTCACCTTATACTCCTCAAATGGCACTCTGAAATCACTGAATGGTGTATAAATCCTTACCAAGGCATAGTTTTGCTTTCTTTTGTTTTCTCCTACTTCTAAAATAGGTTTTATGTGGAGCTTTTAGGTAGGGATCAACAAGATAGCATACTTGTATTGTATATGTTGCAAAGTCAAATCGAGGATCCAAGGAGAGAAGTGCCATATTCTTAGATCAAGATGTGCATGTGTGTGGAAAAAATAAACTAAAACTAAACTCCTTTTGTAGATATGATCTCTCTCTAGTTGTTATTTTGAAATCATGGCTATTGCTCTTTCTCTCTTTTTTTCAATACATGAGCCTTCATGTGCTCATCATTTTTTTAATACTTTAGGACCTTCATGTGTCCCTTTTTTTTTCTTTTTTGTACTTTTTTGCATAGCCCATGTCTCTTTTTCTAAAGCATATATTTAGAGAGAGATCTTTTATCTTTTTAGAGCATGGAGTATTTGCCTACCAAATATTTTTGTCTATTCGTAGTGTAGGAGCAGAATTTTTAGTGAATCTAGATGGAAGCATGTTTTTGCGTACTATGATAGAACCCCCTAAAATAACATGCTTTCGGAGATGCTCGTCTTCTACTAGACACTAAGCACCCCGAAAATTAGCTATATCAGACAGTTCCGTCGAGCACACCCCAAGGGAGAACTCAAATAATCCACATTTTTCACCTAGGATCCAATAATGAGTATGAGCTTACAATACTTAGTCCATTTCATACAACAAGAGTTCTCGAAAATACATTATTACAATACCAAGTTCAGAGTGTGGAATTTAAATAGCGGAATTGAAATAAACATCTAACGATAAGATACAAGGATCCGTCTGTGCCCACCAGAAGAATCCTCCACACAACAGCCACTCCTCAAGCTGCACCTGCAACAGGGGTAAATAAACCTTGAGTACACAATGTACTCACAAGACTTACCTGACTAGTGGAAATAATTTCCCGACTCCAAAGGATATGATAAGCTTTATGGTTTGCTAAGTTTTCTTTTTGCAAAAAGCATTACTAGTAGTGAATCTTTATGTATGTATTTTTATTTGCGGTCATGATTAGTTCATTAGCTAACCATTCTATGTAAGCACCTATTATACTTTCAAGCAAGATTTGAGCAATCAGATTCATTCATCCCCTTTCATCTTTCAGTTCTTACTATGGTGCTAGATCATAGCCAAGTCGTACCGTATCACACAGCAATTTGCGAACCAATGCGTCCCAGCTAGGTACCCCAAAACACATGCCTTGCTTGTACCCTAGGCACAAGCAAGACCAACCCACCACTCTCCTATCATGGGTCTAGGTCCCCATCCAAACTTGGACACCAAACCCCCACTCCTGAGTCCCAGACTAGTGTGGTGCTTAGACCTCCACCATCCCCACCTCCAATCAGTTGGTCCAGAAAGAGCCGGAACCCATGACAATAGAGCAACGAGCCTTCCCTCTCCCATAAGCAAGTATATGCTCAGGATAATAAGTCTGTGACCTAACTAGAATCAGTGTTTTCCTAAACGCTAAACGGTAAACAGTCGGTCACCTACCGTTTAGCTATTATTCGGGCTAAACGGTCAATTAAACGGGCTAAATGGTCAATTAAACAGGGTAAACGGACGATTAAACGGAAACGGACGGAAACGGCGCACCACCGTGTAGCGTGTACACGGCGTGTACACGGGCTACACGGCCGTGTAGGTGAACAGTGACTAGAATCCATAGCAATGGACAGTCCTTAACTGACATAGACAGGGAAAACAGTGTAACCAAGCTATGCCCCATTGGCCATGGGACACAACCTATTACACCCACCAATACCCATATCATATCCCTGCCCAGTCTCCATTTCCTTTCACCATTTTATCATGAGTAATAATAATAATCACCTATTATGAGTAATGGTAGGTTACTCATGCTACCGATAGCCCAAGCATAGCAGCTACTCGACCTATGCTAGTAGGAATCATTGGTAGGTTATCTATGCATATAGTTTCAATATAAATCCTGTAACGTAAATGCACATCACATATATATATCCAGTGATCATTCAAAATAAGGGTTATGCACCGGGGCTTGCCTTGGGCAGGCAGGGCGTCAGCTAAGTCAGTTAGTGATGGCTCTGGGACCTCCTCCTGCATGAGGACCTCCTCCTCGTACTCCTCGATCACCTCTTTGTACTCCTGCTCTCCGGTGGTCACGAACTCCACCAACTCATTCTCTACTTGCATTCAATGATGATGCAACACTTAGTGTTTTGGCAACAACAACACTTAAAATAAGAATACACATGCTAAACTACTAAGCTAGCTCTAATGACTAAGATACTAAGCTAATCATTATCTCTACCAAATAGATTTCAAGCTTACCCTACAAGTGCTTAACTTTTATAAACCAACATCATGCCATTATTCCTTTAGCCTTAATGGGTATTTAGCTACCATATTAAGTAGTCTATTCAAGGGCTACAAAATTACAGTGTGCACATAATAATACCAGAAAACTACCATAAAATTTTAGGATTAAAGCTATCACCAATTTACCACAAAAATTCCTACAATATTTAACCTAATAATATTAAGCACTCTCAAATGATTTAATAGCTCCTGGTATCAACTTGTATATATATAAACTAAATGCACTAATAGATAGAGCATAATTTTAGAAACTTAACAAAATTTGTTGCACAATTTTTGGATACCTACATAATTTTATATGATTTACCAAAGATCAACTTAAAATTAAATCAGAAAACTATTTCTAATTCCTTATGAAAAAGAAAAATGAATTCTCCCGCGTGGCCCACATGCATGGCCCATGCGACGTAGCACGCGCACGTGAGCGCGCGGTGGCCCACAGAATTGTCCCACGGTGGGGGAATCCCACGCGCGCTGGCATATTAGCAAAAATGCCCTAAACTATGAACAAAACAACGCGCAGTCCATGTTACTATTCCTAGAGACAGCACCTATGCAAAAAGACCCTTGTACTCTCTCCTCTTTGAAACAACATGGTCCCTGGACCCCCCGCGCTTTGGCACGGCAAGCGGTGGCACTAGCAACAGTGCCGGCCACCCAAGACCCATGCTAACCTAGCTAAGAGGCCAAATCTCACCAAGGGGTTGATGCAAGGCGATGGGTGGCGGTTGCACAAGCCAGGACGCCATAGAAGGACATCTCCATGACGGCGGGCTCCCTATGATAATTGCAATAGCATTCAGGTGAGCCGTAGCAACAACAAGGTAGTAGGGGTAGTGGGTGAGCAACGACAACTCACCAGTGACCTAACCGAGGTATCGACTCGACCGAAGAAGACCCAAGCGAGGCTGGCCACATGCGCGCTGCGAGGTGAATGGCGGACTGCAAAGGCACGGCCACATCAGCGGCGAGAAGGCAACACTAGAGCTACAACTAGCATGCTCACAACGAAGAGGGGTTCTACATGGGGCTAGTGGTGCGGTCAATTTGATGCGAGATGGTGAGGTTGGAGCTGGCCGCGAGGTGGGCTAGGCCTTAATGGCGTGGCAGCGGGAGCAAAGCTCCAAAATTAGAGCTCGGCCTGGCCGTAATCATGGTAGGATTGGGGAGGTCAGCAAGAGGACATAAAGGTAGAGATGTGGGCATGTGGAATTGATGATAGGTGCTCGCTCTCTGGCTCACCGTGATCGTGACTCGATGATGGCAGAAAGCAGAGGGAGAAAGAGAGAAACGAGGCACGATAGGTGGGCTCAGTTTGTCCTTGCCTTGGTGGGACACGAGTGGTTGTGGCCAAGGGACCTATGTCTAAGGACGAGGGGATGAGCGTGAGCGTCCATGACTGGCCATGGCCCGCGCGCCGCAGCGCCATTAATAGCATGACGACGGTGTGCACGACCACGTGTAGACGGCACCCAACCAGGCTAGGGAGGGGGTAGCGCGATGCAGCGAACAGACGTGAGTATGGGAGTGACACGACGGTAGCGGCAACGTCACAATGTGAGGCAACAGTGGGCAGACACGATGGTAGCGGCAGCGCGGCCATGGTGGCACTAATGGCGGCAGCGTGAGGCGGGGCAGTAGGGCATGGGGCCTACGGCTCGCTGCGGCCGACCTCGGTTAAGCCTAGGCAGGCTGACCGACCCAGCGTGGTAGCGTAGGGTGACCGCACGAGACGCGACCATGTGCACGGCATGGATAGGCCAAGCAGTGACTACACACCCGACGCCAACCAACCCGAGACAAGTACGCGCATGAATTTTAAAGCGCTGATCACGACCAAACTGTTGCTCCTAAACCTAAACCGGCTTCACTACACTCAAGATGACATATGTAACTACTATATCGAATCATAGCACTAGACCACTCCTTAACCTCATCTCTCCAAATAAATTGCTTAAAATAACAACGTCTAGCTATTGACAGACTTAGAAAATTTCTAAGTTTTGAACTGAGCTTGATTTCAATTTGCGATTTCTAGGCTATTGAAAATATTACAAAGCAATGTTATTTTTCAAAAGCAAATATTTCATTGTCATCTACAAAGTTTGTACTTCAACTTTATTTAAGTATCACACACATGTTCTATAGTATTTTTTGCTTAATAAAAATTTGTTTTAAACCCTACTTGATATGCATGAACCATCGAACCAACTTTCGTTTAGCATTTTTATTGATCATTTTGAGTTACAGAAATTGATCTACACACTTCACCACATGCATGAATCATCCATACGAAACTTAAACATCAAAGCTCCTATAGTACATAAACAATAGTTCTTGTTATATGGGGCATAATAAGATTACTACTCCACCATACAAAGCCTTTTGAATCAAATAAGGAATGGCGAGAATGAATTAAGATAAGTCGGAAGCAATTTGGACCAAATTAACATGTTAAATTTATTTGTCCCAAATCATTTTGAAGTTTTGTAAAATAATACTACAAAAACCTTTGTAATGGTTGCTCTGATACCATTATGTGGCAGAACCTCCTAAATTATAGGGCCCACATGCACTGTCACTGTCCAATGACCTCTGACGACTATGCATATGTTCCCGGTAACTTAAAAAGACTGTCGGGTGTCCTCGGAGAACCCTGAATCATCCATGATTTTTCTGAGCAGGATCCATTACAGAGTCATTGCAATATTACAATAGTTTATTCATTAATTTACATCAGAGTGAAATAGCGAAAGTCTTACAATAACTTAGTTTACAAAACAGTTGTTTCAAACCTTTCAACTAAGTATGATTATTATTACAAACCATAATAGTGGAGTGGCATTGGTAACATAAACATAACACACAAAGAAAGTGCCCTGCCCAAGGGTCACACATTTAGTTATCATCATCGATTTGAACAACAGTCATGCAGCATGGTCCAAAGCAGACCTGCTCATGAGACTCACCTACAACAAGGGTTTAACAAACCCTGAGTACAAAAGTACTCAACAAGACTTAACTGGAATAAAAACTGATAAGACTCAGGAATGCAGGCTCAGGGATTCAAGTAAGGCTTTAGCAATAAACAAGGTTCTTTTGTGTAAAAGCTCTTTAAAAAGATTCTTTCTTTCAACATATAACCCTCATCATGATCAAATATGAATTTGCCATGATCCGTATTGAGATCATGAACTTCATATCAAACCCTTTCTCAAATCTTCCTCAAGTTTCATTTATTAACTACGATGATGAACAGTGAGTTGAGTCTCCATAACCAAGGAGCAACGATGATTCAAACTGATTATAACCCAGCTGGGGATTCCCAACCACACAACATATGTAGGTCCTTGACCTACATATACCAACCTACCCTCAGATCTTCTAAAACAAGAACAAGTCCGCGCCACCCGAGAATACAGTACTCCACCAATCCAGCCCATTGCCACGTGGGTACACGCTACTCACGCCATCTCTCTACTCCCAGTGCATGAGTAGCCATTCTTGTAATAGACTAGCCGAGTTAAGGCTTACCGGAGCATGTGGCTAGTACTATAAAGTCTCACCTCATGCAATTCAACAATGGACGGTTCTTAATCGACATAGGCGGAAAGAACCCGCTCACAAGACCTCCATGTCTTGTGGCTCTCATACACCGAGTCCGCCTAGTCTAGATTTATTACTCCACATGCTCATATCTCATGATAACATAAATAACCAGTCGTATCCAAGAAACCATTTATATCTCATAGGTGATCGGTAATCACCTGACTATTATCATTCTAAGCATGGCTAAGCATAATTAAGCATTCTCGAATTAAAACTGGTAACAATGTTGATATGGAAAAACAAGATTGGTAATGCACCAATTAGGTTTCCACTCAACTCCTAATCACTAAATGTAGTATTTGAAAGCAAAAGCGATATAAATTTGTAAAACACAAGGTAGGTTTAAATGCATCCGGGGCTTGCCTTGATTGTTGGAATAGCTAGGTTCCGAAGATGTTCCACAGATATCAACCCCGACCTCAACAGGTGGATTAACTTCCTCAACAACTTCGTTAACTACCACGTTCTTACTTTTGTTCACCACACGTAGTAACAATGCCATGTTTAATATGATGCGCGATATAAAACATGATGCTTGACGATGGATGAAAAAGTTAATAACTTGAATACAACTATCCTTCGCGATACAGTTGCAAACCTACAACTAACTAAACCTTTTCATAAATTCAAACACTTACTTTAAGCACCAAGGATCATTATATGCTAATGACCCAAGGTCATCACCCAATCCAAAAATTCAAACAAAACCTAAGTCATTAGGGTTTACTATTTGTTTTTATTAATTAATAACTAATTAATAATTATGAAATAAATTAGTTTTCTCCAAATGAGCTCAAAATTTTTGTGAAGACTCATCATATTTTAACTAAGTGGCAAAACAATTTTCATAATTTTTGGATAATTATTTAAGCCTAGAAAAATCATGAAACCCATTTATTAATTAATTTGAGCTATTTTTATCTCATTCAAAAAGTAATGAAAAGTAACATTTAATATTTTACATCTCGGAGAGGTCACACAAAAATTTTCATAATTTTTGGAGCTCTATTTAATTCTACACAAAATAAACAAATCACAGCACTATTTAAACAAATTCTGCAAAATAGAAAAATTCATTTTCAAATACACAGTCACTGACAGGTGGGTCACCCTTGTCGGCACAGTACCCCGCGCTGACCATGGTGGCGAAGCTCGCTGACCGGCGATTTCTCGCCGACGGTGAGGTCTCTGGCCTCGGCCAGGGTACCAATGTGATCACCACTCAAGGCGCACCTATTGGGTGGCACTAATTGCACCGATTACTGCTCAAACCGAGCTCGACGTCGGCCATGGCGGCCACGACGGTGCGGCTACGTTATGCCGATGAAATGAGGCTGGTAGCGATTAAACAAAGGGCTTGGGAAGACTCAGTGGCTCACCCCAAACACGCTCGAGCTGATGGCTGAACCAGAGGAGCAACAAAAAAGCTTGTCATCGATCAAGTCCGGTGCGGCGGCTCAGCTGGTGTCGACGGCGGCGTTCCAGTGGCTGCGGTGGATGTACGGATCAACCAACAAGACATAGAGCATCACGGCAACATGGAGAAGATGGAACCATGCTTAACAAGGACAGAGATGCACCGTAGAGTGCTGGCCACGGTGATGCAAGCTCGATGACGACGATGCCGACCATGAGGAAGAACGACAACGAGCAGCGTATCACAGCGAAATCAGGCGCTTAAAACCAGTCAGCTAGGTTCGACAGGAGTAGGCAGAGCTATGACTAGCTTTGCTATGACTGGATGGACGCTACGGCGATGGCACGAGCTCGACGGAGCTGAGCGGCGACGTCGGAAAAAACAGGGAAAGGAACGGAGAAGAACGGCGACGGCGTAGGCTTTATAGCATGGCCAGGAAGAAAGGAGAAGCCACGCAGCAGCCTTCCCACACCAGCACAAAGCCGAAGATGGCCACGGGCGCGATTGGAAGCCGTCGGAAGATCACCGACGGTGAGGTGTCGCCCGCTGACACTGTTCACAATATTTACCGAATTGCCACTCGTCTAATTTCTCAAATTACACCCAAATTTGCATGGTAACTCAAAAATCTCCAATAACAAAAGTTGTTCCAAATTCAAAGTTCTACAACTTTGCTTTAACAACCATACTCAAATTATTTCTACATTTTAAAATGTAACTTTAAAATCAAAAGAGGACACTTTAAGAACTTATCGCCTTTTCAAATTACTTCAAATTTTACATAACAACTTTGAAAACTCCAAAAACCAACTTTGTACACCTTGACAAACTCTACACTTTTGCTTTTAATCTCAACCCCAAAATGTGTTTAGATTTTGAATTAGGTTTCCAGGGTAGAATTTAAATGCTGAAAATTAGGGTTTTCGGAAATTCCAAATCAATACAAAGATTTTGAACTTGATTCAATCCATACAAGTCAACACATATAACATAAAAGTAAACTTGTTTTAGTGGATGCATATCAAAGTTTTCACTAACACATGAATGATGTGCAATGCATATGATGACATAGCATGTTTTAGGGTTTAAAACACAAGAGGTGTTACAAAATGGCCGTGCAACAAATAGTTTTCTAACCATTGAAAACTAGTTATTGAGAACTTTGGTGCTAGTTTGGCTACCAACAACTAGATTGGCTTGGTGGGCTATATATATGTAGTGTGGTCAGCCATTGAAGGCTTGCTGAAGCTAATGGAAGGTACCCACACACATGTTAGAGCCAAAGAATAGCCCTCCACTCACATATGCTCGGTTGATGTTACATTCGAAGTGAGGATGGAGTGATCTAGTACATTTACTTGAGAGAGATAGGATCTAGTGGCACTAGGGGATGATTATGCAAGCTTGAGGGCTTGTTGCTCTTGGAGGTTGCCACCTCCTATATAACTTGGTGATTGAGACTCCGTTGAAGCACGCAAGGAGATTATGCGGTGCACCAGAGGTGCTTTGTTTGGGGCTCTTATGTTCGTTCCTACCAGAGGAAGGCGAAGAGCAACTCTAGTAAAAGTGAGGCATGGACATGGAGAGTGTCAAGTTGATTGGTTGGGTCAAGCCTAGTGCTCATGTTAGAGCCTACCTTGAGGGGTAGTCCGAGCTTGAAGGCTTGGGAACTAGAGAGAGGATCGACAATCCTTGAACTCACCTCAACAAGGAGTAGATGGTTGGCAAGCCACCGAACATAAGGAGAAAAATCACTGTGTCTTCCATTGTCTCCTATTTGGTTTCCTTTATCTAACACAAGCTCTTTACTTGCAATCACTACTAGAAATATCCAGTTCTATGATGAATAGATTTTGTCACTAAAGGAGCCAAATTCATCATAATTTTTGTTTTATGACAAATTTATGATGAAAACTGGTTCGTCATAGAAGTCGTGTCACTCTTGTATATCTATGACAAATCTAACAAAATCGTCATAGAAGTGCCTTGATCAGTGATGAAAAATAGATTGTCATAGAACTATTTTGGCATGCGTGGCAGGAGGCTGCCACACTGGTGGGTGCTTTCCGTTGGAGATGCTTTTCACATGTACATGCTATAGCCCACATGTACATGCTATAGCTGGTTGCATTGGAGATGGTTCAGGTACGTGTCACCTTCTTATTACATAACATGGCCATCTCTGATTCTTGCACATTTTAGGTTTTTATTGGACCACTGTCATTTCTCTGTTGTTCCACATGTCAGTTTTCTACAAGCACACGTGTTGTGTTGCCATTGGATCACGTGTCACTTCTTCATTGGACCACATTGTTGGTATTTCTTAACGCATACAGAAATAATCCACAAGCGCACGGAATTATCATTGTAGCATTTCACCCAAAAGTATTAAGGGTATCATATTTTCCATAGGGAATAGAGGTACTCTTCTAGCTAATTCATCCAAGGACAACACCAAGGTAGAGTTGGTAAAGGTTGAGATGGATTCCTATGGTTATAGGGTCTATGGATAGATAAACCCTACTTCTACTTGCTTACTTCAGGCACTAGTGAATACTTGGTCTGCCAAGAATTGCTAGCTTATAGCTCTACGTTGAACCTGAACATGGGGGATTACAATGGACGGACGGGCTATCACCACCTACTGCCTACCCCTCAACCATGGGGAATGAGTCAAACGAAGCCTAGCCTAGACACCATGTCTACACTATCAACTACTACTCTAGTGTGCCGACAAGGCTAATCCGTCTTTATCAGGGCCCTTCTACTAGAGCATTCACCATGGGGACTGATGACGAACCCTTAAACAAATAAGAGTAAGTTTAACTAATCAAAGACTTTTAACCATAGAAAACACGAACACTCACTTAGCGGGACAACCCATGGAGGCAGTGTGTTCGTTGAGATACAAGCTTGAGGAGACATTGACAAGCCCGACACTTCCCCATACTCTCACTCACATCTCTCCCTATCCAAGTGTTTGGTTCATAAACCCGAGGTCCCTCATGGACCTGCTTCTCAGCAAAAGCTTGGCCCAACAGACGATATTGCGAACGACGCGCAACTCCTGGGCCAACCCAAAAAAACCCAATGATAGGCCAGAAGGGCAATCCTAGCCAAGGAGGAACAACGCTCGCTTCTGACACTAGCCCGCCTCTCTGACCAGAAGGCCTAGCCAAAGAGGAATGACGCTCGCTTTCGACTCTGGCCCGCCTCTCCGACTGGAAGGCCTGGCCAAAGAGGAACGACACTCGCTTCCGACTTTGGCCCGCCTCTCCGACCGAAAGGCCTTGCCAAAGAGGAACGGTGCTCACTTCTGACTCTAGCTCGCCTCTCCAACCGGAAGGCCTTGCTAAAGAGGAATGACGCTCGATTCCAACTCCGGCCCACCTCTCTAACGGGAAGGCCTAGTAAAGGAGAGGACGATGCTCGCTTCTGACTCTGGCCTGCCTCTCCGACCAGGAATACACCGAACCTCTACTTATAGCTCTTTTCCAACCAGGGGCCTAGAGCCGACTAGTGAACGACCGACCTCTCCCTCGCTTTACCCTCTCTCTCGCTTAGGAACCACCGTGGCACACGAACGCACTGGGCGAGAAGGAAGAAGGAGGAGAGGCAACAGTTGGAGAATAGGCAGAGGAACGGGACGAAAGCACTCTCCCTTCCCCTATTTAAGGAGGAGGCACAGCAGTTGGGGAAAGGTGAAGGATTGGGGCAAAAAATCCTCTCCCTTCCCCCCATTCAATGCAGATGGGATATGGTGGGATGCGTCCTGACTGATGGGACATGGCCTACCCAATGAGACAACGCCTAGTTAGACAAGACATGGCCTAGGCATGGCCCACCACTAGCACACACCGGGCATATGAAACAAGGCACAACCTCACGAAGGCGACCCTCCGCCTTCCTAGGTAGGTCCTGGAAGGGCCCAACAACGAGATCTCCACCCAAGAGAGACCAACAGGCTTCCTGAGTCGATCGGATGGCTCAGGAAAATGCTAAGAGACAGGTAAGGAGTAGAGGAACACCCCATGTGGGCCATGCCAACTCCATCATGAATGACAAACACGGATCCCATTCGGACATATCTGATAAAGACTCCTCTAGCCTGTCACTCGAGTCATCAAGGTAACTCTACCAATCCCACTTACTTTATTTTTTCTGATGCATGATCATTCATTCATCCATTCTCATACATGCATTCACATATTCATATAGTCATTCATTCATCCCATACATCCGAAGCATCACATATGCAATTGATGCATCACAACGCTTCGTGCTGCGTCATGAAGCGGTAGTTGCCTCGTTCAACATGAGCAACAACCAACTAGGGTTCAAAGGCTGGCTCGTGAAGGGCTCAAGGATGCCTCACGTCAAACAAAGCTAGGGGAGAAAATGTAGATGAGCCCCACCGGCCCTCGCCCATTCTGCTATGATGCAGACAGGGTCATCTCAACCTTCTCATTTGATCCTATCCTCAAGCCATTCTCACAGAATCTCCACCGAGGGAAGGCCAGCGGGCCACCTAGGTCGGTCTCTGGAATGACCCAGACATTTGCTGGGACATGGGTTAAGGAGTAGTGGAATGCCACATGAGGGCTATGCCGACCCTATCACGAATGATGAACCCGAATTCCACTCGAACGTACCCATTAGCGAGCTCACTGAGCGCGTTGCTCGAGCCATCGAGGCAAGCGATGTTAGCTCAGACCCTCCAGTTGTAGAAACTGTGGATGGGGTAATGCGTAGAACTAGACCAACCCCTACCAAGCCCAAAGGGGCATAGGGGCTTCGATCGCCGAACACCGACTCGGGAAATCAACCGACTACACAGTTCACGGGCGGGACAAACACGGGCGAACACCCCAAACGGCAGTCTACGGCTCTAGGAAAGAGTACCAAGATGCTCAGCCTCCAACTGACTCACTAGTTGGACACAGGCTTGGGGGCTACACCCTTGGGTGCACTCGCGTGCACCCGCTGTCAAAATGAAAAAATCCCCCACTGGCAAAACGAAACCCCCTAAACGATTCTACCCAAATCGCTAGGAGCTCGGGGGCTATACCCATGGGTACGCTCACGCGCACCTGCTGTCAAGACAAAAAAACCCTAGATGATTCTATCCAAATCACCCAAGGGCTTGGGGGCTCTTGTCGAGTTCATAAACCTAAGGTCTCTTATGGACCTACTTCCCAGCAAAGGCTCGGCCCAGCAGACGATGTTGCAAATGACGCACAACTCCTGGGCTATCCCAAAAAACCCAATGACAGGCTAGAAGGGTGATCCTGGCCAAGGAGGAACGACGCTCACTTCTGACTCTAGCTCGCCTCTCTAACCAAAAGGCCTAGCCAAAGAGGAACGGTGCTTGCTTCTGACTCTGGCCTGCCTCTTCGATTGAAAGGCCTAACAAAGGAGAGGACAATGCTTGCTTCTGACTCTAGCTCGCCTCTTCGATTGGAAGGCCTGGCCAAATAGGAATGGTGCCCGCTTCTGACTCTAGCCCACCTCTTCGATTGGAAGGCCTAGCCAAAGAGGAACGACGCTCGCTTTCAACTTTGGCCCGCCTCTTCGACTAGAAGGCCTGGCAAAGGAGAGGACGACGCTCGCTTTCGACTTTGGCCCACCTCTCTGACTAGGAATACATCGAACCTCTGCTTATAGCTCTTCCCCAACTAGGGTTTGGAGCCGACTGGGGAACAACCAACTAGGACACCTGCTCGATGAAGACCTAGGAAATAGATAGAGCAAGTAAGGCGAGGCGCTCTAGTCAACCGCAATACCAAAGACCATACCCTGCACACCTACAGGACAGTACTATTAGGTCATGTCAGAAAGGTACTTTATAACCTTCTAGACATGTTAGAACCATAATAGTGTTGTGGGCACCAACATTTGACCTACAGTATGGTAGGTGCTGGCATTTGCCATACCAGAAGAACATGGTGGAACCAACCGCATACATCTAGCCATCAACAGTATTGTGGGCGCCGACAAACCACCTTGTACCTGACGGCGTGGGCAACAAGACTAGGTAGCATACACACTCTCTTTCTCTCACACTCTCTCTCTTGTAAAGCCATCCCCTTCATCTATAAAAGGGGATGTGCTCTCTCCAAAAGGTGGATGATTCAGACAACTAATTCTGATTCTCTCTCCTTGGCTCTAGAACTCTAAAGCCAAACAGAGCATATGTTCAAACACTTAGCGCACATCAGAGCTCCCGTCACTCTTGGCCCTTCGGTCCAGAGTCCGACTGGACCTCTGATACCCCCATCTTACTCCCTCTCATTTGTAACCCCACAACAAACTTCAAGCACCTAGGCTCACGAATAAAGTCACTGACCAACTCAAACTGGATGTAGGGTATATTGCCTGAACCAATATAAACCCTATGTCATTGAGTGCTAGGCCACATCCGATCACAACGTATGGCAAAACTACAAATATTTATGTGTTGGTCACTTTTCGCATCGACAGTTGGCACCGTCCGTGGGGAAGACGCCGTACGTTCATGCTTTGGTTATTGGATGGCCCACCTTTTCGCCATCTTCGGCATGGCAGGATCAAGCGATACGATTCACTTCGGCTCGCTAGAGTTTCCCACACTCCTACCTATTGGGATGTGGGTTTGACCCATCTTTGAGCCATCCCAGATCTTCCTCTTCGGAAGCCTGGACTTCCTCGCCGACCAGCTTGGCATGCTTCACCTTTGCGAGAAGGCACTTGTTCCAGCGCTCATTGGAGGGACGCCCTCCGTCGGCTCTGAGACAGTCGGTGACTTCAATGATGAGGCACCTGTGCTTCGCTCCAAGCCTACGCTAGGCTTAAACCATGCTGTGAGTAATGCACATACTATTATTTACTCGCTATTTACTATCTTCCGTCGATTCTCTGGAGGGACCCTATTGTCCCTACCGCGACCGCCATACAACCAGTTCCCCTATGGCCGCCCCCTCTCACATCCAAATTTGTGGGGATGGCAAGCTATGCTCCCACCTCTTTTCATGACCTCATGGATGATGATGTTGAGAGCGATGGCTCTAGCATTGCTAACATCATGGCACCTAGGCACCCGCTGTCCTAGGAGTATGCTATGGCGGATGCTCTGGGATAGCCACTAGTGGTGGCGGAGTCTCTATAGACCCACACCCCTCTGGACCCTCACATAGAGGCCCTCGCATGTGCGTAGGAGCACGGCAAGGAGCTATGACAAAGGCGACAGAACCAGCCACCACCTACGCCGACGCGATTGGCGCAGTAGGCCGTGCCTAGTGCATATAACCCGACGAGTGGTGCCTGGGGTCATGTCTGCTAGGTCCAGCGCAACATTATGGATGGGAGAATGATCCCACATAGTTCACTCGGGCTGGCCAGAACATCGCCGCTGCGGCGATGCTTTTGTGTGACCTTCTAGAGCCTGTTGACCCCCAGAAGCAGGCAGTCCACTAGAACCTCCGGGCAGTGGTGGAAACCGCCACCATTCAATAGGCAAAGAGCTCTACATCACAACACTGACTTGTGGCCTCTCTCCTACCAGGGGAGTGGGGATGCACCAGACAAATTGCTCTAGCCGCTCACTACTACAGCCGCCGAGCGCAGAACAGGAGGCCACAGCTGCGCCATGACCTGACCTGGTTCCAGCTCCACATCGGCCGCCTATGTGCGAACACCTTGGGCTGAACTAAGATGCTTGCAGCATCATCAACATCTGGCGTTAGGCTCGGCATGATGATGACGTCCATCGGGCGGCGGTGAGAGCAGGCATCACGGGCTCTGGTCGGACCATCAAGGGGACCGACGAGACGCACCCCGGGCATGGTCACCGACCTGATGACCGAAGTCCTAGCCCGGATGGCCTGAGATCATAGGCCTTGGGCTAATGCATCTAGAGAGCACCATTCCCATAGTGCTTCCAACTGCCTACCAACATTGTCAAGTATACCAGGGAGACGAACCCCGGTATGTGGCTCGAAGACTTCTGGCTCGCCTACTGAGCTGGAGGAGTGGATGATGACCACTTCATTATTTAGTACCTCCCCGTCTATGTGAGGAACATGTCCGAGCATGGCTTGAATTCCTCCTGCATGACAACATCCATGACTGGGCGGACCTCAAGAGGATCTTCATCGAGAATTTCTAGGGGATGTATGTCCGCCCTAGGAACTCCTGGGACCTCAAGAGCTGCCAGCAGGAGCCCAATGAGTCCCTATGGGATTACATCTATAGGTTCTCGAAATGATGCAACTCTCTTCCTAATGTTGTCGACGTGGATGTAATTAGCGCATTCCTCTTTGGGACAACCTATGAGTCCCTGATCCACAAGCTTGGCTGTCTGAAGCCCCGAACCACCCGCGACCTGCTCGACATCGCTACGAACCACACCTCTAGCGAGGAGGCAATCAGAGCGGTCTTCAATGAAGGTCGGGACAAGGGCAAGGCCAAGCACGAGGATCAAGATGAGGCCCCCTCCACATAGAGGGGCAAAAAGAATAAGAAGGATCGGCGCCGACTGGCCAACTCCGTGTTGGTCACCGCAGCTAATCATGCAGGCAAGCAGCCCTAGTAGGGCTAGTCTGACCACTTCAATAAGCTCATGGATAGCCCATGCACCAACCATGCTTACCCTATCAAGCACCTCTACAAGGACTGCGAGCTCCTCAAGCGCTTCCTACGACAGGCCAGTGGGCCAAAAGAAGGAAAGGGAAAGGAGACAACAGCCAAGAAAGGAGGCACGATAGGCAAGGATGGGGATGGCTTTCCTGGCCCCATGGAATGCATCATGATCTTTGGGGGATCCAATGCCATTTACTCCAAGCGCTAGCACAAAGTGCGCTATAGAGAGGCATGCGTCACCAAAATGGCCATCCCCACCTTTCTTTGTTGGTCAGAATCTCCAATCACCTTTGACTAGAGGAACCATCCCTCCCACATCGCTAGACCTAGTCACTACCCGCTCATCATCAACCCCATCATCCACAAGAAGTGCCTCACCAAGGTGCTGATGGACGGAGGTAGCAGCCTCAACATTCTCTACGTCAACACCCACGATGCCCTACGCATCCCCTGGTTGGAGTTCTGCTCGGCGAGCTCTCCCTTCCATGGCATGATCTAGGGACGCAGGCATACCCACTCGGGCAGATCGACCTACCCGTCATGTTTGGCGACTGAGCCAACTTCTGCTTGGAGGTACTTACCTTCGAGGTGGTGGACTTCCTGGGGTCTTACCACGCCATCCTGGGGCGGCCATGCTATGCCAGGTTCATGGCGGGCCCCAACTACACCTACCTAAAGTTAAAGATGCTGGGACCGAACGACGTCATCACTGTGGGTAGCACCTTTTTGCACCCTACATGTGCGACCACGAGCATTACAAGCTCGCCACTACCATCATCAACTCGTCTAAGCTCCCATGGCTCAGGGAGTTATCGACCCTAGCAATCTCGGTGAAATGACCCCAATTTCCGTGAAGGGAAATCCATAGCGTTGAAGTGTAATACGATCATTGTAGATCATATTACCCAAATTCCAGTCGAATATCACATCCATACAACGATAATATTAGAGTACAAATAGTGCAGAATTACATAATTTATTACATCGCCGCATTGGCGGAATCAAAAGTAGCATTCATTCAGAACAGCTTGAAGATAAGATCGCCAAACTCGAGCGTAGGCACGAACCCCTCATCCGTCAAACTCCTCGGAGCTATACTCCTCAGCAGAACCTATGTGCCAAAATTTATCAGTACGATTTGTACTGGCCACTCCCAACCCTATGAGCATTGCTTTGTGGAAATTGGATGCAAGTTGGGTATAAGCAAAGTGAACCTATAAGGCTGGGGTTTCCTATGCATTAGCATATCAAGTAAATAATAATATTTTGTCAAGTTTTAACACCATTCCCACACACATTCCACTCCATTCCCTTTTCCGAGCCAGGTTTCGATCCTGGGATCGACATACCACCATCTCCATACCATCACCATACCATACCATCGCTCAGTCGATAGGCCAACTCCCTCTCGGCACTGTCTCAAGGCCCGTAGCCCCTAGCTACGACCGACACTCTCTCACGGGGGAAGAAGAGAAGGACTCATCTCACTATCTAGTTTAAGCGAAACCCAGGAAAGGTCCATAGCCAACAAGTTGGCACATGTATCGATCGATCAACCATACACTCTGCAGAGGTTCTACATAACCACAAGATCTGCCTTCCTCGCTAACCGTCGTCAACTAGGCTGATTCCGGCCACTTGCTAGCCTAGGATAATGCCACTCTACCATTCAGCCCTGGTTCACCCCAAGTCAAGTCTAGGGTGGCTGAAACTGTGAGTCATGAGCCGGGTCCACAAGGTCTCCATGAAGTCTCGGAAGGGTGTGGGGGGAATCCTCCGTGCCCCATACCTCCTTACACTGTCCGCTATCAACCTAGCAATAGTGGCAATATCCTACCAAGTAGTCC
Source organism: Miscanthus floridulus (assembly GCF_019320115.1). NCBI lineage: Eukaryota > Viridiplantae > Streptophyta > Magnoliopsida > Poales > Poaceae > Miscanthus > Miscanthus floridulus. The sequence continues at coordinate 44,291,467 of NC_089596.1, forward strand.
AGCCATCCCGCACCATATAGGGCGAGTGGTACGTAAGGCTTCCCGGTGAATCTGAGTACTAGTAAGTCCTTAGGGATGACCAAGCCAGAATGTCTCCATTAGGGTTTCCATTTACCGTGCCACCACAGCACCTCCATCCCAGGCTCCTCCCATCACAGGTTCACACCCAGGTCCACCTCATATACCATTTACCCACCACAGGTATCCATTTCCAGGGGTGCCTAGGTAGCATCCCATAGCAAGACTTGCCCCAGGCTCGTCGTATACTCCAACTTGGTCGACACAACCCTCACCCTCCACACACCCAAGTCACACACGCAGCACTCTCCCCATGGTCTACATAACACCAGTATCCACCACGCATGTAGTATAAGCATAGTAGAAGTATAAGCAATGAAATGTATAGCAGTAAGCGTGTGTCTTGCCTAATAGCAGGGTATGCAGGGGTAAGGTTGCGCCAAGGTAAAGGCTTTCAAGCAAGCATACTACCATGCAAGTCCTATCATAATATGACTGTAGCAGTAAAGTAAAGCGATAGCAGTTCTATGTTAGCCATGCGTAATAGGTGCTATGAGATTGGGTGGGATGTGGCACCTTCAGTGTAGTCGTCTCCATTCTCCTCACGGTACTCACAGTCCTCGTCTGTCAGGTTCTCCTCCGAGTCTGCAACGTTTGCATTATAGTCGCGTTAGCGACGTCTATAGAGTAGCACAAGAAGCAATGAAAATTCAAAAGAGTCAAATGCACTCAAACATGAGTTCTTTGTGTAGAGCTTGATTTTAGATGAATTTTGGTCCTGGTCTCGTATTTTTCCAAGGTCGTATGAATTAGTTATGAATTCCTGAAGTTTAAATCATTTCTGAAATGGGATAAAGGCTGAATTAATCCTAGGCTGACATGTGTCACACTGTGACTGGTCCACGTGGCACGATGATGTCAGCATGATGTCATCATGACGTCATTGTCTCGGTTCCGAGCTGACAGGTGGGGTCCAGCTGACGTTAGCATGACATCAGCAACGTCCTCAGTTCTGACAGGTGGGTCCAGGGGCTCTTGAGTCACTGACATGTGGGTCCAGTCAAAGTCAATGTCGGTCAACAGTGAGTCAATAGTCAACGGTCTACGGTCAACGGTCAGGGATCACTGACGTGTGGGTCCCATGTTGCGTCAGTATGACGTCAGCGTCTGACATGTGGGTCCAGAGTGTCTATGCTACTGACATGTGGGGCCAGGTCAATGGTCAACATTGACCGGTCAACGGTCAATACGTGCCGGGTCTCAAACGGGCCTTGGTGGGCTCGGGTTGGGCCAGTGTGGGCCGGGCTGACCTGGACACGTGGCGTGCTGTGGCGCTACCACGTGGTGCAGTTGGGCTCTTACTGGGCTTCATTTCTCGGCTATGGGCGTGAGTGTGGCTCACGGTGAACCCAAGTTCACGGTCCGTGGACCTAGGGCAGGGTCCATGGTGGACCGAGTCCATCGTCATTTCTCCTTGGCTCGGCTCATGTGCACCGGGTGCAGGGCTACGCTGCTCAAGTCGCCCCCTTCTCCTCTATTTCTTCCACGGCGCGTTCCCGTCGGCGACGTGCTCATCGGTGAGCTCCCACAACGGCTTAGGCACCCAATTGAGGTGGGGAAAAGCCTCCCCGTGCCATGGCGATGGCAACGGTGGGGTCAAGGCGACGGATGGTGCTTCCTAAGTCACTGGTCACGGCGAATGGCGGCTCAAGCACAACCGACGTGCGGGAATGGCGTGGGTGCAGCGGTATTGGCCGGCTCTATGGTGCGCATGGGCGTCACAATACTCCAGCGAGCATGTTGGGTAGGTCGAGGGGTCCTCCAGGGCCTCCGGTGGCCTCGGCCACGGCGGTGGTCTTCCGATCACGTAGGCGACGTCGGTGTGGGGCTATGGCCTCGGAGGGGCATCACAGTGGGGAGTGCAGGCTCCTATGGATCCGGGTGGATGCGGCGAAGGCGTCCAGAGCTCAAGGCGAGGCTTTCGGTTTCTAGGTGGCCGGTAGGGGTCTTTCCGGCGGCCACGGTGACATGGTGACGACGGCGAGGTGCGCGGGTCACTTCAGGGTTCTAGCGGGGTGGTCACGGTGTGCACGTGAGTTACCCGTGACTTCAGCGATCGGGATGGGCGAGTCAAGGAGGCGCTAGGCCCTCCGATCGGTATTGGCCACGATGGTCGGTGCTCGAACCGGTGGTCTGGTGCTCGGGCCAGTGGTATGGTGCTTGGACTGGTGGCCAGGTGCTCGGACTGGTGGTCTGGTGCTCGGACTTGTGGTCTGGTGCTTGGACTAGTGGTCTGGTGCTCGGACTTATGGTCTGGTGCTCGGACTGGTGGCCGAGTGCTCGGACTAGTGGTTGCGTCATGGCGACGGCGTTGCGAGCGCGGCATGCATGCTCGGCTATGGTGTCCAGGGAACCTGGAGAGGCCTACAACGTCCAAGGGCTCGGGGATGGTCACGGTCAACGTGAGTGTGTTGTGCTGGTGTGCCTAGAGGCCGGGGATGGCCTTGGCCTACGCGCTCACGGTATGGAGCGCCACGGCCGGAGTAGCAAGGTCTAGTGGTGAGCAGGGAATGAACTGGGGCTCACCGTAGGTGTTGTGGAAGAGGGGATAGTGGTGCAGTGATGAGTTGCGGCCATGTAGCTCTGGGAAGCAGTGTCGTGCAGTGCCGACCTACGACCGTGATGACGACGACAGCGTTGCTCTCAGCTCCGGCGACTTCGACAGCGCGCGGGGCTCCGATCCTCCTCTCACGATCTCCTTCTCGGCCCCTACTCTCGGTGTGGTGCGGCTGCTGGGCCACCAAGCGGCGGCGGAGGCTGAGGGAGAAGCTAGGGTGCCGGGCGTGAGCGGCGTGTGGGCTGGCTTATAGCCGAGCGCCATGCCTCCTAGGGCGGATGGCATCGTGCGGTGGGAGGCGTGTGCATCACATCAGACGGTGGTGCGAGGTTGCGTGGGTGCGGCGCAAGGGGGACAGGGTCATGCCCCAGGCGTGACCCCCTAGCCCACCCTGCCACTGCTGTCGGGCGCCGGTCGCGTAGGCGGTTGAGGCATAGGTGAGGAAGACAACACTGTAGACGGGGGTGCGGCTGACATGTGGGGTCCAGTGGCTAGTGGCTGCGAGCGAGGCAGATGGGTGCGTGGGCGATGCGCTGGGCCACAAGCTGGGTCGGCTCATGGGCCACGTACGTGCGCGCGCCGGTGCAAGGTGGACATGGTTGGGCTGGCTGGGCCGCAAAGCCGAGCAGCCTGGGCTGCGAGGCCTTCTTCCTCATTTCTTTTCCTTTCTATTTTCTTTTTCTACTTCCTGGTTTAAATTCAAATTTGGTTTTTAAAACTTGAATTCCAATTTGGTGCACCTAATTTATTGGAGTTGTTAAGCATATCATAACTCAAAGGGAAATCCAAATCACATTCAATGTATGCAACACTTATTTGTTAGAATTTAAATAAACACAATTAACTAATGACATGCCATGCTTATGTGTTAACTTGGGTTGGGGTTAGACCTAATGTACCTCTTAGGTTGGGTTACTATACATGACACTCATCATCACATGGAGGTTCTAAGAAAAAATTTTTAGTTGGTATTTTTAGTGTGTGGATTTTTGGGTTGTTACAGTCCTACCCCCTTAACAGAATCTCGTCCCCGAGATTAAAGTGTAACATACTCTTCGAAGAGGTAGGGATATCATAGCCGGAGGTCAGACTCTTTTTCCCATGTTGCTTCTCTCTCAGTATGATTACTCCATTGGATCTTGCACATAGGAATAGTCTTGCTTCAGGTCTCTTTGGTATCTCTGTCCAGAATTCTGATAGGATGTTCTCTGTACTCAAGTGTATCATGAATGTCAAGTGTATCAGTTGGGACTACTTCATCGAGCACCCTCAAACACTTGCGTAGCTATGAGACATGGAATACAGGATGTACACCCATCAATTCCTCAGGTAGCTCAAGTTTGTAGGCGAGCTTTCCAATCTTTTTGCAAATCTTGTATGGGCCAACAAATCTAGGGGCAAGCTTTCCTTTCACATGGAATCTGACAGTCCCACGTAGCGGGGATACCTTGAGATAGACAAAGTTCCCCACATTAAACTCAAGTTCTCTTCTCCTTTTGTCAGCATAGCTCTTGTATCGACTTTGAGCAATTCTCAAATTCTCTCTTACTTGAGCAACTCCTTCTTTGGCATCTTGAATCTTAGCGGAGTCAAAGAACGATCTTTCTCCTGGTTGGGACCACATCAAAGGTGTCTTACAAGGTCTGCCATACAGAGCTTCAAACGGCGACATCTTGATACTGTCTTGGTAGCTGTTGTTGTAAGAAAATTCTGCATAGGGTAAGCATCTCTCCCAATCAGAGCCATAATTCAGTACACTAGCACGAAGCATGTCTTCTAAGATCTGATTTACTCGTTCAGTCTATCCATCTATCTGTGGATGATAAGTGGTACTGAAGTCAAGTTTGGTTCCAATGGACTTGTGTAGAGCTTCCTAGAATCAGGACACAAACTGAGGACCACGATCAGATACAATACTAGAGGGAGCTCCATGCAGTCTGAGAATGTGCTCAACATACAGATCTGCTAATTTTTCGGCATTGGTCTTGGTCTTAGCTGGTACGAAGTGAGCAATCTTGGTCAAACGATCAACAATCACCCAGATGGAATCATTGCCTTTCTGTGAACGGGGCAATCCAACTATGAAATCCATGGATATGTTCTCCCATTTCCACTCGGGAATGTCAAGTGGCTTCAGCAGTCCTGCAGGCCTTTGATGTTCAGCCTTGACTCTATTGCAGGTATCACATCATGCCACATGTCCTGCAATGTCTGTCTTCATGCCTTTCCACTAGAAGTGTCTCTTCAGGTCTTGATACATCTTTGAACCTCCAGGGTGAATACAGTACTTGGAATTGTGAGCTTCTGACAGAATTTCCTCTCGTAATACTGGGTCAGATGGTACACAGATTCTATTCTTGAACCAGATGGTTCCTTGTTCATCTTCCTGGTGGTTGGTCTTGTAGCCTAGTTTCATCAGACCATGAAGATACTCAATCTCTTCACAACTTTTCTGAGCTTGACGGATGCGATCTGTGAGATCATACTGTATGCGGAGCTCGTTCAACAAGTCGTGCGGTAGTATCTCAAGTTGGAAATCATCAATCTCTTCTTTGAGCTCAGGTGGTACAGATTCAGTGATCAAGGCGTGACAGTAACTCTTGCGACTAAGAGCATCTGCGACTACATTAGCTTTTCCTAGATGATAGTGAATTTCTAGGTCATAGTCCTTGATCAATTCTAGCCATCGGCGTTGCCTCATATTTAGATCTTCCTAAGTGAAAAAGTACTTCAAGCTCTTATGATCTGTATAGATATCACACTTGTTGCCTATCAGGTAGTGTCTCCAGATCTTCAAGGCATGCACAACTGCTGCTAACTCAAGATCATGGGTTGGGTAACGGCTCTCGTGTTCTTTTAACTGTCGAGATGCATATGCTATCACTTTTCTTTCTTGCATCAGTACACAACCAAGTCCTTGACAAGATGCATCACAATAGACCATGAAATCTTTGCTGATATCAGGCAATGATAGCACAAGAGTTGTGGTAAGCTTTAGTTTTAGTTCCTAGAAGCTTTGCTCGCATGTGAGCGTCCATTCAAACTCCTTAGTCTTCTTCAGAAGGTTGGTCATTGGACGGGCTATCTTGGAGAAGTTCTCAATGAATCGACGATAATATCTAGCCAATCCCAAGAAACTTCTGATTTATGTCACATTACGGGGTTGATCCCACTCCTTCATAGCTTCAATCTTGGCTGGGTCAACTGCGACACCTTCAGCTAATAGTACATGGCCTAAGAAGGCAACTTCCTGTAGCCAAAACTCACATTTGCTGAACTTTGCGTATAGCTGATGTTGGGCTAGTTTCTCAAGCACCCTTCTCAGATGATGTTCATGTTCTTCAGCGGTGGATGAATAGACCAGGATGTCATCAATGAATACCACCATGAACTTATCCAGTTCATCCATGAAAACCTTATTCATCATGTTCATGAAGTATGCGGGAGCATTCGTGAGTCCAAAGGACACCACGGTGAACTCAAACTGACCATACCTAGTCACAAAAGCTATCTTTGGGATGTCAATCTCTTGAATCTTCATCTAATGATAGCCGGATCTGAGATCAATCTTGGAGAAATACTTGGCACTTCGAAGCTGATCAAGCAGATCATCAATCCTTGGTAGGGGATACTTGTTCTTGATGGTGACTGCGTTCAAGTTCCGATAGTCAATGCACATTCTCATTGAGCCATCCTTCTTCTTAACAAACAGAACGGGGGATCCCTAGGGTGAAGCACTGGGTCTGATATATCCTTTCGAGATGAGCTCATCAAGCTGTTTCTTGAGATCAGCCAGTTCATCAACTGACATGCGATAGGGTCTCTTGGCAATAGGTCTCATTCCCGGTAACAGATCAATGATGAACTCTACATCACGGTCTGGTGGCATACCCGATAATTCTTCAGGGAATACATTGGGATAGTCTCTGACTACTGGCACATCATGAACTGTCTTCTCCTCTTTTTGTGATTCTGAACTTGCTTTAAGGGCACATAGGATAGAGGTGGACTTTCTGGACTGGGGTTCACATCTAATGACTTGGCCTGATGGGTGGGTCACTTGGACGTATCTAGGTGAACATGATATGATACCTTGGTGAATGGTTAACCAATCCATACCTAAGATGACATCTAAGTTAGTGGAAGGTAGCAGGGTTAGGTCGGCTCTAAAGGTAAGACCCTCAATGGTAAGACTCACTCCCTTACAGATGTGGGTGCATTTAGGTCTCCTAATGGTGAACTGGTGATGATAGGCTTTTCACGTGGGGTTATAGGCAGGTCATGCTCTCGTGCAAACTTGGATGATATGTATGAACAAGTTGCTCCAGAGTCAAATAGAACTGATGCAGTGTTGCCATTAACTAAAAACATACCATACACCACGTCAGGGGCAGCTTGTGCTTCCTTGGCATCCAGATGGTTGAGACATCCACGAGTAGCAGATCCCTTGAACTGAGACTTCTGAGCAGCTAAGTTATGTGGGGCATTCAACGGCTTTGTGACCTGGTTGGCCATAGGCAAAGTAGGTGAAAGGTGTACCGCCTATAGGGGTTGGCGCGGGTGCCTTCCAGTTTCTAGTGCTTGGTGCGGAGCGGTTCTGTGCTAGGCATTCATTCGTAGAGCGGGAACGGTTGAAATGGTCCTAAGTGTTGCAGTCCTGAGCATAATGGTCCCGGGTGTAACGATCCTGAGCAGGGCGGGAGTATTTGGCAGTGTAGCCTCCACTTGCCCTACTCGACCTAGGGTTGTCATCCCTGTTGTGGCGAGAGCGTTCCCTGGATGGTGCATCTCTACGGAACCTCTTGCGATCACGGCCATGGAAAGACTCCTCAGGCTTACGCTTCCTCTCCTTGTACTCTTCTCCAGCTTTAGCACGGTCTTTCTCAATCTGGATGCAGCAATCCACCAGAGCACGCAATTTGTTGCTCTCAATACTGCCAAACTTCAGCTTGATGTGCAGGGTTAAGTCCCTTGCGGTAGTAGTACAGCTTCTCCTTCTTAGAGTTCACAACATAGGAAGGGGCATAGCGAAGAAGGTTGGTGAAATGAGTAGTGTACTCAGTCACCCTGTCCTTTCCCATCTTGATGTTTGCGGAACTCCTCAGCTTTGGCCTCCATGATACCCTTGGGAATGTGGTACTTAGTGAATGCTTCGGCGAACTCATCCCATGAGATGTTGGCAGGGTCCTCGTGGGAATCACTGAAACTGTCCCACCAGGCGCGTGCCGCACCTGTGAGCTGATGTGCGCTGCTCCAACACACTCATCGTCGATGAAAGTAGTGAGGTCAAGCTTCTTCTCCATCTCCTTGAGCCAGTCATCGGCTACAAGCGGGTCAGGGTCGGTGCCATCATAGGTAGGTGGCCTTAGCTTCAGGAATCCTTCTAGCTTCCTTTGGAAGTCATACTACTGACCCTCCCTAGTGACGGTTTGCTCCTTCAACAAGAGCTACAAGAAGCTAGGTCTATTGTGGCATCACTTCTGCCAGGTCGGTGGTGGTGGTGGTGGAATGTTCTCCTCAGGCGGGCGGAGTATTCTCTAGGTGGAAGGGTATCCCTCCACGTCCCATGGCCACGGCCACAGCCATGGTTGTTGCCCACCACGTCCCCCATTTGTTTCAACTGGTTCAGGGGTGGGCGCACGTCCACGGTTCATCAGGCGATTAGATCGGTGGTTCGGCATCTGCAACACGAATCATAGGAATCTTTAGTGCTTGCGCCATAAGTGCTTATAATTTTGATATGATTACGTAATTTTAATGATTTAAAGAAAACCATTTATACTATCCAACACTCATTACAAAGATGCAAGAAGATCCATAAGATGCAATAAGATCCAAAACACTCATTACATGGGTTTTATTACATAGCATCATCTCTAGTAGCTACACTTGAAGACGTGCGAGAATCGTACTACGCATAATGTCTCATAATACATCTCATAAGGGGTACATCATGGGGTACAACTTACGAAAGCTACTGTCATGACTCATGACCATGCAGGGTCATTCTACTCTAACTCGTACACTGCAGTCGGGGATACGACTATTCTCGATCTCGATCTCCTCGTCTGACTTGTGAAGTTGGGACACGTACTTCAAGGCCTCGGTGAGCTCCTCAGTAGGCTTGGCTCTAGGTAGGGTAGGGCAGGCGTCTAGGTTGAGGCGAGTCAGGGCTAACTCAAGCTCCTCTATCCTAGGCTTCGTCTTGCTGCGTACCTCCTTAGGTAGCTGATCTCACATACCCTTCATCTCCCTGAGGGCGCTTTCTGTTAGAACTTCTGCCAAGCCTGCCATGTCCTCTCACACTTGTCCTGTAAGGTACTCGGTCTGCCTGAGTGCCTCGATCAGGTGACCCTAGTTGCGAATGGCCTTCTTCCTAAACTCCTCTAACTCCTGAGTCAGGGTCTTGTTACAGATTTGGACCTTCAGCATATCAATCCCCTTGTTATCCTCTCTCTACATCCTCTGCGGTTGAACTTGGCCTTCTTGTCATCCAACTCACTCTATAAACTCCAAGACCTTGCTGTCAAGGTAGCAGTTCCTGTTACCTAGGTCGGGGCTGCTTTGGTCCTGTAAGTCAGCGACCTTGGGTCTCTATGGACTTCCTCATCCTCGACGATGGTTGAGCTCGTCTGTAACTTGGCAACTGTCCTCAAGTAGACTAGCTCGCCGCCTGCACCTCCCTGCGAGTCTTGCTCCTGGTACTTCCCACCAGGAAGGGCCCTGGTCCTGACGTCTCCTCCTACTCTAGCTGGGTCACATAACCCTGTCCTGCTCTAGTAGGTGAATAGCTGAGACATGAAGGCATCTGTCCTCCTCAGCAAGGATAACTCTGCTGGCTGTGAAACTCTGCTCACTAGGGGTAAGGCTGAGGTCGAGGGCCTAGGGAAGTAGACGGAACTCTGTTGTCTTTAGGTGCTCATAGTGGTCCCTCATCACTCTGCGAAGTGCCTTGTGTGAGATAGATCGCAGTCCCTCCTCAACTGTGTCCTCTATAGTCAACTCGGTGAAAGCTGGGACAGAAGGTAAGGTAGTGCTAGGTGGGAACTCGGCTGAGGTGACAATCGGTCCTTCGATTCCTCCTTCCTAAGCTGGCTTTCCGTCGCAGGTGACCTTGACAAGCTCGTCGGGGACACCTAACGTGACGAGAACTCGGTAGAGGGTCTGTGCAAAACCCTCGAGCTCATGTAGGTCAAAGGTAAGCTTGGCGTGGTCTAGGGGTAGCGGTCCTAGAGGCGGCCAGTCGGCGTTCGTTGCCATCTGCATGTTTTTAAGAAACTGGTGTTAGCAGGTCCATAATAGATAAGCCTTGCATAAAAGTAAATGCAGGGTCGGTATATAACCAAAAGAAGGGCTGTTCACGTCCTATTCTATCGTCCATTTCTAAGGGTTTCATCCTAAGGTCAAGTATGGCTTTGATACCAACTAAAACGACCCCAATTTCCGTGAAGGGAAATCCACAGCGTCGAAGTGTAATACGATCATTGTAGATCATATTACCCAAATTCCAGTCGAATATCACATACATACAACGATAATATCATAGTACAAATAGTGCAGAATTACATAATTTATTACATCGCCGCATTGGTGGAATCAAAAGTAGCATTCATTCAGAACAGCTTGAAGATAAGATCGCCAAACTCGAGCGTAGGCACGAACCCCTCATCCGTCAAACTCCTCGGAGCTATACTCCTCAGCAGAACCTATGTGCCAAAATTTATCAGTACGATTTGTACTGGCCACTCCCAACCCTATGAGCATTGCTTTGTGGAAATTGGATGCAAGTTGGGTATAAGCAAAGTGAACCTATAAGGCTGGGGTTTCCTATGCATTAGCATATCAAGTAAATAATAATATTTTGTCAAGTTTTAACACCATTCCCACACACATTCCACTCCATTCCCTTTTCCGAGCCAGGTTTCGATCCTAGGATCGACATACCACCATCTCCATACCATCACCATACCATACCATCGCTCAGTCGACAGGCCAACTCCCTCTCATCACTGTCTCAAGGCCTGTAGCCCCTGGCTATGACCGACACTCTATCACGGGGGAAGAAGAGAAGGACTCATCTCACTATCTAGTTTAAGCGAAACCTAGGAAAGGTCCATAGCCGACAAGTTGGCACATGTATCGATCGATCAACCATACACTCTACAGAGGTTCTACATAACCACAAGATCCGCCTTCCTCGCTGACCGTCGTCAACTAGGATGATTCCGGCCGCTTGCTAGCCTAGGATAATGCCACTCTACCATTCAGCCCTGGTTCACCCCAAGTCAAGTCTGGGGTGGCTGAAACTATGAGTCATGAGCCGGGTTCACAAGGTCTCCATGAAGTCTCGGAAGGGTGTGGGGGGAATCCTCCGCGCCCCGTACCTCCTTACATTGTCCGCTATCAACCTAGCAGTAGTGGCAATATCCTACCAAGTAGTCCAGCCGTCCCGCACCATATAGGGCGAGTGGTACATAAGGCTTCCCGGTGAATCTGAGTACTAGTAAGTCCTTAGGGATGACCAAGCCAGAATGTCTCCATCAGGGTTTCCATTTACCGTGCCACCACAGCACCTCCATCCCAGGCTCCTCCCATCACAGGTTCACACCCAGGTCCACCTCATATACCATTTACCCACCACAGGTATCCATTTCTAGGGGTGCCCAAGTAGCATCCCATAGCAAGACTTGCCCCAGGCTTGTCGTATACTCCAACTTGGTCGACACAACCCTCACCCTCCACACACCCAAGTCACAAACGCAACACTCTCCCCATGGTCCAGATAACACCAGTATCCACCATGCACGTAGTATAAGCGTAGTAGAAGTATAAGCAATGAAATGTATAGCTGTAAGCGTGTGTCTAGCCTAATAGCAGGGTATGCATGGGTAAGGTTGCGCCAAGGTAAAGGCTTTCAAGCAAGCATACTACCATGCAAGTCCTATCATAATATGACTATAGCAGTAAAGTAAAGCGATAGCAGTTCTATGTTAGCCATGCATAATAGGTGCTACGAGATTGGGTGGGATGTGGCACCTTCAGTGTAGTCGTCTCTGTTCTCCTCACGGTACTCATGGTCCTCGTCTGTCAGGTTCTCCTCTAAGTCTGCAACGTTTGCATTATAGTCGCGTTAGCGATGTCTATAGAGTAGCACAAGAAGCAATGAAAATTCAAAAGAGTCAAATGCACTCAAACATGAGTTCTTTGCGTAGAGCTTGATTTTAGATGAATTTTGGTCCTAGTCTCGTATTTTTCCGAGGTCGTATGAATTAGTTATGAATTCCTGAAGTTTAAATCATTTCTGAAATGGGATAAAGGCTGAATTAATCCTGGGCTGACACGTGTCATGCTGTGACTGGTCCACATGGCACGATGATGTCAGCATGACGTCATCATGACGTCATCGTCTTGGTTCCGAGCTGACAGGTGGGGTCCAGCTGACGTCAGCATGACATCAGCAACGTCCTCAGTTCTGACAGGTGGGTCCAGGGGCTCTTGAGTCACTAACATGTGGGTCTGGTCAAAGTCAACGTCGGTCAACGGTCAATGGTCTACGGTCAACGGTCAGGGATCACTGATGTGTGGGTCCCGTGTGGCGTCAGTATGACGTCAGCGTCTGACATGTGGGTCCAGAGTGTCTGTGCTACTGACATGTGGGGCCAGGTCAATGGTCAACATTGACCGGTCAACGGTCAATACGTGCCAGGTCTCAAACAGGCATTGGTGGGCTCGGGTTGGGCCAGTGTGGGCCGGGCTGACTCGGACACGTGGCGTGCTGTGGCGACGACAACGGTGGGGTCAGGGCGACGTGCTCACTGGCGAGCTCCCACAATGGCTCAGGCATCCAATTGAGGTGGGGAAAAGCCTCCCCGTGCCATGGCGACGGCAACGGTGGGGTCAGGGCGACAGATGGTGCTTCCTAAGTCACTGGTCACGGCAAATGGCGGCTCAAGCACAACCGGCGTGCGGGAATGGCACGGGTGTAGCGGTATTGGCTGGCTCTGTGGTGCGCATGGGCGTCACAATGCTCCAGCAGGCATGTTGGGTAGGTCGAGGGGTCCTCCAGGGCCTCCGATGGCCTCGGCCATGGCGGCGGTCTTCCGATCACGTTGGCGACGTCGGTGTGGGGCTATGGCCTCGGAGGGGCATCACAGTGGGGAGTGTAGGCTCCTACGGATCCGGGTGGATGTGGCGAAGGCGTCCAGAGCTCAAGGTGAGGCTTTTGGTTTCTAGGTGGCCGGTAGGGTCTTTTCCGGCGGCCACGGCGACATGGTGATGACGGCGAGGCGCGTGGGTCACTTCGGGGTTCTAGCGGGGTGGTCACGGCGTGCACGTGAGTTACCCGTGACTTCAGCGATCGGGACGGGCGAGTCAAGGAGGCGCCAGACGCTCCGATCGGTATTGGCCACGGTGATCGGTGCTCGAACCGGTGGTCTGGTGCTCGGGCTAGTGGTATGGTGCTTGGACTGGTGGCCGGGTGCTCGGACTTGTGGTCTGTGCTTGGACTGGTGGTCTGGTGCTCGGACTTGTGGTCTGGTGCTTGGACTGGTGGCCAGGTGCTCGGACTGGTGGTTGCGTCATGGCGGCGGCATTGCGAGCGCGGCATGCGTGCTCGGCTATGGCGTCCGGGGAACCTAGAGAGGCCTACAGCGTCCAAGGGCTCGGGGATGGTCACGGTCAATGTGAGTGTGCTGTGTTGGTGTGCCTAGATCTCAGGGATGGCCTTGGCCTACACGCTCATGGTATGGAGCGCCATGGCCAGAGTAGCAAGGTCTAGTGGCGAGCAGGGAATGAACCAAGGCTCACCATATGTGTTGTGGAAGAGGGGATAGTGGTGCAGTGACGAGTTGCGGCCGTGTAGCTCCAGAAGCAGTGACGTGCAGTGCCGACCCACGACCGTGATGACGACGACGGCATTGCTCTCGGCTCCAGCGACTTTGGCAGCGCGTGGGGCTCCGATCCTCCTCTCACGATCTCCTTCTCGGCCCTCTACTCTCGGTGTGGTGTGGCTGCTGGGCCACCAAGCGGCGGCGGAGGCTGAGGGAGAAGCTAGGGCACTGGGCGTGAGCGGCGTGCGGGCTGGCTTTATAGCCGAGCGCCATGCCTCCCAGGGCGGATGGCATCGTGCGGTGGAGGCATGTGCATCGCATCAGATGGTGGTGCAAGGTTGCGTGGGCACGGCGCAAGGGGGACAAGGTCATGCCCCAGGCGTGACCCCCTGGCCCGCCCCTGCCACTGCTGTCGGGTGCCAGTCGTGTAGGCAGTTGAGGCGTAGGTGAGGAAGACGACACTATAGACGGGGGTGCGGCTGACATGCGGGGTCCAGTGGCCAGTGGCTGCGAGTGAGGCAGATGGGTGCATGGGCGATGCGCTGGGCCGCAAGCTGGGCCGGCTCGTGGGCTGTGTACATGCACGCGCCGGTGCAAGGTGGACACGGTTGGGCTGGCTGGGCCGCGAAGCCGAGCAGCCTAGGCTGCGAGGCCTTCTTCCTCATTTCTTTTCCTTTCTGTTTTCTTTTTCTACTTCCTTGGTTTAAATTCAAATTTGGTTTTTAAAACTTGAATTCCAATTTGGTGCACCTAATTTATTGGAGTTGTTAAGCATATCATAACTCAAAGGGAAATCCAAATCACATTCAATGTATGCAACACTTATTTGTTAGAATTTAAATAAACACAATTAACTAATGACATGCCATGCTTATGTGTTAACTTGGGTTGGGGTTAGACCTAATGCACCTCTTAGGTTGGGTTACTATACATGACACTCATCATCACATGGAGGTTCTAAGAAAAATTTTGTAGTTGGTATTTTTAGTGTGTGGATTTTTGGGTTGTTACACTCGGACTGCAACAAGCCAACCTCCTTGACTGCCTTCCGCCCACTCGAGAAAACTAAGGCAGTGGGGATCAACCCCACTGACCCTACCAAGACGGTGTGAATCAGGACCTAGCTCCTAGCCAAATAGGAATGCGAGCTCGCCAACTTTCTACGTGCCAATCGCAATGTGGGAGGTCACTGAGCACGCACTATGCTTCGTCCTTGGCTCAAAGTCCACGACGATGAGAGGCACAGGGCCATAGGCGAGGAGGTTACCAAACTCCTAGCAGCTAGATTCATCAAAGAGGTATACCACTCCGACTGGCTCGCCAATCCTGTTCTTGTTAAAAAGAAGACTTGGAATGTAGAATGTGTGTTTATTATACTGGCCTCAACAAGGTGTGTCCAAAGGACCATTTTCCTTTACCACACATAGACCAGATAGTTGACTCCACCTCAGGATGCGAAATCCTCTCCATTCTGGATGCCTACTCAGGCTATCACCAGATCATGATGAAAGCATCCGACCAGCTCGTGACTTCGTTCATCACTCTGTATGGTTTGTACTGTTACATAACCATGCCTTTTGGTCTAAAGAACGCTGGCGCCACCTACCAACGGTGCATGCAGCAATGCTTCGTCGATCAAATCGACCCACTCGATTAGTCTGACCGAGTCGAGCGGCCAAAACCAACAATCGCTGTCTATGTTTATGATATAGTGGTCAAAATGGCTCAAGCTTGCGACCTGATCACAAACTTGGCCGCAATGTTCATGAACCTCCGAAGGTTCAACACCAAATTGAATCCCAAAAAATGTGTTTTCGGGGTTCCAAAGGGGAAGCTGCTTAGATACATCGTGTCCGAACATGGTATCGAGGCCAACCCTGAAAAAATCATGGCCATCTCCAACATAGGCCCCGTACGCAACGTCAAGGGCGTACAAAGGCTCACCGACTGCTTGGCCGCCGTGAGCCAGTTCATCTCTCGGCTCGGCGAACGTGGGATGCCTCTCTACAAGCTTCTCAAAAAGACGGACGCTTTTGTCTGGACTGCGGAAGCACAGCAGCCTTTGGAGAGCCTCAAAGCTTCATTGACGTCAGCCCCAATCCTTGTCGCTCTCGAAAAGGGAGAACCCGTCCTCCTCTATGTCGCGGCAAGCAACCACGTGGTGAGCGCCGCCCTAGTTGATGAGGACATGACACCCATGCATATGACCATGTTTGGCGCATGGTATGGAGGGTTAGGAGGCCAGCAAGGGTGTCCAAGTCAAGAAGGAGGCCCAAGGCTAATTCGGTTCGAGTCTCCGAAGCGGAGGCCCAAAGCAACTAAAGTTCGAGCCCGTCTCGGAGTCTAGGAGTAGCACGTACTAAAAACGATGCCCAGGTCGCATACAGTGTCCGTTTTGGGCGTTCTTTATATGGATGGAAAGATAATTTCATGGATCTTCCAATGGCACTAGTCCCACCTTAAAATTCGATCGGAGTCAATGGGAATCGTAGAAACAAGTGGATGTCCAGAATCTGTCAGGGTGTTTCTCCACCGTCGGCGACAACTTAATTTAGAGGTGAGCTCGTTCTTAAGTGATCTTTTTCATACTTTTGAGAATAGATTGCTACCTAAAGATGTTATATTAATTAGGAATAATGGAGAGTGTCATGAGGGACTTAGAGGAAGAGGTGGATGCGATGATGACCAGCAAGGACGTCCAAAAAAACCGGAGGCCTGGTCCAACATGATTTCGAGTCTGCCTCGGCCTCTAGGACCAGTCTGCCTTAAACTGGTCACCCAGGACGCATCCGGACTCCATTTTTGACGTTTCACATATGGTTGGAAAGCTAATTTGACAAGGAAGCCAATACAAGTGGTATCATGTCAAAAGGCCTTCAGAATCAACAGAAATCGTCGAAACAAGTCAGCGTCTAGAATCTACCAGGGTGCTGCGACACCGTCTTTTGGTCCCTTAGACCGTGTATCGTGTTTGGGCCCATTAGGGGGCACATCTAGGGTAGGCGACGACCCTAAGACCTTTATAATCATACACCGCTGCCATCATTAGGTTTTGGGTTTTGCTTAGATTAATCCGTCAAGAACAGTTTCGCCGTTCATTGGTTTGTGATACCCCAACTTTGTGAGATTAATCATTCATCTGCAATTTGGTTGCTTTCTTTCTTGTTCTTGCTTGTGTTCTTCGTTGCGCAGGCAGGGATTAGCCTTCTTGGCGAGGTCAACTGGATCTATGTCTCGGTTGATAACTAGAGGAGTTGTCGTGCTAAGATTGCAGGGTTCGATCTTTCGATCTGAAGCCGGATCGGTGTGTCATTCTCCGCCTCAACAATAGTTATCACTACCTGATGGAAGATCGGGATCCCCGTTCCATTAAGTGGTAATCAGGGCTTCAGGTATTACCGTTAGGTTTATCATTACCCTAGTTTTGTTTTGTCTTTATCCAATAAATCCCAAAAATTGCCCCACAAAAATATTTGTGTTAATCTTTGTTTTCTCCTTATCCTATCACCCGTTGTGCCGTTGTAATATTTTAATTTCAGTTTGCTTTATTTAATGGTCGTCCCTCACGTGTCATCATTTCACTGTGTTTAGGTCTCATTCATATCTGGTTCCTGGTTCACGCTTTGAGTTTGCTGGTCAGCGTATTTTTTTGCAAAAGAAGTTTACTTGGTTAGAGAGTCCTATAATCTTTTTGACTCTACGTTGAAGTTTTCAATCTGCTAATGCACTAATTAAAAACAAGGAGGCATTTTTAGAAAAAGCATAGCAGGGAGCCTGCCTCACATTTGCCAGTAACTCTACATTCAGTGCTGGAAGCTTTGGACTGCCTATAACCTTGTGTTTGAGCAGTGTAGTTCAACCTGTCCTGTTGCATAAAATCTTCTAGTTGTTCCTCGCCTGTAGAGTGCAGTTTGTTGTCAGGTTGAGTTGTAATATATTGCTGCAGTTTGGGTTCTCTGGTTGAAAAAAAGAATAAAAGGCAAAGCTGCAAAAAAAGCCACACCCTAAAAAAAGAGAAAAAAAGAGCAAGAAAAAAAAGAAAGTGAAAAAAAAACAATTTAGAAGTGCTTGCATCCTTTGAGTTTTTGTGTCGAGCTCTACTATTGCTTTCTTGAACTAGGTCCAGGACGAGGTTAGGCTGACAACATAGACTAGCTTGGGACTACTTTTCAATCTTGCAATTTTTGAATTAAATGATTGCTATTCCTTGCTACCATATTTTAAGCCTCCCAAGCTCCACATATATACTTCAGATCAGTATAGATAAAGGCCCTTGCAATCTCAGTACCACTGCCTCACAGGCATCACGAACCAGCCGCCGGTTGTACCGTCCACTGCTTGCGTTGGTAAGAACATTGTAAGAGCTTGGTAAGATGCTTCCACTTGCTGTGAAAAGTGACACCACTACAACCACAGTCATTTGATAGGGATAATACTTTTGTGTTGTCTTTTGCTATCTTCTAACAATGATAGGTTGTTCGTATCCACCGACTTATGATGGTATAGGTGCTAATGAGTACATGGAGTGGGAAATTGCCATAGATAACATATTTGCTACTCGCTTTATATGTCCAAGGAGAAAGGTAAAAAATACAGCTAGTGTTTTGCGACATTCTGCTTTATCTTGGTGGGAGTCTTTAGATCCTTCTAATAAACCTCAAACTTGGAATGATATGAAACTCCTTATGTGAGAAACCTTTGTTAATCCACCTCCTATTTTGACTTCATATGATGAGGTGCACCATTTAGAGGAAGAGTCTGTTGTTATTCCTCTTGCTATGACTAACCTTCTGTAGGATAATGTACATAAGCGAGAGGATGACATGGAGGAAAATGAGGATCTCACAACCTCATATGCAATTCAGAACCATCACTTCACAATGCACCTATTGCTCCTGTTGAGAACACAGGTAATGCCCATGGTGCTACACTCACAGAAGGTGAAAATTGTCTTAATGTACTAATTTTTTTCACAAACCATGCTATCATAGAGCAATTGTTAGTGGAATCCTCTCTTGATTTCTCTTTGTCACATGATAATTTGCTTGATGTTCCTTGTGATAAAGATGAATTGGTTGATGATACTTCAGTTTTACAAATTTTGGAACCAGTCACTTGTGCTAAAAATAAACATGTTATTCATATTGTTACCAAAACAGATGAGCTCAAACTGTTGTCTTCTTTACATACTTTGGGTTATATTGAATTTGATGTTCTGTGTAACCTAGATTGTTTGGAGGAGAGCCTTTTTAAATATGCTGATTTGCCTTGGGTTTCTAAACACACATATCATGTTATTGGCAAATATAACAAGGGACAATATTTGATACATCGAGTATACATTCGTAGTAATATGAATTTTCCTTTTGTTGTACAAGATTATGAATGTTTAGAGGGCAGCCATAATAATACAAACATTTTCTCATATTCCTCAAAGAAACAAGTTCACTTCCAAGAAGGGGAGCATTGTTGGTTGCTACCTATGTCTGCTAGACCATCTATTCCTGCATTGTCTTTGGTTAGTTCTAATCTTTTGCAGGATAGTGTTGACATACATCGTGTGCATTCAGATCATGGTGTCTCATGCTTGCTGAAATTTTTATGTGAGATAACATGTTAGAAACTTGGAAACATGGTCACGTTCCTTGTCATAATTATTTTAGTTCCCTTTGTCTTCGCAACCCCATTCTCCTTTATGTTGTGCAGGATTAGTTTCATGCACAATCGACGCTGAGGACGGCTTTTCGTCAAGAAGGGGAGGATGATGAGGACATGACACCCATGCATATGACCATGTTTGGCACATGGTATGGAGGCTTAGGAGGCCAGCATGCTGGGTGTCCAAGTCAAGAAGGAGGCCCGAGGCTAATTCGGTTCGAGTCTCCGAAGTGGAGGCCCAAAGCAACTAAAGTTTGAGCCCGTCTCGGAGTCTAGGAGCAGCACGTACTAACAACGATGCCCAGGTCGCATATAGTGTCCGTTTTGGGCGTTCTTTATATGGATGGAAAGATAATTTTATGGAGCTTCCAATGGCACCAGTCCTACCTTAAAATTTGATCAGAGTCAATAGGAATCCTAGAAACAAGTGGACGTCCAGAATCTGTCAGGGTGTTGCTCCACCATCGGCGACAACTTAATTTAGAGGTGAGCTCGTTCTTAAGTGATCCTTTTCATACTTTTGAGAATAGATTGCTACCTAAAGATGTTATATTAATTAGGAACATTGGAGAGTGTCATGAGGGACTTAGAGGAAGAGGTGGATGTGATGATGACCAGTAAGGACGTCCAACAAAAACCAGAGGCCCTGTCCAACATGATTTTGAGTCTACCTCGGTCTCCAGGACCAGTCTGCCTTAAACTGGTCATCTAGGACGCATCTAGACTCCATTTTTGATCTCACATCAAAAGACCTTCAGAATCAACGGGAATCATCAAAACAACTCAGCGTCCAGAATCTGCCCGGGTGGTGCGACACTGTCTTTTGGTCCGTTGGACCGTGTATTGTGTTTGGGCCCATTAGGGGGGGCATCCATGGTAGGCGATGACCCTAAGACCTTTATAATCATACACCGCCGCCATCATTAGGTTTTGGGTTTTGCTTAGATTAATCTGTCAAGAACAGTTTTGCTGTTCATCGGTTTGTGAGACCCCGACTTCATGAGATTAATCATTCATCTGCAATTTGGTTGCTTTCTTTCTTGTTCTTGCTTATGTTCTTCGTTACGCAGGCAGGGATTAGCCTTCTTGGTGAGGTCAACTAGATCCGTGTCTCGGTTGATAATAAGAGGAGTTGCGGTGCTAAGATTGTAGGGTTCGATCTTTCGATCTGAAGCTGGATCGGTGTGTCATTCTCCGCCACAATGATAGTTATCACTACCCGACAGAAGATCAGGATCCCCGTTCCCATTACTAGTCATTGAAAGGGAGGAGTCAGGACACCACCTTAAGGTCCAATGACCCATATACTTCGTCGGGGAGGTACTCACCGACCCCAAGGTCTGGTACCCCCAGGTGCAAAAACTCCTAAACGTTGTGTCGATGGCGACCCGGAAGCTCCAGCACTACTTAACCGACCACGAAGTCTCGGTCATCACTTCACACCCACTCAGAGACTTCATCTGCAATCGTGATGCCATGGGACAAATCTCCTAGTGGGCACTCGAGCTAATGGGCCATGACATCAGGTATGTCCCCCATACCACTATTAAGTCTTAGACTCTCGTGGACTTTGTCACCAAATGGATGGAGGTCCAGCTCCTGACCCCAGACGTCACCCATGAGTACTGGATGATGTACTTTGACGGCTCCATAATGGCTCCTAGCTCATGGTCTAGGGTGGTTCTAATCTCCCCAGATGGGAGTAGGCTCCGCTACGCAACCTGCCTCCACTTTTTTGCCTCAAACAACGTCATGGAATATGAGGCCCTCATCAACGGACTGCATATCGCCATCGAGCTCGGCGCTATGCGGCTCTATGTCCATGGTGACTCAGAGCTAGTCATCGACCAAGTCATTAAGGGGTCCTCCTATAAAAGCCCCCTCATGGCAGCATACTGCCAAGAGGTGCGCAAGCTCGAGGACAAATTCTAGAGGATCGAGCTACACCATGTCCCCCAAAAGGACAATGATGCCACCAATTTTCTCGCAAAATTGGCTACCAGGCGGGTTCTATCTCTAGATAGGGTCTTCATCAATGACCTTCCTAAACCATCTACCCATATCCTAGAAGGTTCGATCAAGACACACCCCGATGCCAACCTGGCTCTTGAGGGCTCTGACCCCAGTACCTCCGTGGCGACGTCGCCCACCGACGTCACTGTGGTGACACTTGATCAAGCCGACTGGCGAGCACCGCTACTCGCCTACCGCCTCGAGGAGGTTCTCCCACCTGAAAGGACTGAAGCACGATGGATCGCTCGACGCGCTAAGATATTCATCATGTTCGGTAACAAACTTTACAAACGAAGTCCGTCAAGAGTGCTCATGCGACACCGAGGTCACTGGTCAGAAAAGCCTTTCACTAAGGTTTTTACTGTCCCACCATGCTACAAGATGTAGAGGAGGTTGTCCGTAGGTGTGAGGGATGCCAGTTCTACGCTCGGCAAATGCACTTGCTGGCACAGGAGCTTTAAACCATCCCTATCACCTGACCATTCGCAGTCTAGGGCCTCAACATGGTAGGACCCCTCAAAAAGGGCCTAGGTGGCTTCACTCACCTGCTCATAGCAGTCGACAAATTTACCAAGTGGATAGAGGCCAAGCCCATCACCAACATCTGCTCGGAAGAGGCGATCAAGTTCTTCCTCGACATAATCTACCAGTTTGGTGTTCCTAACCGTATCATCATTGACCACAGAACTAACTTCACCGGGAAGAAGTTCTTGGACTGCAGCGATGAATACGGCATAAGGATCGACTGGGCCTCAATCGGACATCCACGTACTAACAGTCAGGTTGAGCATGCCAATGGCATGGTCCTCCAAGGACTTAAGCCACACATCTTCAACCGACTCAACAAGTACACCGGGCGATGGGTTGTAGAGGTCCTAGCGATCCTCTTGAGCCTAAGAATGACCCCAAACCAATCCATAGGTTTCACACCCTTCTTCCTGGCCTACGAAGCTAAAGCAGAGCTGCCCTCTGACCTTGACCATGGTGCCCCAAGAGTGAAAGCCTTCGACCATGACCGAGCTACGGAGGCTCAGCAAGACACAGTCCACCTGCTCGAGGAGGCCTGTGAGACGATCATCATCTGCTCTGCTCACTACCAGTAGACTCTTCGCAAGTACCATGAGAGGAAAATTATAGGAAGGATCCTCAAGGTCGGGGACCTCATGCTTCGAAGGACCCAATCAACCAAGGAGAAACACAAACTCTCTCCGCCTTGGGAAGGACCCTATATGGTGATTGAGGTGATCCAACCGTGCGCCTACCGACTGAAGGACAACAACAGCGATGTTCTCACCAACACTTAGATCATCAAACAATTACATCGTTTCTTCCCCTAAAATTCGGTCTTACCGCTTTCTTTCATTCAAGTTCGCTCCTACAAAGCACCTCGACTCGAACATGTTTGGCCCAGGTCGCTCGGGGCTCCATGAAGGTGTGATACCACCTTTCTTTTTTACTATCATATGGTAAATACCTTTTTACCCGAACAAAAGGGTAGTCCGTTCCTTTAATTACCTTACGTAACTTTGCTTTAAACATTCTGACCGATCACACCCCACCATGACCTTTGGTTACGAGCAGACAAGCCACGTGGGCCATGCTCAGGTTCTTAAGGTTGCAGCCTATGGTTCAAATGGGCTAGTGCGAAAAAGAAAGAATAAAAAACAAAGCTGTGCTAGGGTAAAAATAAGGAACGGATGGGACAAGCTTCCCCTTATGAAGTGATTCATCACAAAACAAAATAGTTGTATTCATGAATACACAAAAATGTTCACACAGGGGGCTCCTCCATGAACTTATCCTTTACATGTGCTAATTACTTCTACTCTAAATATTACTGTGGCCGCCCGATGACATCGGCTGACGGCGCGACTGGTGAAGGTAGGGGCTGCTCGCTCTCCAGCTAGACAACGTTCGGCTTGGTCGGAGGTGGGATGATGTTCACTTCTGACTCAGACTCCACTCCATCCGTAGGCTGGGCGACATCCTCCTAGCATGCACCTTCAACCGTGCTCACACGGCAAGACTCCCTCACCCATTGTGTGGAGACTTGCTCTGCCACCAATTGTGCATGTGGCAGCAAGCTCTTCTCGAGCGCATGGATGGCGTCTAGGCTCCAGTCGTCGGTGTACCCACTATAGATGGCGGTGAAGTCTAGGTTTGGGTGTTGCGTCGCCACCGAAGTCAGCACCCCCAACGTCTCGTAGAACATCCCATCAGAGATAAGCACCCGAACTTCATCTGAGACCTCCGCTAGTCGGATGGTGGGTGTGTTGGTGCTCGGCGCTGACCCAAACACCTCTGACACGGTGACCTAGGCAACATTGCAGATCTAGTCAAGCTGCCCCTTGAGAGCACGTCACTCTTCAAGGGACTTGGCCAGCGCCTCTAGGCTCCGACCGATCATCGCCTTGGCCGTCTCCAGGTCCTATTCTAGAGAACCAACCCTTCCACCCAGCTCTGGAAGAAGGATGACAAGCTTAGAAGCAAGCTAAAGGAAAAACCAAGACATCAAAGGTGGAACAAGTACATACCGAGGTAGGTGTTCTCAAGGATGGAGAGTCCCTCCTCCTGCCGAGTCACCTACTCGCATAGCCAAGCGTTCGACTCCTCTGTCCCCAGCACCTGCCCTCGGAGCACAAGCACTTCCTGATCGTCCTTCGACCGGGCCTTCCGCTCTGACTCTAGGGCCTCTAGGGAAATCTGGAGTGGTGCCTTGGTCTCTGCTAAGAACTTCTGGAGTGCTGCCTCAGTCTCTGCCTGGCGGACCTTCGCCGCATCAAGTCCCCGCTCAGCGGCGGTCGCCCGCTCCACCATGAGCAGTTCCACCGCCCGCGCCTCCATCGCCTCGGCCGCTCGATCTTGAGACTCATGGCGGGTGGACTCTAGTTGACGCTAGAGCTCGATGACCCATCGCGATGCCGTGGCCTCCCACTCCATCCGAGCATGCTCCTCCTAGAGAAAATGGGACTTGCGGCTCGACATCTCCTCCAAGCCCTGCAAAGTAGGAAGAAGGCATGCTGAGACAACTAATGAAAGACCAAGGAGCCAAGGACAAAAGTAGAAAACTTACCTCTACGATGTGGGGTAGGTCGACCATCACCGCCTGATGGACGAACTTGACCCACTCTAAGGCCTCTTCTAGCCTTGGCCTGGTTTGGGCGAGATCAGACTCCATCGTGAGTCCTCTCCCCCCAAGTACATCCTAGAGCTGCACCTCCTCCTCATCCCGAAGGATGAACTGCACCTTCATTGGGTCACCAGGGTAGGGCCACACTAGGTCGGTGGTCGCCCCAACCCGCTGGAAGGCCCAACCATCGGCCAGACCACCGCCAGCTCCTGTGATGGTGGGATCACCAGTGGTTCCACCTTGGTGACTACCTCACTGGGATAGGGGGTCTCCACCTCCTCGACCCCACATCCTGCCGGTAGATGCTTTGCCTCCAGCCTGGCCGCATCTCCTCCTGACCCTGACAACTCCGACCAGGAAGGCAAGCTGTGCGTCCCTCTGCCGGGCGAGGCACGGAGCCCGGTCTCCCTCCTCTCTTCTGCCATGACTATTGGGGGAGGGGTTGCAAGGGTCACCTCTGACCCAACCTCCGCCGTTGTCACTGGGATCACCGCCAACACCGTCGCTGCCGTACTTACAACTGGCTAGGAGGGCGCAGCCCCCAGAAGGGAAGGTCGCTCCGCCGCTCATTATGACTCAGTGTAGGCTAGGCCTCCACTCCTCCCACATGGGAGGTGGGGCATGCTCAACCCCGTCAATATCTAGCCACTTTCAAACAAGTACAGGTCACTCGCGCTCAAAAACCCAAACTATGAGATCGAAAAGAAACAAACAAAGCATATTAGGACGCAAGCGGCATGGCTCTGAAGCCCCGCCCGCTAGCAATGGGCCCACTAGACGAGGGCCGCTCATAGGTCACGAGCCACGCCCCCTCACATTGACCAGGGGGAGTCGACCCGGCCGGCTCCCGATCGACCCATGAGTTGTCGCGACCGCCGGCTCAAGGCACGCCGACCGAAGCATCTAGCGCAGTGTCCCATTGCGGGTTGCGTACCGGAGCTAGCCCTGATGATGCGGGGGTGCAAGTCCGCTCCTTCGACTGCCTAACCTGCCTCGCCCCACCTGGAGCAGGTGGGGACAAGGTTAGCGATGCCTCCATAGGGCGCGACAACAGCGTCCGCTTTGCCCCTTGCTCGCCGATGGCGTTTGAGCTCGCGGCGCGCTTCCTTGGCACAGGAACATCGCCGCGCCTCTCTACCTCCCGCCCACCGCTGGCGGATGCGACCGTAGGCTCACGATGCTCCACCATGGTCACGACGACCTCCTGACCTTCCTCATCCTTAGAGGAGATCACATCGTCACCCATCTCCATGGGTTCCTCCAACTCGAGCTCCGCCTCTATGTTGCTCCTATTTTCACCAGCCCGCACTCCTCCTTCTGGTGCCGACGCCGAGCCTTCTCAGCTCTCTTCTTCTTCTTGCCATTCGCCACCTCCTTCAGGGCCACTTGCCAGGCCACGCCCTCTGACCCCTTTGGAAGGTGTGGCTGGGATTTATAACTGGTGAGTCCCTGCGAAATGGATGACTTGAAGTCAAATTATAGGAGAGCGAGATCGAAAGGGACACGGAATGAGGAAAGGATAACATACCAGATTGGATAGCTTCCTAGCATGGAGAGGTGTGGGATTTCCTTCAAGGGTCTCTCGGGCCTTTAGTTGCAGAACCCGGTCGAGCTGGATCTAGACTTTGTCCTCCACCAACTCCACCGACGACGCGCGGTCAGGGTTCGTCGGGCTAGAGCACAGCCACATCGGCCGTGTCCTTTCTGCCAGCGGGGCAACCCAACGGTGGAAGAAGGTGTGGAACACCCACACCCCATCGAGGCCATGCTACAACAGCTTCTGGAGCTCCGCCCTAATGATCTCCAGGTTGTTCTACCAACTGGAGGGGCCCCATAACTAGCTCTCCCGCCTCTCTGGTCTCCTTCCAGTGAACGGCGGGAATGGCACCTCTGTCGATGTTTCACCACCGATAGCCTACCACGGGGGTACCCGGGGCAGGTTGTTCGGGCTTCAGCGTATGCAGAACTCGATGGTAAACGCAAGATACAGTCGATTTATCCTAGTTCAGGCCCTCGATCGTGATTGAGTAATAGCCCTACGTCCAGTCGGCGTTAGCCTTTGCGTTGGATTGATTGTAAAGTGTTGTGTTGCGTTGTTCTGCTCTTTCTAGGAACTCCGCCCTCCTTTATATAGTCAGGAGGCCAGAGTCCTAGTCGGTTTACAATGTAGAGTCCTAGTAGGATTATAGGGTAGTATTACTACTAGGATTACATGGGAGGAATCCTAATCAAACTAGATCTCCTCTCTTTCTTGTGGGGTATCCCGTGGGTCCCGTATTGACAAGTCCCCGAGCACTTCATGGTTGAACTCCGGAAGCCTTGTCTTGTTCCTCCAGGTCTTGCTGAGCAGGAACAAGCATCGCCCAAGTGCATTCTTGAGTGAAACCATGTAGCACTTCTTGGGATCTTCGGGTGGTGTGTGCTTTTTCAAGAGTGATGTGCGCTTTTTTGAAGAAAAAGTGCACTCACTGAGTGTAGCCCCCGAGCCTCTTCATATTTGGAACAAAAAGTTGGAGGGTCTTGAATCTGAGTTGTTCAAAGAACTGAAAACCTCTTCTGAGGATATGTAGGATCTTGCCAAGTAAGGCAGCCAGCGGTGGGCGAGCTCCTTATTTGATGACGTGGTCCAGAAAATGGTTCCCTGCAAAGTAATCATACAAAAGTATGTAATAATTGATATACAAGATATCAAGTTGGAAGTATGTCCTAGTATTATAAAATGCATATTAAATTTTTTCGCGTCTTGCTCTTATTAGGCTATGTAATTTCTCTAGGTAGGTAACATGTTACGTTTAAACACCTCTCGCACCTTTTCGGCAAGTAGGCTTCACGGATTAAGGCCTCAGCAACCCGGGTAAATTAACAACCATTAAGAGAAGACATTATAAAATGCATATTAATTTTTTTTGCGTCTTGCTCTTACTAGGCTAAGTAATTTCTCTAGGTAGGTAGCCTGTTACGTTTAAACACCTCTCGCACCTTTCTGGCGAGTAGGCTTCACGGATTAATGCCTCAACAACCTAGGTAAATTAACAACTGTTAAGAGAAGACTTTAGTAGTCGGGGATGCAACTATAGTAGAGCCGCGGAGGCATATGGATAATATCCGGAGATATATGATGATTAAATAATATTTGAAAAAATATTAAACCATAACTTAGCTTGATTGATGGCCACGTGGAGTAGTAGGCGTGTCATGACATCCGAGAATTTGTATGTGGCTCAAATAAATCGCTCGATGGCTCGCTGGTGGCTCGCTCCTGGCTCGGACGGCTTGCCAGAGACTCAACTGCTCGCTTGTCGGCTGGCTTGATGGGTGCGCAGCCGTAGTCGTGACGATGTTGTCGGAGGCCGGGTCACCCCGGACTATGTGGACGAAGAGGGTCGCAACAGGCTGTCCTCGAGGGCCACGTCATGCTGACGACGAGTTCTTCCGTGGACAATGATGGATGCCGCCGGCGAGTGTCGCAGCTGCCATAAAAGATTGCGAAGAAAACAGAGATATCCCGAGATATATAGATATTCAAGAATATTTAATTGAACAAAAACCCGACTTAGCTTGCTTGACGTGTAGCTTAGCGTGTCGTGTCTTCGTGTTGGTGGCAGGTCTCGAGAGCATAGATCAGCAACAGGTGTATGTGTATGCATGATGCACACATACATACATGCGTGATTCTTGTTTAGAGGATGAAAAAGTAGGGCCATCTACTTGACTCCACACCAAATCATGCTTTGTAGATAGATCGCACGCCTTCTCTGGTTGTTGGCTTGCTGATCCGAAGATGCATCTTGTTCGCTTGCTAATCCGAAGATGCATCTTGTGATCAGTCGAAACCATGTTGGAATCGGCATCTAACTGAAGGTCCGTTGATGGGACGGAATCTAGCGAGCGCGAGTTGATCCTGACTCCACACGGGCCCGAGCCAACACGTGGTGCGCCACTCTGCCTCGAGTCCGATCGGAGGCAGATCTTGCCGGACAGGGTGCAGCGCCACTGCCAGATGCTGATTTGTCGTGGATCAACTACGGTGCAGCTTGATGTTCTGGCGGTGGGGAGTAGACGTATCTTGAGAACAAAATCGCTCTAACTATTGGTACGATCGATCTTCACGTCACCTACCTCGCAGATCTATGAACCGAAGATGAAGGTTGATCCTGTCGAGAAGATCATGTTGTCAAGGTCCATCGAGCTCTCAGATGCAAATTCGCCGAAAGCCCCTACCTGGCGTGCCAGCTGTCGATGTTTCACCACCGATAGCCTGCCACGGGGGTACCCGAGTGTTGGCGACCTAATACCAGGGTACCTCAGAAGGTGGAACCAATAACCATCAAATGTTAAAAACTTCTGGATGGACAAGGGCGCCGCTACGTTCCTTGCCCGAACGACAGAAGTTTGGTTCCGCCTTACCCGACGCCTTTGGGCTAGCCCCGCCTCGCCCGAGGGCTAAGGGCTAGTCTCAGCCTTGCCCGATGCCTTTGGGACAGCTCCGCCATGCCCGAGGGCTAAGGGCAAGTCTCCGCCTCGCCCGACGCCTTTGGGCTAGCCCCGCCTCGCCTGAGGGCTAAGGGCTGGTCTCAGCATCGCCCGACGCCTTTGGGACAGCTCCGCCTCGCCCAACGGCTAAGGGCAAGTCTCCACCTCGCCCGACGCCTTTGGGACAGCTCCGCCTCGCCCGAGGGCTGAGGGATAGACTTCGCCTCGCCCGACCCCCGAGGGGCGAGCTCGGTCTCGCCCAAGGGATAAGGACTGGTCTCCACCTCGCCCGACGACCGAGGACGAACCTCACCCCGTTCGATGTCTAAAGTCTAATTTTGTCTTGCCTGACAACTTCTCCCCGTTCCCTCATGATGATGGGTACAGGGCAAGACAAGACGTTCGGGTCAACCACGGCTTCCAGGACCATACCCTACGCCTCGGCAGGAAAGGTATTGCCAGGGAACGACGGGACGGGTGCTTTAGACCCTTCCGGACGTAGCAGAGCCTGAAAAGTATTGCAGGTGCGTGCTCCTCGCCCTGTAGAGTTGTAGGCGCCGCCTTCAGCTCTAGGACACGGAACCCAATGAAGATATACGACAACCACTATGCTCCAGAAAAGGATTTACGATATCCACAAATGACGGATATGCCATCACCACGTTATGGTCCCAAGGGAGCGGCACCTGCTCCCGCCCCCTCGGGTTCACCGGATCGGTGCACACGCTTCAGCCTCCGGACGCCCTCTCCGATCAGAGGACCTCGACCCCGTGTCCCTCCGACAAAGATTCATAGGAACCAGAAGGCGTGTGGAGCAAGACTAGGCAAGGCTCATAAGTCAAAGCCACTGTACTACAGTCCATACCCTGCGAGGGGCAGTGCTCTGTAAGCATCCTCCTAACATTCTACAGAGGCATCGACAGTATTGCAGGCGCTTATCATCCTTTCACACCCATCAGAATGGGAAACCAGGCTGGGTAGACGTGAGCCAAAAGGCTAGGTAGAGTACGCATCCTAGCCCTCATGCTTGTAAAGCCGTCCCCTTCATCTATAAAAGGGGATGCGCTTCCTCCAACAGAGGGACCGACTTTTGACGGCACACCACACAACACACAGTCAAGCTGCTACCAAGCTCTTGGCATCCTTTCGACCCTTCCATCAGAGACTTGGGACCAGTCCCTCTCTCAATCGTTTGTACCCCCTACTATGAACCATTTTTGGTGCTAATAACACGAGCAGCAACAAACTAGACGTAGGGACATTCAGCCCGAACCAGTATAAATCTTGTGTCCTTTAGCGCACCATCTGAGCCTAACGCGCATTATTATAAATCTACTTGCCAGTGCTTGTACGAAACACTGACACCAGGACAGTTTGTTCGGGCTTCAGTGTATGCAGAACTCGACGGTAAACGCAAGAGACAGTTAATTTTATCCTGGTTCAGGCCCTCGATCGTGATCGAGTAATAGCCCTACGTCCAGTCGGCGTTAGCCTTTGCGTTGGATTGATTGTAAAGTGTTGTGTTGCGTTGTTCTGCTCTTCCTAGGAACTCCACCCTCCTTTATATAGTCAAGAGGCCAGAGTCTTCGTCGGTTTACAGTGTAGAGTCCTAGTAGGATTATAGGGTAGTATTACTACTAGGATTACATGGGAGGAATCCTAATCAAATTAGATCTCCTCTCTTCCTTGTGGGGTATCCCATGGGTCCCGTATCGACAAGCCCTCGAGCACTTTATGGTTGAACTCCAGAAGCCTTGTCTTGTTCCTCCAGGTCTTGCCAAGCAGGAACAAGCATCGCCCAAGTGCTTTCTTGAGTGAAACCATGTAGCGCTTCTTGGGATCTTCGGGTGGTGTGTGCTTTTTTGAGAGTGATGCTGTTGATGTTTCACCACCGATAGCCTACCATGGGGGGTACCTGGGGTAGTTTGTTCGGGCTTCAGTGTATGCAGAACTCAATGGTAAACGTAAGAGACAGTCGATTTATCCTGGTTTTGGCCATCGATCGTGATCGAGTAATAGCCCTACGTCCAGTCGACGTTAGCCTTTGCGTTGGATTGATTGTAAAGTATTGTGTTGTGTTGTTCTGCTCTTCCTAGGAACTCCGCCCTCCTTTATATAGTTAGGAGGCTAGAGTCCTAGTTGGTTTATAATGTAGAGTCCTAGTAGGATTACAGGGTAGTATTACTACTAGGATTACATGGGAGGAATCCTAATCAAACTAGATCTCCTCTCTTCCTTGTGGGGTATCCCGTGGGTCCTGTATCGACAACCTCCACCGGGTTCCTTATGTAGAACCACTACTTGTGCCACCCCCAATTAGAGTCATAGGCGGTATACGTGGGGTATGCGTGGTCCTAGCTGGCTTCCCCTTTGACAAGGCTCGCCCGGTGAAGATCCACCGGAAGAAGTCCACATGCGGCTCCATCCCGAGGAAGACCTCACAGACGGTGATGAAGCCGGCGACATGCAGCACCCCAGTTGGATTGAGGTGCTGTAGCTCCAGGCCCCACTCATTGAGGAGCCCGCGTAGGAACCAGTGCATGGGGTATCCTAGCCTATGCTCACGGAAGGTGAGGAAGGAGACAACGTCTCCCGCCCGAGGTCATAGGAAAGCCTCCCCCGTAGGAGCCCTCCAGTGCGCCACCTCCTTCGGCGAAAGTAGCCCCTTCTCGGTGAAGGTGGCCAGCACTGTCTCATCCATGTTCGATGGTCTCTAGCTTGACATTACACTCTGGATTCACAAAATGGATCTATGAGATTTCTCCTCTCCCTCGCTTTACCCTCTCTCTCACTTAGGAACTGCTGCGGCGCACGAATGCACTGGGTGAGAAGGAAGAAGGAGGAGAGGCAGTAGTTGGAGAATAGGTGGAGGAACATGACAAATGCCCTATCCCTTCCCCTATTTAAGGAGGAGGCACAACAGTTGGGGAAAGGCAAAGGATTAGGGCAAAAAACCCTCTCTCTTCCCCCATTCTATGCGGATGGGATGTGGTGGGACGCATCCTGACTGATGGGACACGCCCTGCCCGACGAGACGGTGCCTGGTTAGATAGGACATGGCCTAGGCATGGCCCACCACTAGCACACGTCGGGCATGGGAAACAAGGCACAACCACACGAAGGCGGCCCTCCGCCTTCCCAGGCAGGACCTGGAAGGGTCCAACAACAGGATCTCCACCCAAGAGAGACCAATAGGCTTTCTAAGTCGATCGAACGGCTTAGGTGAACGCCGAGAGATGGGTAAGGAGTAGTGGGACACCCCATGTGGGCCATGCCGACTTTGTCACGAACGACGAACATGGATCCCATTCAGACATATCCAATAAAAACTCCTCAAGCTTGTCACTCGAGTCGTCAAGGTAACTCTACCGATCCCTCTTACTTTATTTTTTCTGATGCATGATCATTCATTCATCCATTCTCATACACGCATTCACGCATTCATACAGTCATTCATTCATCCCATACACCCAAAGCATCACATATGCAATTGATGCATCACAACGCTTCATGTTGTGTCACGAAGCGGTAGTTGCCTTGTTCAACATGAGCAACGACCAACTGGGGTTCGAAGGCCGGCCCGCGAAGGGCTCAAGGCCACCTCACATCAAATAGAGCCAAGGGAGAAAATGTAGATGAGCCCTAATGCCCTCACCTAATCCGCTACAAAGCAGACATTGTCATCTCAACCTTCTCGTTCAATCCTAACCTCGAGCCATTCCCAAAGAATCTCCATCGAGGGGAGGCCAGCGGGCCACCTGGGTTGGTCTTTGGAATGACCCAGGCATCTACCAGGATGCGGGTTAAGGAGCAGTGGAATACCACATGAGGGCTATGCTAACCCTGTCATGAACGATGAACCCAGATTCCACTCGAACGTACCCATTAGTGAGTTGACCAAGCACCTCGCTCGAGCCATCAAGGCAAGCGATGTTAGCTCAGCCCCTCTGGTTGCGGAAACCACAAACGGGGTAACGCACAGAACTAGACCAACCCCTACCAAGCCCAACGGGGCATAGGGGCTCTGATCTCCCAATACTGACTCAGGAAATCAACCGACCGCGCAGGTCGTGAGCGAGACAAACACGGGCGAATACCCAAAATGACAGTCTGCGGCTCTAGGAAAGAGTACCAAGATGCTCAGCCTCCAACTAACTCACTAGTCGGATGCAGGCTCAGGGGCGACACCTGTGGGTGCGCTCGCGCGCACCCGCTATCAAAACAAAAAAAATTCCCCCACTAGCAAAACAAAACCCCTAGATGATTCTACCCGAATTGCCCGGGGGCTCGGGGGCTACACCCGCTGGTGCGCTCGCGCACACCCGCTGTGAAGACAAAAAAACCCCAGACGATTCTACTTTAATTGCTCGGGGGCTCAGGGGCTCCTATCGAGTTCATAAACCTAGGGTCCCTCATGGACCTGCTTCCTAGCAAAAGCTCAGCCTAGCAGACGATGTTGCAAACGACGTGCAACTCCTAGGCTGACCCAAAAAATCAACGATAGGATAGAAGGGCAATCCTGGCCATGGAGGAATGGCGCTCGCTTCTGACTCCGGCCTGCCTCTTCGACCGGAAGGCTTGGCCAAAGAGGAACGACGCTCGCTTTTGACTCCAGCCTGCCTCTCTAACTGGAAGGCCTGGCAGAGGAGAGGACGATGCTCGCTTCCGACTCTAGCCCACCTCTCCGATCGGAAGGCCTAGCCAAAGAGGAACAATGCTCGCTTCTGACAATGACCCACCTCTCTAATCAGAAGGCCTGGCCAAAGAGGAACGACGCTCGCTTCCGACTTTGGCCCGCCTGCCCGATCGGAAGGCCTAGCAAAGGAGAGGACGATGCTCTCTTCCGACTCTAGCCCACCTCTCTGACCGGGAATACACCAAACCTCTGCTTACAGCTCTTCTTTGAACGGGGGCTAGAGCCGACTGGGGAATGACCGACCGGGGATGCCCGCTTGGTGAAGACCCAGGAAACATACAAAGCAAGTAAGGTGGGGCACTCCAGTCAACTGCAATACCAAAGACCGTACCCTGCATACCTACAGGATAGTACTATCAGGTCATGTTAGAAAGGTACTTTATAACCTTCTAGACATGTCAGAACACCAACAATGTTGTGGGTGTCGACATTTGACCTACAGTATGATAGGCGCCGACATTTGTCATACCAGAAGAACACGGTGGAACCAACCGCATACATCCAGCCATCAACAGTATTGTGGGCGCTGACAAACCACCTTGTACTCGACGACATGGGCAACAAGACTAGGTAGCACACACTCTCTTTCTCTCACACACTCTCTCTTATAAAGCCGTCCCCTTCATCTATAAAAGGGGATGCACTCTCTCCAAAAGGAGGACGATTCAGACAACTAATTCTGATTTTCTCTCCTTGGCTCTAGAACTCTAAAGCTAAATAGAGCATACGTTCAAACACTTAGTGCATGTCGGAGCTCCCGTCACTATTGGCCCTTCGGTCCGGAGTCCGACCGGACCTCTGATACCCCCATCTTACTCCCTCTCGTTTGTAACCCCACAACAAACTTTGAGCACCTAGGCTCAGGAATAAAGCCACCGACTGACTCAAACTGGATGTAGGGCATGTTGCCTGAACCAGTATAAACCCTGTGTCATTGAGTGCTAGGCCACATCCGATCACAACGTACGACAAAACTACAAATATTTATGTGTTGGTCACTTTTCGCACCGACACCAAGTCTACAAGCTATCTAGGGCCAAAGCCCTTGGAATGATGCTCAAGTGAGGTGCTCTTTGCCTTGTGTGTGGTTGTGAATGAGAGAGAGTGAGGGGGTATTTATAGGTTGAGAGGAGGAATGGAGGCCTCTCAATGTGCTATGTCAATGATCCGTCTGCCTCTTCACCTCAGCCCTTGGATCAAACGGTCATAGGATGGATGGTAGAGATGGAGTGGAGTTGTGCTTCCTTGCATGCCTTCTTATCTTGAGCAAACCGCCATTCCTCCATACAATTCTTCCAGAATACACATGCCACCGACGTTGGAGAGGCGGTAAGAAGCACCTGGTCAAGATTGGGCCCGAGGTGAGCCTATAGGGGGGCGAGCGACCCCGGGGGTCGATTGACCATTAGAGACACCGTCCTAGCCCAAGTTTTGTCTGGTGGGCCTCTGGGGATGTGTGGGCCATGCCTTTAAAGTTTCTCGTCATTTGGAGATCGTTTGGTTTGCGTTTAGGCCCTTTTTCTCGATATTATTGGCCCTGATTTGGATTGGTAGTAGGCCTTCCCCCTTGGGCTCTTTTGCTTTGTGCAATATGGTGTCACGCTTTTTTTCTTTGCGCATTTTGAATGTGTTTTCCATGTATTCCATAAATGCCCTCCTATAAATGGTCAAACACCAAAACTTGTGGAGATTGTTAGTTCTAAAGCCCTATTTCTAGGTTTAGTGCCTGTATACTAGGATTTCATGCAAGTGTTGGTGGTTAAGTATGTGAGTTAAGCACCGCCAACACACGTGTCATATTTTTATTGGTTCACGTGTCCATTTCTTATTTGACCACGTGTCACCATGATGTCCGTCCACATGTCGTATTTTTATACATCCACGTGGCTTGATGATTTCCTTCCACATGTCGGATTTTTAATAGCCCACGTGTCATGCCCTAGCCAATTCATGTGTCATGCACTAGGTCATCCGTGTGTCGCATTTTTATTTGATCATGTGGCCTATCCTGGTTCTACCACATGGAGTACAATCAATTTGTCATAGAAGTAATTCGAGATCATCACTACTGCACATACTGACTACATAACTATTTAGCCTGGCAATCAAATAACAACAATTTACATTTCACACATCAGCAGTGAACCACTGACAGAGTATCACCACAATAAATTGGCATAGGAGTCCACACATCAAACCACAAATGTTCACTGCATCAAGCCACAAGAGTTGAAGACTAAGAGTTACTAGAAGAGCTGAAGCGCATGCATAGCTCATGGAGATTATTGTACTCCTCCTATTGTCGTTTCTTGTATTCCTCTATCTCCCTTTTAGTCTTTTATGTCTTCCTCTTCAGTTCATCCACTTGATTAACGAGGGCAGCGGAACTTTCCTATCCACTTGATTAACGAGGGCAGCGGAACTTTCCTATCCACTTGATTAACGAGGGCAGTGGAACTTTCCTATTCAGCAGCAAGCTGTTCCCGAAGCATTTTCTCCACCGATGTCTCTATTTTGGTGGAGCTTGTCTGGATACTAGCATTCTTCAAAAAAGGTTGTTGTTGCTTCCCTGGGAGGGGGCCTTGCCCTGGTGGATGCAGAAGACCCTACAAACAACATCAGCACTAGTAATTTGTTGCTGCCCATCAGCAACATGTTCTGCTTGCATAATTTCCATAGCTTTCTGCGAAATTCAATCAGTAAAACATTAGGTTATAGATAGTGTAAGAGGACTTCAATTGAAAACCCAAGAGATTGATTCATAACAAGTAATGCATATGTCTTCCTCAACCTACTACTAATAGAGATTACATAAGCTTTAGTAGATTCCATAACACTAGGCTCCTGCTATGTTTCCTTCTTTTATAGCAATGGCTTCAGTAGATTTCACGGGAAGCAAAAGAAGGTACTTACAACTGCTACTCTTGCAGCATCGCTCAGGCCATTTTTCCTACTGGTATGGAAGTCCCTAAAGACTTCCACATTATTAACATCTTCATAAGGTGGACCATTTTATTCTTTAAGTCCTTGATGTTGTTCTGCTGCATTCCTCTTGTTCTCCTTCTGTTCACATTGCACATGAGTTCCGGTTTATATTTATACAAAGGCAAGAGGAACAATAAAACGCAACCATCACTTACAAAATTTTGCATCTAGACAACATAGGAGCGAGATCCTGAAGCCTGGTGATATTTCACTTTTGCACGATTTCGGTTGTTCTTCTTAGATGTTGTTGGCGGTCCTTAACTCCTATTTCTAACTGCCAATTCTCACATAAAATCTGCACAAATGGTCACCAAACATAGAATAGGGCTTATAACTCACAAGTTCAACTAGTTTTGGTGAATTATCTTTTGTAGGATGACTTACATGAAAAGCATGGAATTATAGTCAAAATACGCCATCCATCAAAGTGCAAAGCAAAACATTTGAAAAGGAGAAGAAGGCCCATCCAACTACCAATTCTGGGCCAAGCACTGGCATAGACATGGCCCAGGCCCACCCAACAACCGACCAGAGAAGGGCGGTGGCCAGACACACTAGCCAGGGTGCAGGCACACCCTAGGTGTGGCCGCACCACCACCACCGCCTCTTGTGCCCATGTTGCTTAGGCGGTGCCATCAATGTGAGGGGAGGTCAGTTACATAGGGGTTTCCATGTATAGCACACCAAACTGACCTCACACTAGTATAAGTAGAAGGGTGGAGCTCTCCTTGAACAACAACACACCAAGGCAAGAGCTACACCACAAGAGCATCACACCAAAGGCTCTAGGCCCTAGATAGCTAGTAGACTTGGTTTGGTAGAGATGTGAGGGAGAGTATGGGGAAGAGCCAGACTTGTCGGTGTCTCCTCGAACTTGTACCTCAGCGAACACTTGTACCTCGATGAAATATTCGCTAAGTGTTTGAGCTTCTTGTGGCGTTAAGTCTTTTGATTAGTTAAGCTTTACTCTTACTTGTTTACGGGTTTGTCGTCCGCTATCGTAGCGGATGCTCTAGTAGAGGGCCCTGATAAACATGGATAACCCTATGCATGCTAGAGCAGTAGTCAATAACGTAGACGTGGTGTCTAGGCTAGAGGCTACCTTTGTTTGCCTCGTGCCCCATGGTTGAGGGAAAGGCGGCAGGTGGTGACAACCCTGTCTGTCCCTTGTAATCCCCCATGTTTGGATACGATGTAGAGCTGTAGGCCAACAATGCTTGGTAGACCAGTGTTCATCGGTACTCGAAGTAAGCAAGTTAAAGTAGAGTTTATCTATCCTTAGACCCAAAAGCCATAGGAATCCATCTCTACCCTTTCCAACTCTACCCTTGTGTTGTCCTTGGATGGATTAGCTAGAAGAAGTACCTTTGTTCCTTGTGGAAAATACGATACCCTGAATACTTTTGGGTGAAAGCTATGATGGTAATTCTGTGCACTTGCGGAGTCTTTCTATTTGCATTAAGAAATACCAACAAGCTTTCTAGCGCCGTTGTCGGGGAACAATTGCTATTTTTCTTCAAACCTAGTTCGTCCTCGTATCTGTATCTTTTATCTTTTATTTTTATATAAAAGACATAAAATATTTTTCACCATGAATCCATCATCAATTACAAACCATTTGCTTCAAAGAGGGAGTTCCTTGAACCAACACCTATTTCAAAAACAACCCGTTCATCTGGCTGTGAACTCTACCCTAGTTTAAAAGCTATGGTTCGGGCACAACCATTCTCTGGGCTTGTAAATGAAAACCCTTGCAATCACCTGCTAGATTTTGAGGAGATGTGTTTGTACCTGAGCATCTCAGGCATGACACAAGAAACACTAAGGTGGAAGTTGTTTCCCTTCTCTCCCATAGGGAAGGCGAAACAAAGGTACACAATTGCCATAGAAAGTATGAATAGGGACCAGGATGAACTTAAAGACAAGTTTTGTCTTGTTTTTCCCCATGTCCCGTATTGGCTCTCTACCAAGGGCAATCCTTGACTTTGAGCAGTACAAGAAGGAGTCTATAGGTGTAGCCTGGGCTAGGTTTTCAAAGCTAATTTATGCTAGACCAGGCTTGTCTTTACCTGATGGCATGATTTTGTCTCTTTTGTTCGGGTATTGACATAGATGCTGACCTATGCCTAGACGTGACTGTCGGAGGCTGTTTTACACACAAAACTTTGACGAAACAAGTAGAATTCCTTGAAAACTTCATAAATAGACATACTTCTTCCGTCATAAGAACCAAACCCCTCCAAGCGAAAGTCATGTCGAGTGTTGAGGAGTCCTCATCTGTTGAAACCAAACTCATACTATCCCAAGGTTTGACTTATGAGCCCTCACCCAAACCATGAACACCGAAGAAAACAATGCTTCATCCTTCGGAGTTTCCTATCAAATTCGAGGATTATGGCAATACCTCAAAACTCTTAAGGCACTAAAAGCTTACACATCCTCCAGAGGAAGTTTCCCCCAAAGTACCATCAAAGGAATGGTTAATGGAAGTAAAACATTCTTCTGAAGCAATTCAGATTCTT
Source organism: Miscanthus floridulus (assembly GCF_019320115.1). NCBI lineage: Eukaryota > Viridiplantae > Streptophyta > Magnoliopsida > Poales > Poaceae > Miscanthus > Miscanthus floridulus. The sequence goes on from NC_089596.1 coordinate 44,330,408, forward strand.
TCACCTTCCATAACCATGCCTTATTCGTTAAGGGGAACAATTGTAGAAGCCCTGCACAACCCCACGGTCGAGACTAACATCATGTCAAAATTTCTTGCGGAAGCCCTTTTGGGTAAAATACTGCTAGTATCGACCAAAAAGCTCTTCAAAAGTCCCTTAGGACTAATCTTTGAGTGTTGTGGGATTGCCAGGGCCGTGCCAATCAGAATAGATGAAACTAAAGTTCACTTAGATTTCCACATCTATGTCATCCCTGAGTTCGATCTTCTCATAGGTTACCCTTTGGAAAATCTTATCCAAGAAAAACCTTCCCAAGGGAGCCTAGATGAAAAGTTGGGAACAACTGCTTCTGCCACTCCTATCCTTTGCCCCAAAAGTCCCATGGTGAAGCATATTCCCAACCATGACCTATTCGAGGAGGTGAAGTTCACTTCCCCGTTCATTTTACCTAGGCTTTCTAGTGAAACTGAACATCCGTTACCACCCTCACTTGAGCCGAAACCAAGTCCCTCTAGCTATCAAAACTTTGTTCTTTAAAACAAAAACTTTTATGCCATGGACATTTATAAAGCACCAACTCAGGAGAATGAGGAGAAGGATTCTACCGTTGAGCATGAAAGTTTCTCTTTCGAGACCCCTCACATTTCATGCTTACTTTTGGAGTCTCTAGAGTTCGTTGTACTTAGTGCCGCTTGCTGCTACGAGGAAGACAACCATCCATCACTCCTCATTTCCAAACTTTTTAAAATGGTGGTTGTGGATGCTTTCATTTATCACAAACATTGCAAATCCCGTAGTAGCACTGTGGTACTAACCTTGTAGCTTGAACTTTATTGCTAAATGTTTGGTGGCAAAGCTGGGAACTATACCAGCATTGATAGCTACAAGATGAAGCTCCTATGGTCAAGCTTAAGACCATAAATCAAGCATTGCTAGGAGATACCTCGGATTATCATAAAAAAATAATAATGATCATCATAAAAAAACTTTCCTTTTTAAAAGCAAGAACATGCTATCAAGTTAGTATGCACCTTTAGGTATTCTTGTCACTGACCATTGGAGGTTGAGACTAAGAACAAGGGGCATACGATGCCTAAAAACATGGATGCTGCATCAACTACATACCTTGATGATCTTTGGTGATGGAACACGCTCAAAAAGGAGACCCCGACATAACACACTTGACTTTTACATAAAAGTCCAAGTGTGGGGGTGGATGGTGAGAGTCTCACCACAAGTTCCATAAACACGAAAAAACCATCTTGGTCAAAAAAATGATGACAACTATGTCTTGCTAAAAAAAGAGAGAGAAAAGAGATGAAAAAATATATAAAAATAGAGGGAAGAGGAGAAAAAAAATAGAAAAAATTATGATAAAAAAAAGAAAAAAAGGAGAAAAGGAGCCGCAAGATGGGCTCCCCTCTAGACCCTTTGCTATCACCAAGGCCCATGGTCCATGAACACTATTTGTGTGAGTAGCCTAGCCTTGGTGTTTGCCTGAGTTGGACCATACATGATCATGCAAACGCTGCAGCAATTTCAAGCTTCATCCACATATGTTGCCGATAAGTACACTCAGGTATGCAAAGGTAAATAAATGTTCACCAACTTCTTTACTCATTTTTGTCTCCATATCATTTTGATCATACAAGTTCATGCTACCTTTGTTTATGTTATATACTCTAGTTTGGATGTAATCACACATGATACACCCATAGGCCTTTTAAATTAAGCATGGTGCTTAGGTTAGAATGGCCTACTTTAATTAAACTTAGACATGGTGTTTAATTTTTATTAATGAACTTTGAGTAATTACTTTCATAAACAATGGTGGTAAGTTAAAATGGAGATAATCAAGGCTAGAGAAACAATGCATCTTTACCTTAGCCTTGCTTGAGTATGAAAAGTATGGTGAACAAATAAAAATAAACATAATAAATAGATAATAATAATTTAATAATAATAATAATAAATAAGTTTTAGGCTCCCTAGTGTTTTAGCTGGAAGAGCCCTTGTTTGTTTCCATTTTTTTTCTATTTGAATAAAATAGGAACAAAAATAAGTGTGGGAGATCTCTCATGCATAACGAACATACATTTGAGATCTTCCACCAACACGTTGCACAACACCGAATGATCCAACTTGCAGAAGGATGAAATACATGACTCTAGAGAGGACTGGCTGAACCTCTGGTTTAGCCAAACCATCTCTGACTTCCCACAACTCCTTCATCTTCAATGGTGGTTTGTGCAACTTAACCCTCAACTCTCCCGAATTAGGTTTAGCCAAACCATCTCTGACTTCCCGCAGCTCCTTCATCTTCAAGGGTAGTTTGTGCAACTTAACCCTCAACTCTCCTGAATTTTGAAGTTTAAAATTAAACAAATTAAAAATGCAAAACAAATGACGCTCAATCTCCATGCTATCCATTGATTAAATTTGCATACTCTTTATTCCTCACTAATACTCCTATAACTTATGAACAATTTATCATAGGGACCCCTTGTTATCTAAGTAATTGGAATATGTGATATAGTAGGATGAAAATGAACCTTGCTCTCTCATGTAAAGAACTTGGGATTTATTTTGCAAAATCAAAATTTGAATAGCATGCTCCTCAATGATATGCAAATTCCTACCAAAGCCATATCTAGTGTTTAGAATTTGAAACCTCCAAAAATTATGCTACTTATTCCTGTATTGAGTTTTGTCAAGGCTTGTTGACCCTTGTTGAGAAAGTTATCATGCCCCCAAGATCAAGAACACGTACACCCACATACATAAGCTATTCATACACCAGGAATATGCTAAAACATGCCTTCGTCCAACAAAAAAATATTCTACTCCTACACTGGGAGTAGACAAAAAAACTGTCTTAAAATAAATACTCCATGTTCTACAAAATAGTGATCTCTCTCAATATATGGTTTAAGAGACATGGGCTATGCAAAAGTATGAAAAAGAAAAAAAAATGGACACATGAAGGTCCAAGAAGAAAAAAAGAAAGAAATAGGGACACCTAAAAGTCCTAAGGTATTGAAAAAAAAGATGAGCACTTGAAGGCTCATAAAAAGAAAAAAATGATAGCCATGTCTCAAAATTAAAAGCTAGAGAGAGATCATATCTACAAAAGGAGTATAGTATTAGAATTGTTTTATCCACACACTTGCACTCCTTGATCTAAGGGTATGGCATCTTTTCTCTTTGGATCCAAGATTTGACTTAGCAAAATATGTAGAGTAAGTATGCCTTCATATCTTTCCCTACCCAAAGATCCATATAAGCTTTTTAAAAGTAGGAAAGAAAGAATGCAACACTATGATATGCCTTGGTGAGGAACCAAACACATATATGAGTGATTTGAGAGAATCATTTGAGGAGCTAAGCTATGGTTACATTTCCAAAATCAAATGAAAACCCAAGTTTCTGAGCTGCTTGATGCAAGGGGACTTGAATCCATGCTGTTCTATTATTCTATTACCCAAGATAATGTGGTAGACACTTCAAAGTTCACAAGTGCAGGTGAAGCTTGGAATAACTTGTATGCAGATATCATATCAAGGAGATGACCCATCTTAGTCCTTAACTTAACTCGAGGACGAGCAAAGGGCTAAGTGTGGGGGAGTTGTTGATAATCCTTAACTCCTATTTCTAACCGCCAATTCTCACATAAAATCTGCACAAATGGTCACCAAACTTAGAATTAGGGCTTATAACTCACAAGTTCCACTAGTTTTGTTGAATTATCTTTTGCAGGATGACTTACATGAAAAACATGGAATTATTGTCAAAATACGCCATCCATCAAAGTGCAAAGCAGAACATTTGCAAAGAAGGAGAAGAAGGCCCATCCAACTACCAATTCTAGGCCAAGCACCGGCATAGACACGGCCTAGGCCCACCCAGCAACCGACTAGAGAAGGGTGGTGGCCAGGTGCCAGCCAGAGTATGGGCACATCCTAGGTGCGGCCACACCACCACCACCGCCTCTTGGGCCCACGTTGCTCAGGCAGTGCCATTAATGCTAGGGGAGGTCGGTTACATAGGGGTTTCCATGTATAGCACACCAAACCGACCTCACACTAGTATAAGTAGAAGGTTGGAGCTCTCCTTCAACAATAACACACCAAGGCAAGAGCTACACCACAAGAGCATCACACCAAAGGGTCTAGGCCCTAGCTCGCTAGTTGATTTGGTTTGGGAGAGATGTGAGGGAGAGTACAGGGAAGAGCCAGACTTGTTGTTGTCTTCCCAAACTTGTACCTCAGCGAACACTTGTACCTCGATGGAATATTCTCTAAGTAAGTGTTCGGGTTTCTTATGGCGTTAAGTCTTTTGATTAGTTAAGCTTTACTCTTACTTATTTGTGGGTTTGTCATCCGCTATCGTGCGGATGCTCTAAAAAAGATGGATAACCCTACTCACGCTAGAGCAGTCATCGATAGCGTAGACATGGTGTCTAGGCTAGAGGCTATCTTCATTTGCCTCATGCCCCATGGTTGAGGGGTAGGCAGCAGGTGGTGATAGCCCTATCCGTCCCTTGTAATCCCCCATGTTTGGGTATGACATAGAGCCATGGGCCGGCAACGCTTGGCAGACCGGTGTTCACCGATGCCCGAAGTAAGCAAGTAAAAGTAGAGTTTATCTATCCTTAGACCCAAAAGCCATAGGAATCCATCTCTATCCTTTCCAAGTCTACCCTTGTGTTGTCCTTGGACGGATTAGCTAGAAGAAGTACCTCAGTTCCCTATGGAAAATATGATACCCTAAATACTTCTAGGTGAAAGCTACAACGGTAATTCCGTGTGCTTGCAGAGTCATTCTATTTGCGTTAAGAAATACCTACAGATGTTTCCTATAGCTTCATTTTTGTTAGACTATAGCACAAGTAGACCATAGCAAGACTAGGTAGGAACTCGATGGGTTCACACATCTTGTTCTTAGCACTAGAACAAATCTTGACAAGTTCACACCACTGTGCATCATTCATGGACAAGATAGGAGAGGTCATATGGATCTAATTAGCATGGATGCCATTAAAGTACGTTCTCGACAACCTGTAGCGTTCCTATCGTACCACAGACTACATTACATTCTGGTGAGCTTTTTTTTTGTTGGTGAGTGAGCACCGTTAATGCGCAGCCTTCCCTGCACATAGTAGTGTGAATGAAAAGTAAATCCATAAAAGTTGCTCAAAGCAGAGTTGAATGTCAAGAGGGGATACCCATACATACATTTAGCCTTTCCACAAATCTTGTGCAATAGATGGCATCGGGCTTCTCCCCTTGTATTCTTTCCAATGCATCAAAATTGGTACTTCCTTCCTGGCTACTACACCTGCCTCTGAGGCAAACTTGACAGCTTGCACTGAATCATGTGGCCTTCTGTTCCCCTCGACAATAGAGATGCATATCCTCACTCCTCCTAGTGATTTGCTCATTTTGTCAAGCATAATTTCACGAGTTCGAGGCCTCAGCTTCCTCGCTCTTCCCGGCAATGGTACTACACAGTTTTCATACATTCATATTGTTAGAAAAGTTACATGGATATCAAATAGCTAGTTCAAATTGATTGATAGACATCTATAAGGTAATACAACCTAGGCAACTTTCATCGTTCTATGGGTGGGGAGAGATGGGAGTTTGCTGAGAGGGCTCCTCTTTAGTAGGGCTATCATCATCTAGCCATGAGGAGTCTCTCTTAGGGCAAGGTAGGGTGCCGTCCTGACCAATGTCTTTAGTCAATTGATGAACTTGGAATTGATCCCTGGGTCCGAGTGTCGGTCGTGATAGAGAATTATGTTCACCTACTGCTGCTACCTCCACCCTTTTGCAAGCGGAAGACCTTCGAGTATAAAATCCATGAGCAGCCTCTTCTGGTGGTGCTGACCTCACTTGCTTGGAGAGCCTTCACCCAGGACTCATGGCAGCGCTGCCTTTTGTCCTAATGGTAGAGCCTCCTCCATGTCTTCTTTGATCCAGACACTGAAATTGGAGATACAAACTTAAGCAGCAAGCATGTACAAATTTCATTAATATCCAAACAGTAAAGCATTGCATGGCTACCTACCCCCCACCCCCTTTGAACTAAATACAAGATAGAACAAGCACCTCATCAATTGATAGGGGCACTAGCTCATCTCCTAAATCTAAATCTATTTCATCTGTATCCTCAAATCCCTCAACTACCTCCCCTAGTTCAGGGATATATTCCAAATCTTCACCGTGTCTACCCTTTGTGCTTCATTTTTTTTGCCTTTGGAGACATAGGTTTTGGGCCCACACATCGTATTCCAAGTTCTTCCATCTTTTTATGATTCCTTACGATTTGTGCATCACATGCTCGTTCATAAGCAGTTAGTGGTTATTCATCTAGATTACAAAGACATTTATTAACTAAAGCTTCTACGAATGTCAACACAACAGAGCATGAGTATGCAAATAAGTGCCTAACTAGTAACTATGGCTTATACAGAAGTCATTAATCCAATAAAGCACATGTAAGCTACACTCAACTATATGAAATATGTAACCCCATCGCTATCTACATATCCTTGGTTTAGCCACTATAGTAGAGCACACATCATAAAGGAATTTGGGTACCTCTTCCTTTTTGTTCTCTGGCTTTGCTTTATCGTTGGCACCATCGTCCTGTCATTGCGGTCGTGGAGCTGGTGTGGTCGACGTTGACAAAGGGGTACTAGATCTAGCTCCGGCTAGCGATCAGATCCGGTCGGTCTTGACCGGTGCCGAGCTAGGTAGGGGATTTGACTCTGGCTTGTACCATCAATGAGGTAGTCCTTCTGCCATTAGCTGATCAACCTGCTATTGATGAATCAAAGAGGATCTGGCTCCAGCTAGGGTTCGGAAATGTATGAGAGAGGGTGCGGCTAGAGAGTTGAGAGGGAGTCGAGCTACTGTTCTGATGGCACCTAGGGTCTAGAGCGGGGTGGTAGAGGGGGTGGTGAGAGAGTGAAAAGGGAGGCCATGGGACTAGGATTTGGAGCTAGAGGAGAGATGGTGCGGCTGTAGAATAGAGATGGAGGCGGAGACGAAAACTCTTTGTGCTTTTATGTGGCCATCACATTACCACAAATGCCCTTGTCTGAAATCGATGGTGTGGTAAACCTATTTTCCGCGCGGAGGGTAAAAGAGAGACATCTATTTTTTGGTGCATGTTGGCAGGACTACTCGGTGTGGTGCAAAATCAAATTTTCGGGCGGGCAGACAGCCCTATCTGCTCAGCAGAGACCAGAATTTCGGGCGGCCTTAGTTGTTGCCTCTTTTGGTTTTTTTCATAATATAAATAAATATAAAACTAAAAGAGGATGATAATAAATAATTAAAAGATCCATGAATTTGACACCTAAAGATTACCAAAAAAAAGAAAAAATAAACATGCTCGCTGTAGCTTATTGCGCTGCAACTAGCGATTTTTTGTGTGTGTGTGACTGCATCTGCGGCTGTTTGAACTAACGCCTATAATTAGGAAGCAAGGGGAAGGCACGCCCAAGGATGGAAAACCCTCCAAAAAACTATGGGTTATTCAAATGATATCCCATGGATTTCTCACCCTGGAAAAAGTAGTCATGGATTCTAAGGTGCTTTGAGTTTTCATAGAAGAGAAAAAAAATTAGAGCATCCTCCTCCTAGCTAGTGCTCTTGTGATTCGCTGACTCGCCAGTACTCTAGATTGTCCTCCTCCTCGCTGGAGTCACAGTCGGTGCTGTACTTACCTCCTGGCTAGCGCAGTCTGTGTGGAACCCAACTCATCTTGTTTTTGTGTATTTGATAAGATTTGTTGAACTTGTAAGAACCATGCATCAAAGATGATTTTTATTTAGAATTTTTATACTTTAAAGGATCACACAAAGTTCGACTGTCTAAAATCTTGTCTACCCAGATGATGTGCTCCTGCATTCACATGCAGGTGCGCGCGCGTGGGTGGCGTCAGCAGCCTGTTACAGCAGGGGACATCGCTTTCGGCCCGTCGCATTGATGTGATGGGGCAAAGCCCCACTGCCCACCCACGCAAACATCTCGACTGTGGGGTGGTCGATGGCCTCCAAACTGTAGCAGCAGAGACAAGGGGCAAGAGGGAAGGTTATACACCTACTACCTTCTCTCTCCAGAGCTCCCGATTCCATCCCAAAGCTTTTGCCTTCCACCTTACTGCGCCGCCAACGCCTCTAGTAACAACCCAGATTTTTGTGCAACCTAAAAATTCTAACTTTTTAAATTTTTTGTCTAAATATGTGTTGCATGTACATATTAGGTCAAACATAAGTCAAATGTTTTCCCTTCCTGTCCCAAATTCAAAATCCGAGCTTCAAAACTTTTTACAATGAAATGCTTGTCATGAAGATTGATCACCTGCATGACAAGATATGTTTTCAAATAAAATGTTTTTGAGGAAAAAATGAAACCTTGGTTGAATTCGACCTGCACTCAAATTCATCCTGCAACCCGCACTCATGATTTATTATTTCCTAAAACAAAAACCTAACTCTCGCTCATCCTCTTGAAATTGAGTTTACACATTATTTATGCACCGCATTTAGTGTAAGTTGCATGTGCGATTTGGTTCTTCCCTTGTTTGTGCTTGGAGGTAGCCCCCTTCTCTAGAAAACCCTAGAGTAAATAGGAAATCCTTCTCCTTGGTCCCCTGGCCAGCAGGCCCCTTTTCGACCCAACTGCACCTCCATCCCTCCTCTTCTGGCTTAGTCTGGCTCCTTCCCTCCTTCCTATTTTCTCTGAGTAGGCCACGACCAGCAGCAGAGCTTAGCCGAGCCCAACTCGCTGGCCTCTGCCCTCGCGTGCGCTGCACGCACAACACAAGACGCCGCCACTCTCCCTGCATGCACAACATGAGACATCACCGCTCTCCCTCGGATCCCTCTGCTGCATGCTCCTCTACGGGCTTCTCTCCCTAGACCCGCTCGTCATCCATAGCAGGTGAAGGAAGCTAGGGACGTCATTTCCTTCCATCGTAGTGCCGCCTTCTCCTTTTCTCTCTCGACGCGCTCCATGAATTTTTTATTTTTAGCCCTTTTTTGAATTTTTTTTCACTAATATGCCCCTAGAGGTAAGATTTCAAAATCTAGACCCTTAGCTTAGCGCCATCATTGCTAGCGCTGAAGTCTTGGGCTCGATGTAGATGTGGCGGTGACTTGGTAGGCAGCTCAGCGCTGTAGATCCTAGCGCCGAGCTTGGCGCCGTAGATCCTGGCACCGAGCTTGGCGCCGTAGATCTTGGCATTGAGCTTGGCGCTAGGATTGATGGCACCAAGGTGGTGTTTTAACCCCACCCTAGCCTTCTTGCTCGAGCCTTCCTTCTCTTCTTTCTCCTCCCTCTCAGGTTTTTTCTCTCCCCACTTTGCCCTACCTCATGAATCAGCATATTGGACCTTGGAAACTTTGATTTGATCCATAGATCTTCAAGAGAAAGGTATCCTCGCTCCTCTCCTAGTTTTTTTCACATCAATTCGGTATATATTAGTTAGATTTTTCAACCTAAGAATCGTCATTACTTAGGGCTTCATGCAATTTTTAATATTTGTATTATACAACTGTAGGATGCCAAGGAGTGGAAAAGCTAGCAAACCAAGGTAACCGTAGCACATGTTGTTATGTTATGGGTTCATTGTTGTGTATCAAATGGGAAACCCTAGGTTTAGGGTTTAATGTTAATTGCTTTCGGTTCTTAGAACAAAATTGGTTGTATTGTAGTTATGGCCGGATGACCGAAAATGCCTTCGACCCATTGCCTCTGCCTAGTGGTGTTCTAGTGCCCATATGCTTTTGAGGCGATCCTTGCAAGGTAGCCAAGTCCGATGAAGAGGACACATATAGGCAGATGTATTGGATGTGTTCCAATTTTGCGTTTGAGCCTACACTTCATTAGCGCTGCATTAACAAGATGGTGAGGAATTGATGTTTGTGTCATTTGACATCTTGCATGATTTTTTGTTTTGTAACAATTGCATTTTTTATAGACCCCTCCACCGCTCTATGATTTTGAGCAGTGGATCAACACTGAGATCAAGCTTGAAGACAAGGAATGGATGCAAAAACTATTGCGGTGGGAGGCAGAGGACAAAGAGATGATGGAGAAGAGACGCAGAGAGGAGGCTACAAAAAAGGAGCACAAGTTAGAGGAAAGGAGGCATGTTGCTGCGTATAGGGAGGAGAGGGAGAAGAAGCTTGAGCATGAACGCCAAGCGAAAGCAGCGATGGAGGAGAATCCTAATGCCTTGAGGAAGGGAAAGTGGCCTCGTTGCACTTAGTAGTCTCCATGACTTGCTAGTTCTATGGTTTATTCACGAACAATGTTGTCTACTGTCGGCACGTACTTCTAGTATTATTGTGTTGTTTAATGTGGCATAGTATTGGACTTTTCATTATATGGTTGTTTTCATTATTTGTGGTCATAATATTTAGTATAATGTTGCGGACGTAGTGAAATGTGATCATGTGCTACAAAAAACAAAACCTAATGAAGTAGGGCATTATATAATTCAACACACAAAACACATAAAATGGCATGTGAGAACATGTACCGAACTAGGGTACAGAGTTCCTTTGACTAAACCTAACATTCCTTAGGTAATTAAACCAAACAACAAACACATGAATGTGCCATGTGAATAAGATAGGGTCATCCTAGTAGTGTGGCCACATAGCAAATTGTGTTGCACCTTCTCCATAGTAGCCTCCCATTGTTGGTGGTGGTGGTGGCGGGGGTGATGGTAGAGGCCCCTTGTTCTTGTGGTTAGGGTAGGTGCAATATGGATCATTGCAGAGTGCCTTCTGTGAATTAGCCCCCTTGTTGTATTCGTCCTATCTTTCGTCCTTGTAATCACTGCTAACTTCCCTTTCTAGATCGAAGATATGGTCCTATAGATAGTAGATGTACTCCGCATGCGGATAAATAGGTCGAGGATCGACCCATCTAGTGAACCCATAGTTTTCTTCGGCCAAGGAAGACTACAATAATTATGTCATGTAAGTTGTATAGAAGAGGAACATATTGAAGAAACAAATAGTAATAGCAATTACCCATGCTCGCGGGCATTTGAAGAAATGATGACCTCCATCTATTCCCTCGGTGAACATCTACACTAGGCAGTCCTCAAAATGCATGCATTTTGGCCACTCTTCTTTCCGTTCACCGTATCCTCTCATGGTGCATCTTTGGTAAAATCACTTTTGCTCTCAACTGGGAACCTCTCATATAGAGCTTCCTCAAAGAAATCAGGACCAAGAGAACCCTCCCACATAATGGTAGTTCCCTTCCCCTTTGCTCTCCCTCTAGACGACCCTCCAGACATTGGTACTACAATGAAAGAAAATACTAAGGAGTGCTCTTCTTCCTTGTTGTGTGTGTGAATGAGAGGGAGTGGGGGTTATTTATAGGTTGAGAGGAGGAATGGAGGCCTCTCAATGTGCTATGTCAGCGATCCATGTGCCTCTTCACCTTATCCCTTGGATCAAATAGTCATAAGATGGATGGTGGAGATGGAGTGGAGTTGTGCTTCCTTGCATTGTCTGAAAAGCCTAGATTCGTTCACTATTACTGAAAAGCCTAGATTTATCTGCAAAGCGTTTCTACGATATGATTGGACTATACACGTTCTAATGAATTTACATTTAATCTGTGTACTACATTTGTTCCTTTTTAGCTGCGTAGTATAATTAATGATTCACAAAAAAAACTCAAGAGTTTCCCTTATTTTAGGAGCATCCACAATTGCAAACAGAGACATCATTATATAATCCAAACATTTAATCTTCCAAAGAGCACAATACAACCACAACAAACATCACAATCAACATAACATGTCCTGCATAGTCCAAATAGTCCATAGTGTCCATATAGTCCCAAATAGTTATAGGAAAGTGACTAAAAATCCATAATAGTACATTCTAACATCTACCACAAACCCTCACTGCCTACTAGTCTTACCCTTACCCTTGTGACCAAGAGCACCGGTACCTAGAGTGTAAGGGTCACGTGGATGGTGTTGCCTAGTGCCTGGAGGCTGTGTAGGCTGAGTCGAGGGAGCGTCCTAGAGCTGAGGGGCCAAGCTCCTCGTGCCTCTAGTCCACATCATCGTTGTCCTCATCCTTGTTCCCTGTAGGTGCTCGGCTAGAGGAACCTAAGCCTCCTCTGCCTATGGAAGGAATGTACATGTCTTTGCGTTGTGTCTGTCCTGCAACCACAATGAGCAGTCGCACGGCGTAGCTGACATGACAGCCTCTATTGTACAAAATTATGTTAACTAAAAGAATCTAACGTATTAATAATATGTTTGAAAGAATATTTTGAATCTTACGTCTAGGAAGCTATGCGTGTCGTCGTCCCTGACTCTCGAATGAAAGTGCTCAATGTCTTCAATGGAGCATTTGACGATATTGCCCTGCAACAAAGTTCTCAGTGATAATACTTCTGAATAGATAGCAACAGGTTTTGTTTTCTTTTGGACAGCAATCTAACGTATTATAAGGATGCTATGGCTCGAAGGTGGCACTAACTAAAATAGATACCTCTAACGCATAATGTATTGGTGTGCAACTTAACTTAAAAAAATAAGGCAATTGACTTACCACTTTGTCCAAGATTGGTCCTGCCTTCACCTGCCTTCCTGCACTAGTAGATTGGTTGTACGCCATGTCTTCATCGTTAGAGGACTCAATGTCAACATAGTCATCTTCTGTCCATTGTAGCCTCAGCCTACAACGTGTCACACGTTGGTACCAAGCTTGGTACTGCCTAAACTCACAGTTCATGTGCGGCTCGTTGTTCTTGTCCATGTTGTTGTGCATCTCCTCCGATTGCTCAATGTAGTACTGGTGGTGCTTCTCCCAGTTAGAAATCTTTTTGTTCTTCTGATGATCTAACCTGCACATATGTCATCGTTACTTGAATCCATGTACATGTCACTAGATTAATGGAAATGGACCATCACGAGACATTTGAAATAGCAAAACACTTACTTGTGTAAGTCAATGCCAGTCGAGAATGGAGCCATTAACCAAAGCTGTCTCACTCCAAATTAGCATGCAACTCTATCTAGCAGGTGGAACTCGACAACATAGAAATACATTAGAGGGCACCTCATGCTATAGAAGTCATCGTCGCACCCACACATGTTGCTCAAATGAAAAGGAAGTGCCCTCTCTCCATCGTATGGCTCCCACGACACCTACAACATGTCCAAACAAGATGTTAGATGGTATACTAAACCGTTTCAAACCAGCATGGGAAATAAAATTTACTTACACTAGATGTCGTGAACGTGTCTAGCTCGTTCGTGAACTCAATGTACGCCCGCTGTAACCTCACATGCAGAACCCTAACCTAGTCCCAAAGGTATGCCTACGTCAGCTACCGATGTGGAGGCTGACCTAGGAACCACTCATGAGGAGCTAGAACCACAGGACGGCCAACTGGTAGATGAGCCCACATCCACAACTGAAGCAGGTACACGCATCCACCAAGTGACACTATGGACGAAGTCCGACGACAACCCTCGCAAAGTTGCCAGTAAAGAAAACCCAAGACTATAGAGCCCTAGCTATACTGACCTGCCTTAATGGAAACGGGGATCCCGATCTTCCGTCAGGTAATGATAACTATCGTTGTGGCAGAGAATGACACACTGATCCGGCTTCAGATCGAAAGATCGAACCCTGCAATCTTAGCACCATAACTCCTCTGGTTATCAACTAAGATACAGATCTGGTTGACCTCACCAAGAAGGCTAATCCCTGCCTAAGCAAAGAAGAACACAAGCAAGAACAAGAAAGAAAACAACCAAATTGTAGATGATTGATTAATCTCACGAAGTTGGGGTCTCACAAACCGATGAACGGCGAAACTGTTCTTGACAGATTAATCTAAGCAAAACCCAAAACCTAATGTCAGTGGCAGCATATGATTATAAAATTCTTTGGGTCGTTGCCTACCCTAGACACACCCCCTAATGGGCCCAAACACGATACACGGTCCATCGAACCAAAAGATGTTGTCACAGCACCCTGACAGATTCTGGATGCTGACTTGTTTCGATGATTCCCGTTGATTTAGAGGTCTTTTGATGTGAGACCACTTGGATTGGCTTCCTTATCAAATTAGCTTTCCAACCATATGTGGATCGTCGAACACGGAGTTCGGATGCATCCTGGGTGACCAGTTTAAGGCAGACTGGTCCTGGAGGCCGAGGCAGACTCGAAATCATGTTGGACCAGGCCTCCGGTTTCTGTTGAATGTCCTTGCTGGTCATCAATGCCTCCACCTCTTCCTCTAAGTCCCTCATGATCCTCTCCAATGTTCCTAAGCAAGATAACATCATTAGGTAGTAGTCTATTCTCAAAAGTATGAAAAGGATCACTTAAGAACGAGCTCACCTCTAAATTGAGTTGACGCATTCGAGCTCGGGTTATTGGACCTTGCATGTCGGTTGGAGGATCAGTGAGTACATCCGAAGGAGTGATGTCCTCATCATCTTCCCCCTCTTGAAACTGAGTCATCCTCGACTCAAGCTCATCTTCTTTTCCCAAATAAGGCTTCAAATCTGCAATGTTAAAGGTGGGACTAACCCTGAGCTCAGGTGGCAACTCAAGTTTGTAGGCATTATCATTTATTTTCTCAATTATCTTATAAGGACCAGCTGCTCTTGGCATTAATTTAGACTTACGTAGCTCAGGAAATCTATCTTTTCTCAAATGTAACCAAACCAAATCACCCGGTTCAAGTTTAATTTCTTTTCTACCTTTACTACCAGCAATTCTATACTTTTCATTCATTCTTTCATTATTTGCTTTAGTTGTTTCGTGCAACTTATGAATGAATTCAGCACGCTCTCTAGCATCACTATGTGTTCTCTCAGTGGTAGGTAAAGGCAAAAGATCAATAGGAGCACGAGGGTTAAAACCATACACTACCTAAAAAGGACTTACCTTGGTGGTGGAATGTTCCGCCCTGTTATATGCATACTCTACATGTGGCAAACACTCTTCCCACATCTTCAAATTGCGCTTCAAAATGGCTCTCAACATGGTGGATAATGTTCGATTCACTACCTCAGTTTGCCCATCAGTTTGGGGATGACATGTTGTAGAAAACAGCAGCAGGTCTCCAATTTATTCCACAAAGTGCGTCAAAAATGACTCAAGAATTTTGCATCACGATTTGAAACAATAGTAGAAGGCATACCATGCAAGCGAATGATTTCTTGAAAGAAAAGGTCAGCAATATGAATAGCACCGTCGCTCTTATGACAAGGAATAAAATGTGCCATCTTAGAAAAACGATCAACCACCACAAAAATACTATCCCTCCCCCTCTTAGTCCTTGGCAAACCCAACACAAAATCCATAGATATATCAGCCCAAGGAGTAGAAGGAACAGGAAGAGGCATATACAAACCATGTGGGTTCAACCGCGACTTACCTTTTTGACATGTGGTGCACCGAGCCACATACCGTTCTACATCTTGCCTCATCCTAGGCCAAAAGAAATGTGTGGACAACACCTCCTCTATCTTCTTGGCTCCAAAATGTCCCATCAATCTGCCTCCATGTGCCTCTTGCAACAACAAAAGACAAACAAAGCCAACTGGAATGCATAGGTGGTTAGCTCTAAACAAAAACCCATCATTGATCATAAACTTATTCCATGTACGTCCTTCTCTACAATTTATCAACACATCCTTAAAATTAGGATCAAGCGCATATTGTTCTTTTACTGATTCAAGCCCAAAAATCCGACAATCAAGTTGGGACAACAATGTATATCGTCTAGACAAAGCATCAGCAATCACATTATCCTTCCCTTTCTTGTGTTTGATAATATAAGGAAAAGATTCAATAAATTCAATCCATTTAGCATGCCTACAATTCAGATTATGTTGAGAGCGAAGATACTTAAGTGATTCATGATCAGAATGAATAACAAATTCTTTAGGCCATAAATAATGATGCCACATCTCTAAAGAACGGACAAGTGCATACATTTCCTTATCATACGTGGAATAATTAAGAACAGGACCATGCAATTTTTCACTAAATTAAGCAATTGGTTTACCATCTTGCATCAAAACACCCCCAATGCCAACTCCACTAGCATCACATTCTAGCTCAATAGTCTTACCAAAATTTGGAAGTTGTAGCAATGGTGCGTGTGTGAGCTTGTCCTTCAAAGTGTCAAAGAACTCCTCATGTGCCTTTCCCCAATGAAATACCACCCATTTCTTTGTCAACTCATGCAACGAGGCAGCAATGGTGCTGAAATCTTTGACGAACCAGCGGTAGAATCCTGCAAGACCAAGAAAACTCCTCACCCGTGTGACGGTTTGGGGGACCGGCCAGCTCTTTATGGCTTCAATTTTTATCTCATCCACCTCAATTCCCTGTGGAGTTACAACATAGCCAAGAAAAGAAACTCGATCCGTGCAAAAGATGCACTTCTCAAGGTTACCAAATAAACATGCATCACGTAAAGCATTAAAAACAACACGTAAGTGATCCATATGTTCATCAAAAGACTTGCTGTAAATCAATATATCATCAAAGTAAACTACGACAAAATGACCAATAAAAGCTCTTAAAACCTCATTCATTAAGCGCATGAAAGTGCTAGGTGCATTTGTCAAACCAAAAGGTATTACTAACCACTCATACAACCCGAATTTGGTTTTAAACGCAGTTTTCCATTCATCTCCAAGTTTCATTCTAATTTGATGGTAGCCACTTCGCAAGTCAATCTTGGTGAAAATTATAGAACCACACAACTCATCAAGCATGTCGTCTAGCCTAGGAATAGGATGACGATACCAAATAGTAATATTATTGATGGCTCTACAATCAACACACATACGCCAAGTTCCATCTTTCTTGGGAACCAAAAGTACAGGAACGACACAAGGACTAAGGCTTTCACGTACATACCCGCGGTCCAAAAGGTCTTGGACTTGCCATTGAATTTCCTTAGTCTCCTCGGGATTGGTTCGATAGGCAGCACGGTTGGGCAAGGTTGCTCCTAGAATCAAATCGATTTGATGCTCTATCCCTCTCATAGGTGGCAGCCCCGGGGGTATCTCAGCTGGAAAAATGTCCTCATACTCCTGCAAAAGGTTAGTGACAGCAGGAGGCACCGAGCTAACAATATCATCAATCGAATACATAGCTCGTTTGCATACCAAAGCATATCAAATATCATCATCAGAAATTTCAGCAAAGTCACATTTTGTTGCAAGCATAACACCACCCTTCAATTTAATCTCCTCAACCTTAGAAATAGATGTAGACTTATCCTTTTTAGGTTGGAGAATAGAATTAGCAACTTGCTGATTTTCAGATTGAACATCATTCAAACTAGCAGCGCGTTCTCTATTAGCTTATACAATTTGAGCAGGGGTCAAAGGTACCAAAGTAATTTTCTTTCCTTTATGCTCAAAGGTGTATTTATTACTTCTACCATGGTGTGTAGCATCATAATCATGTTCCCAAGGATGACCCAATAAGAGTGAATAGGCTTGCATAGGTACCACAGCACAATCAATAGAATCAACATAAGAACCAATGGAAAATGAAACTATGCAAATTTGTGTTACCTTTGCTTTTCCAGAATCATTTAGCCACTGAATATGGTATGGACGTGGGTGTGGGCGTGTGGTCAAGCCAAGCTTCTTGACCAAATTAGAACTCACCAAATTATTGTAGCTACCTCCATCAATAATGGCACATGCTCGACGGTTGCTGATGACGAAGAAAATCTAGAACAGGTTATGGTGTTGTAGCTTCTTAGGTTGCTACACTTGTGAGCTGAGCACCTGCTATACAATGATGCTCCTATAGGCTGCCATGGCCTCATCACCAAGGACTTCACCATCCTCCTCATCTGCATCTTGGTCTTCTTCATCCTCAATGTCAGAGGTGCTGATGTAACCATCTTCTGTAGCAATATATGACTGCTGACTTGGGCAGTCCTTCTGCACATGGCCAATGCCATGGCAGCGGTGGCACTGAATGCCCAAAGTGCGTCCTGTCGATGCAATGGATAAGGCACTCTTGGTAGGCACCTGTAAAGAATTTTTACCTAAATCTGAAGGTCATGTGGGTAGTGCCTTAGGTGTAGCGGTAACTCTAGAGGCTGTTGGTCGCTTTCTCGCTGGTGGAGGCGCCTGAAAACTGGTTGGCTTGGTCAGCCCTAAAGATGGTGCCGAGCATGGCGTGTATGTGGTGCTGACCTTGCTCTTGCTCTGCTATTCACGCCCCTACAATTCCTTTTCTACAAGCATAGCAAACTAAAACAACTGGTTGACAGTGTTAAATTCTTTATAATCAACAATGTCCTGAATCTCGTGCCTCAAACCTGAATAAAAATGACAAATGTAATCTTTGTTCCCCTCGACAACACTACAACGCATCAATCCATTTTAGAGCTCACCATAGTAATCTTGTACAAATTTATCTCCTTGTTCTAAACGCATCAATTTCTTACACAAGTCTCTATGATAAGAAGGAGGTACAAAACGATCACACATAGCTACCTTAAGTTCTTCCCATGAACTAGGTAAAGCATCCTGTGCAGCTAGCCCATTCCACCAAATAATGGCAAAATCCTTAAACTTACTAGTAGCTTGTCGAACTCTATGATGCTCAGGCACAAGGTTGGCGCTAAACGTTTTTTCTACTGTCATCTCCCAATCAAGATATCCCTCAGCATCACAATGACCCAAAAAAGATGATATTGTGAACTTAATCTTAGCATAAGGATCATCGAGCACACGGTGATTATTACCTTGATGGTGGTGGACACCACCCATACCTGTCGTGTTGCGGCAAAGACATCATCATAATCTTGCTTGTCGGAAGGCTGATTGATCTATGTTCCCACTGGCATCATGCATCGTGTCTTCTAGCAAGAGACCATCGGTGTTGCTACCGGAGATGTCATTATTGCCCGCCACAAAGGTTTCCAACTCAGTAACCTTATCGGTTAGCGTGGAAATTTGTTTGTCCAATCTCTCCATGTTGTTGCCAATGTTGAGTTCAATGAGTGCGTCAGTGATGGCCTTCTTGATGGCCTCATTCATCCTTTTTTAGGCATCCTCTACAACAGATTGCAGTTGCTCTTGGCTGACACACTCGTTGAAACCCTTAGGATTGTTATCTCCAGTCTGATCACCTCCTGCCATTGTAAACACAAAAATAGGAACAAATGGTGAAAGTTACCCCTAACAAATGACTATGTGGGTGCAGTTGTAGTGGTGTCACTTTTCATAGCAAGGGGAAGCATCTTACCAAGCTCTTACAAAGTTCTTACCAACACAAGCAGTGGGTAGTACAACCTACGACTGGTTCATGATACCTGTGAGGCAGTGGTACTGAGATTGCAAGGCCATTTTTCTGTACTGATCTAAAGAGTTTGTGGAGCTTGGAAGGCACACAAAGAATAATATGTATATCTAGCACACAAGTCAGTAATAGAAAGTAATGCTGAATTATAGTCCAAAGTACTTGTTCTCGTTGCTGTTCTAAAATGTTCCAAGTACCAGGTGTGTAACAAACAAGTATGGTGGATAGCAAGGTGACAGGGGTGTGAAAAATAAGTATGGTGGATGGCAACAATGACACAAACAAGAAACCAGACATCACACGCTAACACAACTCACTTTGGCCTTCTCTATGTGCTCCTCTAGATATTGTTCCTCTTTTGCCCCTCTTTTTTCTATTTTTGGGCTGTCGTTGTTTTTGGGAAATTTTGACTTTTTCTTTTTCTTTTTTGATATTTTTCCTTCACTTAGGAGCACAAAAGAAGTAACCACAAAAAATATGAGCCTAAACAAGTGAAAGGCATGGCCTGTGGAAATTTCAGAAGACGTGCTCAAAATTGACAAAAAGCTTGTGACCACGAAAAGAGGATCTTGTGACCAGTTTTTGACCAAAATAAAAATCTTTGACCCTAACATTGTGGGGGATGGATGGATCAAAAAAAAAATTCTGATCGATTTTGATATATGGAACGTCGAAATTCGAGTTCGTATGCGAAAACTAGACCAGTTTTAAGAATTGGCTCCGAATTAGAGGACAAAATGGGAACAATGTGCGCAAAATTAGTCACGGAAGCAAAGATTTGATGGAAATGATGGGGAAAAACACACGAACTAGACTCTAACATGACCTAACCAGCAACAAGACCTCGACCAGGACACAAACTCAACACGACGGACTCTGAAACTAAAATATGCAAAGGCTATGGCGCGGAAGGTTCTAGGATAGGAAAAAACGTATGGCACTGGACTATGGGACGAATGCAAAACACTCTAAACTAGGGGATAAATATGAACCTGACAATGTACCTTAGCTCTGATTACCACTTAATGGAAACGGGGATCCCGATCTTTGTCAGGTAGTGATAACTATCGTTGTGGCGGAGAATGACACACCGATCCGGCTTCAGATCGAAAGATCGAACCCTGCAATCTTTGCACCACAACTCCTCTGGTTATCAACTAAGACACGGATCCGGTTGACCTCACCAAGAAGGCTAATCTCTGCCTATGCAATGAAGAACACAAGCAAGAACAAGAAAGAAAGCAACCAAATCGCAGATGATTGATTAATCTCACGAAGTTGGGGTCTCACAAACCGATGAACGGCAAAACTGTTCTTGACAGATTAATCTAAGCAAAACCCAAAACCTAATGTCAGTGGCGGCATATGATTATAAAATTCTTAGGGTCATCGCCTACCCTGGACATGCCTCCTAATGGGCCCAAACACGATACACGGTCCATCGGACCAAAAGACGGTGTCGCAGCACCCTGGTAGATTCTAGATGCTGACTTGTTTTGATGATTCCTATTGATTCTGGAGGCCTTTTGATATGATACCACTTGGATTGGATTCCTTATCAAATTAGCTTTCCAACCATATGTGGATCATTGAAAACGGAGTCCAGATGCGTCCTGGGTGACCAGTTTAAGGCAGACTGGTCCTGGAGGCCGAGGCAGACTTGAAATCATGTTGGACTGGGCCTCCGGTTTCTGTTGAACGTCCTTGCTGGTCATCAATGCCTCCACCTCTTCCTCTAAGTCCCTCATGACCCTCTCCAATGTTCCTAAGAAAGATAACATCATTAGGTAGTAGTCTATTCTCAAAAGTATGAAAAGGATCGCTTAAGAACAAGCTCACCTCTAAATTGAGTTGACGCATTCGAGCTCAGGTCATTGGACCTTGTATGTCAGTTGGAGGATCAGTGGGTACATCCGAAGGAGTGATGTCCTCATCATGCCTGGTCCTAGTCACTGAGGCAGTGGACCCACATCCATGACGTAGTGTCACCCATGGCATCGTGGAAGAGAATGTAGGCAAACAGCTTGTCGAACTCTATGATGCTCAGGCACAAGGTTGGCGCTAAACGTTTTTTCTACTGTCATCTCCCAATCAAGATATCCCTCAGCATCACAATGACCCAAAAAAGATGATATTGTGAACTTAATCTTAGCATAAGGATCATCGAGCACACGGTGATTATTACCTTGATGGTGGTGGACACCACCCATACCTGTCGTGTTGCGGCAAAGACATCATCGTAATCTTGCTTGTCGGAAGGCTGATTGATCTATGTTCCCACTGGCATCATGCATCGTGTCTTCTAGCAAGAGACCATCGGTGTTGCTACCGGAGATGTCATTATTGCCCGCCACAAAGGTTTCCAACTCAGTAACCTTATCGGTTAGCGTGGAAATTTGTTTGTCCAATCTCTCCATGTTGTTGCCAATGTTGAGTTCAATGAGTGCGTCAGTGATGGCCTTCTTGATGGCCTCATTCATCCTTTTTTAGGCATCCTCTACAACAGATTGCAGTTGCTCTTGGCTGACACACTCGTTGAAACCCTTAGGATTGTTATCTCCAGTCTGATCACCTCCTGCCATTGTAAACACAAAAATAGGAACAAATGGTGAAAGTTACCCCTAACAAATGACTATGTGGGTGCAGTTGTAGTGGTGTCACTTTTCATAGCAAGGGGAAGCATCTTACCAAGCTCTTACAAAGTTCTTACCAACACAAGCAGTGGGTAGTACAACCTACGACTGGTTCATGATACCTGTGAGGCAGTGGTACTGAGATTGCAAGGCCATTTTTCTGTACTGATCTAAAGAGTTTGTGGAGCTTGGAAGGCACACAAAGAATAATATGTATATCTAGCACACAAGTCAGTAATAGAAAGTAATGCTGAATTATAGTCCAAAGTACTTGTTCTCGTTGCTGTTCTAAAATGTTCCAAGTACCAGGTGTGTAACAAACAAGTATGGTGGATAGCAAGGTGACAGGGGTGTGAAAAATAAGTATGGTGGATGGCAACAATGACACAAACAAGAAACCAGACATCACACGCTAACACAACTCACTTTGGCCTTCTCTATGTGCTCCTCTAGATATTGTTCCTCTTTTGCCCCTCTTTTTTCTATTTTTGGGCTGTCGTTGTTTTTGGGAAATTTTGACTTTTTCTTTTTCTTTTTTGATATTTTTCCTTCACTTAGGAGCACAAAAGAAGTAACCACAAAAAATATGAGCCTAAACAAGTGAAAGGCATGGCCTGTGGAAATTTCAGAAGACGTGCTCAAAATTGACAAAAAGCTTGTGACCACGAAAAGAGGATCTTGTGACCAGTTTTTGACCAAAATAAAAATCTTTGACCCTAACATTGTGGGGGATGGATGGATCAAAAAAAAAATTCTGATCGATTTTGATATATGGAACGTCGAAATTCGAGTTCGTATGCGAAAACTAGACCAGTTTTAAGAATTGGCTCCGAATTAGAGGACAAAATGGGAACAATGTGCGCAAAATTAGTCACGGAAGCAAAGATTTGATGGAAATGATGGGGAAAAACACACGAACTAGACTCTAACATGACCTAACCAGCAACAAGACCTCGACCAGGACACAAACTCAACACGACGGACTCTGAAACTAAAATATGCAAAGGCTATGGCGCGGAAGGTTCTAGGATAGGAAAAAACGTATGGCACTGGACTATGGGACGAATGCAAAACACTCTAAACTAGGGGATAAATATGAACCTGACAATGTACCTTAGCTCTGATTACCACTTAATGGAAACGGGGATCCCGATCTTTGTCAGGTAGTGATAACTATCGTTGTGGCGGAGAATGACACACCGATCCGGCTTCAGATCGAAAGATCGAACCCTGCAATCTTTGCACCACAACTCCTCTGGTTATCAACTAAGACACGGATCCGGTTGACCTCACCAAGAAGGCTAATCTCTGCCTATGCAATGAAGAACACAAGCAAGAACAAGAAAGAAAGCAACCAAATCGCAGATGATTGATTAATCTCACGAAGTTGGGGTCTCACAAACCGATGAACGGCAAAACTGTTCTTGACAGATTAATCTAAGCAAAACCCAAAACCTAATGTCAGTGGCGGCATATGATTATAAAATTCTTAGGGTCATCGCCTACCCTGGACATGCCTCCTAATGGGCCCAAACACGATACACGGTCCATCGGACCAAAAGACGGTGTCGCAGCACCCTGGTAGATTCTAGATGCTGACTTGTTTTGATGATTCCTATTGATTCTGGAGGCCTTTTGATATGATACCACTTGGATTGGATTCCTTATCAAATTAGCTTTCCAACCATATGTGGATCATTGAAAACGGAGTCCAGATGCGTCCTGGGTGACCAGTTTAAGGCAGACTGGTCCTGGAGGCCGAGGCAGACTTGAAATCATGTTGGACTGGGCCTCCGGTTTCTGTTGAACGTCCTTGCTGGTCATCAATGCCTCCACCTCTTCCTCTAAGTCCCTCATGACCCTCTCCAATGTTCCTAAGAAAGATAACATCATTAGGTAGTAGTCTATTCTCAAAAGTATGAAAAGGATCGCTTAAGAACAAGCTCACCTCTAAATTGAGTTGACGCATTCGAGCTCAGGTCATTGGACCTTGTATGTCAGTTGGAGGATCAGTGGGTACATCCGAAGGAGTGATGTCCTCATCATGCCTGGTCCTAGTCACTGAGGCAGTGGACCCACATCCATGACGTAGTGTCACCCATGGCATCGTGGAAGAGAATGTAGGCAAACAGCTTGTCGAACTCTATGATGCTCAGGCACAAGGTTGGCGCTAAACGTTTTTTCTACTGTCATCTCCCAATCAAGATATCCCTCAGCATCACAATGACCCAAAAAAGATGATATTGTGAACTTAATCTTAGCATAAGGATCATCGAGCACACGGTGATTATTACCTTGATGGTGGTGGACACCACCCATACCTGTCGTGTTGCGGCAAAGACATCATCGTAATCTTGCTTGTCGGAAGGCTGATTGATCTATGTTCCCACTGGCATCATGCATCGTGTCTTCTAGCAAGAGACCATCGGTGTTGCTACCGGAGATGTCATTATTGCCCGCCACAAAGGTTTCCAACTCAGTAACCTTATCGGTTAGCGTGGAAATTTGTTTGTCCAATCTCTCCATGTTGTTGCCAATGTTGAGTTCAATGAGTGCGTCAGTGATGGCCTTCTTGATGGCCTCATTCATCCTTTTTTAGGCATCCTCTACAACAGATTGCAGTTGCTCTTGGCTGACACACTCGTTGAAACCCTTAGGATTGTTATCTCCAGTCTGATCACCTCCTGCCATTGTAAACACAAAAATAGGAACAAATGGTGAAAGTTACCCCTAACAAATGACTATGTGGGTGCAGTTGTAGTGGTGTCACTTTTCATAGCAAGGGGAAGCATCTTACCAAGCTCTTACAAAGTTCTTACCAACACAAGCAGTGGGTAGTACAACCTACGACTGGTTCATGATACCTGTGAGGCAGTGGTACTGAGATTGCAAGGCCATTTTTCTGTACTGATCTAAAGAGTTTGTGGAGCTTGGAAGGCACACAAAGAATAATATGTATATCTAGCACACAAGTCAGTAATAGAAAGTAATGCTGAATTATAGTCCAAAGTACTTGTTCTCGTTGCTGTTCTAAAATGTTCCAAGTACCAGGTGTGTAACAAACAAGTATGGTGGATAGCAAGGTGACAGGGGTGTGAAAAATAAGTATGGTGGATGGCAACAATGACACAAACAAGAAACCAGACATCACACGCTAACACAACTCACTTTGGCCTTCTCTATGTGCTCCTCTAGATATTGTTCCTCTTTTGCCCCTCTTTTTTCTATTTTTGGGCTGTCGTTGTTTTTGGGAAATTTTGACTTTTTCTTTTTCTTTTTTGATATTTTTCCTTCACTTAGGAGCACAAAAGAAGTAACCACAAAAAATATGAGCCTAAACAAGTGAAAGGCATGGCCTGTGGAAATTTCAGAAGACGTGCTCAAAATTGACAAAAAGCTTGTGACCACGAAAAGAGGATCTTGTGACCAGTTTTTGACCAAAATAAAAATCTTTGACCCTAACATTGTGGGGGATGGATGGATCAAAAAAAAAATTCTGATCGATTTTGATATATGGAATGTCGAAATTCGAGTTCGTATGCGAAAACTAGACCAGTTTTAAGAATTGGCTCCGAATTAGAGGACAAAATGGGAACAATGTGCGCAAAATTAGTCACGGAAGCAAAGATTTGATGGAAATGATGGGGAAAAACACACGAACTAGACTCTAACATGACCTAACCAGCAACAAGACCTCGACCAGGACACAAACTCAACACGACGGACTCTGAAACTAAAATATGCAAAGGCTATGGCGCGGAAGGTTCTAGGATAGGAAAAAACGTATGGCACTGGACTATGGGACGAATGCAAAACACTCTAAACTAGGGGATAAATATGAACCTGACAATGTACCTTAGCTCTGATTACCACTTAATGGAAACGGGGATCCCGATCTTTGTCAGGTAGTGATAACTATCGTTGTGGCGGAGAATGACACACCGATCCGGCTTCAGATCGAAAGATCGAACCCTGCAATCTTTGCACCACAACTCCTCTGGTTATCAACTAAGACACGGATCCGGTTGACCTCACCAAGAAGGCTAATCTCTGCCTATGCAATGAAGAACACAAGCAAGAACAAGAAAGAAAGCAACCAAATCGCAGATGATTGATTAATCTCACGAAGTTGGGGTCTCACAAACCGATGAACGGCAAAACTGTTCTTGACAGATTAATCTAAGCAAAACCCAAAACCTAATGTCAGTGGCGGCATATGATTATAAAATTCTTAGGGTCATCGCCTACCCTGGACATGCCTCCTAATGGGCCCAAACACGATACACGGTCCATCGGACCAAAAGACGGTGTCGCAGCACCCTGGTAGATTCTAGATGCTGACTTGTTTTGATGATTCCTATTGATTCTGGAGGCCTTTTGATATGATACCACTTGGATTGGATTCCTTATCAAATTAGCTTTCCAACCATATGTGGATCATTGAAAACGGAGTCCAGATGCGTCCTGGGTGACCAGTTTAAGGCAGACTGGTCCTGGAGGCCGAGGCAGACTTGAAATCATGTTGGACTGGGCCTCCGGTTTCTGTTGAACGTCCTTGCTGGTCATCAATGCCTCCACCTCTTCCTCTAAGTCCCTCATGACCCTCTCCAATGTTCCTAAGAAAGATAACATCATTAGGTAGTAGTCTATTCTCAAAAGTATGAAAAGGATCGCTTAAGAACAAGCTCACCTCTAAATTGAGTTGACGCATTCGAGCTCAGGTCATTGGACCTTGTATGTCAGTTGGAGGATCAGTGGGTACATCCGAAGGAGTGATGTCCTCATCATGCCTGGTCCTAGTCACTGAGGCAGTGGACCCACATCCATGACGTAGTGTCACCCATGGCATCGTGGAAGAGAATGTAGGCAAACAGGTGTAGGATCCATGCCCTGCAGTAGTACCCAACTGTCTCCTCATCTGCCTCCTCGGGGCATTGTGCAAACTCTTGCCAAAGCCAGGAGATTAGAACTCCAAAAGTGCGAGCCCCTTGCTTGCCAACCTCACGCCCAAGGAAGGCCTCTACTCGTGCTCTCCAGCCTTCTTACCTGCACTGCCTTGTGACTGTATTGCCGTGAATCCTCAGGCCTAGCATCTTCTGACAGTCCTGGAGCATGACTGTCATCTCTCGGAAAGGTAGGTGGAAGTTGTGAGTCTTCGGCCGCCACCTACATTTTAGACAAAGCAAGATTACTTGTCAAAAAGGCAAGCACATGAACAAATGTCCATAAATGGAGGCAATGATTGAAGATAATACCTGTCAACCAACGTATTTATGGCCGCTGAGTTGAACTTGGCAACCCATGACGAACCTGAAAAGAGATGACATGCAGGCTAGCTCTTTGTAGGAAATGAGTGTACCTATCATCGTACTACATGTCCAAGAACCCATTGTGGGTTCTAGAATGAAGGAGCAGAAGGTCCTGCATGGAATAAAACAGTCTCCCGTTACTTCACGAACACATGTACGCTCACAAAAAATTTAACAAAACATATAGATTATTACCTGCCCCTCCGCTATGAGACATCCTCGGTGGGTCACCTCGTATGTCGGGTCGAGTAGGTGGAATTACACCATCCTACAAAAAAAGTCAATGAATTAGAAATTCAATATACAATGAAACATGAACTTAGAAATGTACAAGTAATTGACATAATTACATGCATAAATTGAGACATGCATAATTAATTAAATGAATATGACAAATTTGAAATAATGAAAACAACCAATAGTCGACCTCACTAATCTGCCAATGGCAAGTGCGTGAGTTGTGGCCCAGTCTACCACACTTGCCACACTCGTACTGCTCAGGGTCAGTAAGAAATGGGGTTCCTCTCCCACGCCTCGTTCTTCTGGGTATCTGATCCATAACCATCCTGTGCCTCGTCCTCTTCCTTGATCCATGCTTGTTCCAACGGTAAGCTGGATCCACAATGTACTTTAGCCCATCATATGGAGGCCACTCTCCAGGGTCCTAGAAAGGCATGAAGCGGGGGCTCCATATATGACAAGCGTGTCAACAAAGAACTCATGAGGTATCCTGCTCTCGATATTATAATTACGATACCTAGCTGTAGCCACCAAATGGAAACATAGAAAGTGGTACTACCTTGGTTTACCGCAAGTGCATGTGAAATTTTGTAGGATAACCACATGCATCCTCAACTCTCGGACCTCACCATCGAACATTGTACCGCCCCTATGCTCGACCTGATAAGTCCCTATGGTGTGGTCAAAGCATGTAACCTTATGTGTGCCAGCCCTTTCATTTGCCTTCTCTAGGTGTGCCTTTGGTTTCAAAGCCCATATCTCTCCATCACTCCGCAACTTCAATGCATGAGCATGTCTATCGTTGAACTAGGCAACAAGCTTGTAGAAGGTGAATTAAATGATTGCATTCATGGGCATACCACGTATCCCCAATAGCAACTTATTGAATGACTCCACCATGTTGTTGCACTAAAACTCATACCTCCATCCACCGGCGTCGTGAGCTCTTGTCCATTTCTCCAAATCCCTCATCAAACCTATGAGCCATTGTCTACCTTCTACATTTGATGCGGTTCTGACCTGCTCCAACTTTTTCTGAAAGTACTTGTCCTCAAGCTGTTGAGCAGCCTCCTAGAACAGATCAAAGTTATCCTTCACACTATCCTTCCAGAGTTGATTCTCGGCAAGGTGTCCACGATGATATGGCATCACAAAAGCTTTGTTATGGCTTGATATGGCATCATGAATAGATTTGTCTACAACTTCCTTAAAGAAATGCATGTCTTCATCTTTAGTTGTATCTATCTGTCCGTGTAATAGAACTCTTGGTAGTGGAAATTTTTGAACAATTGTGTTGTCACGTGTTTTGGTGTAGGACAACAAACATTTGTTCTAAAACTCTTCTATAGCTTTGCTAATGATACCCTTATCCCCATCAGGTAGATCTTCATAATGCAGCATAAGGATGTCATTGTTGTTGTGAACCGCCATGACAATTGTGGGGTCCCACTGAGCGTGCCAGAAACGGGTGTCGACACAGAATTTTTGTCTCATGTCGAGGACACACGCAACAAGCTAGAAGGATCTGCTCAATGGAGCTATAGACCCGCCTAGCTTCAGCATAGGGATGGTCAATCCTACGCACTCCTCCCGAGACATGCCAGTCAATTTGACCCTGTAATGGACAAGGAGAGAAAGCTTATCAATAATTAAGGGCGAAACTTGCCGGTATTGTCAGACAGTTCCGAATGTACGGCTCTGAGAGCCGATATGAAAGGAGATCAACTAAATAGTTAATTCCAGCATATTCGTGAGAATAAATCGGTTAAAGCTCATTGAGTTGTATAAGAAGAATCGGTTATCATTCAAGATAAATGTCGTTATTTGAGTAGATATTAATCAATGGCAATAAGATATCAACAATGATTGGTTTGTGCTAAGCCAATGATTACAAGCAACCAAACCCCTTTTATATAAAGAAACAATTCAACACCATTTAATCGTTTAATAAAGATAAATCTAATAAACATGTTAGATCTCATCTATCGCTATGACCAGTGGGGCATGAGGCAGAATCATACAGGCCGTAGAAATAACAATAGACTCAACGACCCTAACTCATTACTAATATCAGTGGGGCATGAGGCAGAATCATGTAGGCCATAATACAATAATAAGATCATGGGTCTAACACATCTTTGAACCTAGCTTTACTTCAATGGTCTCGTGATGCGAACTGCTCGTGAAAGCACATGATATCGGCTAAAACATTTGATTCAGGCATAGCGCACAATTAAAGTCATGCCTTATCAGGAATAGATCTATCAAATAACGATCCCCACTTCACGGTGCTAACAATGATGTGTGAGGCAGAATCACATAGGCCATGATAACAGGCCATGGAATGGTTTTCGCTAGCCAATAAATCTACTCAAGATGCAACATGCTTTAACCGCATGCTATGCACGATCAAGATTGATGTAAAACAACCAATAAAACCTAACTCATCGTTTAATGTACAGATTAGATCAGTTTTAGATTAACAAACGATGCACTAAATAGGATATAAGGCCGATCTAGATCAATCCCAATCGGGTAGAGTGATATTGCTGTAATTTAGATGAATAATGAAAGCAATAAGCAATATCGGTAACTTAATGAATCTACCAAAGACTGCCATTCTAAGGTAGAGCCGATAACTAGACCTTGATCTAGTTCATGCAGTGGGGGTCGACCGGATCGATGCAACCATACTTGAACTAGGCAAGAATCGATAACTGACTTATACCAGAGTCGTAGTGGAGGTCAACCAGATCGATGCAGCCGTACGAACATAGGTATAAGCCATGACGGTCTTACAACAAGCAGTGGAGGTCGACCAGATCGATGCAGCCATACTTGCTGAGATATACTCTACTCCTACTCCTAAGGGGTGGCCGGAGCCTAAAAAGTAAATGACTTGTATATTGGATTGATTGTTGTTCTTTACAATAGCCGGGGTTTGGTATTTATACCCGAAGTCTAAACATGAATCCTACACGAGCACGATTCATTACAATTTTCTGGCATAAAAGAAAACATTCCTAATTTAAGATAACTTGGACCCTAATTTTTCCCTTTTGTAGAGTCCATCATGTTTTGTCCTAGCGTTGATCGTAGCCTTTGTCATTATCTGCCAGCGCTGTTTGAAGAAAGCCAATTCTAGTGTTGCATTCGAATAAGCTAATTTTGATCTACACGCAATTGCTTTCTTGATGACATGATCTTAGGAGCTTTTAAGTCTCTACGAGTCTCCTTCCAAATTTTGGTGTAAACACATGCCCCCCAATTTTGGGATAAAAGTAATTTTATTCCAAAATTATCATGTCTGTATCCCTGATTCATCCATGGTCACGGGTAGAGAATCTTGATCTGGGGTCTACTATTTGTCATCATCCATAGCTCATGAGCCTATGGCTCAAAACTTTGACAAGAGCGTCACTGCTTCACGGGCACTTGGATTCATCTTTCCGGGCCGGCTATAAAATGTTTATCCGACCCTGGTGAGAGCAACTCAACAATCCAGCCATGTTTTTCTTCCATCTGCTCCCTCGAGTGCTTCTAGCTTCACTGGACCCTCCATGGTCCATTCTTTTACTATGAAGATCTTGAGTGGTTAGAAGAATCCTTGTGCATAGGGTGACAGTGTCGCTCATTCTAGCGCCTTGTCGAGCAAGAGGATTAGCTACTACGGCTAGAAGAAGTCTTGTGATATCACCTATGTCTTCTCACCATGCTTGTAAAGCTGTTCTAGTGTTTGCAAGGGCTAAAATGTGTGGACACCTTCCCCTTGTTCATTCCACCAAATGCCCACTGGGAAAGCCACAGGCTTCTTTCCCACAGTTTCCCAGCTACCGAGAATCAGCTGGGCATCTGTTTGGGTGGCCTTTCCCCTTTTCCTAGCACAATTCTATCAACAGGCCGACGTGACTCGGTTCACAATGACCTTCGGCCTTGTGGGTGTAACACCCCAGGTGTTTGGCTTCCACATTTGCACTTGCATTTCATAAACATGAGCATCATTCACCCATTCATGAGCTTAGATTGTTTGGATCATGCTTTTGAAACATTGCAACATATGTTTATATTCCATGTGTGTTTGTTTTATGAAATGGATAGTGTGCAACACTCAAGTGCAACATGTGCAACTCACTCTTGAAACATGTCACATACTTTAGTGAAACATGGTTAGTTAGTACTATGCAACAAACTCATGAACCACATGAAACATGGCTTTGAAACAAAAGTAGCAATTCACTTGTTTTTCCTTGTTTCAATGTATGTGATGCTTGATTTTATTGTGATCAATGTGTGGGTGGTGAATTATCACCTAAAACACCTTAACTACACTTAGGGTACATAGTGGAACATTGTTCATGAAGGTTACTTCACCTAATTAAGCCCCTAAGTCATCTTGAGTTTAGTTTGACCTAGGGAACCAACTTGTTTGACCTTTTATTAACTACATGTTAGAAGCTTTGCAAGGCTGAGCAACCTAAAGCAAAGTTGTAGAAAATTATATATAGAACAAACTTTGTTTAGAGGTCAAGTCATGAAAATGTGCAGAACATGCTCAAAATGGGATCACAACACGAAATTTACCCCTCATTTCAGAGACAATTTTTCTAAGTGTTAACTCTGAAAAATAGTTTCATGTACTCGACTTGTCAGGTCTGTAGCTCCCAAACCAAGCCAAACCAGCTTGAGCTCCAATTGGCAAAGTTGAAGATCTCACTTGGTACTACAACTTTGTCAACTGCACCTTAACCTAGATCGCCACGGTTTAGGAGTTTGAACTCTATGAAAGTACGCTATCAGGCTAGAATCGATGCTCTGATGGCATGCTACAGTGACTCGACCGGTTCAGAGTTTCAGCGTTGCGTGGAGGCCGCGCGTTGCTGTCGGCGCTCTCGGTCAGGCCACGTCAGGCCGTAGAGTGCCAACTCAAGCCCTGCACTCACCCGTGACCGTCCGCGCTCGCATTTCCCTTCTCTGCCTCCTCTTTCGTCTTTCCCGCAGCAGCACAGCAATGCAGCCCGCCACCGTCGCCATTGTCGGCACCAGCTCACATCTCTTCGTTCCTACGCCACTAAAGTAGCTTCACCATGGTCCCACTGCACCACCGCGCCCACATTTGCTAGCTAGGAGTGCTCGGTAAGCCACCTCGCCACGCACGACATCGCCGGTGCTCCGCCACCGCGGTCCATCACCATGGCCACACCGCTGTGGCAGAACCTCCTAAATTATAGAACCCACATGCACTTGTCACTATCCAACGACCTTTGACAACTATGCATATGTTCCTGGTAACTTAAGAAGTCTGTCGGGTGTCCTCGGGGAACCCCGAATCATCCACGATTTCTAAGCAAGATCACATTACAGAGTCATTGCAGTATTACAACATTTATTCAAATATATACATCAGAGTGAAAACAACGGAAGTCTTACGATAACTTAGTTTACAAACCACTCATTTCAAACCTTACAAACTAGGTTCGATAATTAATACAAAATGTAGTAGTGGAGTGGCATTATAACATAATACAAAACACACAATAAAACTACCCTGCCCAAGGGCCACACATTTACTTCTCATCGTCAGATCGAACAATAGTCATGCAGCACGATCCAAAACAGATCTGCTCATGGGGCTCACCTGCAACAAGGGTCAACGAACCCTGAGTACAAAGTACTCAACAAGACTTAACCAAAATAAGAATTGAAAAACTTAGGAATGCAGGCTCAGGGATTCAAGGTATAGCTTTAGCAATAATCAAAGTTCTTTTGCGTAAAGGCTCTTTAACAAAATTCTTTATTTCCACATATAAAATTTCATAAAATCATATACAAAGATGACACGATCCGTATTGAGATCATGAAACTTCATATCCAACACCTTCTCAAATTTCAGTTATTAAACTACGATGATGAATAGAGAAGTGAGTCTCCATAACCGAGGAGCAACGACGATTTGAACCGATTATAAACCCAGCTAGGAATTCCAGACCACATGACATATGCAGGTCCCCGACCTACATATACCAACCTACTCTCGGATCCTCTAAAACAAGAACGGGTCTGCGCCACCCGAGAATACAGTACTCCACCAATCCAGCCCATTACCACGTGGGTACACGCTATTCCCGCCATCTCTCAACTCCCAGTGCGCGAGTAGCCATTCTCGTAATAGAATCGCCAAGTTAAGGCTTACTGGAGCATGTGGTTAGTACTACAAAGTCTCACCGCACACAGTTCAACAATGGACGGACCTTAATCGACACAGGCGGAAAGAAGCCGCTCACAAGACCTCCATGTCATGTGGCTCTAACACACCGAGTCTGCTCGGTCTAAGTTTATTACTTCACATTCTCATATCTCATGATAACATAAGTAACCAAAGATCTATTTGAAATCCGCAGGTGACAGGTAATCACCCGACTAAGCATGACTAAGTATAACTAGTCATTTTCGAATTAAAACTGGTAACAAGGTAAATATGGAAAAACAAGGTTGGTAATGCACCAATTAGGTTTCCACCTATGTCCTAATCACTTAATGTAGTATAGAAAAGCAAAAGCGAAATTAATTTGTAAAACACAAGGTAGGGTTGTATGCATCCGGGGCTTGCCTTCGTTGATGGAAAAGTCTGGTTCCTGCGACGTTCCACAAGTATTCGATCCGACCTCAACAGACGGATTAACCTCCTCCGCAACTTGATTAACTACCACGTGTTCACCTTCGTTCACTACACGTAGTAACAATGCCATGTTTAACATGATGCGGAATACAAAACATGATGCTCGATGATGGATGCAAAATTTAACAATTCGAATACAACTTTCCTTTGCGGTACAGTTGCAAGCCAACAAAAATAACTGACACTAACATCTAGGGTTACGACAAGTTAACTTATTAATGACCTAGGGCTTATGACCTAGGTGACTTGATCAAACTGATCTTGAAACCCTACTAGTCACAAAACATGACCAAAACAAGATCAAACCCTAACCTAACACTTAGGGTTTGCTTTTATTAAATTTTGAATTAATTTGGAAAATAAGCTCAAAATGAACTTGTTCCAAATGACCTTAAAATTTTATACAAGCTTCCTCATGACAAATTAGTGTATCAAGATAAATTTCATCATTTTTGGAGTTATACAGTGGCCTACAAAAATTATGGAAATTGCATTTATCAATTAATTGACTGAATTTTTGAACATTAAAAATTTATTCGAAATTTCAAGTTTCATATTTTTAAACCATAATAGAACATGTACAAAAGCTACACACAAATTTTTAGAATTTTTGGAGCTGTAATTATTTTCCTATGAATTTCCAAATTTGCTCACTATTCAAAATTCAGAAAATAAGAAATCTCTCTGTTCTCTCTCGCTGATGACCTGGCCCCGCATGTTAGTGACCCAAACAGAGCGCACGGCGGTGCTACCAACTCCGGTCGGCCAAAACGCGCCGACGGCGAGACTCCGGCGAGGTGGACAGCACCATCATGATCAACATCACCCCACGAACCTATCCCGACCCTCAGAACACTAGCAGGCACACTGGAGGAAGCTCCACGCCAGCATGGCAACCACGGTGGCGTAGACACGGCGGTGCACGGCACAACTCCGGCTACAACACAGTAGAGACAAAAGCGAAGAGAGCATCACGCTCAGGAGCTCACCACAAACACGACGGTGTGCTTGGTGAAGGTGGAGACGGACTGGAGCGGCCTGGCCACGGTGAGGTAAGGTCGATGGTGGTTCGGCCGGCCGTGAGGAAGAAGAGCGTGGATAGCGAGTTCTCGGCAATTTCAGGCGACCAAGGTTGGCTAGCTATGTTTGCAAGGAAGAGACGAAGCTAGGATGGCCTTTACCAAGAGGGCAATGGCGCTAGGTCGATGGCAAAAGCTCAATGGAGCTATGGCAACGGCGGCGGCGGTGAAAACTGAGGAAGATGGAAAAACGACGACGGCGGCGTCTCAGTACTTATAACGTGGCTCAGAAGCTCAAGGAAGCCACGATGGAGCCTTTCCCCGTGCCAGCGCGACGCCAAAGACGGCCACGACGCGCCTGGAACGCCGAAGAAGATCGCCGGCCATGTAGCTTAGGTGGTGAACACTATTCACAGTAATTACAGAATTGGTTTCAAATTCAAATTACTCCCAAATTTGTATAACAACTCAAAAATTTCCAAAAATAAAAGTTGTTCAAAATTCCAAGTTCTACAACTTTGCTTTATAACCAACCCCTAATTCGGTCTACATTTTGAAATGAACTTTTGAATTCAAATAGGGGACATTTAACGAATTACGCCTTTTCGAATTACTTCAAATTTTTCATAACAACTTTGAAAACTCCAAAAACAAACTTTGTATAACTTGACAAGATGATGAGGACATCGCCAAGATGGAGTCGAGGACGACTCCAATTCGAGAAGGGGAGGATGATGAGGACATCGCCATGCTGGACACACCGACGCCATGGTCTTCCCCAAGTTGCAATTCGTTTCCAACTCAGCTGCCACGTCACCCTCGGATTCAGCAGACACGTCGTCACTGTTTTGGTCATAACTTCCTCATACGACGTCGAAACGGGCCGTTCTTGGATGCGTTGGAAAGGGGACGACGACGCCGTCGTTTTGGATCTGGTCCCAGCTCCAGAAGGTCCGTGGATCATTCTGTGTGACCACGACAAGGTGCTGCATCACCTGTTTGGGCCAACTTGGCCATGTATCGTGTCGGGCCTTAAGCCCAAGTTGTGGGCGCCCAACCCCTGGCCGTCCCCAACCCTAGGTCAAGTCTTAGACTATAAACACAGCCGCCGCCGCTGCTACACAATGGGGTTTTGTTTAGAGTTTAGTTTTCCATCGAGAAACTGAATCGTTCATTGTAACTGTGGTGACAAATCCTTTTACAGTGATCCAGGGCCCCCGTTCTTGATCTCCTCCACTGTGTCGATTAGTCCTTTGGAACCGAGTTCTTGAACCCTCTATTGATATTCGCGTCATTCATATTTGCAATTTCAGATTGCGTGTTTTACCTTCTTGCTTGTGCTCTTCGATTCGCTTGCAGGAAAAGCCTTCTTGGCGAGGTCAATCAAGTTGTGCTTGGTTGATAACCAACGGAGCGGTGGTGTAACGGTTGCAGGGTTCGAATCGTGTCTGATTTGAAGCCGGATCGCCAACGTCGAGATCTCCACAAATCGAACTTACCGGCTACCTCTCGGAAGATCGGGCCTGTACTCATCAATTGGTATCAGAGATTTCAGGTTTACCGCGAGGTATAATCTCGTTTGCCTTAGATTCATATTTGTTCATTACCTAGAGTCCACAAAAAGCCCAAAAATATTTCAATT
This sequence comes from Miscanthus floridulus, assembly GCF_019320115.1. Classification (NCBI taxonomy): domain Eukaryota; kingdom Viridiplantae; phylum Streptophyta; class Magnoliopsida; order Poales; family Poaceae; genus Miscanthus; species Miscanthus floridulus. Next base: position 44,367,287 of record NC_089596.1, read on the forward strand.
TCCGCTGTCCTATCACCCTTTGTGCCTTTGCAATTCCGTTTCAGATTCGTGTTGTTGAGTTTGTGTCCGTGGTCGAGTCTTGTTGCTGGTTTAGGATTGTGTTCGTGGTCGTAGTTCAATCGCCCGTTGCTGTGATTTTGTTTTCCGCCGCTATCCCATCCACCGTTCCCACACAACAAGTCGAAGCCACCACATTACTCGACTTGCCCCGCTAGCCGCCTTGTGTAACTTCTCGCCGCCGCGCAAACCCTAGATAGGTTGCCAGCCGCTCTTATTTTGCCTGCATCGCAGCCCTCCTTACATCATCAGGCGAATACCTACTGCTGTGATCGGTGTTAGAGTTTAGGGACGCTTTGCCCTAACTGCCGCCGCCGTGTTGTGCCTCCCGGAAAACATACTTTGAGATACCTTCGGTAAAACAGGCATAACTTTTCGCTCGTTTATCAGAAAAATCTGAAATTTTTTGAGCAGCTTCTTGACACCATTTGGAGCCGACCCAAACTCGGCTTCGCCCTGTTTGGTTTCGTCAAAATTGCCAAAAAAATTCAGGAAAATAAAGAAAAAAAAATTGTCAAAGTTTTTGCACGCTTTTCAGAGAACGTGCTGAATTTCTGTAGACCACATCCCACCTCAGTTGTAGGTGCCAATTTTTGTGGTTGCTTCTTTTGTGATCCTTGTTCAGAGAAAAGTATAAAAAAAATAGTAAGAAAAAAAAAATTTGTTTCCTACTAGTGCCTTTTGGAAAAATTCAGGAAAAAGGAGAAATCCGGGCTATTTGCTTGTTCTGTGAGTTCTTTCGATCGTCCTTTGTTTTCACCTTGTTGCGCTACGTCTCGACACGTCTTAGCCAGCACCTGTGATTTGTACTTTGGATCCGGATTGAACAATCATTAATCTGCATTCGTTAATTCCTAATCCTTGCTGTCATATTGTGTGCCTACCCATAGCTCCACATATTCTTCTGTCAGCACAGGTTCATCTTGCAACTGTTACCCATGCTCCACAACAGATTGCTTCGCCACTTTGGTTTTGCTCCTGTTTGGCGTTGGTAAGAATACAGGCAAGACGGTGGTAAGCCGCTTGTGATTTTGCATTCCACTTTCACCACCATCACCACCACTTGTTTCCTTTTAGTTGATAGGGATAATACTTTGGTGTTGTCTTTTTCTATCTTCTAACCATGGCAGGAACTCCGACGGACTTCAATGAGTGCGTGTCCAAGGGCGAGCTTGCAACGTTCATGACTGAACAACGCAATCTTATGACCGAGCTGACGCGCAACGTGAACAATCTGGTCACCCGCATTGAACAGATTGAGCAACGCCCTCCGCCTTATCGTGCTGATGATGAAGATGCGGATGCTTTTGGTGATGAAGATGCGTATGCTGACGGTGGTGCCCGTCGCCGCCTCAACTTCAATCGTCGCGGCATGGGAGGTAATAATCATGGTAATAATGATCCTTTTGCTAAAATTAAATTTAGTCTACCTCCTTTTGCTGGTAATGTTGATCCAGAGGCATATTTAGATTGGGAGCTTGCTGTTCAACAAAAATTTGATTCTCATAATGTTCCTCCTGAGCATAGAGTTAGACTTGCTACTAGTGAGTTTACTAATTTTGCTTTGTTCTGGTGGAGTGATCTTTGCAATGCTAATAATGCTGCTGCTGTGCCTCAAACTTGGAATGTTTTAAAGCAACGTATGAAATCTCGTTTTGTTCCTCCTTATTACCAACGTGATTTACGCTTGAAACTACAAACTTTAAAACAAGGTGATAAAGGAGTGGAAGCATACTATCAAGAATTGCTTATTGGCTTAGCACGTTGTGGTATAAATGAAGATGATGATGATGCTAGTGCTAGATTTTTTGGTGGTTTAAACCATGATATACAGAACATACTTGATTACAAAGAATGGCGCAATTTTTCCCAATTGTATCATCTTGCTATTAAGGCAGAACGAGAAGTACAGGGACGCAAACAACACCAGCCTTTCAGGTCTCACAATGGGAGGAATTTTCAGCAGCGTTCCGAGCCGGAGACGCCCAAGCTTCCTGTTGCACCACAGCCATCTACACCTCCATTTCCTTCCGGGGTAAGTAAATTGTCTAATGTGCAGTTTCCACAGCTGAAGAAAGGTGGAACTCCGGGTGCTTCTACTAGCTCCTCCTCGTCCAGCTCTAAAATCATTTGCCACCGATGCAAAGGCATGGGACATGTCATGAAGGAGTGCCCCAGTCGTGAGTCGTCGCGCTTTCATTGCTACCGAGGATGGATATGTAAGTGCTAGTGATGTTGAAGATGATTTAGCCCTTGCTGCTAACATTGATGCAGATCCCACCGAGGGCGATCAAGACAAGGAGACCATCACCATTGACTCCGTGGCTGCTGCCGCGGACTACCCTAGCCTTCTTGTGCAGCGTGTGTTGAGTACACGTGTGGGACATGAAGAAGAGATGAAGATCCAACGCCACAATTTGTTCCACATGTATCTCATTGTGCAGGGTTGTCGTGTTCTCACTATCATTGATAGCGGGAGTTGCAACAACTTGGTGAGTTCAGATTTGGTTGACAAGCTTGGGTTGACCACACGACAACATTCGTATCCATATAAACTTCAATGGTTCAATAATAGTGGTAAGACTAAGGTAACTAAATCAGCACGCATTAGCTTTTTCACAGGCTCTTATCATGATACTGCTGATTTTGATGTTGTCCCTATGCAAGCTTGTTCCATTTTGTTAGGTCGCCCATGGGAATTTGATAATGATGCTTTACACCATGGTAGAACTAATACATACACTATCATACATAAGGACAAGAAAATTACATTGCTGCCTTTGTCTCCTACGGATATTATTAAACATGCTAATGAGATCAAAAATAAACCTCCAACAAACATTGCTAAAAATAATGGGATTAAGTTAAAAGGAGGTGCTTTTCTTGCTACAACTCCTGCTGCTGCTGAGTTATGTGATAATCCTGATGCACCATGTTATACTATGTTTTGTCAACCTTTTATGTCTGGTGCATTGCCTGCTGTCACTAATCTTTTGCAGGAGTTCGCTGATGATGGGATGGAGTCGAGGACGACTCCAATTCTACAAGGAGGGGATGATGAGGACATCGCCAAGATGGAGTCGAGGACGACTCCAATTCGAGAAGGGGAGGATGATGAGGACATCGCCATGCTGGACACACCGACGCCATGGTCTTCCCCAAGTTGCAATTCGTTTCCAACTCAGCTGCCACGTCACCCTCGGATTCAGCAGACACGTCGTCACTGTTTTGGTCATAACTTCCTCATACGACGTCGAAACGGGCCGTTCTTGGATGCGTTGGAAAGGGGACGACGACGCCGTCGTTTTGGATCTGGTCCCAGCTCCAGAAGGTCCGTGGATCATTCTGTGTGACCACGACAAGGTGCTGCGTCACCTGTTTGGGCCAACTTGGCCATGTATCGTGTCGGGCCTTAAGCCCAAGTTGTGGGCGCCCAACCCCTGGCCGTCCCCAACCCTAGGTCAAGTCTTAGACTATAAACACAGCCGCCGCCGCTGCTACACAATGGGGTTTTGTTTAGAGTTTAGTTTTCCATCGAGAAACTGAATCGTTCATTGTAACTGTGGTGACAAATCCTTTTACAGTGATCCAGGGCCCCCGTTCTTGATCTCCTCCACTGTGTCGATTAGTCCTTTGGAACCGAGTTCTTGAACCCTCTATTGATATTCGCGTCATTCATATTTGCAATTTCAGATTGCGTGTTTTACCTTCTTGCTTGTGCTCTTCGATTCGCTTGCAGGAAAAGCCTTCTTGGCGAGGTCAATCAAGTTGTGCTTGGTTGATAACCAACGGAGCGGTGGTGTAACGGTTGCAGGGTTCGAATCGTGTCTGATTTGAAGCCGGATCGCCAACGTCGAGATCTCCACAAATCGAACTTACCGGCTACCTCTCGGAAGATCGGGCCTGTACTCATCACAAGCTCTACACTTTTGCTTTTGGGCTCAACCCCAAAATATGCTTAGATTTTGAAATGAGTTTTCAGGGAAGGATTTAAATGCTGAAAATCAGGGTTTTCTCGAAAATTCAAATCCAAACCAAATTTGAACTTGATTCAAATAATTCAATTCAACAATCATAACATAAATGTAAACTTGTTTTAGTGAATGCATATCGAAGTTTGCAATATAACCAATGCCTTGCAATGCATATGATGACATGTCATGTTTTTAGTATTTAAACACCCGAGGTGTTACAACCGCCTCCGACCACCGTGTGCCTTGCTTGTGTGTTCGCTAGCCTTACCATAGCATGTAGAGTTTTGGCGTAACCATTGATTAAGCTTTCGTGGTCAGCTCCGGTGTCTCACCATCAAGCCGCTCCGCCATGCCGCCGTGCTCGCCGTCGTCACTATTGGTGGCCGCAATCGGTCCTAATAGATAGCCTAGCGTGTGCGGCAGGTCGTGGGGATGCTTGTAGCACTAGTGCCATCGCCGGAGAGGGTTGCCGTCGGTGAACTCTAGTCGAACCACGTCGTCCCGCGCCATGGCTCTATTTTCTTTCACTGACATGCGGTCCTAGCTGACCGATGGGTCCCGGCTATCAGTGACTCAGATCTAGAAAGATTGTTCATTTATTTCTAGATTTACATGCAACTTTGGAAAATCATAAGTGGAGTTTTAGTGGTCCAATTTTGGTGAACCAAATTTTGTGGTGTTCCTCATGAAGTGTAGTATTTAGGAAAAATATAAAATGAACACTTGTAGTAAAGTTTATGGGAGAATTAAATTGTAACTTAAAATGTGTTTTTAAATGAATGCAAACTTGTTTAACTCATATATAGAGTTTCTGTGATCCAAAAATTATGAAAGTTGTATGGTGAGCTCTTCTTGATGAGTAGAAGCTCTGGTCAAAATTTGAGAGTCAGTGCACGAATAGTTTTTGAGTTACAAATTTCCCTTTTTATAATTAGGTGATCCTTATGTGAATTTTATTAATTAATCTATGAATCCAATGCTCATGAAATTTATTGGAGGTTGTCCAGGTACCTTAAGAATGCTAAGAAAAATATTGCTTCTGTTATTGGACACTTTTCAATAGGGTTTCTAATTTAGGCCAAAATCAGCCTCGCTGCCTTGTTATTTTTGTGTAGGATGTTTCTATTAGTAACTTTGGGTGAAATTTTTACAGTAGCCTACTTGGAGCATGTAGTATGAACTGTAATTTTTGTAGATTAAATGGTATAGTTTTCATATATGTTCCTTATTCCACTTAAATAACTAAATAAATTAAGAAAGGCATTAAAAGGAATGAATTGGTGGTGAACACCTTACTTTATGGTGATCTTATATGATGTGTGAACTTGTGATACACTTGGTTTGGTCAGAAATCATGTTTGACACATAAGTAAATATTTAATGTTAGCATTCCTATAATTCTGGATAGTTTCTAGCACTTGGTGAATTAGGCTTTGATAATGGTATTTTCTGGGGATCTTGTGATTACCAAAGTTGTAGTTAACTTACTAAACTAGCTTGTGTTACAATTTGGTGGCATTTGGCCAAATAGTTTAGAAGATATGGCTGTTCTCAGTTTGAGTCCAGTTTTGGCTGCTTTCTGTCTTGTGAGAACAGATTTATGTTGTTATGTGATTTTGACCTGGTAAACGTTGGAATCATGCCATGAGGTCGGAATACGAATTTTAGCCAATTTTATAAGCTTTCCAAATTGTCTTGTTGCATGTCATTTGGATTTGTAAATCTCCAGTTATGGTCAATTTACTATACTGCTATAAATTCCCAGTTTTGCTGAAATATGAATGGTGTGAATGCTTTGTAGCATTGTTCTTGTTGATTGTTTAGGTGATAGGTTAACTTGAGAAAATGCTTAGGTGCAGGTGCTAGGTCCTTAACTGAAGATGAGCACTTGTATATTAGGTTGTCTAAACTTGGTAAGTTAAAGTGATTTGAATAGAGCTTAAGTTAGAATATGTGTACTGCAGTAAGCATGTGCATTCCCCGAGCATCCCTAACTTTGTTCGTGTGCATCCATGATATTTATCTTGTGCATACATGCAATAGGTGTGCTGGAGAGAGTGACGCTCTAGGAGTTCGATAGAGCGAGCCAGGAGGAGGAGCCCCGAGGTTCAGGCAACCGACGAAGCAGCTGTAGAGGAGAAGTTGCTCGAGTGCCCTAACCACTGCCCATCCTATTTCCTGAAAGGCAAGCCCCGGAGCATTCTAAGTCTTCCATATTTTTACAAATTTCTTGAGTATCTTTTATTGTTGATGATGCATTAAGTATAGGAATTGGTTGGAACCAATTGTTGCATGATATATCTATCCTTGTCCAGATATCGCACTTGAATCCTATTAAGTTTAGGAACAGGTTAAATGCTTAGCCATGCTTAGTGCGGTAGAAGTCGGGTGATTTCCTGTCACCTGCGAGCTTTGGGATGAGGTGGGTCACGGTTGGCTATATTTGCTATCGTAGAAAAGAACCATGTTAATAATGAATTAAGACCGGGTGGAGTCTTGTGTAGGGTTGGGCATAGTGACTCTGTCTGTGTCGTTTAACGACCTATATGCTGTACGTTGTCATGTCATGTTGAATGCAGCCTAACACTTAGCTGACTGGATAAGTCATTCTGACCGCGAAGCCTAGTAGTTTGACTCAGGCCAGGAACCAGGGGGTCGTGCGCATTCTAGAGGCAGTAAGGATGTGCTTGGGGACATTGGCGTGAGTCGAAGGGGTCAGGTGCTTAAAATTCCTACACTTCCTGGCAGAGTGTCACCTTTGAGGATGTGGCGCTATCCGGACGCATGACTCCGGAGTTGTACCAAAGGTGACTTGATTGCGACCCTAATAGGAGAAGCAGGGTTTGTGTTAGGAATTGATTCGAGTCACCGTTTCTCCTGGATAGTGAGAACTTGACTGAGCAGCGACAACGTAGATACACTTAATTTAATGATATGGTTAAATGGATTATGATGATAATGTTGCCATAGTTTATACTTGCTATGGTTAATAATGTTTGCATCTTAATCAAGTGATTGCTTAGTACAGGTGCTAATATAGATGACAGGTTAATGGCTAAAAGTCACTGCTAGCTCAGGTTATGAGTTGATCATTATTACTTATGCTTTTCCGCAAAAGAAAGTGTCAGCCAGATCCACTAAATTAAGCTATGCATGATCCTTGGTGTCATTTATTTTTAGTTTCCGATGGGTAAGTCTAGCTGAGTACATTCTCGTACTCAGGGTTTATTCCCTCTTGTTGCAGATGACCTTCTTTATCAGGGCTTCTATAAGTACTATATCCACCCGGCAGGTGACGAAGACTAGATCACGGGCATGATCTCTGTTTATCTTATCCTAATGCTTTTGTGGGATGTGATCGACAATGATCGACAAGCTGGTACTTGTATTTGAACTCATGTGTGTGAGTTAAACTATTTGCTTCCGCTTCTTTATAAGACTTGGTTTGTAATAACTATGACTCTGATGTGTTGTAATCTATCTGCGAACTGTTTGTGAAATGTTGTAACGTGTGATGTGTTATGTTGAATCACTACGATCTTGGTTGTATGCAAGTCGGTTTGAAATCCTTCGTGGTTTCAGTTGACTACCGGGTTTATATGGGCTCAAGTGCAAGAATTTGATCGTTTCGGCGATCGTTTTTGTACTTGTGCTCTTATAAATTGGATGGTTCTATTATAGTGGGGATCCAGACTCCCTTCAATCCAAAGAAGTCTTGGTGGGTCGGTCTCTAGTCAATGTAAATTCTTCGTATCCACCCCATGATATTTTGTAATTCGGGGAAGTAATAAGTCCAAATTTGTTATTTCTTCGTTATCTGTCCCCTGAATTTTTGGAGTGTCGATCCGTTTCCGTTCCTGATTTTAGTTTTACACCCCCAGCGAAGTCTATCTTCTTGCCTTCCCAGGCTACATATATGGGCCATGGCTCTGGATCAAAAAACCACCCGCTTTGTCTCAAACCTCCTGCATCCTTAGCATATTTTCTGCTTTTTTCATAGGCTTGAGATCATGGAGAACAGTTATAGATCTACTGAGGAGGCTCTTGATGGATCTACATCATCGCGCTAGCGCATCCATCATCAAGAGGGTGCACCTTGTGATGCTCCTATCATTTCAGAGTAGAGGGCTGACTCTGCTTAGCCTTTGGGGTCATCCTCAGCATCAATTTGTTGCCAGCTTCCCTACTATCTGAGGAGGCCAAGAGATAACAACGACTTGATCGCTTCCATTGACCAGACCGATGAGAAACTTGCCGACTGCCTCGCTATTGTGGAGTTAGCTCTAGCCATAGTTCAGGGCCGATCACCCCTTGAGGCTAACCTAGTGCGAGAGAGGCTAGCCAAGGTTGAAGCCAGAATCACTGGTAAGACATTTACTATAATTTTTTATTTCTTCTTAACTTTTGCCTCCAATACCCTGATCACCTCTTCCTTAAATTCTCTAGATCTATCGACTCAGCTGGAAAGCCTCCATTTAGCTGCAGACCATGCGGCGGGATTCATCAATGCCAGGGGCGCTGTTCTAGTTGTTCGCTTGTATGATAGCCCAAATCACATCAGAGAAGTTGCTCTTTATAGCATTCGTCATAGCGCTGCCATGGCGTTGGTTGCTGCACAAGTTCACTCCGGCCACGATCTTCCGCTTCTTCCCCATGAAGCTCTAGCCATTGGATACCCTAGAGATTATGAGCGCCTAGTCGAGGATTTCTCCGACGCTGTCAACTCTGTAGTTCTAACCTCCTAGGCCGATGATATAGTGAACAAAGTGTTTTCTGGTCTATAGCTTGTAATAAGTGACATCAACCAAACAATTCCATCGTCTCTAATGATTTTCCTTTTACTTCATGCACCACTTTGACTGTGTTTGCCTCGCTCCTACGGGCAACACGTATCGTATCGGCTTTTACCCTTCTAGGTTTATCTTCGCACTAGAAGCGATACCTTTCTGGTATTGGTTATTAGAACTGATAGCTGAGCAAATTAGCTATCAAGTATTACTCCAAACGTTAGGGTAATATTCCTTTAAATATTCCCCATTCGATTGCTCTACCGAATTCCTCTTCTCCTCTTAGTGTTTCCAAAAATGTAAATATTTGTAACACCTCGGGTGTTTAAATACTAAAACAGGACATGTCATCATATGCATTGCAAAGCATTTGGTCATATGGAAAACTTTGATATGCATTCACTAAAACAAGTTTACATTTATGTTATGAGTGTTGCCTTGTATGGTTTGAATTGAGTTAAAAATTTGGTTTGGATTTTGAATTTTCAAGAAAACCTTGATTTTTCAGTATTTAAAGCCTACCCTGAAAAACTCATTTCAAAATCTAAGCATATTTTGGGGTTGAGCCTAAAAGCAAAAGTGTAGAGCTTGTCAAGTTATACAAAGTTTGTTTTTGGAGTTTTCAAAGTTATTTAGAAAAATTTGAAGTAATTTGAAAAGGCGAGATTCTTTAAATGTTCCCTTTTTGAATTCAAATTTGCATTTCAAAATGTAGACCGAATTTGGGTATGGTTATAATAGCAAAGTTGTAGAACTTTAAATTTGGAACAACTTTTATTTTTGGAGATTTTTGAGTTGTTACATAAATTTGGGAGTAATTTGGATTTTTAAATCGAATGGCAGTTTGGTAATTCTGATGAACAGTTACCGCGGAAGCCAACTCACCGACGGCGAGCTTCGATTGTCTTCCAGTCGCTCCGGTGGCCACCCTTGGCTTCGTGCTGGCACGGGAAAGGCTCCTGCGTGGCTTCTCCTTGCTTCTGAGCCACTCTATAAGGACTTCACCGTCGCCGTTTTTCGCCACTCTCCTCCTCTGTTTTCCAGTCGCCATCGTCGCTGCTCTGTCGTGCGTTTGCTGTCACCGTAGTGCCTCCACCATTTTGGCAAAGCTTGTTCTAGCTCCGCCTACTCCTTGCGCACCTAGCCAACTGAGTCTTGGTGTCTGATTCCACTGGGAACCCGCTATGCACGCCTTTCTTCCTCGCGGCCGGCAACCTCACCGTCGTGCTTGCACCGTCGTGGCCAGCGCTCTCCATTTTGTCCACCGCAGTCGCCGGAGCACCGCCACCGTCGATGTTTTGCTCCGCTGTGGTTGCTTGGATCGTCGACCTGCTTCACCGTTGCTTCTCCAGCCCTGTTCTTTGCTCTATCAGGTTCAGGGTAAGCTACTGGTGCTTCCTGTGCACGTCGAACCACTCATTCGTTGTTCTTTCGATCCAGATTTATGCTCTAGTGCGTTCGGGGTGAGCTCCAGGTTCTTTTCCGAGTTGTTTTTGTGAGCTCTAGGTTCTTTTCCGAGTTGTTTTTGTGAGCTCCAGGTTCTTTTCCGAGTTGTTTTTGTGAGCTCCAGGTTCTTTTCCGAGTTGTTTGTGTGAGCTCCAGGTTCTTTTCCGAGTTGTTTGTGTGAGCTCCAGGTTCTTTTCCGAGTTGTTTGTGTGACTCCTGGTTCTTTCCGAGTTGTTTGTGTGAGCGGGTGAGTTCAAATTGGAATTTTTTCCTTTTTTAGAAATGATTGAATAGTGCCTTTAGGACTTGTTTGCTTTGAAATCGGCTGAAACTTTGAAAATTCATAGTAATTCATAGGAAATTCGTAAAATAGCAAATGAGGACTTTTTGGAATCCTTGTGAAATTGTCTATGCAGTAGATCTATAATATGGCATGTTTTAGTTTAAAGTTTTAGCTGCAAAAATAGATTTGTGCAGTAAGGTTGTAATGCTAGTTGAATTTGTTATTTTCCACAACTACAAATCTAGGGCTCCAAATGAAGTGAAATTTTTGTGGCATGCTACTCATGTGATAGTTGATATGTGGTAAAAATTTCATGAGTATTGGATGAAGTATGAGTGAGTTTTTGGTTTATCTCGCTCTCATATGATTTCTTGCAATAGCAAATTGTCTTTTTCATAGAGGCAGCTATACTTATGCAGATGATATGAAATTTGTACAGTAAACTATTGAGATGATATGTGATCTACTGTAATTTTTGTAGAAGTTATTGTGCATTTTTGGTATATGTTCATAAATACACCTTAATGTCTAAATAAATTAAGAAATGTTTTAAGAAAATTTATTTAGAGGTGAGCACTATGCTTTCTGGTGTTCTTTAGTCATGTGTGAAATGGTGGTAAAGTTGGTTTTGCCCAATTATGTATTTGCAACATAAGTTAATAATTATTTTCTTGCCGATGTGGTTTATGGACAGATCTGGTAACTTAGCAAAGTTCTTCATGATAATGTGCTTTGTTGTGAAACTTGTTAATAACAAAGTTGTAGATAATCCATGTATCTAGCTGCTGTTAAAATTTGGTGTCATTTGGCTAAGTAGTTTGTGAGTTATGCCTATTTAAAGGTGGGTTTCAGAAATGGCTGCTCTCTGTCATTTGGGGACCAGTTTCTGTAAATGGGTATATTTGACTTAGTTAACTTGAGAATCATGCTAAGATGATTAAAGATGAGTTGTAGAAAATTTCATAATCTTTCCAAAATGTCTTGTTGCATGGCTATTGGATTTGTATAACTCTAGTTATGATCCAAACATGAACCTGTTGTTTTCCAGTCCAGAAATAGACATATGCTAGTTATGGTTGTTTACTCCATGTGTTGCTAAGTGTGGCTTATGCCCTTATTGATGGTCAAGTTATGATACTTGTGACCTTGTTAAACTTGTGTCATGCTTGATGTGCTTGCTCTCTATAGTTAGTTGTGTGATGTTAGTTAAATAGTAAACCTTGATGACTTAGGTTCTGTTTGAAATTTTGATTGAGTGATGACCTTGGGTCATTAACATAAGATGATTCTTGGTACTTAAAGTAAGTAGTTGGGTTTATAAAAAAGGTTTAGTTAGTTTTGACTTGTAACTGTACCGTGAAGGAAAGTTGTATTCAAGTTAGTTAATCTTTTATGCTTTCACCAATGCACCTCCATGCATCATGTCATACAATCCATCATGCTAAAGCATGCATTATTTATTTACGTGTAGTGCATACGTGAGTGAGAAGGTTCGCGTTGACTAATCTTTGGATGAGTGTCATCATTCAATGGTGCTCGTGTTGATCAAGTGTTGGAGAAGGTTCATCCATCAATGGTGATGCTGTCAAGTCTAACTCCGTAATCTCTCTGTGGAACTAACCTTTTCTGTCAACGAAGGCAAGCCCCGGATGCATTTAAACCCTACCTTGTGTTTTACAAATTGATTTCGCTTTTGCTTTCATATACTGCATTAAGTGATTAGGAGTTAAGTGAAAACCTAATTGATGCATGACCAACCTTGTTTTCCTTATCTACCTTGTTAACCGTTTTAATTCGTATATGGCTAGTTATGCTTAGTCATGCTTAGATAAATAAAGGTCGGGTGATTACCTGTCACCTGCGAGTTTTAAATGGAACTTTGGTTACTTATGTTATCATGTGATATGTGAATGTGGAGTAATAAATCTAGACCGGGCGGACTCGGTGTGTGTGAGCCACAAGACCTGGTAATGTCTTGTGAGCGGGTTCTTTCCGCCTGTGTCGATTAAGGCCTGTACCGTTGTTGAATTGCATGAGGTGAGAATTTGTAGTACTAACCACATACTCCGGTAAGCCTTAACTTGGCGATTCTATTACGAGAATGGCTACTCGCGCACTAGGAGTGGAGAGATGGCGGGAATAGCGTGTACCCACGTGGCAATGGGCTGGATTGGTGGAGTACTATATTCTCAGGTGGCGCGGACCCGTTCTTGTTTTAGAGGATCCGAGGGTAGGTTGATATATGTGAGTCGGGGACCTGCATATGTCGTGTGGTCTGGAATCCCCAGCTGGGTTTAATCGGTTCGAATCGTCATTGCTCCTCGGTTATGGAGACTCAACTCACTGTTCATCATCGTAGTAATAAATAACTGAAACTTGAGGATGGTCTGTGAAGGTGTTGGTTATGAAGTTTCATGATCTCATTACGGATCGTGTCAGCTTTGTATATGATCTTATGAAGTTTTAAATGTTGACATAAAGAATTTCGTTAAAGAGCTTTTACGCAAAAGAACTTTGATTATTGCTAAAGCCATACCTTGAATCCCTGAGCCTGCATTCCTGAGTTTTATTAATTTTTATTTCGGTTAAGTCTTGTTGAGTACTTTTGTACTCAGGGTTCGTTGACCCTTGTTGTAGGTGAGCCTCATGAGCAGGTCTGTTTTGGGCCGTGTTGCATGACGGTTGTTCGATCCGATGATGATAAGTAAATGTGTGGCCCTTGGGCAGGGCAGTTTAATTGCATGTTTTGTATTATGTTATAATGCCACTCCACTACTATGGTTTGGAATATTAATCGAACTTAGTTTATAAGGTTTGAAACTACTGTTTTGTAAATTAAGTTATTGTAAGACTTCCGCTATATTACTCTGATGTATCTATTTGAATAAACTGTTGTAATACTGCAATGACTCTGTAATGGGATCCTGCTCGGAAATCGTGGATGATTCGGGGTTCCACGGGGACACCCGATAGTCTTCTTAAGTTACTAGGAACATATGCATAGTCGTCAGAGGTCGTTGGACAGTGACAGGTGCATGTGGGTCCTATAATTTAGGAGGTTCTGCCACAATATTACCTGGCGTACAACGTTTGATCCGATAAGGTTTCTCCCGATTAGGCAACCATACCAGCTATCTCACTTTTGGCCGTCAAGGGTAATCCATCCCCAGCTTTCTCTGGAGTCTCATTGCCATTGACCGTCATAAGTACATCTTCGAGAGCATCCCTAGATTAGCCGAAGAAGTCAAACAGATCGCGGGAGCTGATGCTATTCGACTTAGAAATTTTGAGAGCGACCCATGACGTTCTAGACTTGAAATCTGCATGTCAATGTGTATCTTGTGTAGAATCGATCATACTATCCATTATTTAACTTCTTTTTTCGGCTAAAGAGCCGATTTGATACAGCCGATCCCAGACTTCTAATCCAATCAAGTCTGAAAACATGGCTTTTATTAAGAGAACCATTCGATTTCCTACCTTCAGTTGCTCAACGCCATATTCCCATCGGTATTAGTGAAGTTGCGCTTCGCCCTCCATTAATTGTGGTTGCCTTTTGCGCGTCTTGGGGCGTCCGCCTCTTCGCTTCAGGTCTTTAAATACCAGTCGGTGGCTTCGGCCTCGAACACATCTCCACTCACAACTGTTCCTTTGCTCTTCTCCACCTGTCAAAACCCTATAGCAGTTTTCCTTCTCCCTTTCATAGATCCAATCATCCCTCATGGCCGTCGAAGACAACCGAGCCAAGCGCATGGCGGAGGAAATCCCGGAGGAGAACAAGCCGATGAACCAGTGTCTCCAACGCATGAGGTGAGATTGACATTTTTTGTTTATGATGATGAACAGTTCTAACTCGCCTATAGGTTTGTTGTGAATGACAGTCTCTATCCTCTTCCCAGGGCCGGTGGGCCTTCTGACGCCGCATCTTCTGTGCCGGCTTCATTGTCAGATTCTTCTGACTCCTACAATGGCGATGACGCCCGGCACTACCTTCATGAGTGGAGGATGGCTCAGAATTGTTATTTTGAGGTGACTTGGGAGAACGGCCAACTAGAGATTCGCCTTGGGGTCTCTCAGGCCACCCTTCGCGCAGCTGAGAAGGAGGCTAGTGCCATCCGAGCACGGCTAGCTAAGTGTGATGCCATGGTGGCGGGCAAGATAAATTCCATGAACGCCTCATTCTGATTTCCATTATCTTTATCTTGATAATCTTTTGTTCCTGTGACTATCAGCCCTGGCAGTGCAGTTAGAGTCTCTCCAACTGGTGGTGAATGCGGCCACGAACACCATCAACGTGTGGGGTTCCCGTATCGACGCTCGTCTCCAAGACGTCCCGGTCCACGTTCGGGAGATCGCCCTCCACGGTGTTCATCATGATGCGGCGGTGGCGCTGACTGCGGCACAAGTCCAAACTGGGTACGAGCTCCACGCCATGGAGACTGATTTCCCAATGGGCGATGGCCCTGAGGAGCATGAGGACCTACTCGAAGAATTCATCTTGGCAGCAAAGGCCATAGTAGACATCACATCCGCTCAGGATGTGGTGAACAAGGTCTTTGATTAGTCTGTACTTAGGGTAATCTGATGAACAAAGACTCCTGTTCTTTCATGTATGCACCTCAGTGCAATGCCCTTGTGTATGACTATTTTTTGCTTTTTGTTTTTGCTCTATAGGCGATACATATCGTATCGGCTTTCATTGTCTTTGAAGATTTTTATTTTTTGAACTAGAGGCGATACCCTCCTGGTGCCGGCTATAAGAGCCGAGAATGAATCGTCTATCAAGTGTTGATCAAATGTTAGGATAACACCTCGCAGAACTTTTCATATCAAAGGTCAAATGATTAATCAACCCAGGCCAAGTGTCCTATTAAGCGAAACAGAACTTCTTTAAGAATCCATTAACTCTGAATCACGCTTACATTTTGACTCGGCATTCACATATGTCGGCCTAAATCCATCTGCAAGACTCAATGCTTATTTTTCCTTTAATACAACAGCCAACCTGAAGCCATGACTTTTCTACTAAAACAAACTCTCAGAGCTGATCGCTTGCATCGGCTGTTGGCTTTCATTGCTGATCTTAATGAAGCCTTCTTCCCATGACTTGCCAGAAAAAACATTCGAAGTCTCCTAGTTCCCAAAAGACTAGATCGGCTATTGCGATGCTCATGGACTCATTAGCATGAATCAGTTCGACATCATTTCCATGCCATTGAATCAAACATTGATGCATGGTTGATGGCATACAACAGTTCGCATGAATCCAATCACGACCGAGGAGCAAACTGTACGACCCTTTTCCATCGATGACGTATGGTCATGGACTCATCAGCATGAACTAGTTTGACATCATCTCCATGCCATTGAATCAAACACTGATGCATGGTCGATGGCATACAACAGTTCGCATGAATCCAATCATGACCGAGGAGCAAACTATATGACCCTTTTCCATCGATGACGAAGAATGTTGTGAGCAGAGTCTTGCTTCTGATTGTTAGTTGATGTTTATTGCCCCCGGGTCTTAAACGTATTACCTCCAAAGTCTTTAAGCATCATGTCAGTCTCCATCAGATCTTCTGGTCCTTTGCCAAGTTTACGAAAAGTAGTGTAAGGCATAAGATTGATAGAAGCACCTCCGTCCACCAACATCTTGTTCATTGGCTTCCCATCAATAAGACCTTTTATATATAAAGGTTTTAAGTGCCGATGTTTGACTAGTTTGTCAAATATTGCTTGTTGTACAACTGTTAACTTGGCAACTATCTCCTCATACTCTGATTCATCGAAATCCGAATAAACTTCTTGATCTGTCGGAGCTCTGAATTCTGATGGCAACAGAAAAGCCATTTGGATATTAGACAATTGTTGCTTTCTATCGGCTGTCTGCTTGGTACGCCATACTTGAGGTTTACCAGATGCCTGAGCCTGTTCCATATCTTTATTCTTTAGGTATTGCACCCTTTTTTTGGCTTCTTGTTAAACCTCCTGGACACCATTGGCCCTCCTACCAAACATATTTTCTTTCATTGCCTTTCTCTTCATGATCAGCCCAGTCCTGGTCAACAACTCTTTTTCCAAGCCAATCATGAACACTTTTATTTTTTAAGCGTCGATCCATGTTATTATAATGATATGCATCTTGAGCATGGATAGACCGGCAGCTGGTTTGAGACTGCCTATACTCCCGATATTGATTGCTATATTCTAGACAGTCATGTCTGGTAGGCAACTTCAAACCTTCATTCTAGCAATGTCTGAAGAAAGGACAATTCTAATGTAATTCAGCTTGTTTCCTTTCATACCTCTCTTCTTTCAGTTGATGCTAGTATGCTTGATCCTTTAACCAACATTGATAATCCTTTTCTTTCTGCTGCTGCCACTTATTCAATAGAATTCGAGATGTAATCCATGGCTTTATCGTCTTTGCTTTTAACGTCTCTTCCTGCTCGTATCGGCTCTTTTGCTCGGCACGACGTCTCCTAATCTCTCTATACTCGTCAGCCGATATTTGCATCTTGGGATCGACTGTTCTAGCTTCTTTTGATTTGGTTGATGTTAGGACCTTAGTTTTTCCTTTGAATAGCCCAGCATCAACCATGTTTTGATCTCCTAGGAAAGGATTATCATCAACTTTCATCTTCTGAGGCGTATGAAATTTGAGCCTCCCCTACTGAATAGCCCTCTTTATATGCTATAGGAAAATTCTGCATTCATTGGTGGAATGAGAAGTAGCATTATGGAACTTACAGAATTTCTTATTCTTTAATTGGTCAGGGGGCAACATAACATGACCATCGGGCAACTTGATCTGCCGTTTCTCAAGTAAGAAATTGAAGAGCTTGTCTGATTTGGTGACATCAAAGTCATAGCTCTCCTCAACTCCTCTTCCCCAAGGATTTGGCACCATCACTGTCTTCTTGCCCCAATTCCATTTAGCTATAGCAACCTCTTCTTCTTCATCTTCATAGCCATCATCGACTGAGTATGGATCATAAGCTTTGGCTACTGTGGTACTCTTCTAGAACTGTGTATCTCTGCGCATACTCTGGAATTGGCTATTGAGCGCTACTACTCATTGAGCCAATTGACCCAAGTTGTCAAATTCTTGTCCTAGCAGCTTTTCTTTCCACATCGGCAGCATTCCTTGAACAGCTAAAGCAGCTAGTTGATCATCAGCCAAGTTTAAGGAGAAGCACAAGTTCCTGGTTTCTCAGAACCTCTGAAGAAATTTAGTGCCTAATTCATTAGTCTTCTGTCTTATAGTTGTTAGATCGGTAATCTTCTTTTCTCTAGTCCTAGTGTAAAAATATGTATGAAACTTATTTTCTAGGTCAGCCCAATTGGCAACGAAATTGATTGGCAATGATGAAAACCAAGTGAAGGCTAGCCCTGATAAGGACAAGGAGAAGAAACGAACTCGATGGGCATCCTCAACTGATGCTTCGCCCAATTGTGTAAGATACCGACTGATATGTTCTATCGTGCTTGTACTATCTTGGCCAGTGAACTTAGCTAATTCTAGGAGCCTATAATTTGTTGGAAGAGCGACCAAATCATACCATTCTGGATATGGGCGTTTGTATGAAAAGGTCAGCCCTTTTGGCTTTAGATCAAACTGATTCTTCATTATCTTGGTCACCCTTAGCAGTAATTTATTAGCTTGCGGATTTGAATTTCTTTGCACCTGCTGACCCATCTGTGGATTGAAATCCCGTGTGCCTTGGTATCCTGGATTTGGCATCATGTGAAGGGTGTTATAATCTATGCCATAGTAATACCCTTGTGGAATCTTGATCTGTGGGGCCCTTAGCTCGCTTGCTTCTTAAAGTCTCTGATTGTAGACATAAGGATCTATATCTCTATGGATCCTTTGAACTGATGGTGCTATTTTTTAAGCCGACGACGGTATGTGGCCTGATATACCAAAATTGATCACCTGGTTCTAACTTTGCCCCATTGGCTGTTGCACATGCTGTACTGACGGTCTAGGATTGTACTGTATCTAATTTGCAGTAGTTCCTTGAGGCTATTAGGATGAACCCTGAACAGTCTAGATATCACCATTACCAGCTGGTGCTGCTTCTTGATGGCTAGTACCGACTTGATTAGTCCCTTGGGTCGATAGATCTGGAATGTTGTAATAAGCCGGTCCGCCTTGACCAACTGGAAATCTATGAATTGCCTCTCTCATGGTGTTGTGGAATATGTCCACGAAAGCTTTGTTATGGCATCATGAACAGATTTGTCTACAACTTCCTTAAAGAAATGCCTGTCTTCATCTTCAGTTGTATCTGTCTGCCCATGTAATAGAACTCTTGGCAGTGGAAATTTCTGAACAATTGTGTTGTCACGTGTTTTGGTGTAGGACAACAAACATTTGTTCTGAAACTCTTCTATAGCTTTGCTGATGATACCCTTATCCCCATTAGGTAGATCTTCATAATGTAGCATAAGGATGTCGTTGTTGTTGTGAACCGCCATGACGATTGTGGGGTCCCACCAAGTGTGCCAGAAACTAGTGTCGACATAGAATTTTTGTCCCGTGCCGAGGACACATGCAGCAAGCCGAAAGGATCTGCTCGATGGAGCTGTAGATCCGCCTAGCTTCAGCGTAGGGATGGTCGATCCTGCGCACTCCTTCCAAGACGTGCCTGTGAATTTGACCCTATAATTGACAAGGAGAGAAAGCTTATCAATAATTAAGGGCGAAACTTACCGGTATTGTTAGACAGTCCTGAATGTGTGGCTCTGGGAGCCGATATGAAAGGAGATAGACTAAACAGTCGATTCTAGCATATTCATGAGAATAAATTGGTTAAAGCTCATTGGGTTGTATAAGAAGAATCGGTTATCATTCAAGATAAATGTCCTTATTTGAGCATATATTAATCAATGGCAATAAGATGTCAATAATGATTGGTTTATGCTGAGCCAATGATTATAAGCAACCGAACCCCTTTTATATAAAGAAACAATTCAACACCATTTAACCGTTTAATAAAGATAAATCTAATAAACATGTTAGATCTCATCTATCGCTATGGCCAGTGGGGCATGAGATAGAATCATGCAGGCCATAGAAATAACAATAGACTCAATGACCCTAACTCATTACTAATATCAGTGGGGCATGAGGCAGAATCATGCAGGCCGTAATACAATAATAAGATCATGGGGCTAACACATCATTGAACCTAGCTTTACTTCAATGGTCTCGTGATGCGAACTGCTCGTGAAAGCACTCGATATCGGCTAAAACAACAGATTCAGGCATAGCGCACAGTTAAAGTCATGCCTTATCAGGAATAGATCTACCGAATAACAATCCCCACTTCACGGTGCTAACAGTGGGGTGTGAGGCAGAATCACACAGGCCGTGATAACGGGCCATGGAATGGTTTTCGCTAGCCAATAAATCTACTCAAGACACAACATGCTTTAACCACACGCTATGCACGATCAAGATTGATGTAAAACAGCTAATAAAACGTAACTCATCGTTTAATGTACAGATTAGATCGGTTTTAGATTAACAAACAATGGGCTAAACAGGATATAAGGCCGATCTAGATCAATCCCAATTGGGCAGAGTGATATTGCTGTAATTTAGATGAATAATGAAAGCAATAAGCAATATCAGTAACTTAATAAATCTACCAAAGACTGCCATTCTAAGGTAGAGCCGATAACTAGACCTTGATCTAGTTCATGCAGGGGGTCGATCAGATCGATGCAGCCATACTTGAACTAGGCAAGAATCGATAACTAACTTATACCAGAGTCACAGTGGAGGTCGACTAGATTGATGCAGCCATACGAACAGAGGTATAAGCCATGACAGTACTTACAACAAGTAGTGGAGGTCGACCGGATCGATGTAGCCATACTTGTTGAAGAACTTGTTGAGATCTATTCTACTCCTACTCCTATGGGGTGGCAAAAGCCAAAAAAGTAAATGACTTGTATGTTGGATTGATTGTTGTTCTTTACAATAGCCGGGGTTTGGTATTTATACCCAGAGTATAAACATGAATCCTACTCGAGCACGATTCGTTACAATTTTCCCGCATAAAAGAAAATATTCCTAATTTAAGATAACTTGGACCCTATTTTTTTCTCTTTTGTAGAGTTCATCATGTTTTGTCCTAGCGTCGATCATAGCCTTTTGTCATTATCTGCCAGTGCTGCCTGAAGAAAGCCAATTCTGGTGCTGCATTCAAATTAGCAAATTCTGATCTGCACGCAATTGCTTCCTTGATGACATGATCTTAGGAGCTTTTAAGTCTCTGTGAGCCTCCTTCCAAATTTTGGTGTAAACACAATCAAAGCTAACTAAGTATGTACATTGCAAATTCACAATATTTACATGTCTAACAATGGAGTCACGGACGTCGATAGAGTCGCAACAGACACCGGGTGTGGGTGAGGCCAACGAGCCAGGCCAGCGGTGGTATGGCCGAGCGTTGTAGGTGCTAGGGCCGATCGTGGCGCGGGATGCCCGGCGCTCCACGTGGCGAGGCCGGCACTATGGGCGTGGGTGGCACGGCAGGCGAGGCCAGGCATGGGTGGCTTGACATGGCCATGGCACGGCGGGCATGGCACCGGCGCAGTGCGGCACAGGCAAGGCGGTCGTGGGCGCGGGTGGCACGACGGGCAAGGCCGGGCGCGGGTGGCACGGCACGGCTGGCGGGCGTGGGTGGCACGGCGCGCGTGCGGCGATGGCGCGGCATGGACATGGGGACCAGCGAAGGTGAGGGCGTGAGCATCGGGTCCAATGTGGGCGTGGGGTGCGGCGTGGGCATGGTGGCCACTGCGGCCATGGCCGAGGGCATAGGGAAGGGCGTGGGCGTGGGTGGCCGGGCATGGGCGAGGGCGATGGCGAGGGCTCGCGGGTGCTAACAGCCAGGGGTACAAGAGGGCGGTGGCAGCAGTGCGCTGCGCTGCTCGGGCGGGCGCTGGCGGTGCAAGAGAGAGGTAGAGAGAAAGGATTGTGGCCCATACGTAAGACAGGCTTGGCACCAGTAACCGTGGCGTCGGGCTCGGTGCAAAGATTTACGGCGCCGAGCTGCCTGCCAAGTTACCATCACGTCAGCGTTGAGCCCAAGAGCTTGGCATGGCACCAGCTAATGGTCTAGATTTTAAAATGTTAGGTCTAGGTGCATATTTGTGAAATTTTTTGAAAAAAGAGTAAAAAATAAAAAATTTAGATGCGCTCTGCTCCTCTATTTCTTCCATCCAAGAGAAGCAGTCGTGCCCCTGCTTTCCGTTCGCCAACGCCGAGCCCCATAGACCCATGATGCCAGCTGGAGGCCCCACGTCCCACCTAAAGCCGTGCCCCATGCTGCAAATCGTGGATGAGCGCTCGTGACCGCGCCCCGCCCTGCTCACCCTTCTCGAAGTTTCCCGAGATCGGGCGATGGATGTTGGCTACGTGTCCACCATGGCATGCATGTCGGTGATCGTCGCCGTTCACAGCATGAACCCTGCCTCGGATTCCCTCACATGACCACGGCCACAAACCCTGCCCGCGCATCACCTTGACCGCGCCCCAGACCGATGTGTACCTACTCCGGACCTAAATGGATGCCACATCGCGGCGGCCATCACATCCACGGGCTCGGACGCCCAGGAGCCCCGGCGCCCTAGTCACCAGCCCATGTAAGCCGAGCACCACCCTCACCCTTGCCCTGTACCTCTCCTAGACATCACAGCCCCATCCTCCCTGCCTCCCTTCCCAGCCCAAGGCCACCATGGCCGAGACGCCCTGAGGCCACCACGGCGCGACCATGACATCGCCGCGACAGAGCTCTGCTTGAAGCCCAGGACCGAGCCTTCGTCACCATGGAGCCGTGCAACCCCACCTCCATCCTCGTCGAGTAGCCCGTGACCCTGGCCGCGCCCTCGACCTGCGACCACGACTACGAGCCAGCCCACCGCCACACCTCCACCCACAAGTCGTCGGTGGGCCTCCCTATCGGGTACCATAAAAAGGGGTCCCTCAAGGAAGAACCAAAAAATCACTTAGACCTTGTAAAAATCGAAGCCAAGAGACAACTACCGGCAAACCCCCACCTTATCCGAGGCTCGGCTAGACCGCCCGGCCCGCCTCGAATAGTACTCCGCCTCGCTCGAGGCCTCACACATAAGGCCTCGGACGAGGTGCTGATTCTCCACCTCGCTCGAGGCCCCACACGTAAGGCCTCGGACAAGGTGCCAATTCTCCGCGTCGCTTGAGGCCTCGACCGTAAGGCCTCCGATGAGGTGCCGATTCTACGCCTCGCTCGAGGCCCCACCCGTAAGGCCTCGAACGAGGTGCTGATTCTCCGCCTCGCTCGAGGCCCCGCACATAAGGCCTCAGTGCCAATTCTCTACCTCGCTCGAGGCTGGCTCGGCAGCTACCCCGTCACCACCGCCTCGACCAGGACGTCATGTCCAACTAACGTGACCAACCACTCCCGCGACGTCAGTCAAACGACAGCTCGATACAGCGAAGTGGCCGACAAGATGGGAATCACATCGACACCAAGCCGCCCGGGACAAGACAGGGCAGGGGTTACCGACCACTGTGCTCGGCACTGTGCCCACGATAGACATCCATGCAGCACTGTGCTGCCTAACCCCACCTGCTCCAAGGACAGCGCGGCGTGGAGAATCAAGTCCAGGTCTTTGTAGCCTCGGAATCAGCGTATAGGACCAACTGCTCCCTCCGAGCCTCGGCTATCCGCTTCAGGGTCTCGGTAGCCTTGGGACTTGCACCCGCCGAGCCCCCCATGATGGTCCAGCCTCTGCACCAACTAGGCCTTGGCTCTCTACGTTGTCAACATATAGCGACCGACACATCGTTCACAGTATGTGCCATGCCCTACGTCAGGCCATCACAGGAGCTCCCACGTCGCACAAGATCGGGCATGATCGGCGCGTCGCTCTAGTAGACTGAGGACAGGACCACTCGATCAACCATGCCACCACAGTGACGAGCTACAGGGCTCAGACATACTGCCTCCGCTCATAAAACACCACGTAGCGAACACATGTATCACCCCTGTCCCCCCTTCAACAATAAAAGGGAGTGACCAGGGCCATTTCTAGACAGGCACAGACAGAAAGAGACGCATAGACGGACGTAGACTCAGACAGACACACATGGACGAACAATGCACAATGCTCTGTAACTCACACTCCTCCGCATTCTAAGAGATCAACATCTCAAGCAACCCACGTCGCTCCACGCAGAGACCTGGGACTAGCACCCTCTCTCGCCCAGCTTGTAAACCCCTACTACAAGCACCTTGGTGCAAGGAATACAAGATCGCACTCTCAGACTGGACATAGGGCACCTATTGCCTGAACCAGTATAAACCTTATGTCTCTTTGCATCACCATCCAGGATTAAGGGCACGCAGTACACTTTCACTAGTTGGTTGAGGGCTCGCCGGTCCAAAACACCGATAGTTGGCGCGCCATGTAGGGGAACTACTGCATGTCAGCTTCGTCATCCCAACAAGTTTCGGATGGCAGACCTCATGCGACCACTGCATCTCGGCATGGTGATCTGGTTCGGGAGCCTAGAGTTCATGTCTCTAGGATGTGAGTACGATATGGTACTCCTCACACCCAGAGCCCCACCGACCGATGACGACACCACGCACCAGTAGCCCAGGCGCAGGCGGCGCCCGGGCCACCGCTCTCATTGCGCTCACCAGGCACGATGCGGGCAGGACCACCCTGACACCACGCAAGCTCAGGGCAACGCACTACACTCCGCCGGTACCCCATGCTCGGCTGTTGGTATAGAGTCCCTGGTTGGGGACCTATCCAGCTTAAGCCTGGGCAAGGGAAAGACATCGGTGGCATGCAGCGACGCCCCATCATCAAGCTCTGCCTCGCCAACTCTTGAGGAGTCAACTCTGGTGGAGCGAAGCCCGGCAATGGCACCGTCCCCGTACCCCTTCGGGTTGAGCAATGCCGCCGCCGCCTATGCTTCCGCCTACGCTTCCGCTCACGTGGAGCCCTCGGGACACCACCAACGCTTCGCCCTCGACCTTGACACCAATACCTCGACCCACACCCACGCTGACTCCTTGGAGGAGGACGAGGCATGGGCCAGAGCGGACTTCTCTAGGCTTCATGACCCTAAAGCCATGCGCCGCTTCATTGCCACGAGCGACTACTGCTTCGGCTACTCCGACTCCGATGACAAAGGCACTTACGATCCCACTCGTGAGTGCTTCAATGTCGAGCTCAGGATGCTGAGAGCGAGCGATGAGGACAAAGGGGTAGGCAATTGCTCCCTGCTCCATGAAGGGGTAGGCGACACCACACCTCCATGCGTCGAGCTCCCAATGGCGCGGAACGAGAACCCCACCCACGAGGAACTTCAACGCCTTGACTTGGAGTAGATCTGTGAGCTTTAGGCCAAGGTCGAACAAGACCGATTCCTTCTATAGCAGCTCCGAGACACTCTCGAGCGAGAGCAGCGGGGTCATGGTGATGGCGGAGTAGCCCGGCGGAGGGCTCGCGACATCAACCACCGCATCAACAACGACAAAGGGGGCAAGCAACCCCCTATCTTCAATCGTGCTAGCCAGAATGTCATGGTAGCGGCGATGCTACTCTGGACAATGCCCGAGCCCTCTACCTCGGAGGGGCGACGGGTCCACGGTGAGCTCCGAGACCTCCTCGAGACTGTCGTGGTACAGCAGGCCGAAAGTTCTACCTCTCGACGGCGCGGAGGCGCCTCGGAACTTCCCACGGCACTGCCTCGGCAGGATAGGGAGGCCTCGGTTCGTCCTGAGCCCGCTCGGTCACCGATGGCCAATAGGGCCCCCTCGGTGCATGACTGCCTCGGTGATCGACGCAAGGCGCAAGGCGACCACGATGTGGTCACAAGGCGACAACGCCACGACAATGAGGGGGCCACCTGAGGCTACCACCCGCACCGAGGTGGTCGCTATGATAGTGGGGAGGACCGCAGTCCTTCTCCTGGGCCTCCTGGCCCTCGAGTCTTTAGCAAGGCCATCCGCGACGCTCACTTCCCAGCTCGGTTTCGACAACCGGCCAACCTCGCAAAGTATAGCGGCAAGACCAACCCTGAGCTGTGGCTGGCCGATTACCACCTAGCTTGTCAGCTAGGCAGCACGGACGATGACCTGCTCATCATCCGCAACCTCCCCTTGTTCTTGTCGGACTTAGCACGAGCCTGGCTCGAACACCTCCCTCCCTTGCAGATCCACAACTGGCGTGACTTGGTAAAGGTCTTCGTCAGGAATTTCTAGGGCACATACGTACACCACCGGGAGCTCCGACCTCCGCCACCTCGGCCTTAGTGGTCCTGGATGCCCCGGCCTCCGTCGCCTCGGCCTCGGAGGTCCTAGGGGCCTCGGCCTCGCCCTCGGTGGCCTCAGCAATTGAGGGCACCTCGGCTTCATCTGGCTCGAGGGCCTCGGCCTCACAAGGCATAGGCACCTCCTCCCCTGCTTGTTTCGTGGCCGCCTTGGTAGCCTCTCCTTAGGCGTCCGACTCCTTCGTGTCAGCCCTGGTCGAGGCCGCACCACGCTGTATGGCGGCCTGCGCCTCCACCACCCATCAGGCGGTGGACCTAGTGCTCACCTTGAGCGCATTACATGGCGCCAGGGTGGGAGCTTCCGCCTGACGCTTCTGGCTGGATGCAAAGCACTCACAAGGTCAGCATCCGATCGAGGGATGAGCGGGAGATGCTGCAACTCCACTGACAAAACACTTACCTCGAATGGGGACACAACTGCTTTCGCACTACGTCCCTCATCCTCTACAACGGTGGTGGTGGTGGCGGAGGCACGGCCCCCGTGTCCGCCGGTGCCAGCCGGACCTCGCTAGACTCCGATGCCCCCTCGACCCTCTACGAAGGCTGTTGGGTCACCTTCGCTGTTTCCTGCTCCACCTCCACCATCGAGCCCATTGGGCTAACGGCGCGCTTCCCTAATGCCCGTGCCTCGAGCGTGTCGGCTTCGGCCCAGGGGTGGGTGATCGCTGGCCCTGAGGCGTCCTCTCCTCCTCCTCCTAGAAACACCGGGCTGCTCGTTGACACCCTGGGCACCATCCCCCTAACATCAAGGAGATGGTCCAGGGTACCTCGCCCCTCCTCGCTCTTGTCGTCATCACTCGAGGAATCCGACAATGACGGTGATGGAGACGGCTCCACCGGGAGACCATCGTGCCTCTGCTGCCGGTGATGTTTCTCCAGCTCATCGCGCTCAAGGTTCTTCCTCTTACGCCTTGCCTCCTTAGCGTCCTTCTGCTCCTTGTATGCCTCGGCATGTGCCCTATTCATCGCCCGCCGCTCTGCGTCCTTGAGAATGGACAGCGAGGAGGCTCGCACATCCCTCATCCCCTGCAGGAACGACGAACGCAAATAAGGGAACAAGAAAATGCAAGGAGCAAGGAGGCCTCGGGGGCAGCAACAGCGTGTGACTCACTAGAGAGATGTACCCCCATGATGGGCTCATCGGGAACAGGGTCAGACCACTGCTCCTCAGCTGCCCCTCCACCGTCTCTCTCACCCGACGTAGAATCTCTTCACCGGAGAGGGCGACGGTGGACAACCGGACGCCATCGATCGGCTCGTCCGGTGTCATCTCGAATAGGTGCTACCACTGAGCCATCAGCGGCAACACCCTTCAGTGATGGAAGGCCCCCACAACCACAGCCACCGTAAGGCCACGGCTGCGCAGCCTCTCCAGCGCCTCCAGAAGTGGCCGCAGCTTGGGCTAATCAGCCGTCGGGATGCCATACCTCCACCTCTCTGGCTGGCTCTCCATGACCCGCCCAGTATAGGGGGGAAGTCCACCATCATCATTGTGGAGGTAGAACCAGCTGTTGTGCTAGCGACAGTTGGACAACGTGAGCTAGGCTGGGATGTAGAGGAGCTACCGGTCTTGGCGCACTTGGAGAGTGCAGCCACCGGCCCTCATCGCCTTCCGCGTGCCCACCGTGCCCATCGGTTTGGTGGTGCGCCCCACCCAAAAGAGGTGGAGCCATAGGTCCCAGTGGGGGGCAATGCCCAGGTACCCCTCACAGACAACGAAGATGGCCGCCTGTGCGATGGAGTTGGGGTTGAAGTTGTGGAGCTCCACGCCGTAGTAATGCGGGAGCGCCCGCATGAACCGGTCCACCAGCAGGCCGAGACCGCGCTCATGGAAGGCCACGAAGCTCACAATGTAGCCATCGCGTGGCCTCGGCTCCAAGTCGCTCCCTGGAGCAATCCACTCTGGTCTATTGGGGTCGATAACTGGGCAGAGGAGGCCATCGTCGACAAGCGACTATAGCGTCGCCGCAAACACGTCGGATGGACCCCAAGGATCTGCCTGAACAACAACAGTGCCATCGGCCATGGATGCGGTGGAGAATGTAGCTACGGTGGTAAGGCGAGCTCTCGCTATCCCTCTGTCTCTCTCTCTTCCTCCCCCTTCTCCCTTCTTCTCCCCAGCGCTCTCTGTTCTTAGCAACCGCTCGAGGGTAGAAAGGTCGAACGTATGCAGGCAAGGTAAGGAGGAGAGGGGTGAGGCTTGTCACATATTTATGTGGGAAGGGAGCGAAATGGATGGGCGATGAAACTAGGGAAGTTTCCCTCAGATCTGGCGCAGTTAATCTGGATCTAATTAAACCGCCCATGCATCCACCTTTTCCTTATTAACCGCGTATGCACAGTAACGTCCCATCCGCAGACATTGCGTCGCATCCAACCGCAGCGATGGCAGGCGCTGTTCCATCTCCCTAAGAAACCACCTCAAAAGGCGCACCCGTCGTTGTCAGCCGATGGGAGGGGAATATCCCCCACCCGATTCCTTTCAGAATAAGGAACTAGGCACCGAGCCCGTTACGGTCTAGGGGTTCGAAGGCTGGGCCCCCGAGGGTCTTGACAGCCACCCCAAGATAATAGAGTCAGGGATGACTATGGGTGAGCCCGTACATGGCCGAGGCCCGAGCAAGCGATTGCTCAGGATGCCCTAAGTCGTGTCCGAGACCAGCAGGGAGGTCTCTGAATGGGATCCCACCGTAGGGAGGCACCGAGCCCTTGGGGCCAATCGAACGGACCTAGGACCCACTAGAGAAGCCCTCTGGTACTTTTGGAGTGTGTCTCTGGACCACCAGTCGACTCCTATCAAATGGGGCATGGGCCTCCACTCAGACTTACCCAATAATAGCTCACCGAAGGTGTCACTGCTTGCGCCCATCGAGGGTAGCCTGACATACTCCACCCCTCCTTCTGAACAAAAAGGATGCGCGAGGGCCACACAAAAAAGACAGTGAAACTCCTGATCGCCCTCTTGCCCTACGAAGTGGCTCGAGGGCTCTTCCTGCATACACACCGAGGCCCAGCAACCCGAACTCACACTCGGGGCTAGGCAAACATGAAAAAAGGGCATCGAGCCCGTTACGGTCTAGGGTTTCGAAAGCTGGGCCCCCGAGGGTCTCGACAGCCGCCCCAGGACAAACAGAGTTAGGGATGACTATGGGCGAGCCCGTACATGGCCAAGTCCCAAGCAAGCAATTGCTTGGGATGCCCTAAGTCGTGTCTGAGACTGGCAGGGAGGTCTCTGAATGGGATCCCACCGTAGGGAGGCACCGAGCCCTCAGGGCCAATCGAACAGCCCTAGGACCCACTAGAGAAGCCCTCTGGTACTTTTGGAGTGCATTTTTGGACCACCAGCTGACCCCTATCAAATGGGGAACAGGCCTCCACTCGGACTTACCCAATAACAGCTCACCGGAGGTGTCACTACTCGCGCCCACCGAGGGTAGCCTAGCATACTCCACCCCTCCTTCCGAACGAAAAGGATGCACGAGGGCCACACAAAAAAGACAAGTAAACTCCTGATCACCCTCTTGCCCCATGCAGAGGCTCGAGGGCTCTTCCTGCATACACGTCGAGGCCCAACAACCCGAACTTGCACTCGGGGGCTCAGCAAACGCAAAAAAAGGCACCGAGCCTGTTACGGTCTAGGGGTTCGAAGGCTGGGCCCCCGAGGGTCTCGACAGCCGCCCTAGGACAAACAATGTTAGGGATGACTATGGGCGAGCCTATACATGGCCAAGGCCCAAGCAGGCAATTGCTTAGGATGCCCTAAGTCGTGTTCGAGACCAGTAGGGAGGTCCCTGAATGGGATCCCATCGCAGGGAGGCACTGAGCCCCTAGGGCCAATCGAGCAGCCCTGGGACCCACTAGAGAAGCCCTCTAGTACTTTTGGAGTGCGTCTCTAGACCAGCAGGTGACCCCTATCAAATGGGGCAAGGGCCTCCACTCAGACATACCCGATAATAGCTCACCGGAGGTGTCACTGCTCGCGCCCACCGAGGGTAGCCTAGCATACTCCACCCCTGCTTCCAAACGAAAAGGATGCGCGAGGGCCACACAAAAAAGATAGGGAAACTCCTAATCACCCTCTTGCTCTGAGCAGAGGTTCGGGGGCTCTTCCTACAACCAAGCCGAGACCCAGTGACCCGAACTCGCACTCGAGGGCTTGGCTCCAAGCAAAGGCTCAAGGGCTCTTCCTGCAACCAAGCCGAGACCCAGCGACTCGAACTCACATGATAAGACCCCTCACTCAACATGAGAAAAGCCCCTAGAGGAATAAACCCACTCCTCTAGGGCCTCAGGGGCTACACCCGGCGGTGCGCTCACGCGCACCCACCAAAGCCTCGAATACGAAACACCATCCCGCCAGGAGCTACCGTGAGCCAAGTCTCGTCAAAACCTCAGGGAGAGCGCTCACACTCTCCCCAAGGCTCAGGGGCTACTGTCGGGTACCATAAAAAGGGGTCCCCCGAGGAACAACCGAAAAAATCGCTTAGACCTTGTAAAAATCAAAGCCAAGAGACAACTACCGGCAAACCCCCACCTTATCCGAGGCTCGGCTGGACAGCCCGGCCTGCCTCGAATAGTACTCTACCTCACTCGAGGCCCTGCACATAAGGCCTCGGATGAGGTGTTGATTCTCTGCCTCGCTTGAGGCCCCGCATGTAAGGCCTCGGATGAGGTGCCGATTCTCCGCCGCGCTCGAGGCCCCGACCGTAAGGCCTCGAACGAGGTGCTGATTCTCTGCCTCACTCGAGGCCCCACCCATAAGGCCTCAGACGAGGTGCTGATTCTCCGCCTCGCTCAAGGCCCCGCACGTAAGGCCTCAGTGCCGATTCTCCACCTCACTCGAGGCCATCTCGGTAGCTACCCCTTCACCACCGCCTCGACTAGGATGTCACGTCCAACTAACGCGACCAACCACTCCTACAACGTTAGCCGAACGACGGCTTGATACAGCGGAGTGGCCAACGAGATGGGAATCACATTGACACCATGCCGCCCGGGACAAGACGGGGTAGGGGTTACCGACCACTTTGCTCGGCACTATGCCCACGATAGACATCCATGCGGCACTGTGCTGCCTAACCCCACCTGCTCCAAGGACGGCGCGGCATGGAGAGTCAAGTCCGGGTCCTTGTAGCCTCGGAATCAGCATACAGGACCAACTGCTCCCTCTGAGCCTCAGCTATCTGCTTCGGGGTCTCGGTAGCCTTGGGACTCATGCTCGCCGAGCCCCCTGTGATGGTCCAGCCTCTGCACCAACTAGGCCTTGGCTCTCTACATTGTCAACATACAGTGACCGGCACGTCATTCACAGTATGCGCCATGCCGTGCGTCAGGCCATCATAGGAGCTCCCACATTGCACAGCATCGGGCGTGACTGGCACATCGCTCTAGTACATCGAGGACAGGACCGCTCCGTCAACCATGCTACCACAGTGACGAGCTACAGGGCTCAGACATACCGCCTCCGCTCACAAAACACCACATAGCGAACAAATGTATCGCCCCTATCCCCCCCTTCAACTATAAAAGGGAATGACCGGGGCCATTTCTAGACAGGCACAGATAGAAACAGACGCATAGACAGATGTAGACTCAGATAGACACACACGGATGAACAACGCACAACGCTCTGTAACTCACACTCCTCCGCATTCCAAGAGATCAACATCTCAAGCAACCCATGCCGCTCCACGTAGAGACCTAGGACTAGCTCCCTCTCTCGCCCAGCTTGTAAACCCCTACTACAAGCACCTCGGTGCAAGGAGTACAAGATCGCACTCTCAGACTAGACGTAGGGCACCTATTGCCTGAACCAGTATAACATTGTGTCTCTTTGCATCACCATCCGGGATTAGGGGCACGCTGTACAATTTCACAAGTCAGTTGAGGGCTCACCTGTCCAAAACACCGACACTCCCCAAGATCAAAGCTTCCCCTTTTCCTGCTGTAGAAGCCTTGTCGTCCATCCCAGCCTTCACCATCATCTTGTTCATAGCACAAGAACGCATCGACCTCGTCGAGCCCTGCCATTCCTCTACGCCGTGCCACGAGACGCCATCCGTGACGCCGTGCTGTGAGACCGCCGGCGTCGTGCCACCTCTACTCCATGACCAGCAACCTCCTAAGTCACTGGTGAGCCGCTCTGTGACCCAAGCCCCAACCTATCTGTATCTAACCATTGACGCCCGCTCATCCGACCACCTACAGGAGTTTCCTCGCCCCGGCGCCAGCTCTCCTTCGACCACAGTGACCACCACAACCACTAAAGTTGTGCCGCTTCGGGACACACCTTCCTCTGCATCGGCCCTGCCTGCACCAAACCCTCCCTGCACCAGGCGCCCTGCTGTCACCAAGCCCACTGGTGAGCACACCCAAGACCCACCCTTTTTCCTTGTTCTTGCCTTGGCCTATCCGCCTAGCCTTCGAGCCACCTCGTGACCTCGCCTAGATGCACGCGTATGTAGTTCCTACGAGCTCACGTTTCCCAGTCCGTTCGGACACCGCCAACACGCGATGTCGCACTAGTGGCCACCCACGGTCACCGCACGGTAGAGCGCCGACACGCACATGCAGCCGTGGGCACGTAGTGCCCCGCCACCCTTCGCACGGACCGTGCACTTCAGGGTCACTCGCATGATGTTGCTGCGGCCACAGCGGTGTCAGCATGGCTTGTCACCGCAAAGGCATCCCACACTGCGGCACACTTGCATAGCACGGTGCTGCCGCGCCACTCGTGGTAGCCATGTCCATGTCCTCCACGGATCCCGTGATAACCAAGGCCGAGTCTTTCAAGGCCGCACTGGATCACGGACACGCACTAGCACAAGCACAAGCCCTTCCGTGGAGCCAGGATTGCCACTTTTGGCTGCCTCGCCTTCGCACGACCTCGTCTCACATCCAAGCTCCTGCCCTCGCCTTGTCGCGACGACCGCGCCGCTGCCACCGTGGCTAGGCATGCTTGCTCAATGCACTCACGGTGCACACGCACACTGTGGCCATGCCGTTGGCATGGACACACTGCCATGGATGGTGGCGTGATGCCGCGACGTGTCTACCTCGCCGCCACGCCCTTTTAGCCACCCCCTGCACCACCATGACCTTCGACGTTGTCGTCGCGTTCGCGATCATGGCCACTACACGGACTCACGCACACACCAACCCAAGACGCGGTCTTGACCCTACACGAGCATGAGCATGAGCATGCACACCAGGCACACGCATGGTGAGGCGCTTGTACTCGCCATGGCGGAACCCGCCGCCGAGCCCCATCCCTGCGTTCGCTCGCGAGCACCCATGAGCATGCGCATGCAGCCGTGGATGCACAAGCACGTTGCCCTTACACCGTTTCCTAGGGAACATGGCAGCGGCCACAACCCTTGTGGACGCACCACGCCTAGCTCTCATGAGCGTAGGGCCGTGCACCACCTGGCACACGCTAGCATCCATGTCTAGCCACCGTTCCACCCCAAAGCTGACTCCTCTAGGGAACACGGAGCGCCAACACCACATGTGCATGGCACGGCTTCACTGCATGGCCACCAAGGTCGTAGCCGTGCCACACCCACAAGATCGCCGGAGCACCTTGGCTCTTACAGCCCGGCCGAGGTTTTCATTGAGCAGCTGGCCGCTGCCCCCTCCTTTTCCTTTTCCTACAGCTAAGTGGCAAACTAGGCCTATCATCAGCCCAAGCCCATTCTAGCGCTCGTGGCCCAACCGTAGCAGGCAGGCAGCGGCCCAGCTCGGTTTTAGGCCTGCGCAGGAGCCCTCTTCTCCTCTTGCTGTTGGCCCACTGCCAACATCAGTGTGCCTTGTTGACTCTTGAGGCTTTATCTTTTAAAAAAAAAAAACTGTTCCAACTTCAAAAATCCATATCAAATTCATCCTAGCTCCTAAAATTATGAACCTAGTTTCATAATTTTTCTAAAACCTTGCTCTACCTCCTAGTGTAGTTTTTGAGTCTAGTTGAGTTAGGTTTTTATCGTGGTTTTATTGGTTCTTATTGGTGGCCGTTCTCAACATTTTCTTTGCGTAGCGATGACTCGAGCTTGGATGGATCCGACGATGCACACCTAGAGGCGATGGATCCCTATGGTGGATGACCCCAACTTCTGGAGATGCGTACCACTACTTCCTCGACATCACAGGTGTCATGGCAGCACCTTATCTTAGGTAACCTATTAGGCATTGCAAGTAGAAATTTGAGTGCTTTGCTTTTACTCATTTGCTAGTATATGTGATGCATGCTTTGCCTGAGCCTTGTTTGCCTTGGTTGAAACCTTTTCACCCTGACTACCCAGTTTCACGCTTGCACTTATATATTGCCTACCTGCTTGCTTGCATTTACTTCCATCATTATTACATAATGCCTTGTTATGTGATGTGATGGTTGGTTGGTGGATCGGGGTTGGCCATGAGGCTTCCCCCATGAGATAGATGGCAGGTTGGTGCGATGCGAGCGTTGAATCCCATGTAGGTGGTGGCGATTGAGGAGTTCTAGAGACATTCCTTGTCTTGACCTGTTTCTTTGGTGATATCGGTCGGAGTGAGAGGATTTACCCTAGAGGGGTGCACTAGGGGCATGTTTGGTTGAAGACCTGGGTTACTTGCCTGGTAAAAAGTGTTGCCTGAGAGTTGCCTGGAATTTTAATGAAACTTGCCTCGCGAGGCAAGTAGAGAGATGATCTGTTTGGTTGTATACTTGTGCCTGAGAAGTTTAATAAGGAGAGAGAATATGTTTTCTTATGTATACAACTAATATTGTTGAACTTGTATGTATACAACTAATATTGTTAGAATAATATACACCATAATAATATACTAGAATATAAATCAATTATTTTTGTGTATAAATAATATGCATAAAAATGTAATTATTTTTAATATTTTATTTATTAACATTTCGTGCAGATAATTATGGAACAAATAGAAATTAAACATAGTAAAGGCACCATGATAAGCGATGTTGAGTAACAGAAGACAGGAAAAAGAACAAAACGTAAATGGCATCATTTCACCGAGAAGGTAAAGAAAAAAAAAGACAAAAGAAAAAGAAAGAAAGATGGAAGAGACGTCGTCACTACTACAGTACCGTATTAATCACCAGGCAACCTGGTCCTGTACCCAGGCGCTCAGTTTTCATGGCCTGGCTGTGGCCGCCCTTGCCTGGTCCAGGCGTGTATTCAGGGTTCAAAGCAAACACAGTACAGGCAATCTTCAGGCAGGTGTTTGCTCAGGCACGATCCATCCAGGGTGCAATCCAAACAGGCCCTAGGTGCATGGAGTGCCCCAGATCTAGTTCTGATGGATATGATGTGACAGGCGTGTAGTGGTGGCTAGCTGTGAGAGGTGGGCCACATGATATTGGTGGAAGGTGCTTGCTCTGGCTAATTAAGGACCATCGTGGGTTGATGCCTAGGACATGAGACTATGTTAAACATGCACACCACATGCCATGAATGGGTAGGGCCCATTCTGTTGAGTTAGTGTGGACTAAGCCAGTTCTATGGGAGGAGAGGTGCACGGGGTTTAGAACCTAGGAGCACAGTGAGAAGGATGTCGACGGTTTTTCTGGCTACCCTAATCACAATCCCAAGTGTATACGTCGTGCCGTATGCTACTCCACTTGGGGGCAGACTAGCGAGGAATGTGCTAGTTCTTGAGCGGTGTTCGCCTAGACGCCGCACAACATCGATGATGGTGATCCTGTTGGGTCCAGGTGTACACACTCTGCAGAGTTAAAACTATACGTATAGCCGTGATCTTGGTCAAGATCATTCCTATGAACTGTTTCACCCCGCTAGTCTTCTCTTGTGTTCTGCTTTTCTCCTCGCCAAAGCTAAGGTATGGCTTGAGGCCGATTGGACGAGGGGCACGCGGAGGCCGCCTCGTTGACTAGACTGAGAGATTGAGGGTGTTGTGAGGGGTGATGAGTGATGACCTATGATGATGATGAGTGGATGGTGAGGATGAGATTGTGGATTGGGTTTAAAGAAGATTATTTATACACTATTTTTGGTGCTACTTCGCATGCGCTAAGGATGCAAACCATAGCCAAACTATTAGGATCACCATATCCCTTTATTTTCTATTTTTCACTAAAGCTCATCGGTGCTGACCATGGCCAGCACACATCTAGCGGTGTGCAGATTTCTTGACTTGTAGTGATGTTGAGATTGGTAGTTGGTTTCGTTCTACACTCAAGGATGCCTCTAGATGGGAGATAGCCAAGCTTCGCTTCCACGATAGAATAACGATGTTTTGATTGTTGATAGTTGTATCCAAATTATTGTAATATAACTATTTGTGCACTCTGATGTTGTATGACTCTATAATCAGCTATAAATTGGATGCCCATGATAGCTGAGATATCCTGGAACTATCATAGAGGGGCAAAAAGGTCAAATTTTCTATTTTGGAAATCCTAGTCTGTTACACCTCCTACCAGGACCATGGCGGAGCCAACGAGGTCATCTATCGATGGGGAGATCCTGAAGGCCTTCCACACCAGCAATCCTACACCAACAGATGGACCTCTCATCGGTGTGGTCTCTCACCTGCCAGTTGCCCTTTTGGAGGTGGATCATCACTGTACCATTGTTCATGTTGTTTATCTTCATTTAACTAGAGTATATGTGAGCAATGCTCACACTAGTATTTGTGCTCATGCTATTTAATTTAACTAGTATTTGGAATTTGCCTACTATCTCAATAGGAGGATGTGGGTGTGACGACGTCCCAAGCCTCGTTGGCCCAGTAGCCTGCCTCTTTGTTTGTGGTCTCACTCAGAAAGTGGCCCCGCAAGGCATCTCCCGATGGAGGCAACCGCCCGTGATTCTGTGCCATGCTACGCCGGTCCGTTCGGTAAAAGTCGCTTGCCTTCTCAATCAGATCGCTCCCCCATTATCCTATATGGGCTTGAACTTGGCTTGCATTGTGCAGCGCTTCCTCCATGGTGGCGCCATCCTCGGTCATGGGGCTTTCCCCCGATGGTGCCGGAGAGTCATCAGAAGAGCGTGAATCCTTAGACGACGTAGAGTACCATCAATTATTGAAGGATTACCGTAAGGCCCAAGCGGATTTGTCATCAACCAGGTTGAACGTCGAGATGCCATGTGCTGAGGTGGTCGCCGCGCGTGATGCACTTCATTTTTTCATGACTGAGGTCTCCAAGGCACGAGTCAACTAGGAGATCCACCTAGAGCAGGGCCAAAACATGATGAACCTTCTTGTAGATCTAAGGATGCGGGTCAAGACCCTCTTCTTGTGCGTGCAAGCCACCATTAACTCAGGCTTCCTCGTGCGAGTAGTGGATAATCTGTTCATCGCAGAGAAGCCATTTCAAGCCCAACCAACCCGCCTTCATGCTGTGGTGACCGAAGCCGTTCATCAGGGGGCTATCGCTGCGCTGGCTACTGCCTAGCTTTAGATTGGCGCAGCGATTAATGTCTGGATGGCAGAGCAGGGTTTTTGCTGGAATCGAAGGACGATGACATTGTCGATCTGGTTGAGAGTTTTGAGCTAGCCGCCAATGCCATCTTAGCGAAGGTGGACGTCGATGAGATCCTGCACACCCACCTCGACCCTTGATCTGTGGGACGTACTAGTAGTACTAGTAGTCATGACTATGATTGATCTATGGGACGCCCTTGCGAATATGTGAACTCTTATTTGCATGATGTCTGTGTGAACTTTTGCTGCACTTTGTATTAGGTGGGTTAAACTCTGTTGAGCGTGGTGTAGCTCAAGTCGTTTGGTCATTTTGTAGTTGGTTTCTTTTTGCTACAAATTTCTTTCTGGTTGCCTTTGATGTGAAACTTAATTTGCTAAACATTCATGAGTGCCTTTGATCTTTATTAAAGCCAACTCATGTCTTTGATAAAATTTGTTGAACTTGAAAGAACCATGCAGTGAGGAGTTCATCTGAACAAGTCACGCCTTGATCTAATGCAGAACGGAGGAGCCAAAGCTATTGACTTTTACTGCGAATGCAAGAAAGTCCGTGATGTTGACAAGGCCCAATCTTCTAATAAGTACGATAGCGTCAATTGGTGAAGACTCGATGTTCATGATCTAGGCTTCGAACCAAGACTGATTGAGACCCTCACAACTGTTACACCACAGCTCCGTTGGTTATCAACCACGCGAACACGATTGACCTCGCCGAGAAGGCTTTCCTGCAAGTGAACCGAGAACACAAGCAAGAACAGGATGAACGCAATCTAAAATTGCAAATAAATATGAGTCTTATGATAATGAAAAGGAGTTCAAGTCTTTATTTGAAAGGACTAATTGCCATAGGTGAACAAGATCAAGAACTGGGGCCCTGGTTCACAACAAGCGGCCTTGGCAGCACAGTTGCAGCAAAATGACATCTGTTTCATGAGGAAATCTAGAACTAAACAAAACCCAAGCCCTAAGGAGAGTGACTGCTGCTAATTATAGATCCCCGGATGTCACCCCCTTGGACGTGACCCCTAATGGGATCTAAGATGATACATGGCCCAACAGACTAAAAGACGGTGTCGCAGCACCCTGGTAGATTCTGGACGCTGACTTGTTTCGACGATTCCCATTGATTCCGAAGGGCTTTTGACGTGAGACCACTTGCATTGGCTTCTTTATCTAATTAGCTTTCCATCCATATGTGAATCGTCAAAAATGGAGCCATACACACCTGTGTGACCAGTTTTATGATAGACTGGTCCTAAAACCTGAGATGGGCTCGAACTTGATTTGGGCCTCCACCTTGGTGACTCGAACCGGATGAGCTTTGGGCCTCCTTCTTAGTTAGGACACCCTCGCTGATCTCCTCATCCTCTATCTCCAAGCATAGTTGTATGCATGGAGCTCATGTCCTTATCAGTCCAGCTGCTGCGTATTTGATCTCGTAGGACAGTAGAGTGTCATAGCAATCGGTCTACCCCTCGACTGCCATGACTGCTTGGATTGGAGTGAAATAAGTACAAAAAAGACCTATCACAACCACACCAGGCATTCAAGTCTCAAGCATGTCATGGTGGTCAAAAGCCCTTTTTCTTGATTCACTTCTTGTGTCCAGCTTTTCTGCCGCATTCGCTTCATTCACATATTACCGCGCTTGCAAAAAAGTCTGAATGCGACACATTTGATCTCATCGGACACTATATAGTACAAAGTTATGAGTAAAACTACTATGTACAGAGTGCACTTGGTCACAACATTTGTATCAGTAGTAGTAGTAGTAGTAGTCATGAGTGGCTTTCCTCGTCCGTCGATTGACACTAACCGAAATCATGCTTATAGATGTCAACTAGTTACCATACCATAGATGTGTACTCTACAACAAATCATCACAACTTTTCCCCCGATCACATCCCTCTAGTATATTCAATGAAATGACATTTACCTATTTCTTGTAAACCGTTTGCTCGCCTGATAGTCCGAGCAGCGTAAATTTGAACGGGCCGGACATGTAACTAGTTTCAATTTTATTTGTTTCCTTAAGGGATTCAATGAATGTATTCGTATGAAATAGGTTTCCCTATATAATATAACATGAGATGTGTCTGGCCTGGTTAGATTTACGATGCTTGGACTTTCTTGCGTGTGCTGTAAAATTTTAATAGCTATGTGGCTCCTTCGTTAGGCATTACATTGACGCGAGACTTGATCGGATGAATTCCATTATGCATGTTTACCATACTACATATTAGAAAGAGTACCAGAAAGAAACCTGCAGGCAAAACCAACCAATAGGGTTTAGAAATCGGCTACCAATTGATCAAAGGACCTGATCTACGCCATGCTCAACAGAGTTTAACCCACCTAATATAAAGTTCAACAAAATTAAACACATACATGCAAATCAGACTTCACAAATCAAAACCTCTGTACATTTGAATGCATCTGACATAAAATGCAAGGGAAGATACATAAGGAAGAGTAACAACATAAGGAAAGAGTAACAACATGTACTCCATCCGTACTCCCAACATAAGGAAGATACATCAAATGCAACGTGAGATACATCAAATGGAACTTTATTTACTCCTTTACTCGTCGTCGGTAGCACTGTCCTCATCCTCATCCTCATCGTTGGTATCAACATCATCGTCCTCCTCCTCTATAGCCATGAGGCCCTTTTGCTCATCAACGGTGATGTGGTTGGCCACCTGCTCAGCATCGGCATGAACCAGGTTGCGCTAGTGCTTCTCGGTGTTGTGGGTGGTGCTGATTCTCTATGCCACAATGCTAGTGTTGAAGCCATCTATCTGGCTCTGGTAGTAGATGTAAGGTCAAGATGGTGGACTAGAGGGGGGGTGAATAGTCCTTTCTAAATTTCATCACGTTGGCTAACCGAAACAAATGCAGAATTAAAACTATTGGTCTAGCCAAGACTACACCTCTCTATTTATGTTCTCTAGCACCTTGTAAAGATCCTAATTAGGCAACAAAGGTGCCATGCTAGCTAGAGCTTACCTATCCAATTCTAGGAGCAAGGTCACACAAACCTATGCCACTAGTATTTTGCACACCGGGGAGCTCCTACAAAATTCTAGTAAGCAAAAGCACAAATCTCCTAAGCTCACTAGCTATGCTCAATAACAAGGCAGCCAATGCCAAATTAGAGAGCACAAATACTTAGCTACACAAAAGAAGCAATGTGACTAACAAGGTTACACAAACCAAATTAGCCATGCAAGGGCGCTACTTCTATGCTACACAAGCAAGAAGGTAACTAGCAAGCTGCACAAGCTAACTAATTACAAGAGCAACTACACAAGCACAATGTATATGAAAGTAATACAATCTTGTGTTGCGCGGAATGCAAACCACCAAGAAGATGATGAAGACAATGTTCACTTGGTTGCCACCAAGCTACGTCCCTGTTGTGTCGACCTCTCACTTGGTGGTTTGGCGGCTAATTGGCATCACCCACCAAGCTCGCACGTTGGGCACCGTAAGAACCTACCCCAAAAGTGAGGGTAGCTCAATGACACGCTCAACTAGAGTTGCTCTTCGCGGCTTCCACGGGGTGAGCACAATGCCCCTCAGAAAGCTCTTCTCTAGAGCACCGCACAAGCTTCTTGCGGGCTTCGACGGAGACCACCACCAAGTTATCTAGGAGGTGGCAACCTCCAAGAGTAATAAGCACCACCAGCTTGCAACTCGATCACCTAGTGCCACTCAATGCAATCTCATGATGCAATCGCACTAGAATCGCTCTCACACAATCAGATGATCACTATCAAACATATGTGAGATGGAGGGCTCCTAAGCACTCTCAAGCATGGACACAAAGTCCCCAAGGTGCTCAGCACTAGCCATGGCCGAGACACCCTTCTATTTATAGCCCCCATGGAAATAGAGCCATTGTACCCCTTCATTAGGCACTGCTCGGGGTGACCTGATGCACCAGTCAGATTGACTGGACGCACCCGGTCTAGCATTTGGTCACTCCAAGCTATCCACGTGTCGCTGCCCATTTGAAATAGTCGTTGCCGCCAACAGCTACCTCACGTGCACACGCCTTCATCCATCGATCGGACGCGCTGCTTGGCTTGACCAGACTCACAACACCTCAGTGTCCAGTCGTGCCTAACCAGAGTCACCCAGTGTTCGGTCAACACATAGACCAAACTCCTGAGCCTTATGTCAGCCAGCGTCCGGTCATTTCTAGAGAGCTCCTTGAGCGACCAGACGTGTCCGGGCACACATGACCGCTCAGAGTCCGGTCAATCTCTGCTGACTAACCGACATGTAGGGTTGGCCACCGGACGCATTCGGTCCCATGGGGACAGCATCCGGTCCACTCTGTGAAACCCTGTCTTTTCTGTATAGGGCATCGGTGAAGTTTCGAACAACGTCCGGTCAAAGCCCGATGCCTGCACATTCACTGCTGCCACTGACCGAATGCGCCGGTCCTATCGAGGCCAGCGTCCGGTCACTCACAGTGACACCTTCTCACCTCTGTTTCTTTACTGAGTTGATCCATTTCAACTCCAACTTCTTCTCCTTTGCAAATGTGCCAACACCACCAAGTCTACACCACCATGTGTATGTGTGTTAGCTTTTCACAAATATTTTTCAAAGGATTAGCCACTCATCTTGCCATGCCACTCGATCCTAGCAATGATGCAAAGTTAGATCACTCGAGTGGCACTAGATGACCGATATGCAAACAAGTTTGCCCCTCTTGATAGTACGACCATCTATCCTAAACCCGGTCATCAACTTCTCTACACACCTATGACCGGTGAAATGAAATGCCCTAGGTTATACCTTTGCCTTGCGCATTCCATTCCATCTCCTCCATTGTTGATGCAACACATGCACCAACCAATCACCAAATGATATGATCCACTTCATATCATCATGTGATCATATTGGTTCATCGATCTTGACTCCACTTGCTTTTCACCATTGCCTTCGTCCATCGGCTCCAAGTCTTGCTCAAGCTTCACCGCCATGCGGTCTATCGCTCCAAAGCCTTCAACTTGCCCTTCACGCTTGCAATTGGTCCATCAAGCCAAGTCATGACTTGATCTTCTCCACCTTAATCACATGACTCAATGTCATGTCTCATGTGCAATGAGCTCTTTCATCATCACATGTGTGAGCTTTGTAACATCTCCAAGTCATTTCCACCTCCATGGCATATGTTGCTCACACATATGTACCTATGGACTAATCACCTGTGTATCTCACATAAACACAATTAGTCCACCTAGGTTGTCACTCAATTACCAAAACTAAACAAGTACCTTTCAGCAGGCGAGGATGTACTCAATGTTGTCCACGCGATTCTTGTTCAGGTAGGCTGGCAGTTCTTCTAGGACATCGATGAGTTAGTGAAAAATGAAGACGTAATTGCTCACCTTTTCCTCCTGAGGCAGTTGAGGGTGCCCACCATAGTGTTCT
The DNA here is from genome assembly GCF_019320115.1 of Miscanthus floridulus. Classification (NCBI taxonomy): domain Eukaryota; kingdom Viridiplantae; phylum Streptophyta; class Magnoliopsida; order Poales; family Poaceae; genus Miscanthus; species Miscanthus floridulus. The sequence goes on from NC_089596.1 coordinate 44,410,082, forward strand.
GTAGCACATGCCTGATCTTCAAGAAAGCCTTACTCATGATGCTAATGGCCCAATCATCTCTATCTCCAAAGGGATTCCACCAGAGCTTCATCTTGATTCACCATGGGCACAATGTCATCCTCTTTCACCATGGGCATGGCGTCATCCTCCTTCACCACGGGCACGGCAGCATCCCCCTTTCGTGCGTGCTTCGTAGAAGGCTCGCCCTTCACCATGGCGGTGGCTAACAGTGAAGTAGGTTTGGAGAAGGCAGCCGCAAGTTCCTAGCAATTTTAGATCTGCAGTGGGAATGGGAGGGCTAGGGGAAGGAAAGAAAACAAGTGGAGTAGCGAAAGTGATTTTCGGCGGTTAATATATCACTACTACAGAGAAGTCATTGGTGTTTTTTTGGGAAACAAAGAGGAGCCATTGGTGTTGAAATGTTGCTGCACACACAAAAGCCATTGGTGTTCAAACACGTCTAACACACTACACAGACCTTAGCTTACATTATAAACAAGTTAAAGTTGCTACAAAATAATGATAACATCCATCCAAGAGGAAATTAACATATCCGTAGACAATCAAACAACATTGATCCATTTAAACATGTCATGACAGAGAGATACATCAAATGTAGCTTTATTTACTACTTTACTAATGACTCCAACTTCGACAACAATGGAACATAGGGAAGATATTAAGGTCTGCCATGTGGCAGAACCTCCTAAATTATAGGACCCACATGCACTTATCAGTGTCCAACGACCTTTGGCGACTATGCATATGTTCCTGGTAACTTAAGAAGTCTGTCGGGTGTCCTCGGGGAACCCTGAATCATCCACGATTTCCGAGCAGGATCCCATTATAGAGTCATTGCAGTATTACAACATTTATTCAAATATATACATCAGAGTAAATTAGCGAAAGTCTTACAATAACATAGTTTACAAATTAACTAGTTGTTTCAAACCTTACAAACTAAGTTCGATAATTATTACAAACCATAGTAGTGGTGGGGTGGCATAACTAACATAAACATAACACACAAAATAAGTATCCTGCCCAAGGATCACACATTTATTTATCGTCATCGACCTGAACAATAGTCATGCAGCAAGGTCCAAAATAGACCTGCTCATGAGGCTCACCCGCAACAAGGGTTAACAAACCCTGAGTACAAAAGTACTCAACAAGACTGACCCGACGTAAAAGGGGGTGAAAGACTTTAGAGATGCAGGTGTTGGGGAAAGGTAAGGATGTAGCAAGATTCAAAAGTTCTTTGCCAAAAGCTTACTATTCTTGATCCTATTTTCAAGTTTTTCCCCTAAGTCTTCTTGGTTCATTATCTCAAACTAAGTGTTCATATCTCATGTTCCAATCCTTCTCATTCCATTCCTTTTCTCAAATTTTAGTAATTCACCAGTCCTGCATTGCTTCTGTAATGAAACGAGTCTCCATATCCGTGGAGCATCGGCAATTCGAATTGATTCAAGTCCCATCTGAGGATTCCTTATCACACGACATATGTAGAACTAAATCTTGCATATATCAACCTCGCTACCAGATCCCCCTATACTAAGCCGTCTCCATGCCACCCGAGAGCACAGCACACCTCAAATCCGGCCACATTCCAGCCATGAGGGTACACGCTACTCCTGCCATCTCTCCACTCCCAGTGCGTGGGCATTCGCCTTAGTATTGGATTAGCCAAAGTAGGCTTACCGGAGTATGTGACCAGTACTACAAAGTGTCTCGTTCAGAAGATCCACAATGAGTGGCCTTTAAGCGACATAGTCGGCAACATTACCCAACATTCAAGATAAGTCACCCGACTAGTCTCTAGTTCATTCTATCTTCTTTCTTTCTTTGGCCAGTATGCCATCTTTGATTGTATCAAAACTTTTACTTTGAAAACCTACTATAAAGCATACTAAGCATTCTATGCCTTTGTAAATGAAATCAACTTCAAGGATGGTAAACAATTAACAAGGTAGGCAATGCATCAAGTAGGTAACATTTGAATAAATCAACTTAATGCAATAGGTAACATAGGTGATAAACTTTTCAAAGTAAACAAGGTAATGGTTTAATGCATAAACCGGGGCTTGCCTTGGTCGGCAGAAAAGGTTAGTTCCACAGAGAGATTATGGAGTTAGACTTGACAGCATCACCATTGATGGATGAACCTTCTCCAACACTTGATCAACACGAGCACCATTGAATGATGACACTCATCCGAAGATTAGTCAACGTGAACCTTCTCACTCACGTATGCACTACACGTAAATAAATAATGCATGCTTTAGCATGATGGATTGTATGACATGATGCATAGAGGTGCATTGGTGGAAGCATAAAAGATTAACTAACTTGAATACAACTTTCCTTCACAGTACAATTGCAAGTAATTATCATAAAGCATTTTTAGTCGTTCTTCTAACAAGTCAAAGGTTCACTTATCAAACATGCTTACCAACTAAAGCTTCATCATGAAAAGACATGTATAAACAATATACAAGGAAATGTATAACTTTTACTTTTTACCCAAGAGGTTGCATCTAAGAAGCAATCAAGTTTATTAACATGCATTTACTAATGAAATTGTTAATTAAGTCATTTAGAATTATTAACTAAAGGGCGAACATAAGCATATCAAGAAGGTAATCACTTGGCCATGACACAGCAGGGGTGGGGTGTTTCATGATCTATAATCAACTCCAAAAACCATTGAGGACATCTCATGATTTATGTTTATCATTTCAACAATTATTAACTAATAATTAAGGCATATAAATAAGAGTATAATTAAACATCATCAAATTAATCCCAAACTTTTTGTGGAGGCAGGCTTTAACAATAAACAGATACAATAAAAGCTTCATGGTCACTGGATATTTATTTTGGCCTATAAAAATCACACAGCAAGCATTTCTTAATTAAAAGGACTAATTTTTAAGCATCCAAAAACTGTTGATTTTTATGGTTTCAAATTTTTCATAAATAGTTTACATCTTAGAGAGGTCACACAAAAATTGTCATAATATTTAAAGCTCTATTTAATTCTACACAGAAATAACAAATCACAGCACTATTTAAAATAATCACGGACTCTTCATTCAACACCCACTACAGTCATCGTCTTCTTCCCCGAGCTGAGCCACGCCAGGAAACACGGCAGCGACGTTGCCGGCCGATCAAGGCAGTAAAGATGGCGGTGAGGTGGTGCAAGATCATCGCCAGACTCGGCCGCACCGATAGGTGGACTTGGCGTGGACTGGGATGACCCCGACCGACCTGCACACGGCAACCAGCGGCGCACATGGCTGACCGCGACGGCACAAGGGTGGAATGGCAACAACGGCGCAAAACTGATCAAGATGGAGCTGGATTTGGCACGAAGAGACTCACCACATCTTGAGCGGCTAACTAGATGAAGCCGAGATGCATTGGAGGCTTCTGCAGACAACGACGATGGTCATGGCGGCTCGCACCGACGTCGCGACAGCGTTCCGGCGAACAAGGCGATTCCGGACGGTAGCAGTAGCTAGGCTGAGCTCAAGCGAGGCGCTGGGGCAAGGCGAAGCTGGTGGAGAGAGCTATTGGATGGTGGAGCTTTATCGACGGCGAATTTTTGCCGACGAGCAAAACTGGGCAGCGGCGCTGAGGAGACGCAAAGACGAAGACAGAGACGATGACGACCGGCTTTGCGTCAAAAGAGGAGAAGAACACTTTGTCTTCGCTAGGAGCAGCTCGGGCAAGCCAACCGGCTGCTAGCACGATGCAGCACGAGAAGACACCAGCACGACGCAGCACGAGAAGACGCCGATTGCCACGGCAACGGTGAGGAACAGAGAGAGAAGAAGAGAAAAGAGTCACGGCAGGTTACTGTTGCTCGTCAGTTTTTCTTTTCTTAATAAAAATCTCCCAATCCATTCAGAATCTCAACTAGATCCTTTAAGCAAACTTGTTCAAAATAAAAAGACCAACAACTTTGCTTTAAGGTTCAAACCCAAATTCCAATTGGTTTAGAAAGTACAATTTGAAATTCAAAATAGTTTGGAAACTATGGATTGAAACTCAAACAAATGTGCACTGTTCATTCATTCAAATTGAGAATTCAAATTAGTTGTTTAGCAATTTTTGAGGACTTATCTAGTAATTAATCCTATTCCAAACTATCCAACCAACTTCACCATTTCAAAATACAAGTTTTGTACCAATTCATAGAATCAAATTTGCCAACTTTTATTTAGGAAAATTGATTCGAAATTCCCCAAATAATGAACTTCCCAACATTTGAATCAATGACCTAGGGCAAATTAACAATTTGTAGAACTTGATATTAGATTCAAATTTGAAACTCACAATTTAACATATTTAACTAAATTTCACATCCAACTTTGGTACTATGGTGAAGTATACACTTTGCACTCGACAATTTGCATACACCAAACTTTTAACTGTTGAAGGATTTCTTGCTCCATAAAATAACAAAACACTTAAATGGATGTCTTTTGGTAACCTTCCAAGAAATGATATCACCACTCCTATGCAACATATACATGGTACAATTTGAATCATGAGATGCTTATATGCCATGATGCTTGATGATTATGCATGATGATGACCATGATTAAAGTTTTATTAAGTGCTAAACATCTAGTCTGTTACAATCCCTCCCCCTTAAAAGAAATCTCGTCCCGAGATTACAAAGTGCGAAAAGCATTGGGTTGAGTAGTGGAAAAGGAAATGTGTCAAACACATTAACTTTCAAGTTGTTCATAAAACAACAAGAGTTGACTTGAACTTGTAAACGAGATCAAAAGACAGTTGTAAGGGACAAAGGATTTAGTAACTTCAATGGAATGATGGAACATGAATTCCAAATGAGAGTTCCAAGATGAGTGAATTACATTAATTGCGAAGCTATAATGGATCATGACCGCAGACCTCGATACCAGCGAGCGCCCAGCAGTATTTCCTTATGGCTGCAGTCCACAGGAGACCCCAGGTTTCGACGCGGCACCGTAAATCAGGGATCATGGCACCACCATAGGGCACAACTAAAGTAACTCACAAGTAACACTTGTCAAGCTAGCAAGATCAAGGAACTAGCATGTGTTGCATTAGGAGAGACCAAGACATGACACATGCATAGGTTTGGGAAGTCAAGGATTAGTTCCAAGTTTCAACATTGAGTAGGTGGGGGAAAATTAAAGTGCATCAAGAAATTCCCAAAGATGTGGAACTTATGAGCAAAAATAAGCAAAGAGTGGTTTACTAGCAAAGCTTGGTACATGATCAATTTCATTGGGACAAAATAACTATAACAAGTACAAGCCATTCCCTGAATGGAAGGAGGAAGTTGTAAACATCATTATATTTCAACTTCATATGAATGATTATAACTGGAATATGTGCAGTGTTTCATTAATGACATGATGCATGAACGATTCTTACATTACTAAACATCAAAGCTCCTATGGTACATAAACAATAGTTGTTATTATATAGGGCATAATAAGATTACTACTCCACCACACAAAGCCTTTTTAATCAAATAAGGAATGGAGAGAATGAAATAAGATAAGTCGGAAGCAATTTGGACCAAATTAACAAGTTATATATATTTGTCCCAAATCATTTTGAAGTTTTTGTAAAACAATACAACAAAGACTTTGTAACGATCGCTCTGATACCATTCTATGGTAGAACCTCCTAAATTATAGGACCCACATGCACTTATCAGTGTCCAACGACCTTTGACGACTATGCATATGTTCCTAGTACCTTAAGAAGTCTGTCGGGTGTCCTCGGGGAACCCCGAATCATCCACGATTTCTGAGCAGGATCCCATTACAGAGTTATTGCAGTATTACAACATTTATTCAAATATATACATCAGAGTAAATTAGTGGAAGTCTTACAATAACATAGTTTACAAACCAGTTGTTTCAAACCTTACAAACTAAGTTCAATAATTATTACAAACCATAGTAGTGGTGGGGTGGCATAACTAACATAAACATAACACATAAAATAAGTATCCTACCCAAGGATCACACATTCATTTATCATCATCGACTTGAACAACGGTCATGCAGCAAGGTCCAAAACAGACCTACTCATGAGGCTCACCTGCAACAAGGGTTAACAAACCCTGAGTACAAAAGTACTCAACAAGACTGACCCGACGTAAAAGGGGGTGAAAGACTTTAGAGATGCAGGTGTTGGGGCAAGGTAAGGATGTAGCAAGATTCAAAAGTTCTTTGCCAAAAGATTACTATTCTTGATCATATTTTCATGTTTTTCCCCTAAGTCTTCTTGGTTCATTATCTCAAACTAAGTGTTCATATCCCATGTTCCAATCCTTCTCATTCCTTTCCTTTTCTCAAATTTTAGTAACTCACCAGTCCTGCATTGCTTCTATAATGAAACGAGTCTCCATATCCGTGGAGCACCGGCAATTCGAATTGATTCAAGTCCTAGCTGGGGATTCCTTATCACACGACATATGTATAACTAAATCTTGCATATATCAACCTCGCTACCGGATCCTCCTATACTAAGCCGTCTCCACGCCACCCGAGAGCACAGCACACCTCAAATCCGGCCACATTCCAGCCACGAGGGTCCATGCTACTCCCGCCATCTCTCCACTCCCAGTGCGTGGGCATTCGTCTTAGTATCGGATTAGCCAAAGTAGGCTTACCGGAGTATGTGATCAGTACTACAAAGTGTCTCGTTCAAAAGATCCACAATGAGTGACCTTTAAGCGACATAGTCGGCAACATTACCCAACATTCAAGATAAGTCACCCGACTAGTCTCTAGTTCATTCTATCTTCTTTCTTTCTTTGGCCAGTATGCCATCTTTGATTGTATCGAAACTTTTACTTTGAAAACCTACCATAAAGCATACTAAGCATTCTACGCCTTTGTAAATGAAATCATCTTCAAGGATGGTAAACAATTAACAAGGTAGGCAATGCATCAAGTAGGTAACCTTTGAATAAATCAACTTAATGCAATAGGTAACATAGGTGATAAACTTTTCAAAGTAAACAAGGTAATGGTTTAATGCATAAACCGGGGCTTGCCTTGGTCGGCAGAAAAGGTTAGTTCCATAGAGAGATTATGGAGTTAGACTTGACAGCATCACCATTGATGGATGAACCTTCTCCAACACTTGATCAACACGAGCACCATTGAATGATGACACTCATCCGAAGATTAGTCAACGCGAACCTTCTCACTCACGTATGCACTACACGTAAATAAATAATGCATGCTTTAGCATGATGAATTGTATGACATGATGCATGGAGGTGCATTGGTGGAAGCATAAAAGATTAACTAACTTGAATACAACTTTCCTTCACAGTACAATTGCAAGTAATTATCATAAAACATTTTTAGTCGTTCTTCTAACAAGTCAAAGGTTCACTTATCAAACATGCTTACCAACTAAAGCTTCATCATGAAAAGACATGTATAAACAATATACAAGGAAATGTATAACTTTTACTTTTTACCCAAGAGGTTGCATCTAAGAAGCAATCAAGTTTATTAACATGCATTTACTAATGAAATTGTTAATTAAGTCATTTAGAATTATTAACTAAAGGGCGAACATAAGCATATCAAGAAGGTAATCACTTGGCCATGACACAGCAGGGGTGGGGTGTTTCATGATCTGTAATCAACTCCAAAAACCATTGAGGACATCTCATGATTTATGTTTATCATTTCGACAATTATTAACTAATAATTAAGGCATATAAATAAGAGTATAATTAAACATCATCAAATTAATCCTAAACTTTTTGTGGAGGCAGGCTTTAACAATAAACAGATACAATAAAAGCTTCATGGTCACTGGATATTTATTTTGGCCTATAAAAATCACACAGCAAGCATTTCTTAATTAAAAGGACTAATTTTTAAGCATCAAAAACTGTTGATTTTCATGGTTTCAATTTTTTCATAAATAGCTTACATCTTAGAGAGGTCACACAAAAATTTTCATAATATTTAAAGCTCTATTTAATTCTACACAAAAATAACAAATCACAGCACTATTTAAAATAATCATGGACTTTTTATTCAACACCCACTACAGTCATCGTCTTCTTCCCCGAGCTGAGCCGCGCCAGGAAACACGGCAGCGACGTTGCCGGCCAATCAAGGCAGTAAAGATGGCGGTGAGGTGGCGCAAGATCATCGCCAGACTCGGCCGCACCGATAGGTGGACTTGGCGTGGCCTGGGATGACCCCGACCGACCTGCACACGGCAACCAGCGGCGCACATGGCTGACCGCGATGGCGCAAGGGTGGAATGGCAACAATGGCACAAAACTGATCAAGATGGAGCTGGATTTGGCATGAAGAGACTCACCACGTCTTGAGCGGCTAACTAGATGAAGCCGAGATGCATTGGAGGCTTCTGCAGACGACGGCGACGATCATGGCGGCTCGCACCGACGTCGCGACGGCGTTCCGGCGAACAAGGCGATTCCGACCGGTAGCAGTTGCTAGGCTGAGCTCAAGTGAGCCGCAGGGGCAAGGCGAAGCTAGTGGAGAGAGCTATTGGACGATAGAGCTTTATCGACGGCGAATTTTCGTCGGCGAGCAAAACTGGGCAGCGGCGCTGAGGAGACGCAAAGACGAAGACAGAGACGATGACAACCGGCTCTGCGTCTAAAGAGGAGGAGAAGAACACTTTGTCTTCACCGGGAGCAGCTTGGGCAAGCCAACCAGCTGCTAGCACAACGTAGCACGAGAAGACGCCAGCACGATGCAGCACGAGAAGACGCCGATTGCCATGGCGACGGTGAGGAACAGAGAGAGAAGAAGAGAAAAGAGTCACGGCAGGTTACTGTTGCTCATCAGTTTTTCTTTTCTTCAAAAAAAATCTCCCAATCCATTCAGAATCTCAACTAGATCCTTTAAGCAAACTTGTTCAAAATAAAAAGACCAACAACTTTGCTTTAAAGTTCAAACCCAAATTCCAATTGGTTTTGAAAGTACAATTTGAAATTCAAAATAGTTTGGAAACTATGGATTGAAACTCAAACAAATGTGCACTGTTCATTCATTCAAATTGAGAATTCAAATTAGTTGTTTAGCAATTTTTGAGGACTTATCTAGTAATTAATCCTATTCCAAACTATCCAACCAACTTCACCATTTCAAAATACAAGTTTTGTACCAATTCATAGAATCAAATTTGCCAACTTTTTATTTAAGAAAATTGATTCAAAATTCCCCAAATAATGAACTTCCCAACATTTGAATCAATGACCTGGGGCAAATTAACAATTTGTAGAACTTGATATTAGATTCAAATTTGAAACTCACAATTTAACATATTTAACTAAATTTCACAATCCAACTTTGGTACTATGGTGATGTATACACTTTGCACTCGACAATTTGCATACACCAAACTTTTAACTGTTGAAGGATTTCTTGCTCCATAAAATAACAAAACACTTAAATGGATGTCTTTTGGTAACCTTGCAAGAAATGATATCACCACTCCTATGCAACATATACATGGTACAATTTGAATCATGAGTTGCTTATATGCCATGATGCTTGATGATTATGCATGATGATGACCATGATTAAAGTTTTATTAAGTGCTAAACATCTAGGATGTTACAATTTCTAGCAGGATGTCATGTGTACCATACGGAATGGGATGACATGAACTTTTCTGTTGTCCATGTTATATGCGATGATGGCTCTTTCCACCCCAACCCCAATAAAGAAAACTAAATTCCATTCTAGGTAAACTATAACCGCTGTGTAGCATGACTCAAAATCAAAGTAACCCATTTGTTTCTTAGTCTTTCCAAACAAATTATGCAGGCTAATAGTATGCTTCAATGTCCAATTATTATTAGTATCATAGTCTTTAAGGATCTAAATGGAAAGCTTGGACATATTGTGACCACCAACAGTATATTGACACAAGTGACCCTGAGCTTGATGGATGGAGCGTGAAAAACCACGTGGTCAATTAGGAATTTTCCTCCATATCCACATCAAGTATATGACATTAACCCTCACAGAACCCAATATAGTGTAGACAACCGTTAAGAAACACAGTTGCTGATTTTGATAATGTCCACTCAACCTCCTCACCCCATTTAGATTCCTTAAAGATCCATGCTGTAGTTTTAGATGAGTAGATGTCCACACCCACGCACTGACCATCCTCCTCCATATATTCAAACACATGGAAGTGCGAGGAGGGTATCGGATCGAACCCCAATCGAGCCTCACCAACAGAATGGATTCTAGGCGGCAATACCTTCAACTCCTGGGTTGCCGGATTGCAGATGACATATTGGTATCCATCATCCCTAAGGCACCAGCATAGGATGAGGCCGTTGCAGCAATCTAAGATAGCTACATTGTTGTTGGTGAAGGGCAAGAAGAACAAGGAGGGGTAAACATCGGTGATGCCGGTGAAGTTTCTTTGGCCGTAGATTCCATCGTAGAAGAAGCTAGCCATAGTCTGGGGCATCAACTTATGGTTGTACGAGATGAGGCATCTCTAGGAGCGATAGATACATTTACAGCAGAACAAGGAGCGGGTAGGGAGATGGCGAAGGACCTCGACAAAGACATCATCCATGAGGCTGGCCAATGCGTTCCTCTTGTTGGGGGTCTCCTCCTTTTCATCATGTGCATGCAGTAGGATGAGAGCTTGCTCAGTAATGAGATCACTGAGGAGGAAAATAATCCAACAAAGACCCATCAGTGAAGTCCACAACTCATACTAAAGTGCAACTTTAACAACCATTAACAATTTTCATGGTACGACCTTATCTAAATTTATAGCACCACATAGATATATATAACTCAAACTAGAGTAGCAGTTAATGGTGCAATAACCATTACAATTCCAGCTAAATCAAGTCTAACCATCACACTTACAATCACTACACGAGCTCATAGCTTCCATAGGAGACAGACAAAGATTAAGAGGACTACAATTACAATAGTTTTAAAGGACGAAGAGGGTGGAGCAGCTATTGGGTTTTGAAGATAGAAGTCATCATCATGAACTAAGGCTGGATTTGAGTTGGTTCTTAACTTGAAGGTAGCAATTCCTTCTTCATAGGAGTTGTACTTTTTATAACAAGAACCACAAAACCTATGAACTTGTCTATGGCAGTCAGGCTAGCTATAGTAAACTCCTGGCTCATGGCCATTGAACACAACATAGCAGAGATGACTCATCTCCAATCTGCACAACCTGAACAGGCTACCTTAGTTTTCACAAGTAGAATCTCAGTGAACAAGTAGTAGTGATCATCATTGGCATCAGTAGCAACATGTACAGCTTAGACATTAATTAGTGGCCTCAGTCACGTGAATGATGGACACAAAGCATCGATTTGGTTTCGATGCCTTCATCTTGTTTGGAACCAAATGGATAACTTGGTTGTCAACAATAAGAAGACACAGAAAGCAAACATATGAGCTGCATCCTAATACATCCAATAGCCATGTAGACATCATTGGCATAGAAATATGGCCTCAGATATGTTACAAGTTCAAAATACCATAAGGACTCACTGGTGGCACTGGAGCATATGAAACAGAAATGTAGAATCAAGCAAGCACTGGACAGAAAAAATAGTTTAAGGCAGAAGTGAAGGGCCTGTTTGTTTACCTAGATAGATCTACATGTGACACGCATAGGCAGAAAACCAACTAGTTCCACCTCCTAGTTCTTTTCATCATCATTGGCCTAACCAGATCTGAAACGCTACAATATTTCTTCTATACCTCATGTTCAAGCAAGGACCAAAACAGTGAAGCGAACAGGAAAAGGCGAGAAAGGAGACTTGCGGATCGGATTTGTTGCCTCTATTGCGGCACATGATGGACACGGACGCTAATGCCGCTGCGCTCCACTGGGAAGACCCACCGCCTACCCTCCAAAAGGAAGCCTGAGCCACCACAGCACACTGGGGATCCTCCGTTGCCGCTGTCGTCGCTGACGCCACCATCGCAAGTCCAATGGGCACAGATTTGTTTCCACTTGTAGGGGATAGGGATATATCCAATATATAAGTCAGCCTGTCCACACAAAGAACATATACGACTCCAAAGACATGTCAACACAACCAAGCATCTAGCGTAATGGTAAAGACAGTCTATTCCTTGCTCTGGGTCCCGGGTTCGACTCCTAGGTCTTATGGTTTTTTAGTTTGAATTTATTAAACCCTAGCGGCAACAAGTGACATGCAAGCCATCGGGTCCCATAGGTCGGATGGAGATGGAGAAATGTCCTATAGGTACACGTGACATGTAAGCCGTCGGATCCCAAAGGTCGGATGGTCCCATAGGTACACGTGACACACAAACCGTTGGGTCCCATAGGTTGGATGGAGATGGAGAAAGGTGCCTTTGGGTCCCACAAGTCGGATGGAAAAGGGTCCACAAGCACAAGTGACACGCAAGCCGTCAGGTCCCGCAGGTCGGATGGACATAGAGATAGGCCCCATAGGTTCGGGTCCCATAGGTCGGATGGAGAAAGGGTCCCATAGGTATACGTCGCATGGAGAAAGGACCGAGCAGAGACTTTTATGACGATCTGCAAGCGTCACGGATGACTAACTATAGGTCCCACAGGTACACATCGAATGGAGAAGGTACCGTGCGCCATCATTACAGATCGAATATTGTTTATCATAGATCAGTAATTAATTCAATGACGAAGTCCTGTTCGTCACAGTTCTGAATAAGATCGTCACAGACGAGCAGAAACAGTCGCGCGAGTGATCTATGATGAAATATTGTGCTGTTCTATGATGTTTTTTGTGACGATACCCGATTTCATCATAGATAAGGTGGGGTTCGAGGTTCGTCATGATGATCTACGACGAAACCGAAATTTTCGTTATAAAAATGATTTTTTATGACGGTTTTGAATTCGTCATTAAAATTTTTGTTATAAAAATAGATATTTCTAGTAGTTGCTGCTCTTGTACTAGTGTAGCTTGTAGTTAGTGTTTACCTTTTGCTTAGTAATATGTGTAGGAACTCCCTTGTGCTTGCTTGTGTTCTAGTTGATTAGGTTGTGTGACCTTGCACTAGATTTGTTTAGGTGAGCTCTCACTAGCTCGACACTCTAGTTGTTATCTTGTTTAGTATCTTTGTAGGGTGCTTGTAAACATAAATAGATGGGTGAAGTGGTGGCTAGACCATTGATACACGGTATAAACATAGCCTGAAATAGCTTGAAATAAATAATAATTGTTCTAATTGAACCTTCTACTCATAATTGACCATTGGTACACGGTATAAACATAGCCTTAATGAATTAACTGACTTCTTTTACTTATTAAAATACAATAAAAATAAAAATAAAATCAGATCTATAGCACTCTAAGGTCCAAAGTATAGTTTAAATTAAAGTAAAAATGTTTTATATATACTTAAATCGTATAAATAGGGGTAAATGGGTCTCTAATGTTTCATAGAAATTGTTTTTTACGTCAGAAATAGAAGAAACTGATTATGTCCGAGATAAAGAAAAGAAAGAGATGAAATGTGATTTATAGTCTTTTAAGCCAACATCAAAGTTATTTATTTGTTTAAGTCAGCATCAATGTCGGGCACTGGTATTTTAATTTTTTCACTTCTTCTATATTTTAGGTACTTGATTTTTTTTTGTTGTTCAGTCAATAGGCAATTTTGTCGTTATGTCTATAGAAAAAATTGTAAATTGTCTCTTATGAGTTATCCTTTTAATTGTATAGTTAATGTATAACTTGTTGTCTAAAATTATCTAAAAATTCAAACACCTAAAATATAGCAACTCAGTTTTTTTACACTCGGCGGACGGACCCGTATTTAAATCCTGGCTTTGCCCTTGTTCATGCTAAAAGTTAAGTACATGGCATGGTCACCGCTTACTACTTCTTGTGACCGTATAGGAATTGTGTGATCCCTGTTCGTTTAAATTTATCAGTCTGGTTTATCAGCTATGGAACAGTATTTTTCTCTCATAATAAATCCGCTTCAGCCGATTTATCAACCGCAAAAACCATCAGCCGAAAAGCTAAACCAATTTTTATTGCATCAAATTTGAGAACCCTTTTATACTTACCATATGTCATGTATGAATGATAAGCTGAGTAACATATTGTGACCAGGTAATCTGATAGATTTGGTGTGCCTTGTGATGACGGGTAGCTAGTAAGAAGCTTAGTCGTGTACATTATGACTGTTCATCGGTTGATTTGGCCAAATATGATAAGGGCATTTACAACAGAGAGACAACTGCTGTCTGTAAGTTCTTGGAATTTACAACATAGACGGCTAAACAGACAGCTTGTACAACCCATAGATACCTACTATTTATTTAGCTGTCTATAAATCGTTTAATGCTTGTATGTAGGCATGATCAATCATGAATATCATTTATATATACTATTATGTTGCTAATTGAAACAAAACAAATACTTGAAAATAAATCATATATATTGTATATATAATGTAATATAATATATTTCATAAATCAAATATAGCATCAAGAGATGGATGGTTCACGTTTGTTAGCTGCATAGGGTACGTATAATTGTATTCTATGTGTATTTCTTCTTTTATTTTGCTATAGGAAAACAGCAAAGGTGACATGGGTGTGGCCTTGCTTGTCCATTACACAACATGACAGAGCGAGCATACAGCAACGAAGAAAGAAGTCGCGCGCGCCGAGCTACTTCCGCCAGGTTTGGCCACAGCTGGATCCCCGCGCACGCCACGTGGAGAAAACATCCCTCGGAGCATGCGCCGCTGCCGTCACCTCACGAGACGCCGGCTTCACTCTCTTGTTTCATTCAATGCCGTCAGAGAGGGTGTTCTTTGCAAATATATACTGCGTTGTAGACGGCACTCCGACGTCCGTTGTACGTGTCCTAATGTGCTTGAGAGTGGGTGGTGGCCTTGTGCTGGTGTGTGGAAAAAGATGTACACTTCTTGCATGTTTGATATTTATCGTTTCGAAATGTGGTACTTTCTGTTATGAGTGAACTCTTACTTTTTTTTTGGCTTCTCAATGTAGATAGAGTGACTCGTGGAATATGAGTTCACACCTCACGTTATACAAATTGTTGCTAATGTGTTCGAACCTATTATAGATAGAATAAGTCGGATGGTCGTTTTCATTGTGCACAAAATGTCTTCCATGCAATTTTAGCATCTTATATTACTATTAAGTGGTATAATTTACCATAATAAATGGTAGATTTATTTAAGCCCAACTTGGCTAACAATGAGCTGGACAGGATCTGCTAACGTAAATTTCATTTATTTTTTGCCTTGTACTTCGTAGGATGACTTTCTATAAGAGCATCTTCAATAGTACCTAAAACACTCTCCCAATTTAGGATTTTAGCACGATAGAAAAAAAAAATCATCTCCAACAAACCCTTATCCTATCTTCCAATCTTTTAGCATTTGGGATAAAACCCTTCATTGCGCGAAAGATACGCGGGCCGGAAGTCAAGCATATCCCCTCCGGTCGATCTAAACGCGTGTATGGTGTGGCCAATCTAAAGGTGGAAGGACGGAAAAAGAATAAAGAATAGTAAAGGGTTGCTGATGCAAATGTATGAGAGAGAAATAATTTATAAAAGTGATTAGGATAATTTAGAAATAATATAGGATTCATGATGTAAAATTTTATTTTTATTTTAGGAGTGGATTATTAGAAATTATTAAAGATGATCTTATTTATTCCTCCTAATACTTTTTTAAGAATTGAAAAACAACGTATTTTTGGGAAAATAAAATATGATACTCTCGGAGATGCTCGTAAGCTAATGGAAAATCGATGTGATACGTCCACGGATAACGACATCCTCTGGAACTCTTCTGTGTGAACTGGATCTCAGTCGAGACCCTATAAAAACGCGCGGTGCCGGACCAGAAACGCTCTAAGAATCCTCTCCGTCAAACAGAAGCGGGTACCTCGCACCGCACAGAGTTGTTGCACGCGCGCCGAGTCAAGCACGGCGATCATCGTCGACGCAAGCACCGGCGGCGCCGCGCGGCCACTATGGAGCAGTACGCGGAGACGGCCAGAGAGAGGACGCAGGAGGACAAGACCAAGAACGTCAACGACTGGCTCCCGATCACTTCGTCCCGCACGGCCAAATGGTACTACTCGGCCTTCCACAACGTCACGGCCATGGTCGGCGCTGGCGTGCTCGGCCTCCCCTTCGCCATGTCGCAGCTCGGATGGTACGTACGTGCACACGCATATACTCCGATCCAAATTCGGTGTTAAACACGACACGACGGGTATGGTATGGATGCGCAGGGGCCTCGGCACGGTGGTGATCGTGATGTCGTTCGTGATCACACTGTACACACTGTGGCAGATGGTGGAGATGCACGAGATGATCCCCGGCAAGCGCTTCGACCGCTACCACGAGCTCGGGCAGCACGCGTTCGGCGAGCGGCTTGGGCTCTGGATCATCGTGCCGCAGCAGCTCATCGTCGAGGTCGGCACCGACATCGTGTACATGGTCACCGGCGGGCAGTGCCTGCGCAAGTTCCACGACCTCGTCTGCAGGGGCCGCTGCAAGGACATCCGCCTCACCTACTGGATCATCATCTTCGGCTCCGTCCACTTCCCGCTCTCCCAGTTCCCCAACTTCAACTCCATCTCAGCCGTGTCCGCCGCCGCGGCGGTCATGTCGCTCACCTACTCCATGATCGCCTTCGTCACGTCGGTGGTCAAGGGCGCCGAGGAGGCCACGGCCGGCGCCACCGACTACGGGCTCAGGGCGAACACTACGTCAGGTCGGGTGTTCGGCGTGCTCAACGGCCTCGGAGCCGTGGCGTTCGCGTACGCGGGTCACAACGTGGTGCTGGAGATCCAGGCCACCATCCCGTCCACCCCGGAGAAGCCGTCCAAGAAGCCCATGTGGCTCGGCGTCGTCGTGGCCTACGCCATCGTCGCGCTCTGCTACTTCTGCGTCGCCTTCGCCGGGTACTACGCCTTCGGCAACTCCGTGGAGCCCAACGTGCTCATCTCCCTCGAAAAGCCGCGGTGGCTCATCGCCGCCGCCAACCTCATGGTCGTCGTCCACGTCGTCGGCAGCTACCAGGTGTACGTCATGCCGGTGTTCGACATGATCGAGACCGTGCTCGTCAAGAAGCACGAGTTCACCCCGGGGATCCGCCTGCGCTTGATCGCTCGCTCCGCCTATGTCGGTGAGTCACATGAATGATTCCATTGGCATCTTGCATTGATCGACATGGACGGCGAAAATTAGACATCCCTGCCTTCCACGTGTATGCAGCGGCGACCATGTTTGTGGGCATGACCTTCCCGTTCTTCGACGGCCTTCTCGGCTTCTTCGGCGGCTTCGGGTTCGCTCCCACCACATACTATGTATGTACTGTACTGTACCACATCAAGCAAATAAGCTTTCACTCTACGTTCTTGATTGTTAACTGGAATACACGCGGGGATCGATCGACGTGATCTAGATGTTTTACTCATCAGATTCCATGATGTGCAGATCCCTTGCATCATCTGGCTCATGCTGCGCAAGCCGAAGAAGTACAGCCAATCATGGTTCATCAACATTGTAAGTTCGGTTCACTGATTGCTCATTTCTTGAGATCTGTTCATGTTCTTACGATGCTCGATGGCTGTGTTTTTTGTTAATTTGGGCAGATCTGTATCGTGATCGGAGTGCTGCTGACGCTCATCTCCCCCATTGGAGGCTTGCGGCAGATCATTCTTGACGCAAAGAGCTTCAAGCTGTACTCTTGAGCATCCAAGCATCCAGAACCAGAACTTAGGAACAGAGATGAGAGGTTACTTTTGTCTCGTTTTTGTTTTATCTGATGATGAGACGCAATCTATTAGTTTCGAGTTTTCAGTATTATGTCATCATTGCCATCTATATTTTTTTCTTGAATATGCAAGAGCATTGTGTATCTTTGTATTAAGAAGATAGAAGTTTAAAAATACAAAAGAGACCGTTCCCGGCCCGACTGATATCTCCAGAGGCTACGTTTTGGCTATGACATCCATGGGATCCATTGGGATCAACCTAAACTATGTGCGGGCCTATGGCACCATGGCCGAAGACCAGCGAGCTGCTCCACCAGTCATTGCCTTGGATGCTGGGAACAACTCATCGAGAGCCTCAATGTTTGCTGCCGAAAGGTTGCCCTTGAAGTAGGAGTCGTACGAGCGCTTGGCCGCAGAGGAACTCGGTGCTAAAGGTGCCATGAACCCCATCTTCTTCATGAGCAGAACTTCACCGCGTTTGGACGCCGGGATGTGGTCCATCTGCTGAGTAGCAATCCGCCTGCTCCCAAGGGGCAAGGTCCGCTTTGGCGTCGGCTTCTGCTTGGGCGGGGTATTGATGAGAGGTGGCAGCCTCGTTACCTAGACCTCCTCGATGAACCTAGCCAGTCGCTTGGCGGCCTCCCTCGGTGTGGGCATGTCCTCGGTGCTGGGCTCAGTTGTTGCACCGCCCGTTGCCATGCCGTCGGCCGCCTCATCTTGCGGTCCGGCCACCATGCAATCAGCCGAAAGCATAGCCATGGAGTGTGCCTTCGTTGGGGTGGAAGGTGGGACCTCCATCCCACATTGGTCGATAGTTATGCCAGCATGATCGACTTGGTTGGAGGTCACCTCCACCGGATCGACCTCCACCTCCGTGATTGTGGGCTCACAGAGCAGCACTGCCTCTAGAATCATGGGATCCGAGGCGGGGTGTCGTCCAGCGTCCTGGCCACAACTAGGAAGCATTGCGGAGGTGGGCGCGAAGTTGTATGGGTCCCACAGGTCAGGGACCGTAGGAGGTGCTGTCGATTTGTCCGCCATTGTGACCGCTGCCACCGATGTCTGCACGACGGCCGAAGGCGAAGAGGCTGGAGGGGTTGTGCTGCTCGCCTGTGAGCTCGGCTGCGTGGCAGGGCTGCCCGGAGCCCGATTTACCCTGATAGAGCGACGCTGGCCAGAGTCCGCAACACCAATCCCGCCATTCCCTAGTGAGCAGAGCACCTGCAGTCTCTAGCAAGGTGCTCGAACCCTCGGCCACGAAAACCTTGCCGCGGCAGGCGACAGGTAGCTATGTGGTGGGTGAAGAACATCAAGCAGTTCAGGCAGCAGTCGCGCAATGGCTCTGGGATGCCGCGCTGGCGTGGCCACATGCTTCTGTGACGCGAGTGCCTGGTGGCGGGTCTGCTTGTTGGGGCAGCATCTCCCTCCATCCCTCAGAGTCTGGTGGTGAGTAGTGTCGCTGTCTTCATGGCGGCACACGTGCGCCCAAGCATCGGTGGACCGGGATGCGCGCAGCAGCGTGGCTACATTCACCAAGTCGCTGGTAGGCTAGGACGTGTGTGGCAGCGCCACGGCCCACTGTGCCGCGGTCGCCCAGTCCGAGCGCAACGGTGGCACGAGCATGCCCATCCCATAGTGCTGCGCATTGTAGTTTCCTCCTACGCCTGCTCTTGTGCCTGTGCCATGGTGCACCTTGGATCTCGCCAGAAGCCTTCGCCGACAGCTTGACCTCAGCGTGGGTGGCCGATAGGCAGCGGACCACCCGTACTGGGGAGCTCTGGCGGACGATGTCTGCATAGGAGCACGGGGTGGTAGTGACATCGAGGTCTGAGTCGGTGGCAGGCTCATGAGGAGGGGCACGCTCACTGTTGCCCACACGGCATCCCAAGTGCTGTGATGCCAGAGCGCATCTATGCTCCGGAGCTTGCTCATCATGGCGCATAGGCTGCCTAGGCCTCCACCGTTGCTTCCCCCTCTTGCGCTTTGATGGGAGTTGAAGTTACCCGCCTCCACGGCCTCCGGCGGCTGCTCCTCGATGACACAGGTGTGTGGCTGGGAACTAGTCCCTGCCTCTAGGCCTGCCTGTGCTAGAGAGCCCTGGCGTACGGCATCGAGGTAGGACCCCTAAGATGGCTGCATGGACTTGGTGTCATTGTCGGTGTTGGTGTCAATGTTGTAGACAGAGATGTCGGACTCCTCGGCCCACCTCATGGCCTTGGAGAGCCCTGGGGTCCTAGTGGGGAAGAAAGGGGTGGCGTTGGGGGAGAGTGTCGACATAACATCATCAGCAGTCCTCCGAGGGGTATCCCACGTAGGTAGATTGATCGGCAGAGAAGCATGTGATCAAGAACAAGAAGGCAACAGAGACACACGAGTTAGACAGGTTCAGGCCGTCAATATGACGTAATATCCTACTTTTGTGGTCTGCTGGTTTGTATTAGCTATCGTATGATATTGCGTGAGTTTGGAGAGGGTCCTTGCCTGCCTTATATAGTCCGAGGGGCAGGGTTACAAGTCGGTTAGATCTGAGAGATAACCGGAAAATAATAACAGATTATAGGAATCTTGGGATCATACGTATCCTAACAGATCTCGTAGTATCTTTAGGATATCTTCCTGGTGTCTTGTGGGAGGCGCCGAGCAGAGTCGTGCCCCGCAAGGTTTCCTCTTGTGGGCTAGACCGCCCCTAGGGACGTAGCCCATGTGGTCTGCCATGGGTATCTGGGGTCGTACCACCCACAGCTAGTCCCCAAGTGCCTTGTACCCGTTGTGCAACACCGTCTTGAGCTTGTCCGAGCAGGTGCGAACAAAGTCGAGAAGTCAAACTCATGGTCTGACCACTATGATGAGTTGCCAAGCAGTTGTGAGCAGTTGCCGAGCACCGTGAACTGTAGTTGAGCAGCATGAACCATAGCCAAGCAGCGTGAACCGTAGATGAGCAATATAACCCAAGTACGGCTTGCCATAAGGGTGTAAGGAGCTTAAGTTCAGAATCGAAAATTTCTTCGCAGTGGACCAAGTGTGCCCACTTAGAGTCCGACCATGAGAAAAGGAGATAATCTTCTTTAGTTTCAAGAGGTGCGAAGTCTTCTAGAATAAAGCAAACACATTCACCGCGAGGTGAAGTGTGCCCACTTAGTCCCTGAGCCTGACAGTAGATGACGTAGTCATCTAGTGCCAGGGTCCAAAGTAGAAGAAAAATAGAAGACCAGCCGAGCAGGCAGCCAGTCCCTAGGTGTAACCCTGAAATAAGAAAAAGCACATTCACCACGAGGTGAAGTGTGCCCACTTAGTCCCCGAGCCTGACAGTAGGTAACATAGTCACGTGGTGCTAGGGTCAGAAAGTAGAAGACCAGCCGAGCAGTTAGCCAGTCCCTGAGGGTAGCCTTGAGATGAGAACAAGCACATTCACTACAAGGTGAAGTGTGCCCACTTAGTCCCCGAGCCTGATAGTAGGTGACGTAGTCATGTGGTGCCAGGGTCAGAAACATCAATCAACTTGGAAAAAATAGAACCGTGGAGAAAACACCAGAGCAATGGCTGTACAGTAGTGATTACGGAGCCGTAATGGTTGTCGGAGATGTCGGCGAATATTCGTCGAGCCGTAACAAATTGTGGAAATAAATCAGCAATACAGGCCAGGGCTACACGAAGGCCCAGGTAACAGCCCACCTTCAGTTGCGGGGAATTTGGAGAAACGCAAATCGTGGGAACGGTTTCCCAAAAACCCTCGAATGTGAAGAGGTGGGGGAGTGCTTTATAACTGTGCCGCCGCACCCCACGCTCATACCTTTGCCCCTTTGCCATTTCGTCTTCCTCCTCTGCCATCGCATTTCCAGATTCACATCCACACATGCATCCACCACCAATCTCAAACCAGATCTAAGAAATGGCGCTGAAGAAGGGAGCTGTGAAGCCAAAGAAGGCGGCCGCCAGAGCCAGCCACGATGAGGAATGGGTTGCGTCGAAGATGGGGAAGGTGGAGCTCAATAGGATGGTGGCGGCGGGTGTTCTTCCAGACCGTGTCATCGCTAGATGGTGGCCAGCCAGCGGTGAGCCCTTCCCGATGCCTAACACTGATGAAGCTGTAGTCTTTGAGGATTATTTCTAGCGTGGGTTGGGGTTCCCTGTTCATCCTTTTCCTGCAGGATCTGCTGGAGTTCTGGACAATTAGTTTGTGCAATCTCCACCCAAACACCATATTACACATCTCGATCTTTATCCATTTCTGTGAGATGTATCTGGGGTTCTACCGCACTTCAACCTCTTCAGACACCTATTCTGGTTGAAGAAGAAGGGCGGCGGTGGTTCCAAGGTGGTCGGTGGCGTATATCTACAGCTCCGGGATGGGATGGCTAGTGAATACATTAATGTACCGCTGAACACTTCTCTAAAAAGGGTGGAACTCTAGGTGGTTCTACATGAAGCAGAGCCACCCTGCAATCCGCTGCGACGTCCACCACATCCTGGAGAGCCAGAAGAGCTGGTCGAAGAAACCGAACAACGCTGACATGGAGCATGTGAGGGAGCTCTTTGACTTAATTCAAGGCATGGAGATTAATGGTGAACTGGTGGGTGAGCTTCATAGTGTGCCACATCCAGCCCTGCAAGGAGAGGGCCCACCCGGGCTTTGACTTCAGGGGAGATGACGATGGGACCCGGGAGAGGACGGAGCGACTGATGAGGAAAGATGTGCTAGAGCAGGCCGCAGAGCTATTCGCTCCCAACGCCTCATTCAGCATGTCAAGGCAAATGAGGGCCTTCAACTGTATAAATCCACCTCCTCAGGTAACCATCTCAATTGTTCTATTGATGTTGCTTTGTATCCATGATTGTTGTCGAGCAGTGAACTAATTCACTTATGCAAAGATCCATTCCCAGGAAAGAGCGGTGTACTTCTTGGGCGTCCCGAGGAGCGATTGGCCGAAACATGTAGATTCCCGGCCACAACCATAGCCGGAGGAGGAAACCATCAGTGTCTCATCAGAGAGTCCATCCCCAGTGTCAGAGAAAATCTAGGGGAAGAGGGCAGCGGCAGATGGGCTAGCCCAGAAGAAGAGGAAGACAGCGGCCGCCGCTCCCCTCAAATGGGGTGGCATTTTCGCTTGGTGGCAACTAGACCACTCGAACGCGAAGGACCACGGTGTTTGAGTGGTCGAATGACGATGAAATTCTGGTGGCTCCTCCACCGAGCACTAAAGCACCTCCACACATCACACACATGGAGTAACAAACGAAGAGAGGCGAAGAAGTCCCCGAGCAGCGGGCGAGGGGAGTCCCCGCGTAGTAGGCAATGGGAGCCCCCGAGCAGCAGGCGGAGGAAGTCCTAGAGCGGCGGGCGGAGCAGAGGCCAACGGTGGAGGAGGCGGGACCTCCACCCCGGAGCACGGGAGTCAACCCCATGACCGCACCTAGGGGCTCGAGTACAAAGCACCGGTTCAAGAAATTATATCGGCAGACCAAGCTATAAGTATCCTTGCCTTGGAGTTACTTTGCTGTCATTCCTTATTTGGCGCTCGACGATCTGATCTGATGTAGTGCGAAACATGCGAAGGATCTGACCCGCTAGTCCAGACTATCGAACAGCCGAGGGTTGATCCTGGGGTGGAGGTAACATCGACAGCTCCTATCCCGGAGTCCCCGAGTGCTCGACAGCCGAAGGAGGAGTCAACCGCCGCTACTGGCAGACCTGGCGATGATGAACGGGTGGCATTGACAGCGGACGAGTCGGCGGTAGTGCCCGAGGCAACGGCAGGAACCGCCAGGTCTTCGAGAGCAGAGGCTGGAGTTACCGGTGATACACCAGAGTCTGGGGCGGCGAAACCAGCAGTGCCTGAGGAGCAAACGATGCCTCCTAAGGCATCACAGGGCATGGTCGGACCCACTGTTCGGCCACAGAGCCCCCTGGTGGTGCTTCGAGCTACGGCAGAGGAGGATGAGGTGGAAGAGATCGAGTGTGCTGAACCTCGACCCCAATCTATCTGAATCCTCTACAAGCACAGTGACAAGGTGGTGGTTATTGAGGAGGAAGACACCACCAGGGAGATGAGGAGATTGAAGACCGCCCTTGCCGGAGTGGTGAAACAAATCAAGGTTAGTATTGCATCTGGAATGCTTGTCTATGACGTTGGAGATCGGAGTTCATCATTATCATTGTGCATTTGCAGGGGATAACTCGGACTGCAGAGCAGCGGCACTAGTTGATAAAGAGGATGGAGGCCCTCGTCGAGAAGAACGAAAAACTCAGAGAGGCGATGAACCTATTGGAGAGAAACATCTAGAGGGCCCGGCACGAGCAAGATATTGTTGAGTCCAACGCGCGGGACCTAGAATACCAGAAGGGGGTCCTGTCCGAACAGCTGTCGGCTACATTCGAGCAGCTGCGGTGCAAGTCTGAAGAGTTGGCGAGTGCCTCCACGCAACTAGAATAGAAAATCCGAGCAGCTCAAAAGTGTATCCGAGCAGAAAGCATGTATGGTATATCAGCGAATATGCTTTGTGTTGCTGAACAACCATATTTTTAGTGATGACTGTTGTGCTTGTAGAGCAAGACGCAAAGCTCGGCTAGCTGTGCCAGGCCCTCGAACAACTCCAAGAGGAGAAGACGAAGGAGACAGGGCGAGCAGACAAACTAGCCGAGGAGCTGAACGGTGAGTACTCCCTGGTCGGAATTACTGCTGAAGTAGTTTCCTTCCTTGATGGAACTTTGTAATGCTTGCAGACTACCGTCGGAGGGTCATGGCATAGTTCGATGTGCTGGAGTAGGATGCCCGGACCCAGAGGGACAAGTTTGACGCCGTAGTTGCCGAAGTCAAACTAGTGCTTGACTTCGTCGACCTGGAGGTGGCTCCTCAGCCTAACAGCAGGCCGCCGCGCCCGGGCATCATCATCGAAAGGTGCAAGATGGCGTGGGAGAGCTTCAAGAGCTTCAACTGCGATGCTATTGTTACCGGCATTACTCATGCCCTTGCGGTGGTTCGGTCCCACTATCAATCCATTGACCTTTAGGCGATAGGGGCTGGATTCGCCGAAGGGATGGGCGAGGCGGAGACCCAACAGCTGGAGGATGAGGTGGAGGACGCGGCGAAAAAGCTGGCCGGCGACATTGACCTATTTGGTGAGATGGACGGCGATGGCGAAGCTTGGTGATCTGCTTAGAGATTATCATCTATAACATCTGGACAATATAGTTAGAATGCGCGAAAGCGCAAAAACATTTATGTATGTGTATAAATGTTATGAAGTGCATGTTTATGCGACTTGTTCATATTTGCGGTGAAAAATCATTGTAGTGACAACCCAATGCAATTATACGTAGTATAAGTAGCAGCCGAGCAGTTAGTTTGTTACTGAACTCTTTGGCTTCAGCTAGCCCATAGTCCATAATGTCGAGCGCGGAGCCCGTGGACGTGTAGGAGGAACATGCGTCACCAAGGAACCGTAGCTGACCACCCATAATGCAGAGCACGGAGCCCATAGCATGTGTAGGGAGAGATCGGAAAGTGGGTCTTCTCCATAGAGCACAGAGCGGAACGTGTGCGGCTCGGCGGTTGGCGAAATAACTTGGAGATAAACGGAGTATAAGAGGCATTCGAGCAGTTAGTTTTTTACTAAGCTCTCGGCCTTGGCTAGCCCATAGTCCATAACATTGAGCGCGGAGCCCGTGCACTTGTAGGAGGAACAGGCGTGACCAAGGAACCATAGCCGACCACCCATAACATAGAGCGCGGAGCCCATAGCACGTGTAGGGAGAGATCAGAGACTGGGTCTTTTCCATAGAGAACAGAGCAAAACATATGCCGCTCGCTGATCGGCAAAATATCTTGGAGATTTGGAGAAAAGCCTTCAGCGATTTGGAGAAACATGTTTTGGTGAAATACGTTGATGATTTGGAGAAAACATGTTCGATGATTTGGAGAAAACGTGTTCGGCGAAAATGTTGGAGATTTGGAGAAACATGGTCGGCGATTGGGAGAAAACGTGT
Organism: Miscanthus floridulus; assembly: GCF_019320115.1. Classification (NCBI taxonomy): domain Eukaryota; kingdom Viridiplantae; phylum Streptophyta; class Magnoliopsida; order Poales; family Poaceae; genus Miscanthus; species Miscanthus floridulus. The sequence continues at coordinate 44,435,889 of NC_089596.1, forward strand.
TCAGCATTTTGGAGAAAACATGTTCGGCGTTTTGGAGAAAATGTGTTTGGCGAAAATGTTGGAGATTTGGAGAAACGTGGTCGGCGATTGGGAGAAAAACCGTTTGGCGAAAACATTGGAGATTTGGAGAAACGTGGGTGGCGCAGTTATGACGGTTTCGTATTGGAGTTTGTCATGGAGTAGCCAAAAGCTCGGCGACCGTAAGTGGAGATTAAACCATAATGGATAAATAATGAAGGCAAATTATGGAGACCAAAACTTTTATTCATCATGAAATGGAGAGTACATATATGGAGCGTTTCAAGGATAGAAACGTATAAGGTGCTCGATGTGCCATGAATTGGGGACATCGATTCCGTCTAAGTCACATAGGCGATAAGACCCTGGTCTGGTAACCTCTTTGATGATGTAAGGCCCTTCCCATGGGGAGGAGAGCTTGTGCGTCCCTTCGGTTTGTTGTTTTTTGCGGAGAATGAGGTCGCCGACAGCAAATGAACGACCTTTTATGTTGTAGTTGTAGTACCTCCACAAGCCTTCTAGATATTTTGCTATGCGGACGCAAGTGATTCGGCATTCTTCCTCAGCCCTATCGATGTCCTCTGTCCGAACAGCTACGACTTGCTCTTCATCATAATTTTCTACCTTAGGTGCTCGAAAGGCAATATCCGCTGGTAGTATGGCTTCTGAGCCGTAAACCAATAAATATGGAGACACACTGGTGCTGTGACTAGCTTGAGTGTGCAGTCCCCAGACTATAGCTGGTAGCTCCTTGAGCCATCTGCCCTGATGCTTTTCTTCTTTCTGATATAGCCTCTTTTTGAGGGCATCAAGGATCATGCCATTCGCCTGTACGACCTAGCCGTTGGCTCTAGGGTGGACAACGGAGATGTATTTGATGGAGATGCACCGGTCTTCATAGAAGTCCCAAAAGTGGTGGCCAGTAAACGTAGTTTCGAGGTTGGTGATGATGCTATTCGGGAGACCAAATCTGTGGATGATATCTTCGAAGAGCTTGACTGCTTTCTTTGCAGTAGTAGATATGAGCGGTTTATACTCGATCCACTTGGAGAACTTCTCGATGGTGACGTATATGTACCGGAAACCACCTGGCAATAGCTTGAAAGGCCCAATCATATCTAGTCCCTAGCATGCGAAGGGCCAGGAAGCTGGGATGGTCTGCAGCTCTTGTGCCGACACGTGTATCTGCTTGGCAAAAAATTGGCATCCTTCACAACATCGGACGAGGTCTTCTACATCGGAGATGGCCGTGTGCCTGTATAAACTAGCTCAGAAAGCTTTGCCTTCTAGTGTTCTTGAGGCCACGTGGTTGCCATAGGAACCAGAGTGAATTTTGAGAAGTAGCTTGATTTCGTCTTCTTGCGTGATGCATTTTTGCAGTATCCCTTCCTTGGCACTTTCCTCATCAAGTTGCCGTCCACCAGCACGTATTGCTTGCTTCGACGTATTAGGCGTTCGATTTTAGTCTTATCAGTGGGTACTTCAGCGCTGGAGAGGTACTTGATGAACTGTTCCCTCCAATCGGTGATCGGTGAAGGTACCATAAGTACCAACTGCTCGGCAGGATGAACTTCCTAAATTTCCTTATCTTCCTTAATGGATGGCGCCAAAAGATCTTGAATGAAAACCCCCGATGGAATCATAGCGCGAGAGGAGCCTAGCTTGGATAGGTGATCGATGAGCTAATTTTGATCAGGTACCACATGGTGGTACTCGATACCGTAAAACTTCCCTTCAATCTTCCTGATTTCAGCGCAATATGCATCCATCTTCTCACTGGAGCAGGACCAATCTTTGTTGAGCTAGTTGATGACTAGCATGGAGTCCCCATATACCATGAGGCATTTGACGCCGAGCTCAATGGCTATACGGAGTTTGTGGAGGCATGCTTCATATCGGTGGCATTGTTAGAGGTTGGAAAGTGTATCCAGAGAACGTATCGGAGCTTATCCTTAGTCGGCGTAATGAACAGAATACCCACACCAGCACCGTTAATGTTAAGGGCACCGTTGAAGTACATCACCTAGTGCTCGGGGTAGGTGGCGGTGATGGGCTCTTGGATCTTGGTCCACTCAGCGATGAAATCAGCAAGCGCTTGAGACTTCATGGTAGGCCTACTTCTGAATTCAATGGAGTAAGTGCTGAGCTCGACAACCCACTTGATGATATGGCCGCTGGCCTCTTTGTTGCGGAGGATGTCCCCCAGAGGGAACTTAGTGACCACGGCGATCTTGTAATACTTGAAGTAGTGGCGGAGCTAGCGCGACATAATCATAACGACGTATAGCAGCTTCTGGACCTAAGGATAATGAGTCTTGGGCTCATTAAGAACCTCGCTGATGAAATATACCATACATTGCCCCTTATAGGCATGCCCGGCCTCCTCACATTCGACCATAATGGTTGTGCTAACGACGCGAGAAGTAGCGGCGATATAGATCAGGAGAGTTTTGTTTGGTTGTGGCGCCATCATGATCGGAGGCTTTGTTAGGAACAACTTAAGCTGCTCGAAGGTTGGTTCTGCCTCTTCCGACCAGGAAAAGCGCTCGAAGGCCTTGAGGAGTTTGAAGAATGGTAGCCCTTTTTCGCCAAAATGCGATATGAAGCGGCTTAAAGCAGCCATGCAGCCTATAAGCTTCTGTATATCCTTGACGCATGTTGGCCATTTCATGTTGGTGATGGCGGAGACCTTGTTAGGATTGGGCTCAATGCCTCGTGCGCTAACAACGTAGCCCAAGAGTATACCAGATGGAACTCCAAAGATGCACTTTGAAGGGTTTAGCTTCCATTGGTACCTTTTAAGGTTGGCGAACATTTCCTCGAGGTCAGCGATAAGATCATCGGTGGTATTGGACTTGACGACCACATCGTCGATGTAAGCTTTGATGTTGCGGTCGATCTGCTGATCGAGGCATATTTGGATAGCCCTTTGATAAGTCGCCCCGGCGTTCTTAGGTCCAAAGGACATGGTGGTGTAGCAGTATGCATCGAAGGGCATGATGAACGACATCTTGATCTGGTCTTCTTCCTTGAGAGAGATCTGGTGATAGCCAGAGTAATAGTCAAGGAAAGAGAACAGTTCATAGTCGATGGTGGAGTCTACAACCTCGTCTATCCGAGGTAGACTGAAGGGGTCTTTAGGGAAGTGTTTGTTAAGATTAGTGCAATCAATGCACATTCTCCATTCTTTATTCTTTTTTCGAACGAGAATAGGGTTTGCTAATCACATAGGATGATACACTTCTTTTATGAATCTGGCAGCTAAAAGCTGTTTTATTTCTACACTAATAGCCTCCTTCTTGTCTGGTGCAAATCGGCGGAGTTTCTGCTTGATCGGTTTGGTGGTCGGCGTGACATTGAAGGAGTGCTCTATCTTCTCTCGTGGTACCCCCGGCATGTCTGCAGGTTTCCAAGCAAACATGTCGGTGTTGGCACATAGGAAGGAGATGAGTGCGCTTTCCTATTTGGGGTCAAGGTGAGCCCCAATCTTCATGGTCTTGGAGGGGTCGTCGAGGCCAAGGTCGGCCTCCTTCATTTCCTTGGATTTGGCGGAGGTGCGAGGAGGCTCTAGCTCTGGGATCTCCATGTCGTAGGTGGGCACCGTCTTGGCTTCGGTGACCACGCTAGCCATCTGGATGGAGAGGTCTGTGGCTTCGACGAGGGCAAGACTCTCTATCTTGTAGGCATAGGCGATGGAGAGGTTGGCCCACAGGGCCAGGACTCCTACAGGCGAGGGCATCTTCAACACTAGATACGCGTAGTGCGGCATAACCATGAACTTGGCCAGAGTTGGCCGACCAAGTATGGCATGGTAGGCGGTGTTGAAGTCAACGACGTAGAAGTTGATGTGCTCGATGCGGTAGTTGCTTGTCGTGCTAAACTGTACTGGTAGGGTAATCTCTCCAAGCGGTTTGGAGGCCCTGCCAGGTACCACACCCCAAAAGGAGGAGTCGAAGGGTGTGAGATCTGCTAACCCGAGGCCTAGCTCCTTTAGGGCTCCAGTGAAGAGGAGATTCAGAGCGCTCCCACCGTCGACAAGCACTTTTTTGAAAAGCACCTTCTAGATGGTTGCATCAAGGCCGAGGGGGAAATGCCATGTGTAGGGAATGTCCATCCACTAGTTAGCCCTGCTGAAGGTGATGGGGACCTCAGACCATGGGCGATAACTGGGGTTGGCGGCGGCATCTTCCAAAGTGATAGCGAGCACCTACCGTGCGGCGAGCTTCCATTCTCTTCTGCTTTCGGGGGAGGCAAGGCCCTCGAAGAAGGTGGCGACCACCTTGTCGTGGTTCTGGAAGGCATTGTTATTGCCCCCAGGTGGTCGGCGGCCTCCTGCTCCATCGTTGGTGTTGTTGTCCAGCTTTTTGTCCTAGAACTCCTTAGCCAAGCCGAGGCAATTCTTCATCTTATGCTTGGCGTTCTTATGGAGAGGGCACGGGCCGTCGAGGATCTTCTTGTATTGCTCATCGTAGTTGCGCTTGGCCCAAGGTTCATTGACGGCGGTGACGATGTTGTCTGGTCAGTGGTGGTGATTTTGGCTAGACTTGGGTCCTTCAGGCCGATCACGACGGCTGTCATGATAGTGATTGCGGTCGTCGTAGCGGCGGTCGTTGTGGCGTCGGTCATCGGGGCGGTTGTTGTAGCGGCGTGTTGGGCGATGAGTACCCACATCGTCTTTGAAGCACACCTCAGCTTCAGCGTACTGGTTGGCGGTTGTGATTGTCACAGAACCAAGCAATTTATAAGAGCACAAGTACAATGGCAGCCTGCAAGCGGTCGCACTGTCATACTTGAGCCCATATAAACCCGATAGTCTGTCGAGTACCACGATGGGTCTTGATAAACGATCCACAAACAACCAAGATCGTACATGATTCAACATACATGTCACATATTACATAAAGTTCACAGATACATTTCCATCATCAGAGTATGAAACAAAGTTATTACAAACTAAGTTTGATAGATACTAGCGGAAGCAAATTTAGTTTGAAAGTAGCCTTTGCCAACATAGTTTAATACAGTGCCAATATACGACCACAGTCCACAAAAGCATGTAGAGGGATTAATAAAGAAGCCTACCTAAGGCTTACTCCTCATCCACAGCGGGATAGAAGCAACTCTTGCAATACCCATGATAAATTGTGCCATCTGCAACAATGGGAATAAAATCCTGAGTACGAGAAGGTACTCAGCTAGCCTTACTCATCATAAACCAGAAATAAATTGACTCCAAGGATTATGCAAGGCTGTATAAGTGGAGGTAGCTTGACAACATTTGCATAAAAAGTGATTAACTTATACAATTATAATTCTGTTATCAAGTTATTTATAACTATCCATCTCTAAATTAGCAACTATCCTAGCCAAACATGTGGTATATCATTTTAAGAGCATGCAATAGTAACCATAGCAGGTATAGTAATTTCATGTTTATCCAAACCATCATATTCCATAATATAATTACTACGATGTTGGGGCTAGCCAAGTTTCTCACTATCCGGGAGAGACGGTGATTTGAATCGATTTCAACCAGCTGGGAATTTATTCCTAACACAAACCCAGGCGGACTAGATCAACGGTCACCTTAGGTCACCTTTGGTACAACTCAAGTCCATATCTCGCGGGTTCGCCTAGCGTCGCACAATCAGGGACAACCAACTGCCAGGACATTCAGGACTATCTTGCCCTTGGGCTCATGTCTGGCTTCCCCACACATCCTCACTACCATTCAGAGTGCGCACTCTTACTGAGCGGGGTCCAGCCTGAGTTGAGCTACTCGGCTTCGTGGTCAAAACAAGTTATCCGGCCAGCTAAGTGATAGGCATGCGTTCAATCTTGTCAGAAGTGCCAACAACGGTACGGTCCTTAATCAGCACAGATGGAATCACATGAGTCAACCAACCATAGACTCTGTCTAGCCTTGATTTAAATTACTCCATGGTTCTTTTCCACGATAGCAAATATAACCAACCGTGCTTCGGTATCCACCTATATCTCACAGGTGATAGGGAATCACCCGACTTCTACCAGTCTAAGCATGGCTAAGCATATATTCGATCCTGGACCTACATAGGGTTAAGGTAGTATTTCTGGACAAGGAAATCATATGCATAAAGTGGTTCCAATCAACTCTTATAACCTAATGCATCAATCATAAAGGACTCGAGCATTATTTTGTAAAACACTGGGAGACTTAGAATGCTCTGAGTCTTGCCTTTCAGAAAAGAAGTGGGGCGGTGGTCAGGGCACTCCGGAAGCTCTTTTGGGGTCTGCTCCTTGCCTTTAGGAGCTGTGGCTTGAGGAATCTCCTGCTAGTCCCCTTCCTCTCCTTCGTTGAACTCCAACAACGTTATCTCCTCTGTCGATCCTAGATGCATGAATATGGTATAAGATATTGCGAATGCATATATGCCGACAAGTATAGTATGATGACACATGATGAATGCATTCGTGTAAGTATTCTTAACAGCATGGTGTTAAAGTGATAACAAGTGCATCACATTTTACTGAGTATGTGCATATCTCTTCTTGATTACTTAATCAAACACTTCAACAATTCATTCACTATACCACAAAACAACAGCTATTGGTTTTACTCATAACTGAAGTTCTACTTATCCAAATGCTATGATCTTAGACTTTCTGGAAAGCTTATAAAATTGTCTACAACTCTCTTTTAATACTCTTACTGTGATTCAAGAGTTATATAGGGCAAACAAATCATTTAATCAGATCTGTCCAGAAAGTAACCATTTCGGACAGCAAACTTGTAAGAGCTAGCACTCAAAACCCTAAGCCCTATGACTTTGAAAATTTAACACAAGGTAGATTAGTAAGTTATCTACAACTTTGTTATTAACAAGTTTTACAGCAAAGACCATTATCCATATGAAATCATCCACACAATCAAAACTATACATGCAGTCTTGTATTTGAATTATAAAGTGATAATTAGTTATTTGCATACAATCAATGGCTTCTAAGCCTTACCATCGACATCAATAGTTACTATGCATCATAAGAACCATAGAAAACATCATGGTTAATCATAATCTAATTATTTAAATGCCTTTATTAATTCAATTAAATAATTAGGGTAAATAATAAACATACACCAAATGTGCACAATAAATTCTCAGAAAATTACATTAGACTCCTAATGCTCACAATATGCTACTGTGAAAATTTCATTCCATTTGCACATGTATAACATCCTATGCAAAAATGACAAGCTAGCAAGGGTTATTTTAGTGAAAATAGAAAATCCTATAGAAAAGTGTCAAGCAACAGGTTATATATTTTTACTAGCTAGAGCATGTCAATACAAAACCCAAAAAAATTGGAATCACATTTTTATCATTTTCTAGCTCAAGATATCTAATTTACAAAATGGTAAACATACAAAAAGCACTCATTTAACTATATTTAAATCACCATGAAAAATACTAGAAAATGCACATTTCATATTTTTATAAAAACTACACTTCCTAAGGAATACAACAAAATTTGGTTCACAAGATTTGGATCTCTACAACTTTACTTATCATTTTTCAAAGTTTGCATCAAATCTGAAAACAAATGAACTAGCTTTCTCAATTGAGTCACTGACAGCTGGAGCCCTTGGTTCAGTCGACCCCACACGTCAGCGATGGCAAAATAGAGCGCGGCGTGGGGCAACCGGAGTTCGTCGACGGCGACCCTCTCCGACGACGGCACCGACCCAACCGTGATCCCCATGACCTCCCGCACCTATTGAGCTGACAAGCTAGACCTATTGCCGGAACTAAGCACGGCGGTGGCGTCAATGATGGCACGACAGAGCAGGACGACGGCGCTACACCGGCGGTGACCGCGATGACTCGATCTAATGAGTCTACGAGCTGCTACACATGACGGCGGTTCTAGAGCACCAACCGCTACGGCGAAAGGCGGTCAGAGGCGGTGCGGCCACGACGACTTACCGGGCATGGTTAGTAAGCAAATGTGGGCGCGGTGAGACTCTGGGATCACGGTGGAGTGGCTGCGGTGCTCGGCGGAGGTGGCGCGGTGCTCGGCGGAGGCGGCGCGGTGCTCGGTGGAGTTGCAACGGCACTACTGCGGTGGTGGAGAAGCGACGTGACGTGGTGCAAGGCGAGCGGGGTGGCTAGCAATGGTGACAGCGGCGCTGTCCGCTACTATGGCTGCTGCGGGTGGGCGAAGGTAGAGGCAGAGAGCGAAATGAGAGCGCGGGGATGGAGCGGGCTAGTGCCGGGGATGATGAAGGCGCGCTGTGGCTTAATGTGGCCTGGGTGCTCAGACCAGCGGTGACACACGGCTTCACTTCCACCATGTGGTGGCCATGCTCTATTGCCGGTCGGCCACTGAAGACCAAACGAGTTGGCCATCAGAGCCCCGAACTGAGCCTGACGACGCGATGTGACAGCGATAAAACTCCTAATCCATAGCTTGTTAGTGCAAACCACCTAAACAGAACTCGTAGCCCTAAGTACCAGCTACAAAACTTTTTTAGAAATCAAGATCTAATTTGCAATGGATAGAGAGTAAAATCAACACAAAGTAGTGATCGTCAAACTGCAAGCTTGCAAGACTTAGAAAAATTTTCCTAAGTGCTGAAATCAAGAAATGCTGATTCTTGTGAGCAATTTTTAAGTATGTTAGGAGCTAAACTAGCCTATGACCCAAAAATAAAAGTTGTTCCTCTCATCAAACACTACAACTTTGCTTTAGTACACACATCCATGCAAAGTCTGTATCATATAGTTCAAACTTGGTCAAACCTATTACATTCAAATGATGACTCATAGTTGACCTATGACTTAGTGACCAAATTAGCCCTAGCCATGAATGCCAAAGTTGTGCATTATGACATTCTAAATAGGTTTAAGCTATTCCCAAGTTCACACAATCATTTCATACATGAGTTACACATAAAGCTTTCCAGGTCAACATACATAGCATCACTTAAGGACTTGATCATATAAAGTGACCTTCATGAACATTGTTCCACTAGTCATCCTAAGTATGGCTATGATGTTTTAGTGACTCACATCAACCATATACATGTATTCACTCATGATCATATGCATATACACAAAGAATCAAAAATAACAAACATGTTTCATATGTTTCAATCATATGTTTCAATTGTAAAAGCTTATATATGAATGCTCGATGCTCATGCTCATGCAATGCAAGTCAAGTTATGCAAGCTTAACACCTAGGGTGTTACAGCCCCTCCCCCTTATAAAAATCTCATCCCGAGATTTGCAAGACGTACCATTCTTGGAAAAAGGCGGGATAAACCACAGGCAAGTAATCCTCTCTTTCCCACATAGCATCTTGTTCACTATGATTATTCCACACCACCTTATAAAACTTAATGATCTTACTCCGTGTTACTCTTTCCATCTCTTCTAACACTCGGATTGGCTTTTCTTCATAGGTCAAATCCGATTGAAGCTTTATGTTGGTGGGTGTAATAGCTTCCTCAGGTACACGAAGACATCTCTTCAACGGAGAAACATGGAAGACATCAAATATTGCACTCATCTCTAGTGGAAGTTGTAACTTATAAGCGACATTCCCTTTCCGTTCAATAATCTTGTACGGCCCTACATATCTAGGCGCAAGCTTCCTTTTCACTCCAAACCTCTGCACTTTTTTCATGGGTGATACTTTCAAATATACGTAGTCTCCCACTTCAAAAGTCAGTGGTCTTCTTCTTTTATCCGCATAACTCTTTTGTCTGGATTGAGCTGCTTTCATATGCTGTTGAATAATACGCACTTGCTCTTCAGCTTCAGTGACAAAGTCAATACCAAAGTATCTCCTTTCACCGGGCTCAATCCAATTCAACGGAGTTCTACATTTTCTCTCGTACAAGGCTTCAAAAGGAGCCATCTTGATGCTTGCTTGATAACTGTTATTATAGGAGAACTCAGCTAAAGGTAACCATTTCTCCCATGAACCCTTGGAAGATATGACACAAGCTCTCAGCAAATCTTCTAAGATCTGGTTCACCTGCTCAGTCTATCCTAATGTTTATGGATGGTATGCCGAACTTCTAATTAGCTTAGTTCCCAAAGCCTGGTGCAAGTGCTCCTAGAAATGGGCTATAAACTGTGGTCCTCGATCTGAGATTATGGTCCTGGGTACTCCATGTAGTCTCATGATCTAGGAAACATACAGCTCAGCATACTTCCCCACGTGATACCTTATGTTCACAGGTATAAAATGTGCTGACTTGGTAAGACGATCTATAATGATCCATATTGAATCGTGACCTTGCTATGTCATTGGAAGGCCTGTGATAAAGTCCATACTGATTTCTTCCCATTTTCAACTTGGGATAGGCAATGGCTAAAGTAACCCATCAAATTTCATATGAACAGCTTTTACTCTACTACAGTTATCGCACCTAGCGACATAGGCTGCGATCTCCTTCTTCATCTTAGTCCACCAAAAATGGGTTTTCAAATCTTGATACATTTTACTGCCACCCGGATGGATAGATAATTTGGACGAATGAGCTTCATCTAAAATTTGATTTCTAAGCTCACAGTCTTTCGGTACCACAAGTCGGTCCTCAAACCATAGCACACCCCTTTCATCTAATCTGAAATGCTTAGTTTCTTGCTCTTGCATCTTTCTCTTGATGTGAAATATACCTACATCTGTCTTCTGTAGTTCTTTGATTTTGCTCTCAAGTGAACAACTGATAGTGATATTGTACAGTACAACAGGATCTAACAAATTAAATCCATCTTCCAACAATGCTTCCACCATGTTGCAATGAGATTTCCGACTAAGTGCATCGGCTACAGCATTGGCTTTCCCTGGATGGTAGTGCACTTCCAAATTGTAGTCCTTAATCAGCTCTAGCCATCTTTGTTGTCTCATGTTCAGCTCAGGCTGGGTAAAGATATACTTGAGGCTTTTGTGGTCAGTATATATGTGGCATACATTGCCCAGCAAATAATGTCTCCATATCTTTAATGCATGAATAACTGCTGCAAGTTCTAAATCATGTGTAGGGTAGTTAACTTTATGTTTTCTCAACTGCCGAGAAGCATATGCAATAACTCTTCCTTCTTGCATGAGCACACACCCCAAACCTATACCCGATGCATCACAAAATACATCGAAAGGCTTCTTAATGTCGGGTTGTGCTAAAACAGGAGCTGTAGTTAACAGAGTCCTGAGGGTGTGAAATGCTGCTTCACATTCTGGCGTCCACTTGAAGTTCTCATCTTTCTAAAGTAGCCTAGTCATGGGCTTAGCTATCTTGGAGAAATCTAGAATGAAACAACAATAGTAGCCTGCTAACCCTAGAAAACTCTGAACTTCATGAATCGAAGTCGGGGCCTTCCAATCCATGACCTCTTGTACTTTCGATGGGTCTACAGATATTCCATCTCTTGATAAGATCTAACCTAAGAAAGGTACTTTACTCAACCAAAATTCATACTTGCTAAACTTTGCATACAACTTATGCTCCCTCAATCTAGATAGAACAATCCTCAGATGTTCTGCATGATCTGCCTCATTCTCTGAATAAATCAATATATCATCGATAAACATGACCACAAACTTGTCGAGCTCGGGCATGAATACCAAATTCATCAGGTACATGAAGTAGGCAGGAGCATTCGTTAGTCCGAAAGACATAACCAAATACTTATACAAGTCGTACCTAGTGGAGAAAGCAGTTTTACGTATATCCTCTGGCCTGATCTTTATCTGATGATAGCCTGATCTCAAGTCAATCTTGGAGAATACCTTTGCCTTCGCCAACTGATCGAACAAGATGTCGATGCGAGGCAATGGGTACTTATTGTTGATGGTCATAGCATTAAGTGGCCTGTAATCCACACACATTCTCAAGGACTTGTCCTTCTTCTTTACAAACAACGCTGGACATCCCCATGGAGATAAACTAGGTTGAATGAGACCTTTGTCCAACAGATCTTGTAGCTGAATTTTAAGTTCTGCTAACTCATTTGGTGGCATCCTATAAGGCCTTCTCGAGATAGGTGCTGTACCTGGCACTAACTCAATCTTAAATTCCACATCCCTATCAGGTGGTAAACCAAGTAACTCATCTGGGAATACATAAAGAAACTCACAAACCACTGGGATATCGCAAAGGGTAGTGGTTTGGATAGCACAAGCTAAGTGTTGGAGTTCAAAATTTTGGGAGAGTGGTACTAGAAAAGCATTTCCTCCCTTGGGTTCTCTCAACATAACAGTCCGATTGCTAGTGTCAATGAGAACATCGTGATCTTTCATCCAATTCATGCCTAAGATTACACTTATGGATAACTCGGGCAATACTATCAAATCTGTTGTATACTCCCTCTCTAGTATAGAGATGAGCACATTTCTGACTATCTTATTTGTAGAAATAGTAGCCCCGGTAGAACTTATGTTATAACCACCCTTGCTTACTTCAATTATTTTCTGATCATGTCTAGATGCAAATGCTTGACTCATAAATGAATGAGAAGCTCCCGTATCAAATAAAACAATAGTGGGATGCTTATTGACAAAAAACATACCAGCCGTGACAACTTCTCCAGCGGGCACTTCCTCAACAGCGGTATAGTGCACGTATCCAGGACGTGCCCTTGAGTTCACCTGCCTCTGATTGTTCTGATTCTGATTGCCATTCTTCTTAGGGTGGGGGCATTCTTTGGCCCAATGACCCACTTGATTGCAGTTGTAGCAAGGTTGATTACTCCTAGGTCCTGTGGAGTTTCCTTGACCGCCATTCCCTTTAGGTAAGGCAATAGTGAATGCCTTACAGAATACCTTCTGAGGCCTGCTATTCTAAGCTTTTGGTGGTGGAGGCCTGAACTTAGGTGCAGGTGGGCGGAACTGTGGTCTAGCTGTTATAGGAGCTCTGGACTATGAAGATCCGGAGGCACCTGCCTTAATTGCCCTCTTGCGGCCCTTAGCTGCCATATACATATTGTTATGGTTTTCCTGGGTCAAAGCATCACTAATAAACTCGTTGTAGGTGGTGCACTTGGAATTGGCCATAGTCTTTATTAGTTTCATGCTCAGACCCTGCTTGAAGCTCTCTATCTTCTTCTCTTCGGTATCAACAAAACCTAGGGCATACCTAGACAGGTTGTTGAAAGCATGCATGTATTCAGTGAGGGTCTTAGTCCCTTGTGTGAGCCTCATAAATTCAGCTGCCTTCATACGCATCAGCCATGGGGGAATGTGATGTCCCTGAAAGGCCAACTTGAACTGCTCCCATGTTACATGCGCATTAGCAGGTAGAGAGGACAAGAAATGTGTCCACCAAATCCCTGTTAGTCCCTGTAACTGATGGGACGCATACTTAGCCTTCTAGTGCTCGGTGACCCTTAGCAGACGAAACTTCTGCTCAATAGTGTTGAGCCACTCGTCCGCCTGTAGCGGTTCCTCAGCCACCTTGAAAATAGGAGGCTTTGTATCCAGAAATTCCTTGAAGGTATTGTGCTGGTTTGGCTCAGGCCACTATTGGTGTGGGTGGGCATGAGCTATGTTCTACGCAATGAGGCACAGAGCTTCCTCCATTGTCCTTTGGCTTCCCAAGAATTGGGCAAAGAACTCCTGAGCAGACGGCGGTGGCGGTGGCGGTAAGTCACCATCGTTGCCATCATGGCTGCTGCTAGCTCCTACACGGGTGTGAGTCATCTATGAAGTTGCAACAATAAGTGATTGTTGGATGATGTCAGGAGATTGCAGATGGATTTTATAATCATGCCAAACTGAAATTACTAGAGAGAATCTTAAATTCATACAATAAGAACAGAGGCATAATAATTCATTCTCGCAACAGGACACCACCAATTTGATCACTTATCGGACTCATAGTGCCTTAACATTCAAATCATGATCACTGATAAATGAACTAGAATTGCATTAGCATTTAACCAAACATGAGATAACGTGCAAATACCAATATTACATGATAGTCCAATAACCAACACCAAACTCAAACTACAGGTCCATTACATAGATAGCGATGATACATCTAGTTTTTCTACTAAGTACTAAGCGATCTAATCCTCATTATGATCACTGTTGAGGTTAGAGATAGGATCATCTCCCTCCTCAGGCTCCACTTCTTCCTCATCCTCATCGTCATCTTCTTCCATATTTAGACCATCTTCTTCCCCATCAAGGATGGGGTTCAGCTGGTTGTTCAGATAGTGCACCTCATGCTGAAGGTCCATCACTCGAAGCTAAGCTTGTGCAAGCTACTGATGTAAGCCCCTTTTAGCACGGTCTTGCACGTTACTTATGGCACGGTGCCTATCTCGTTCTATTCTTGCTGTAGCGACATGGTTGTTGGCTGCGTCTCACTAGCATGTAGCTATGGACGCCTCGGCCTGGGCGGCCTCCAACTGCTCCCACAATCCTGCAAACAATGCTTGATCATCAGCTCTTGCTTCATGGGCTGCTACTCTCTGTTGATCCACTTGCTCCATTTGGGTATGGAGATTTCCCAAAGCTGCATAGGCTTGGTCAGATTCCCATTGGGCTTCACTTGCTACTTTCTTATGCCTACGCACATGCTTCTTGAGCTTGTGTTGTGCGGCTTCAGCTCTCATGAGCTTGTCCATGCAAGTGGTGTATGATTCCTGCCAAAAATCCCTGGTGTCCTGGCGTGTACAAAACATCTTCATCACCGCAAACATGGCACTCATAGCGGGACTAGAGCTATTTGCCCGCTCATCCTGATCTCGGATCAATGCACTTTGGTTGCGTTGTTCCCATATTGCTGTGGATGGATCCACCCGAGGAAACATACTAGCGGCACTGCCGGTAAGTGCATCCCATGCTGCTGAAAGATCTGACTCAAAACCTCAAAGGCCACCACTTGGGCAGCCTCCCAAGGAGTTTCCCTTTGGAATCCGCCTTCCACTCCTACCAGAAAGGTGCTTGTGTGTGGGCTGGTATGGTTAGCTGCACCTCATACCATGGCTGTCCCTCCAGGTACTCTTCATTCCAATGATAGAGAGGTGGCTCCTGATACCCCGCAAAGTGTAAAACTCTCCAAAGCAAAGCAGGAGTTCTGAACACCATTAGAAAATTCTCACATCCAACTGGTGCTGCCATCTGTATGTACAACTTTCGTGAGACAAGGCCATAATGGATAAGAGTTACATAACTGAGTAAGAAATTTATAAGGGGAGGAACAATGCAAGTATTGATTAATTATTATCATGATGCATGCACGTTCTGTACGTCCTCACAAACCTAGGAAAAATTTATTTCTAATGACATATACGGTGGCATACATGCATTCTCTCATATATAGTGTAACTAGTCGAGCTACACGTTTCGTTGTTAGTGTACCTGCATAAGAATTTCATTTCAGCCCAAACCCCACAATTATATATGCAGAATGTAAATCTAAATACTTCCATATATGTATACCCCTACATATACTTCTGTATCAGAGCTACCCGATGACATTTTATACCCACAATTAAATACGCACCATATACACATGCAAGCATGCATACACAGCTGTACCAAAGCTAACTCTCCCCGACCGCACGCTCACATCTTGCGGTCATGCCACTCATCAACTTACCTTCTTACCTTAGCGTAGAGGCATTTGATCCATTCATTACCATTCAAGTGAATGGCATCCAAACAATAGCACGCCATATGGACGACGAAATTAAAAACCCCCAAGTTAGTACTTAAATAGCCACCTAATAGTCCTTAATTTGGGCATAAGGAAAGTGATCACTGGCACACTTTAGATTTCAAATACCTATTTATATAGCTATTAGTTGCTAGAAAAGGGTTTTGTAAAACAAAAACTTTTGTTTTAAATACACATGTGACAATTTACGTTGAACCTTGCTCTGATGCCAGCTGTCACAGAACCAACATATTTATAAGAGCACAAGTACAATGGCAGCCCATAAGTGGTCGCACTATCATACTTGAGCCCATATAAACCCGGTAGTTTGTCAAGTACCACGACGGGTCTCGATAAATGATCCACAAACAACCAAGATCGTACATGATTCAACATACATGTCACATATTACATAAATTTCACAGATACATTTCCATCATCAGAGTATAAAACAAAATTATTACAAACCAAGTTTGATAGATACTAGCAGAAGCAAATTAAGTTTGAAAGTAGCCTTTGCCAACATAGTTTAATACAGTGCCAATATACGATCACAGTCCACAAAAGCATGTATGGGGATTAATAAAGAAGCCTGCCCAAGGCTTACTCCTCATCCACAGCGGGATAGAAGCAACTCTTGCAATACCCATGATAAACTATGCCATCTACAACAATGGGAATAAAACCCTAAGTACGAGAAGGTACTCAGCTAGACTTACCCGTCATAAACTAGAAATAAATTGACTCCAAGGATTATGTAAGGCTATATAAGTGGAGGTAGCTTGACAACATTTGCATAAAAAGCAATTAACTTAGTTATACAATTATAATTCTGTTATCAAGTTATTTATAACTATCCATCTCTAAATTAGCAGCTATCCTATGCCAAACATGTAGTATATCATTTTAAGAGCATGCAATAGTAACCATAGCAGGTATAGTAATTTCATATTTATCCAAACCATCATATTCCATAATACAATTACTACGATGTTGGGGCTAGCCAAGTTTCTCACTATCCGGGAGAGACGGCGATTCGAATCGATTTCAACCAGCTGGGAATTTATTCCTAACACAAACCCAGGCGGACTAGATCAACGATCACCTTAGGTCACCTTTGGTACAACTCAAGTCCACATGTCGCGGGTTCGCCCAGCGCCGCACAAACAGGGACAACCAACTGCCAGGACGTTCAGGGCTATCCTACCCTTGGGCTCATGTCTGGCTTCCCCACACATCCTCACTACCATTCAGAGTGCGCACTCTTACATAGCGGGGCTCGGCCTGAGTTGAGCTACTCGGCTTCATAGTCGGAACAAGTTATCTGGCCAGCTAAGTGATGGGCATGCGTTTAATCTTGTCAGAAGTGCCAACAACGGTACGGTCCTTAATCGACACAGACGGAATCACATGAGTCAACCAACCATAGACTCCGTCCGGCCTTGATTTACATTACTCCATGGTTCTTTTCCACGATAGCAAATATAGCTAACCGTGCTTCGGTATCCACCTATATCTCGCAGGTGACAGGGAATCACCTGACTTCTACCGGTCTAAGCATGGCTAAGCATATATTTGATCCTGGACCTACATAGGGTTAAGGTAGTATTTTTGGACAAGGAAATCATATGCATAAAGTGGTTCCAATAAACTCTTATAACCTAATGCATCAATCATAAAGGACTTGAGTATTATTTTGTAAAACACTGAGAGACTTAGAATTCTCTGGGGCTTGCCTTTCAGAAAAGAAGTGGGGCGGTGATTAGGGCACTCTGGAAGCTCTTCTAGGGTCTGCTCCTCGCCTTCGGGAGCTGTGGATTGAGGAATCCCCTGCTGGTCCCCTTCCTCTCCTTTGTTGAACTCCAGCAACATTATCTCCTCTATCGATCCTAGATGCATGAATATGGTATAAGATATTACGAATGCATATATGCTAACAAGTATAGTATGATGACACATGATGAATGCATTCGTGTAAGTATTCTTAACAGCATGGTGTTAAAGTGATAACAAGTGCATCACATTTTACTGAGTATGTGCATATATCTTCTTGATTACTTAATCAAACACTTCAACAATTCGTTTACTATATCACAAAACAATAGCTACTGGTTTTACTGATAACTGAAGTTCTACTTATCCGAAAGCTTATAAAATTGTCTGCAACTTTCTTTTAATACTCTTATTGTGATTCAAGAGTTATATAGGACAAACAAATCATTCAATCAGATCTGTCCAGAAAGTAACCATTTCGGACAGCAAACTTGTAGTAGCTAGAACTCAAAAACCCTATGCCCTATGACTGTGAAAATTTAACACAAGGTAGATTAGTAAGTTATCTAAAACTTTGTTATTAACAAGGTTTACAGCAAAGACCATTACCATATGAAATCATCCACACAATCAAAACTATACATGCAGTTTTGTATTTGAATTATAAAGTGATAATTAGTTATTTGCATTCAATTAATGGCTTCTAAGCCTTACCATTGACATCAACAGTTACTATGCATCATAAGAACCATAGAAAACATCATGGTTAATCATAATCTAATTATTGAAATGCCTTTATTAATTCAATTAAATAATTAGGGTAAATAATAAACATACACCAAATGTGCACAATAAATTCTCAGAAAATTACATTAGACTCCTAATGCTCACAATATGCTACTGTGAAAATTTCATACCATTTGCACATATATAACATCCTATGCAAAAATGACAAGCTAGCAAGGGTTATTTTAGTGAAAATGGAAAATCCTATAGAAAAGTGTCAAGCAACATGTTATATATTTTTCCTAGCTAGAGCATGTCAATACAAAACCCAAAAAAATTGGAATCACATTTTTATCATTTTTCTAGCTCAAGATATCTAATTTACAAAATGGTAAACATACAAAAAGCACTCATTTAACTATATTTAAATTGTCATGAAAAATACCAGAAAATGCACATTTAATATTTTTATAAAAACTACACTTCTTAAGGAATACAACAAAATTTGGTTCACAAGATTTGGATCTCTACAACTTTACTTATCATTTTTCAAAGTTTGCATCAAATCTGAAAACAAATGAACTAGATTTCTCAATCGAGTCACTGACAGCGGGAGCCCTCGGTTCAATTGACCCCACACGTCAGCAGCGGCAAAACAGAGCACAGCACGGGACAATCGGAGTTCGCTGACGGCGACCCTCTCCAGCGACGGCACCGACCCAACCGTGATCCCCATGACCTCCCGCACCTATTGAGCTGACAAGCTGGACCTATTGCCGGAGCTAAGCACGGCGGCGGTGTCAATGATGGCACGACAGAGCAGGATGACGGTGCTACACCGGCAGTGACCGCGACGACTCAATCTAATGAGTCTACGAGCTGCTACACACGACGGCGGTTCAAGAGCACCAACCGCTTCGGCGAAAGGTGCTCGAAGGCGGTGTGGCCACGGCGACTTACCGGGCGCGGTTAGTAAGCAAATGCGGGCGCGGTGTGCACCAACCGCTATGGCGAAAGGCTGTCGGAGGTGGCTACAGTGCTCAGCGGAGGTGGCACGGTGCTCGACGGAGGTGGCGCAGTGCTCGGTGGATGCGGCGCGGTGCTCGGCGGAGTTGCAACGGTAGTGCTGTGGTGGTGGAGAAGCGACGTGACGCGGTGCAAGGCGAGCGAAGTGGCCGGCAATGGTGACGGAGGCGCTGTCCGCTGCTGTGGCTGCTGCGGGTGGGCGAAGGAAGAGGCAGAGAGCAAAATGAGAGCGCGGGGATGGAGCGAGCAAGTGCTGGGGATGATGAAGACGCGCTGTGGCTCAACGTGGCCTGGCTGCTCAGACCAGCGGTGACGCACGGCTTCACTTCCACCATGCGGCGGCCATGCTCTGTTGCCGGTCGGCCACTGAAGACCGAACGAGTTGGCCATCCGAGCCCCGAACCGAGCCTGACGACGCGATCTGACAGTGATAAAACTCCTAATCCGTAGCTTGTTTGTGCAAACCACCTAAACAGAACTCGTAGCCCTAAGTACCAGCTACAAAACTCCTTTAGAAATCAAGATCTAATTTGCAATGGATAGAGAGTAAAATCAACACAAAGTAGTGACCGTCAAACTGCAAGCACGCAAGACTTAGAAAAATTTTCCTAAGTGCTGAAATTAAGGAATGCTAATTCTTTTGAGCAATTTTTAAGTATGTTAGGAGCTAAACTAGCCTATGATCCAAAAATAAAAGTTGTTCCTCTCATCAAACACTACAACTTTGCTTTAGTGCACACATCCATGCAAAGTCTCTATCATATAGTTCAAACTTGGTCAAACCTATTACATTCAAATGATGACTCATACTTGAACTATGACTTAGTGACCAAATTAGCCCTAGCCATGAATACCAAAGTTGTGCATTATGACATTCTAAACAGGTTTAAGCTATTCCCAAGTTCACACAATCATTTCATACATGAGTTACCCATAAAGCTTTCCAGGTCAACATACATAGCATCACTTATGGACTTGATCATATAAAGTGACCTTCATGAACATTGTTCCACTAGTCATCCTAAGTATGGCTATGATGTTTTAGTCACTCACATCAACCATATACATGTATTCACTCATGATCATATGCATATACACAAAGAATCGTAAAATAACAAACATGTTTCATATGTTTCAATCATATGTTTTAATTGTAAAAGCTTATATACGAATGCTCGATGCTCATGCTCATGCAATGCAAGTCAAGTTATGCAAGCTTAACACCTAGGGTGTTACAGCGATCATCTCGCCAATCCCTGTGGGTGGCTTGCGGTTGAACTTGGAGCAAAGCTCGAGGTGGTGGAGTCCTCAGATGAAGGCGATGATGACCTCAGCTTCCGTGATGTTGGGAATAGAGTTCCTCATCTCAGAAAAGCGTCGGATGTAGTTACGGAGGAGCTTGGATGGCTTCTGGTTAATGCGGTTCAGATCGTGCTTGGTGCCTAGCTGAGTACACGTAGCCATGTAATTGTCGGTGAAGACTTTTTTCAGCTCTTCCTAGGATCCGATAGAGTTCGGGGCAAGGCTTGTAAGCAAGCTCATGGCGGCCAGTGTGAGCATGATGGGAAGATAGTTCGCCATGACACTGGTGTCTTTTCTGATGGCACGGACAACAGTGGCGTAAGCCTGTAGCCACTGTGTCGGGTTCATCCTTCCTTCGTAGGGCTCGACCCCAGTGATTTTGAAACCATGGGGCCACTGAAGTGTTCGGAGCACCCTTGTGAATGCTGGGGGCCCTTGGGGTTGTCGGCGTCATCGTCTGCAGTGTTGCCATCGGCGAGCAGCTCGAGAGCTGAGTCCGGGTTACCGTACTCTTGCTCGTACTCTTGGCGGTGGCGTACTTCTTCTTCATGGCGACCGAAGCGGCGTTCGTCGATACGTCGTCGTGCATCTAGGAGATTATTGAGGTGCACTCGAACGTCCTAGTCGACCTCTTGGTCGGGTTGGCGGTGATGTTCAATGCGGTTGCCCCTAGCTCCGCCCTAGAGGGGTTGCCTGTCGTCGCCGCGCTGGTCAGTGAAGCGACTTGGGCGGCGATCGGATCTTGTGGCGACTGATCGGCAATTGTGGTTGTGGAGTAAGAAGGTCTCTGATCCTGGCGAATCTCATTGACCTGGCAATGCGCCGCTTTAAGCATTGCGGCGACCTTGGCAACCTCTGGTGTCTGTGGGAGCCAGGCGAGCTCATTGGCGGCCACGGCCAGGTCATCGTCACCAGGATTCGACGTAGGGGAGGAAGCCATCGGTGGAAGGGTGGCCGCCGCAGCTGGTGCCCAGGAGATCGACGTGGGCGGTGGCGACGGTGGCGCACCTGTGCCCGCGGGCATCCGCGGAGTGGGAGGATGGGAGGATGAGGTGGATCTGGGGTGGGGGAGAGGGGTGGTGAGGTAGAGGCGACACCGGCGTCGGCGTCGACCGGTGCCGCCGGTGGTGGCGGTGGGGAGGAGGCCAGGGGTTGGGTCCCAGCCGAGCCCACGCCTGGCTGGTTGGAGGGGGTTCGCTAGGGGGAGGTGGGATAGGTTGCGGGAGGGGTGACGGGGGAGGGGCAGCTGGGCGGTGGCGCCGGTGAGGCGGCCAACGCCGGTGGCGGAAGCGGCGCGGGATGGCCCGCCAGGGGCGAGCGTTGGGCTCTCATGACTCCTCTATCCGACACTCATGACAGCAGATCCATCGCCATCTAAATATGATATAACTCAAACAGATCTATGCATCTAGAACTATTATATATAATTTTGTCCATAACTAGCAAACTTACATGTGCATTGTAACAGCACATACGACTTGTTATAGTCACCTCAATGTGTTGCAACCCAAAAATTTCTTCGCCAATCATGTCATCCGTTCCAACGGTCAGTTCGTAAAGACACAGTTGTGTTGGCCGTACTCAATACTCACTAGTGGCAGAGGGAAGGGGGGCAGCACACCACGATACATCTCCTTAATTAGTTATTAAGGCTCCAATTAGCTAGCTAATGATGCTATTTATACTTAATTTTTTCACTAATAACATTTTATATAGTTAAAAATTAGTCTTTCTTTTTTTGTTATCTCTTTTGTTTTTTTACTGTTGTCTATCATATATCTAGTTCATCGTCACGTCTATCATATATCTAGTTCATCCTCATAGTACATCACTAGTACATAGGTGGGATTCAATCATAGTTGAGAACGGACTTTAGTCTCGGTTTTTCAACAGGGACTACGGATTCGGGACTAAAGGCGGGATTCAATCCCGGTTGAGAACAGGCTTTAGTCTTGGTTTTTCAAAAGAAACTACGGATCCAGGACGAAAGGCCGGGATCTTTAGTCCCGAGTCATGCAACCGGGAATAGAGTTCCTCATATCGAAAAAAGTGTCGGATGTAGCTACAGAGGAGCTCGGACGGCTTCTGGTTGATGCGGTTCAGATCGTGCTTGGTGCTCGGCCGAGTACACATAGCCATGTAATTATCGGTGAAGACTTTTTCAGCTCTTCCTAGGATCCAATGGAGTTCGGGGCAAGGCTTGTAAATCAGCTCTGGCGGCCGGCGTGAGCATGACAGGAAGATAGTTCACCATGACACTGGTGTCTCCTCTGGCGGTGCAGACAGTAGTGGCGTAAGCCTATAGCCACTGTGTCGGGTTCATCCTTCCTTCATAAGGCTTGACCCTAGTGATTTTGAAACCACGGGGCCACTGAAGTGTTCGGTGAATGCTGGGGCCCCCTTGGGGTTGTCGGTGCCATCGTCTGTAGCATTGCCATCGGCGAGCGGCTCAAGAGCTGAGTCTGGGTTACCGTACTCTTGCTCGTACTCCTGGCGGTGGCGTACTTCTTCTTCATGGCGACCGAAGCGACGTTCGTCGATACATCATTGTGCATCTCGGAGATTGCACTACTAATTTTTGACCCTATCGCATCGCTTCGCCCTGCATCAAACACAAATTTGATGCAATAGGTGGGTGCTATTGCATCAATTTAGCAAATCTGATGCAATAGGTGGTCTTTATTGCATCGAGAAGGCATTTGATGCGATAGTAATTCATGTCGATGCAATAGGTATGATCTATCGCATCGATTTCGAAGAAGAGATGCAATAGGTACAAATTATTGCATCGGATAAATTTGGTTGCGTTACTATTGATTTTTTATGCAATATGTAGATGGTATTGCACCGGTTTCGAATATTGGTGTAATTAGGAAGTACTATTGCAACGGATTGAGATACAGCGCTAATCTCTGATGCAATATGTGATTTTTATTGCATCGATTCAGGATTGTTTTGATGCGGTATATTGTCACTGTTGGCCCACAAGTGCCTAAGCTATCTGAGTAGTTATTAGTATATTTTATAGTATTATTTAATCACATGTTCACGTATATGTTGCTGGAGAGTACTAGTTAGATTGGCCTGAACGTGCTTTGTTTGGGTTAGAGTCGGACTTTGCGTTAGCCAAAGCCTGACGCGTCAGGTCAAACAAGTTGAGTCCGTCATATCCAACCAGCTCAGTTGTAGGTTAAGGCCCCATCTGTATCCAACGAGCTTAGTTGTACGTAGAGCAAGGGAACACTACGTCCGCCGCCAGGGCTATGTTCCTGCATCGCGCTCGCGCCGCCGCCCAGGATCCACTTCGACGATCTGGTGCGCTTTGGGACACGTCCACCGCGTTCCGGTAGGCTCGTTCTGGGGACGCGGAACGCCACGGCGACCCGCGTTTCGTGTGACTCTGGTATGTGCGTGCATCTTCTGTTTAATTATTATTAGGTAATTGAATTTTGGTGATTGATTATACGTAACTCCCGTAGATATATTATTAGATAAGAAATATTTGTCTAGGGCTTAGGAAAAAAAAACTGAGAAAATTAGAAGATCAATTTATCTGGTTATCCGCCACTGAATACCAGTATATTTTTTTATTTCTCAGTTTCTCTACTCAATTTATATTGAATACTGTATTTCAATTTGATTGAAAAATAAAAACTAAAATTAGAAATATGGATGCAAGATGCGAATACACTACTTCAATTTAGTTTTATGTGTACCGTAGCATGTTCTTAGCAATTTCAGTTCAATTACCAAATCAATTAGAAATTTTACGTTAGTCTTATTTGTTTTTGTGTGTGATTTTCAGGCGTTCGAAACAGTATGTCACATCAGGGTATGAATTTTACCTTATTACCGAATTGGTAAATGGATTTACCGAATTGTGTATGAATTTTTTTTATGATGCATACCCTGACCTAAAATCCTAGATTCGCCACTGCTTTGTTTCCAATATGTAGCATGTTCTTATTTATCTTTGTGTGTGTTTGTCAGGTGTTCAAATCAATGTCACACCAAGGTAGAAGTTGGATGCGGCTGGATAAGGCATCTGCAGAGTGGCAACAAGGATTAACAGATTATCTTAATAGCACCTTTGGAGGCAGCTCTAAAGGAGGAACGACACCATGTCCATGTTCAACATGTCGTTCCATGTCATTTAGAAAACGGTTGGATGTTCAGAATCATTTCCTTCGGAAAGGTTTTGATGAAAGCTTCATCCGAGAGCAGGAAAGTATATGTGAAGGTTCAGCTATTGATGATGATGATGATGTTGATGATAGGGCTGGTACCACAGAATTGTTACATTCTTTGATCAGGGGTACTATACGTGGAGAAATCGATGAGGAACAGCCAAATGAGATGGCAAAGAAGTTCTTTAAATTGCTACAAGAGGCCAAGAAGGAGTTGTTTCCAGGCTGCACAGAAGCTACCCAGGTGTCTTTCATTGTCAAAATGTTTCAGATGAAGTGCATGTTTGGTTATAGTAATGCTTGCATGGAGTACGTACTTGGGCTATTCTTACTTATTCTTCCTAAAGGACACTGCCTCCCATATAGTATGGAGAAGATCAAAAAGGTTGTTAGAGATCTTGGTCTAAATTATGAAAAGATAGATGCATGATATAATGATTGTGTGTTATTTAGAGGGAAAGAATATGAGGGCCTGGATAATTGCCCAAAATGTGGTGAGACAAGGTGGAAGCAGTCTAAAGAGGTACAGGTTGTTGGCAGTAGTTGTGGCTCAAAAAAGCGTGTTCCACGTAAAATCCTACGGTACTTCCCACTGATTCCACGGCTCCAAATGATATATATGTCAGAGACTAGAGCATCATATATGCGTTGGCATAAGGAAGAATTGGTGGTTGATGGAAAAATGCGACATCCTGCGGACTCCAAAGCATGGAAACATGTGGATGCAACCTATGAATGGTTTGCAGAGGATCCTCGTAATGTCAGGCTTGGTCTGGCATCTGATGGATTCAATCCATTTGGTATGTTGAATGTGTCATACAGTTGTTGGCCTGTGATTTTAATTCCTTACAATCTTCCGCCATGGTTGTGTTTGAAACAGTCGTATTGGATGTTATCGATGATGATCCCAGGAGCGAGATCGCCTAGTGTTAGCATTGATGTGTACTTTCAGCCTCTAATTGATGAGCTCAAAGTTCTCTGGGAAGAGGGTGTCAAAGCCTGGGATGCAAAGGAGAGGAAGGATTTTGATTTGCATGCAATTCTACTGTGGACAGTCAATGACTTTCCAGCATATGCGATGCTTTCTGGATGGAGTACGAAAGGCAAGTTTGCATGTCCATACTGCCATATGGAAACAGAATACTTATGGTTGAAGCATGGGAAGAAGCACTGCTACATGGGGCATCGTCACTTTTTGCCTATGGACCACAAGTGGCGCAAAAACAAGGTCAGTTTCAACAACAAGACAGAATATAGGGAGGCTCCACAACCACTGACTGGAGAATAGGTGTTGCAACACTATGATAATTTTGACCAAGTCACATTCGGCCCTGAATCAAGAAAAAGGAAGCAACGTGACGAAGAAAAGAGATGGCACAACTGGAGGAAGAAGAGTATTTTCTTCCAGCTTCCGTACTGGAAAAAATTGCTTATTAGGCACAACTTGGATGTGATGCATATCGAGAAAAATATATGTGAGAGCATATTGGGCACTTTGCTAGACATAGAAGGTAAAAGTAAGGATAATGAGGAAGCTCGGCTTGACATGCAGCATCTCGGGATAAAGATGGATTAGCATCCAGAGCATGAGAATGGTAAGTTCACCTTACCACCTGCTTTGTACAAATTAGAGAAAGATGACAAGAAACTTTTATGCAAATTTTTACATGAAGTTAAGTTGCCTGATGGGTACGCGTCCAATATTCGAAGATGTGTGGATGAAAATCGGTGTCAGCTGTCTGGTCTGAAAACTCATGATTATCATATTATATTCCAGAAACTTTTACCATTAGTACTACGCAACATTCTGCCTCAAGAAGTTGTTGTCCCATTGATTGACTTGAGTAGGTTCTTCAGTTCGCTTTGTTCAAAGGAGCTGGATGAAAAGGAGCTTGCTAACATGAGTGCTTCGATTAGGGAGACTCTATGTCGGCTTGAGATGATATTCCCACCTACTTTTTTTGACATCATGGTACATTTGCCAGTTCATCTAGCTGAAGAGGCTTCACTTGGTGGACCTGTATGCTATAGATAGATGTATCCCGTGGAGAGATATCTGCGTACAGTAAAAGGTTATGTGAGGAACAAAGCACATCCTGAAGGCTCAATAGCGGAGGGATATATCACAGAAGAGTGCATGACATTTTGTTCTTTGTTCTTCAAAGACATGCCAACTCGCCCAGAGCGTCATGTAAGCGCCGCAGCGCCTGAACCACCATCTGGTTTGAGCGTTTTTGGTGACCTTGACTACAGTAGGAAAGGCTATAGTTTCGAGGTCTTGGACGAATCCGAGATGCTAAGAATAAGGCACTACATACTCACAAATACCGAGGAGTGTGCTACTTTGCCTGAGTGAGTTAAATTTAACATTTCAGCATGCTATTTTTTTGTTCACATGATATATTACTAATTCTTTGCATTTTGTTTGGTCTGCCCACTACAGTGCACATAAGGCTTCACTAAAGGAATATAATCCCCATAATATTGAGAGAAGACACAAGCAGCAATTTGTTGGTTGGTTTGAGGACAAAGTGAGTCACCAGAATTTTTTTTGTTCATATTATGATGCACGTAATGAAAGCATCTTATTAATTTTTGTTAAATGGAAGTACAGACCAAACAAGAATATGACCAAGGAAAAGCTAGTGAGGAGATGTACAACCTTTCTCAAGGACCAGATGATCGTGCTCGTGTATTCAATAGATGTTTCATCAATGGCTTCCTATTTCGGACGGTGTCGGCAGAGATGAGCTTGAGCACACAAAACAATGGTGTCCTTGTCAAGGGTGATGAAAGTACGGGTAATATGGACTGGTATGGAGTTATTAAGAAAATTATCTCTCTACAATTCACTGGTGGAAAGGAAGTGATGATGTTTTAGTGTGATTGGTTCGATGTCCCCGCTCCAACAAAGAACAAAGGTAAAGGGTACAACAAAGATCAATATGAAATTATAGATATTGATACTACCCGTCTCAGATATTCAGATGATCCCTATATTCTGGCGACATAAGCAGAGCAGGTGTTTTATGTCAAACACACAAAGAAATCAAATTGGTGTAGCGTTGTTCGAATCAAACCAAGAAACCTTTTCTCCATGCGGGAATCAGCTAGTGTTGAAGAGGAAGCAGAAATTGATGTTGACTCATTGCTTGTTGGGGTGGAGGACATGACTGTTAGAAGCGATCAGGGGACTTGATGAATTGGCGACGAACAGACATGGAAGGGGAAGCAATTGATACTTCTGTTATTCAGAAAGCAATTGCTCAGTCTGTACCAGAACCAAATGATGAAGATTTTAGTGATGAGGGTAAAGATGATGTAGACGCATATATTAACGATGGAGTTGTCGCACCAGCCATTGCGACAGATGACGAAGCTAATGATGATTTTTTTCGTTTAAGTACTCACAATTTTCTTGAATGACGTTTGGATGTTCTTAGCGGATCAATAGCATGCTTATGTTAAAACGTGCGTTTGTGTGTGTGTGTGAGCAGCAACTAGCAGGTTCACAGAAAACTTGAACATTCATGCAGATTTGGAGGTAGGAAGAAATTGATGTGCATAATTGGATGCGTTAGCTTGCAGTATCTGTCAGAGTTCTCCCGGCGGAGAACGTCTCCGGCGAGCTGTGGTTTAACTAACAGTATCTGCATTTGTCGCATCAGAACGTAGGCCAGTGCAGTGCATCGCTCCTAAAAATTCAGCTCAATTCTTCATTCATAATATACAACCGGTAATCCTGAATTGTTACCGTCCAGGTTTCATGGAGATGATGACGATCCAGGTTGCCCGCGCCGACGAAGCCCACGCGGACCGCGTCCCAATTCATGATGCGGTTGGGAACGTGGATCGAATTGACGGGCTAGTGCCGTATCCAGCAAGGAGGAGGTAAGGGGAAGGGACTGGAGGGATAGTTACCATCTTCTGGCGAGACTTGGGACTTGGGAGTCACCGAATCTCTTCTTCTTGCAGCGGCGGCGGCGGCTGGGATCCCACTGGACGAAGGAAATGTAGAGACGGCGGCGCGGCAGGAAGGGAGAGGACTATATATACCAGGAAATTTTGTTCCCGCGCCTTTTTTTTATTCGAGGGTTCATGTTCTCGCGCCTATTCTTATTCGAGTTCTGGTGCCTTTTACTCGCGCACCCTGTCGGTGCCACGGCCCTCAGGAGACAGGACGTTACTTTTGACATGGTATATATCCAAAAAAAACTAACACGCTAGTTAAATACATTACGTTCAAAGGTTGCAAACAAAAAAGATTTAGTACATCTTTATAGATCATACATGCATCAATTAGATCTAGAAAAAATCTATATCTTATTTATCATACCGTACAAAATAAAAAATTAAATTAATATATATTTCACTTA
Organism: Miscanthus floridulus; assembly: GCF_019320115.1. Lineage (NCBI taxonomy): Eukaryota > Viridiplantae > Streptophyta > Magnoliopsida > Poales > Poaceae > Miscanthus > Miscanthus floridulus. Next base: position 44,464,952 of record NC_089596.1, read on the forward strand.
TTACATCCTATATTTATGATATTAAATAAGTATTAACATTACTATGGATTTTTTGTTCGTCATGGATTATTGTCTATCTCCTATAACCAGCCCAAATCCAAACCACAATGACAAAAAGGAACATCACAAATTTATGCCAAATCATCACTGCATTTACATGCATCACAACTCATAAGATACACCAATCGTATAAACAATCATTGATTCATTCATGTATTAGCATGTCCACAACAGTCACATTGAACATCAAAGTACAAATTGACCTAGCTCATAACCATTTGGTTTGAGGACAGTCATTTAAATCTAAGCTCTAATAACAACTAAGTTTGCACATAAAGATTTCATCTCTAGTGTGTCTAAATAAACAAACATATGAGAACTTCAATTGGCTTGCTGTCGAGAAGGTGCTACTTGAAAATCAATATGAATATGGGATAAGTCAGTTTTGAGCAAGGATTCTAAAAAAATGCCATCTATTTTAAAGAAGATTTGAAACCAGTACTCTAAAACATAAGAGCACTTCCATTGGATTGCTAGGTAGAGATAGAAGTACTCTATTCCCATTATATTACTACATCAAACAAAAACATTTTGATTAGCAAACCATGTAAGAGATATGTCAGTGTCAATTTAGAACAGCACATAGATATAAACAAGACCCAACCTAGTGCTACAACTATGTCAGTGTCAGTCAATCAGGCTGAACTGCACACAACGAGCAGAACAAAACATGGTAATTTCGATAGAACTTACAATCCTATAGAATGACATCAAAACTTAATTATATAATATAATAACAAATTATATTATATAAGTATATAAAAGTATATTTTATGCATATGAATTATATAATATAATAACAAATTAATAGTATATTAATTGTGTGTGCATGATTATTATTAAGGCAAAACACTGGCTATTTACTTACTCTTAGACGCAACTTTTAAAAGTTGAGTGCAAATGTTTAAAAAAACTATATTATACATTACTAGTCATATGAATTGAAATTAATATAATAGCTCTAATTAAGTGATGTCATCATTATATAAAAAATAATTAAATTTTCTTTATATGTTATCATGAATATTACAATCAATACTATTAGTCATTACTTTAAAATAGTTTGAATTGGTACTTTAATCTAGTACTATATTCTTCACAGATACGGATGATATTGGATATGCATCCATTTTCTGTAGTATTGATCTGGAACCAGATAATAAACACATAATGGAAATCGATTCGGACTTTCCTTAAAATTATTCTAGAAATACGTAGACACTCTTGGATTTATTTTGCAACCAAGCTAATTTGATACGTATGATATTATAAAAAATGATATGTACATGTCACAAGCTACTAATCTTGATACGTATATTCTTGGATTTATCTTATAATTTGCCAATCTAGAGCGTGACATCGATTGAAAAAAAGAGCTGCAAAGGAAAAAAGAGGGATTGCAGAATTTGGCCCATCGTGTCACAAGCTACTAAACACAGGAACCATATTAGCTTCCCTCCTAAAACTATGACTGAAAATATTTCCCACCAAATTTTCCCTACTACAAATCCATCTGCCACGGAAAGTCAAAATTCAGAAACGCTAGGTTGCTGGCAGTTGCCTATCACGTATTTCACGTCCATATCCAATCGTCGAGTAGGAAAATCAAAACTGAATTCCCTCCATTATTTCCTCCAACAGATCCATTTTCTCCGCACGCAAATCGATCGGAGGCTCCCAGGCCACCGCCGGCTCGCTTGCCCAGTCCGCCTCGTCCTGGCTGCAGTGTTTTCTGCCGAGCTTGGCCCTTCACCATCGGAGGGAAGGCTCATCACGGTGCCGAGCAATGGAGAAGACCGCACGCGCGCTGTCGTCGTCTACTACCGGTAGGTTGCCGCCGCCGCCGCCTCCGCGGAGGCCGTGTACCAGGAGGTCGCCGTCGCCGCCGCCTACCAGGAGGTCGCCATCTACTCCGTCCAAGAGGTTGCCGTCTCCTCCCTCCATGAGCTCGCCATCTCCTCCGTCCAGCAGGAGGTTCTCCACGCGGTCCAGCCCTGAAGGTGTCATAGACACACCTCATCGTCGACAAGATGGACCCGAGAAGCAAAAAGATGACCAACCCAAGTACCTATCGATATGCAGTTTATGTGCTGGTTGGAGAATTTCCGTCAATTAATTGGTTGGTCAATTAATTAATTAATTGAACTCTGTTTAAAAAAATTCAATTATTCGTCATTATTTTCAAGAAATTGTGGTGGCTGAGTTGATGATTTAAAAATCTTTGTAGTTTTAAGCTTTCAATTATAATTGGTTGGATGTGATACAACTGGGGTATGCTTGTGTTTCCTGGGAAGAGATAGGATAAGTGCACACATGATGTTATAACACTACTGTTTCTATTGAAAGAACAATTTAGATATTGGGTAAATTTGAAAATTGAGGTACTGACCATACATAAATTGACCATATTGCAGTGAATAATTTTATATGGTTTGTTCCCAAAATTGTTAGGAATTTGCCATATTGCAGTCATTAATTGATTTTACAATCATAAGATAAATTTGTTGAATGAAGTTAAAATATTTTGTAGAAAAACACACGAGAAAACGGGAGATAGATGGAAAGTATTTATTGATTTCTCGGGGGGACCCAAGGACCAGCAACGTGCCATATTAGACATTGACCGTGCTAGAATTACCTTTGCCAACTTATTAAAGTACAAAGTTAAGTTGGGTTATTCTGTGAGGGACTTCATGTACTATATGAAGAGATGTGGCAACGATAGAGCTTTGCTGCAGCGTATAGATTACGAAGAAGATGCATTGACAATGATAGAAGTTTGTACAGAAGAGAAGACAATTAGGATAGCAGTTTCAACAACTCAGGTAGATCAGGAAGGAGAATATTCAATCACACCGATTAAGCAACGTAGTACACATGAGGAAGTTAGTGGAAAAGGAATTCAGGATGAAGACATTGATGCGTACAAGGTGTGGCTCAATAAGCTGCCACAGGATGAAAACAACCCACGTACTAATGTACTAGAAAAATACATCTCAATGATTTTTAGTTACTGATCTAAAACTAACACTATATATATAACATCTATATATGCATCTCGCAGAATTTAAGGATGACACCCGGCTAAATACTGTTGCAACATATAAAGAATGGTTGAGGAGGGAAGGGCTTCTTCAAGATATATGTAATCTGATTTTGTTTTATCTTGGCATTAGTGGAAGCATTAATATATATATATATATATATATATATATATATATATATTTCCAACTCCATTGTAACCATGTACTTTCACTTTTTTGTATGTGCAGACGCATATTTAGATGATGAAACCATTGAAGAAGACGGAAGTGGCGACAATAGCGCAACACCAATGCAGTTTCCAGCTCATGCTCGTAGGCCAAAGGCCTCTCAGAAAGGTATGCAATGGTTCAGAGTGTTCATACATTACTATAACATAAAAATGCTGGTTTATAATGTTAACATACGTTCCATTTTATAACATCAATTTTACAGTAGGGGTTGGCGATAAGAGAAAGATTGGGCGTGGAACCTTGAAAGGTTTATCGGTCGAAGCTAAGAGATTTAAACTTGGCACTAAGAAACTTAGTATAGATTTCTCATCCACGAAAGGCGGTCCTATAGGAGATAACTATCGCGGGTTTGTTGATGAAATAGTTCAGTTTACAAGAAAAAGGACTCCACTTATTGGAGTAAAAAAGTGGGGAGATGTCAAGCAGATTGTTAAAGATAAAATAGCACGAGATATAATGGTATGTTATAGTCTTGCTCCCGCATATGATAAATTAATTCTTTGTAATATCTTATTTGTTCACAATTTGTTGGTATCCCTTTTCTACAGGTTAGGTGGAACATTGAGAACAATGATGATGAGAAGGCTAGGATATGGAAGATTGCAAAGTATCATTACAAAGGATGGCGAGCTCAATTGAGTGCCACATACAAGGCATACAACAGTTATCATGAAAGAATGAGACATAAGCTAGATGATTTGGACATTGTGGAGTGGCACTACTTGGTGTTGTATTTTGGAAGTGACAAATTCCAGGTTCCAAGCCTTTGACATATATGTGTTTATTGTTTGTATTTTTGTAGTGCAACTAACATATCTGTGTTTATATTAGCGAATAAGCACCACAAACTCTAGCAATTCGTAGCATCGACAGACAATACATCTTACAGGATCAAAACCTTTTTCACAAGTTAGTTATGAGCAGGTAATGATATGGAACCTAATCTTCTTCTTTTATTTTTTACCTAAACAGTAACAATGTTCAATTTTCACATCTTAGAGAAACCTGGAGACTGGTGAAGAGCCAGATGGTTTGACATTTTGGAGGAGTACACGCACCAAGGAGGGCCGATGGTCTTCTGATGCTTCTAAGGAAATATATGTAAGTGCTACTTTGTTCATTAGTACTTAGTGATGTTGCAATTAAATATAACATAATTATTATATTGATTGTTGTACATGCCCTGATTGGGTGATAAAAGGTCATCATCTCCTTGTCCTTGTGTTGGGTTTGGCAATCCTATCTTTACTTTCTTATTTATGCTATTTTCAGCTGTGCTACCTGTTCTTTTTGGTATAGCAAGTTTGGATGAGCCAAATGCTTCCAAACTTTTTCTGTGGTCTCCTGATAGCATATGGTAGCTACTGTAATTTTTGTAAAATTTTCTATGCAAGTCTTGTATATGGTCTTTTATGCATCCTTGTATCTATTTAAATTTAGAAAAGCATCAAATAATTTTATTTTATGATGGCCATCATATTTTCTGGTGTCCATGAGTTATGTATGTTGCCATGATATGGTTGGTATGGTCCAAATGTAAGTTTGGAACATCGTTAATTCTTTAAGTGAGATGTTGGTCCCATCTGGACAGATCTAGGGACTTAGAGAAGTTCACCTTGATAAGTTGGTTTCCTGGGAAACTTGTGAATACCAAAGTCGAAGATAATTGTCATATCTAGCTGCTGTTCAAATTTGAGGTCATTTGGCCTAGTGGTTTGAAAGTTACAGCTGTTTGAAGTTACCTCCCAATTTTTGGGTGCTCTCTGTTACAGCAGAGTAGTTTCTGTAATTCTGCTATTTCGAAGTACTTAAGTTCTGAATCATGCTTTGATGTATGAAGATGAAATCTTGAGAATTTTATAAGATTTCCAGAATGTCCTCTTACAAGTCATTTGGACTTGTATATCTCCAGATATGATTTATTTTCTGTACATCTGTTGCATGCCCAGATTTCTGGGAACTTGCTGGAAAGCAAGTTGCTTATGTTAGATGCTTTATGTAGTTAATTATGTTCTTTAAAGTGATTTTAATAGAGCTGGGCTACTTGGTAAACGAGTGTCCAGTGATGTATGTTCTCATAACATGTTTTATTCATTTATCTCCAATGTCATACATATCTCTGAAATGCTAGAGTTCAACTGTCCATTGCTTTTTACCTCTCAACATGCTTTGCTAGGAATCATATTTGCATGATTAACATGGACTTGGATTTTTTGAGGAAGTAATCAGTACATGAATCTAACTGATACAGTTTGATTTCCAAAGTATCTATTTTACCTAATTCTTATTATACTTGAACTGGAACTGCTTTTGCTACTTGCTAAAGTTGAAAACACTAATTGTGTTCTTAAATTTAGGAAAGTGCCTTCTCTAAAATTGCAGAGAGAATTGAGTTGGAAGCTTCTATGATTTCAAAAGAACAAGAAAGGCACATTCTTCATGAAACCTACAAGGAAACCACTGGATGCAGGAGTAGGAAAGGTCCTGCACATGGATACTTGGCAAAGTATCCGACCCGAAGCCAACTTATGAATGAACGAATTGAAGAGCAAGCTCGTGCATATGCATTAGCAGCAGCAGCCCAACAGAAGAATAGTGAGATGCAAGCTGAGGTAGAGAAGTTAAAAGAAAAGCTTACCGTTCAAGCCGCTGAGAGGGAGAGCGACAACGAAAAAATTCAGCAGCTGCAACATCAACTGGAGAGTACAAGTAGCAAGATTAGAGAAGAACTAAGGCAAGAGTTTTTTTCACTAATCAAACAACACAATCAAGCACCGCCTTTGGTAATAATACTACTTCTTAATTGTTACCAACATCATTGATTTTAGTAAAGCTTGATTGCTAATGTTTCTCCTTATAACTCCAATACAAGAATGTTGCACCAACCACAACAGCCCCTCAGCCTGCAGAAAATATGGTTAGTGGAAATGAAGGTGCAGATTTAGCACATGTATTATTTTTTGATAAATGCAAACTGCGATGTAATGGATACCTACATTTAATCTGACATAATGTGTGAATCTTTTTTTAAAATATGAAGGCTGGTACAGAATCTGCCCTGCCCACACATAATGAACCTGCTATTGTTCTGACTCCCATCCAAGGATCAGAACATGTGCAACAGGTAATATACTTCAAAATTATCACCTGCAGTTGAACAAATTCTTAGAATTGCTAAGTGGTGATTGCTCCTTCAAATCTTCTGGTTTTTACAGACTGTACCAGACAGTGTATTATTGAGCAAACAGAAGAGTATCCAACCTAGTCGCCTCACTCGCAGCGCCAACAGATCACTTTTCCCAAATAATAAAGATAGTAATGAGACAGTGACATTTATTACATCACAAACACTGAGGAATACTGCTGCAAATAAAAAGCTACAATGTAGAAAGAAAGGAAGAAAGGTATGAGCAATCAGGTGTCATTTTAAGTTGTTGTCCAGATTATTAACATGAACTTTGTTCACTTATACATATATGTTTGTTCACTTAACATGAGCAATCAGGAGTTCATGCCTTATGTGTTTATAGTTCGGCTTCGGTATCCATTCTATTTGTTAAACCCAAAAATATTGTTGTCTATCATGTGTTGTCTATGTTTGATTCCAACTGTGTGATCAACTATATATATTACTAATGCATGTCATTTTGACTTTTTCAGGAAGATCAACCTTGAGGGAGTCTTGGCAAGCTGAAATGAATCAAATATTGTGCAACGAGAAAGATGTCATGTTGATCTGTGCTAAGAGACATGCATTTTTGTTTATGATTGCCTATTTGTAGCATAAGTTAGTGGTTTGTAATGCAGTTCAACTTTGCAATTACCTATTTGGAAATAGGAAGGCATTTGACTTCCTTACATTGTACAAACTATTGAATGCTTATGATCCAAGCTATTAATACGATTGCCTTTTTGTACCATTGAATTTTGTAATTTTATGAATTTCTATGCAATGAATTTGATGCAATAATTGGTTGCCCTTCAAATCTCATGTCGATGCAATAGTTTGTATTGCATCCAAGCTCATGTCAATGTGATAGTTTGTATTGCATCTAACCTCATGTCGATGCAATAGTTCGAATTGCATCGAACATAACATCGATGCAATAGTTCCTATTGCAACGAACCAAAATGATGATGCAATAGAACCTATTGCATCGAATCAAAATGGTGATGCAATAGATTATATAGCATCGAACCTAATATGGATGCAATATAGTTTATTGCATCGAACGATAGCCGTTGCAATAGATGTATTGCATCAACATGATTTGGATGCAATAAGCTATTGCATCTCTCAATTTTGATGCAAGAGACAACGGATGGACGATGCAATAGCTGCTTCTCGCATCAACCACAAGTAACCGATGCGAAAGGCTATTGCATCAAGACCACTTGCATCGGCTGGCATCAAACAAGAAATTGATGCGAAACCGAACTATTGCATCTATTTTAGACCTATAACATCAAAAATTGACCGGTGCAACAGGGTCAAAATTTAGTAGTGTTGTTGAGGTGCACTCGGATGTCCTAGTCGACCTCCTGGTCGGGTTGGTGGTGATGTTCAACGCGGTTGCCCCTAGCTCCGCCCTGGAGGGGTTGCCTATCGTCGCGGCGCTGGTCGGTGAAGCGACTTGTGCGGCGATCGGATCTTGTGGCGACTGATCGGTGAATTGAGGTTGTGGAGTAAGAAGGTCTCTGATCTTGGCGGATCTCATTGACCTGGCAATGCACCGCTTTAAGCATTGCAGCGACCTTGGTGAGCTTCGGTGTCTGCGGGAGCCAGGCGAGCTCATTGGCGGCCATGGCTAGGTTCGCACTTGGAGTCTTGTAGATGTCGTGGCCGTCAATGCAGAGAAACTCGTCGTCGAGGTTGCGCTAGAGTGGCCTTCCTTGCTAGTCAAGCTGTTGCTCAATCATCGCAAGGGTCATCTCGTTTGCTCGACATTGTGCACGGTTGACATACCGGTTCTCACGCGCGACGTGTTCCTCCTTGGTTTCACTGTTTTGAGGGGGGCTATCGACGCTGACGTTGAAGATTGCATCGCCACGGAACGGAGTGGGAAGAAGTAGCTCGGTGGTCGTTTTGGCGATGGTCTCCGTAGAGCCTTGGGACTCGGAGTCTAGATTCTCCTCTGGGATGGTCTGGAGGGGCGCTCCGGAGCGTCGGCCGACGTGGAGCATGTTGACGGATGACAGAGGCTAATCAGTGATTTGGTCGGTGGGAGGATGGATATCTCCAACCTGGTCGGCGAATCTGCCCCTTAGGGCATCTTGGTAAGCGGCGGCGGCGTTGGTGAACCCAAAGGGTAGGGCTGTAGCCCCTGGAGTTTTCTGAGCAGCCTCCGATAGATCTGGATCGGAGGGTGGTTGGCGCTAAACTAGAGTGTCTAGAGCTGATTCGGTGATGGAGAGGCAATCGACGAGCTTCAGACCAACCCAATCGATAGATGCGATCAGATCATCATTGTTGATCTGCCTCCTCTGGTAGCGAGGAAGTATGCGGTGAGTTGTCGATGAAGGCGACCCCGGAGGTGGTTCCGAGATCAGATCTACAGTCACAGGCGTGAGGGTGATCAGCGTAGAATCGATGTGCACTGGCTCGAGGAGCTCTCCAACTCCATTAGCGTTGATGATCCATGATATCGATCCGACCGTGAAGATCTGGTCGGGTTGAGGGAGGGAAGAAGAGCCTACGGAAAAAAGCCATCTTGTTCAACAAGGAAACAACACGCAAGCCCCTACCTAGCGCGTCAACTGTCGACAGAATATCGTCGGCAGTCCTCTGAGGGGTTTCCCACGAAGGTAGATTGATCGGTAGAGAAGCGTGTGATCAAGAACAAGAAGACAACAGAGACACACAAATTAGACAGGTTCAGGCCATCAGTATGACATAATACCCTACTCCTGTGGTTTGCTGGTTTGTATTAGCTATCGTATGATATTGCGTGAGTTTGGAGGGGGTCCCTGCCCGCCTTATATAGTCCAGGGGGTAGGGTTACAAGTCAGTTAGATCTGAGAGATAACCAGAAAGTAATAACATATTACAGGAATCTTGGGATCATATGTATCCTAACAGATCTCGTAGTATCTTCAGGATATCTTCCCGGTGTCTTGCGGGAGGCACCGAGCAGAGTCGTGCCCTGCAAGGCTTCGTCTTGTGGGCTGGACTGCCCCTGGGGGCATAGCCCATGTGGTCTGCCATGGGTATCTGGAGTTGTACCCCCCACAGAGAGGGAGGTTGGCCCTTACCAATGGAAGAGCCCGAGGGTGGCTGGGTGGCCGCCGGTGCCAGGGCGGCGACTGGTAGCCTAGGGGAGATGGGTGATCGGGAGGGCTAGGGGAGCAGAGCGCCTCCATCCCCCAAGAACCGGCGATAGATCCTGCTTGGCCCACACCAGCGTCATCATCGTCGGGATCTGACGCAGGGGAGGAAGCCGCCAGTGGAAGGGTGGCCACCGCAGCTGGTGCCCAGGGGATCGACACGGGCAGCGGCGGTGGCGGCGCATCTGCACCCGCGGGCGTCCGGGGAGTGGGAGGATGGTAGGATGAGGCGGATCTAGGGTGGGGGGAGAGGGGTGGCGAGGTAGAGGCGGCGCCGACGTCGGCGTCGACCGGCGGCGTCGGTGGTGGCGGTGGGGAGGAGGCTAGGGGCCGGGTCCCAGCCGAGCCTGCGCCTGGCTGGTTGGAGGGGGTGCGCTAGGGGGAGGTGGGATAGGTTGCAGGAGGGGGAGGAGAGGGGGTGGCAGGGGAGGGGGAGCCGGGCGGCGGCGCTGGTGAGGCGGCCGACGCCGGTGGTGGCGGCGGCGCGGGAGATCCCGCTAGGGGCTAGGGGCTAGGGTTGGGCTCTCATGACTCCCCTGTCCGACACTCATGACAACAGATCCATCGCCATCTATATATGATATAACTCAAATAGATCTGTGCATCTAGAACTATTATATCTAATTTTGTCCATAACTAGCAAACATACATGTGCATCGTAACAGCACATACGACTTGTTATAGTCACCTCAATGTTTTGCAACCCAAAAATTTCTTCGCCAATCGTGTCATCCGTTCCAACGATCAGTTCATAAAGACACAGTTGTGTTGGCCGTACTCAGTACTCACTAGTGGCGGAGGGAAGGGGGGCAGCACCCCACGATACATCTCCTTAATTAGTTATTAAGGCTCCAATTAGCTAGCTAATGATGCTATTTATACTTAATTTTTTTACTAATAACATCTTATATAGGTAAAAATCAGTCTTTCTTTTTTTTGTTATCTCTTTTGTTTTTTTACTGTTGTCTATCAAATATCTAGTTCATCCTCACGTCTATCATATATCTATTTCATCCTCACAGTACATCACTAGTACACAGGTGGGATTCAATCACTGTTGAGAACAGACTTTAGTCTCGGTTTTCCAACAGGGACTACGGATCCAGGACTAAAGGCGGGATTCAATCCCGGTTGAGAACGAGCTTTAGTCTCGGTTTTTCAACAGGGACTACGGATCCGGGACAAAAGGCCAGGATCTTTAGTCCCGAATCATGCAACCGGAACTAAAGCCCATCCTCGCAACTAAAAAGAAGTTTAAATCCTAGAGACTTCTGCTTGCAGTGCATGAGATTCGAACACAAGACCTCTTGCATTGCAAGTAGCTTGCTTACCAACTCAAATGCACACTACATGTGACAACATCCTGAACGCTCAACTTTTGAATTCATCCATGGGGTACCTTTAGTCCCGGGTGAGAGATCTTTAATCCCGGTTGGTGACACCAACAATGACGAAAAGATCACCCTTACACCACCAACCGGGACTAAAGGTTGGAGAACACCAACCGGGACTAAAGGATTTAGTCCCCGTTGGTGTTACGAACTGCGATAAAAGGGCCATCGGTGCCTGTGAAATTTAGACCCAGGACTAATTAATGCTCATAATAGTCTTGAACCCAAACACAACCGAGACTAAATATGTGAATCGAAAGTCCTTTATCTACTAGAGCATTCTCTAATTAACTTGTTAAATGTAATTACTGCTTTCTTGTTTGCTCTCCTTCTGAATCGATCTCCAATAGCATTTATATTATTTTGGAATTAGTCTTCATGTTATCTTTGTTCATGTTAATACCGTGATTTCTTTTTTCTAGCCTAAGAATTAGATTGACCATTGATCCGGTGAATGCTAGAGACCGGCTGATTAGTTTTGTTTATTTTTCTTCGAAATATCCAGTGTTCTTTTTTTTAGTTTTAAGGTTTCTTTTATATTGTAACACAAACCACCGCCGCTCAGCGACCCTGGCAGCCGCGCTGGCTGGTTAGGGAATTGCAGAGATTTTTTATCTGTAGAATTGTCTGGGCTCCTAAAAATTACTCTGGCTCCGCTACTATGTAAACTCTAGGTCTCTAGCCATATATGTATTTTCTAATGCATGATCGCTACTGTTGTGAACAGCCCCGCTATGTCCAAATTCTTGCCCTGCCCCTATTACTCACCATGTTTATCGGGAGTTTATATTTAAGGAAGGGGTTTGCTTTTCCGTGATATTCTCTAGTCATAGCACACTTTTTACAACCTACTATCGTTTCCCTCTGACAGTTTCACCCCAATGAAACACTTCTATACAGTAATAGGGTTCTCACACACGCCTGTCTCTGGCTAAAACAAGAACAAAAACACACGTAAAGAGGTTTCTCTCTCGTGAGACCACACAAAAAAAACAACAGAGATTTTCAAAGATGAACTACTCCATTAAAATAAACATGCTTACAAATTTTCGTTTCGAGAGACCCCGAACACATGAACTATAAGAGCAGACGTACCTCACTACAGGGGAGGCAGTGCTCCTGCTCGGGACTACAGAGATACAAGTTGGAGCGGGAAACTAGGACTACAACACTCTCACTCACACTCGTGCTGTGCTCCTGGACTCATGCTTCCTCCTCTGTTACTACTCCTTCGTTGATGTCGCCTTTTATACTAGTATCGAGGGGTTTATTGTTGTACACCTAGGCAACAGCTGTCATGCTTAGCAACACCACCACTTGGCAGGGCTCGCATGCGCTCTAAACATCATGTCCTGCATGCTGCGTGCACCGCATATACTTAATATTGCGCTTTCCTTGTATCTTGTGTATGTTTGAGGAACGCCTTTCCTCATGGCTTGTAATTGAGGTCCTTGTGTACTTTATTTGTCTTTCCTTGTGGATCGTAATCAAGGCACTAGAATCTGCAGGTGTCATGATTGCATGGATATTTTGTATTACACGCGTTAAGCCTCTCACATAGCGATTAGGTTTAATGTAGTGCACTTTGCACCGCATCAGCAAGCGCCGCATAGTTGCTGACAGTATATATTTTTTTCAGAGCACCTCTCATATGAACACACGGTCGGTGCATAATATGTATAGATTTATTTATTTATTTCGAATAATTTTTTGATGTGGCTTAGGGGGGTCTTCCCCGTCCGCACAATTGATAGCATTCGGTATCAATTCCACAGTGTAGGGCAGGTCCGCCATGCCCGAAAATTGATATATAAAAGTATTGTTCTATAGCTTACTATTGAATAACTTATTCTATAGTCACTTTGAGTTACCATAACTACTATACTAATTTATGAGATTACTGTAACTCCTTCTTTCTAAGTGATTTACTATAATATTTTGGTAAATATCATTATGAGTTATAGTAACACATGTATCATAAATATGTATTATTTTTATCATAAATTAGTACAAATATTCTCGCAAATCAAGGTAGCTAATCTGTGGCCGGTCGTAGAATAACTTATTTTATGCCACCTCGATTTACAATAGTCTTTGTACTAATATATGATAGTGAATACATATTTGCGATACATGTGTTACTATAACTGAAGGTGATATTTACCATAATAATATTTAACATAATGTTATACTAAATAACTTAAAAGGAGTTATAGTAATATTGTAAATTAGTATAGTCATTTTCGTAACTTAAAGTGACCATAGAATAAGTTATTCTATGTCCAACTATGAAACAATAGGAAATATTTTCCCTATATATATCAATAATATTCATTGGCTCTTCTAGGATTTGTCAATATCCATTTTAGTATAAGATATTTAGTAGCGAATTGTACTGCCTTAGTCTTCATAATTATTCAGCGATTCACTACCTAAGAAATCTAGCTGCCATGTCTCATAACATGACAATAATTCTCAATATTCTCTTCTTTGTTGCGAGTTTTGCCAAAATTTGGTTGTATTAATCTTCCAGTTCTCCTTGACACGATACCATAATTACAGTTATCTTTTCATAGGAGGATTTTTATTACTTTATTCTAATACATCATATAATATTTGGGGTCAAATTTGATATTTCCTTCTATTTCATTAGCTTCATTAAATATTCTCCGGTTATCATGATTTATTTTTTTGGAGAACCATTCTTCATGTTCTTAAGATAAATCTGAGGGCCATGTGCTCAGAAACCCAAAGATGACCTTGGTAATACAAATATGGGTTGCGGACCTTATTGGCTGTGTAAATCTTGGCAGATTTGAATAAAATATAATTTTATATCTTCCTTGTATATATGAGAGCCTTTTACATGCTTCTTTGATAGCTTTTCCAAGATCAGTGTTGGATTTCTTCCGATGTTCCATAAATAGTATGGTATCCATGATCAATGATGGTCTGTAGGGAGATATTTTGGGTATTGTTCCTTTGTATTATTCTGAAATATTTTAAGTTTATATCAGCTTTTAGTATCAGATATGGGTGGTGAGGCTTGATGACCAGCCATCTAGGTGGAGTGGAAGAATATGAGTATTGATGGCTATTCCTTGATGTCTCTTATTTCCTTTATAAAGATTCATCAAATAATTTTGGATATCCTGGTGGAATATTTCTTGCTGACTTTCTGCATTTTTTCCAATATGAGATCAATGATATCTTGCGTGAAACATACTAATATTTGTTCCATCTTAAAGCTTATTCTACCCATTGTTTCCAACAAAAATTTTACTGATTCTCCTGGAAATGTTTCTAAATATGTTATCATATCTTCTACCTTAGTGCCTAGATTGTATTGGTTCTGTATATATTTTTGGACTATTAAGCCATTACATATGTTAATTATATTTGGCCAATCTATATGGTCATGAGCTGCTAAGTTTAATATAGCCCCATCACTCTTAGAATTTTGGAATTATACAACCTTTTCAAAACCCCATGTTTTAGTACCCATATATTTATATTGTTCTGGGATATATGTAGGTTGGAATTCATCTTTTCAGGAGGCCATTTTCCTGCTAGTTTTGTAGATCTTTTTCTTTGTCCTTCACTTTCTACTGATGGCACACCATAATGCCCTCTCCTTCTTTTGTTATTTCCTACATCCATTTCAATAGTTTCCATTACATTTTCTAGATTATGCAAGCTTTCGTCATCTAGTGAGTTTATAAAGTCACTACGTTGCTTAGAATCATTATAGTTGTCCTCATGAAAAAATATTTTCTTTTTGAGTTTGCAGAAAGGAGCGGGTGCAATGGACTTTGTATCTATGGTGGCATGGGCAAGGATTTAACTGTGCAATTCTTTAGTGGTAGGCACGTCGTATCTGTGGTGGCATGGGCAAGGATTTAACTATGCAATTCTTTATTGGTATGTGACGTGCCCAATGACAGTGCGACACCTGTGGTGAAGGATTTAACCGTGCAATTCTTTAATATCAGATATGGGTGGTGAGGCTTGATGACCAACTTGTTTTTTTAGGTCAACTACGGGGGATCAAACCCGATCTCCACCTAATTTTCATTTCCACAGTGGCAAACCGGTGGGTGGAAGAGTGCAAAGCACCTAATACAGGGGTTGACCCTTGAAGGTCAAAGAAGTACATGAAATAGAGAGAGAGGGATACAACAACACTTAACAGAAACAACAACAACAACAACAAGGGTAATCCTAGATGCTAGCCAAAAGACGCCAACTGATCGTCGATTTGCGCCACCTCTGAACAGCATACTCGCCGGTTTTGTAGTGGCCATTGTGCCCTACACCGCTCCTCATTGCTACGTCGCTCCGCTGCTGCCCTCCATCTAAGGACCAACCAGTGGAATGGGGACTAAGAGTGGTGACGGACACGGAAGCTTGGGTGACATCTACAGCACTTTCGGTCCCACGTACCACCATTCAACGCCGTCCACGGGGAGGACACCTTGGAGGCGAATGGCAGCAGCGGTGGAAACACCACCCGACATTAGATTTTATGGCACCATTAAGGAGAGCGCCGACGGAGCAGAGACGCCAGAGGAGGACACTCATCGAAAAAATGGCAACAACTGACAACCAGGGCCAGTCTCACCCAAGAGTGGAGCAAGAAGCAAGGGGGCTTTCACCCAGAGATGCAGCTGTATCGAGCATGATCCTAGGTGCGCCATCATCGCCAGATTGGAGCAAAGCCGGATAAGGCTTTCGCCCAGATTCCATACCAACCCGGCACGTCAGACTTGGCCGGTCACCACCACCAGCTAGTCCCCGTTGTGGTGATTCACTCACTTGGAGGTTCACGCGCTAATAGGCATCACACGCCTAACCTACAGTCAGGTGCCGTACAACAAACACAAGATAAGGATCCATAAGCCACAAGCAATCCACTAGAGTACCTTTTGGCTCTCCGCCGGGGAAAGGTCAAGAACCCCTCACAATCACCACGATCAAAGCCGAAGACAAGCACCTTCCTCCGCTCAATGATCCTCGCTGCATGAAGCCGTCTAGATGGCGGCAACCACCAAGAGAAACAAGTGAAATCCTCAGCGAAACACAATCACCAAGTGCCTCTAGATGCAATCACTCAAGCAATGCATCCCAATCTCATAAAGCCATCCAACTGTTACTCACATAAATGTACCATTGGACCCAGCCACCTCGAGACCATCAGACCTAGCCAGGGTCCTGTCCAATGCCTGCACTACCACTACCATGACGCTATGTGTCCTATTCAAATCAGAACGACCATTGCCGCCCAACGACTCACTGCCACGCACTGATTGCGTCGTTGGACCCGTCGTTGGACCCTCCACGAGGTCAGTCCGACGCGGTCCAGTAAGGTCTAGAGAGCAGCAAATTGGTCGGACCCTAGTCTGACGCCCATCGTCAAACCTAGGGAGCGGTCTGACGTCGCCACACATCAAACCTTTGCTCACTCGCATGCGCGGCACTGAATGAACAATGTGCTCGATCGATCCGACACCCCCGCGAGCCCTAGTCCGACGCTACCTCCTCTCTGTGCGTGTTAGGGTTAGCCATCGGACCCAGCCAGAGGCCGGTCCGATGCTCTGATGATCAGGGTCTGATGCCCCTAGATCAACTTCATCTCAAGCGTGACACTTTACCCTTGCTCCAATGTGCTAACCACCAAGTATAACACCTTGTGCACGTGTGTTAGCATATTTTTACAAACATTTTAAAGGGTGTTAGCACTCACTAGAATCTAAATGCATATGCAATGAGTTAGAACATCTAGTGACACTTTGATAACCGTATTTTGATACGAGTTTCAACCCTCTTAATAGTACAGCTATCTATCCTAAACGTGATCACACCCACTTGGTGTCTTGATCACCAAAACACAAAAGCTCCTATGGATATCACCTTTGCCTTGAACTTTTTGTTTTTCTATTTCTTCTTTTCCTAGCCCGAGCACTTGATCATCACCATGGCCATCACCATCATCATGATCTTCTCCATTTGCTCCATCACTTGGAATGTGCTACCCTATCTCATGATCACTACACCTAGGGTTTTATCATTTCACCAAAACCAATCTAGATCTTTCAGTGCCATGAGTGTAGGTGGCTGAACCCATAGGCCGTTGTAGCACCCGGTTTTAAGAACAAAACAAGATACGCACCATATGTGAGCCTAGAAAGTCAAATCTCACATATAGCTACAAATAAGGGTAATATCAAAAGACAATGCTCAATATATAATGTACTTAGTATAAAGGATATAACCTTAGATAGCAAACAGTGGATAGACAACTCTGATCTTTGGGTGAAGACTCCAATCCACAGGGACAACTGACTGGTTGATCACAAGCCTAATTCCTCTAAACTCTAGCAATCTGGTACCCATCCGGGATTTTTTCCAAATATGTGAAAAATAAAGCAAGCGTAAGTACATGTCATACTCAACAAATATAACATGAGGTTCATGAGGCTCAAAAGGCTGACACTGGTTTAACTATGATTAGCTTTTATTGAGTAATGATTTTAGCAATAGGGTGGCAACAAAGTTATCATAAGCCCATAAACACATGATCAGGTAACCATGAATAATGAATAGCATAAACAATATTCATTAGTGAGCATCTTTGTCATCAGTATCATTAGTGTCCATCATCATTAACCATTAATGATCATCTATTCCGTAAATGTTCCAAGGCTACTCATGACCATGAGCATGGCTGATATATTAGTTTTACACTCTACAGAGGTTGTACACTTTCACTATGAGTTGTGATTTACCCTTTCGCTCGAGGTAGCTAATCTCTTGACCCACTTCCAAGGAACGTCGGCAGGGTTCACTATGAAGCCTTTCAAAGGTTCGTCTAACAAGTTAGGGCCATTAGATTCACTCGGCAAACAGATATAGATCCCCCCTTCCCGATGGCACAATGATGTGCAACCTATACACAAGGGGACAAAGACCGCACTATACCTGATTCGGCAAGCCATTCTTATGCCAATAAAGGTAACCACTAACAAGCTAGAAAAGGTCCTCATACCGAGCTAAAGCTAGAGCCATGTAGCCCTCATAGCTGTACTATAAGTCCTGGATGATCACTTATAGATAAGTCCTTAGGGAGAGAAATTTAGAGCGCCATAAAAATAGCCCAAAGCTCTAGCCCCCTTGATTCCATATTGCTAAAAAGCATCTTTTAATGTTTATTGCATATTCCATTAGTCAAGTTACAAGATCATGGTTGTAGTTGAGCACTAGCATCATACTACCCAATGCAATAACCCATAGGAATCAAGGAATCTAGGATATCAAATAGCTAGGAAAATTACTATGGTTGCCAAGGTAGACACATGCGTATGATTAAAATGATATTAAGGTGAATAGGAAAACAAGGATGATCCCATGCTATACTTGCCTTAAAACTCAGATCCTTCTTCTACTGAATTGTAACCTCCAAAGGACTTCTTCTAGATCACCAACTTCTTTTATATCACCAATGCAAAGCTCACTGACTGGACATGATCAACTCATTGACTAGACATGATCATAAAGCACCACACAAGCATCCATGCAATCATACACGAAGCAAACAATAGATCTAAATTAGAATAGTACACCAAACATAAAATCAAGATGAAAAGTTTGTAAAACGAATCTACATCCCGCTACAAACACACAGACGCGAAAAGCACTTTAATTGGAGCTATAACAAAGGAGTTATGAATTAAACAAGATTTCCTTTAATAAAATAATAGATTAAATCTAACCTCAAATTTCAAAAGTTGAAAATATATTTAACAGTAGGATAAATACGTAGATTATGCAATTATGAATCTAACGCAACTTGAATAGGTCAAATCGGAGTTAAAACGAAGATTTTATGGCTAAAACAATATTAGTGGCAAAACTGTAAATAGATGAAAGCGTATTTTGAATCTAACCAAAGAAACTATGTTTTCAAAAGAAAAAAAGGTATTTTGAATCTAATAGAGGGATTTTATGCTTTTTGAAATAGAAAACGTATTCTAAATCTACTAGAAATAAGCTATGCTTTCAAAATAGGAAAACACATTCTAGAAGTGCGCCATGGACTGCGGGTCGTATTACATGAAACTGCAGGGGCTCTTTTGCAAATAAACCCGATGAAGGGGTACGAGCGATCTTGGACTGTTGGATTGAATCTGGATGGCCCAAATTACAAAGGAGGGGGAGAGAGTCACCGGCCAGAGAAGAAAACCGGCGTGGCGGAGCTCCATTACCAGCGGTGAGAAGCTCCCCGGAGCGCTTGGTTTAGGCCCTAGAGGCCACAGTTTAAAGAGCCGAGAGCACAAGGAATAAGAGGAGAAGATGGCAAACTCACCAAGGGCCTTCTTGTGATCGACGGTGGGTCTACGATGTCGGGCAGTGCGGCGGCTATAGGGTCAAGATGGTAGACTAGAGGGGGGGGGGGTGAATAGTCCTTTTTAAAATTAATCACGTCGGCTAACCGAAACAAGTGCAGAATTAAAACTATCGGTCTAGCTAAGACTACACCCCTCTATCTATGTTCTCTAGCATCTTAAAAAGATCCTAACTAAGCAACAAAGGTGCCGGGCTAGCTAGAGCTCACTAACCAATTCTAGAAGCAAGGTCACACAAACCTATGCCACTAGTACTTCAAGCAACGAGGGAGCTCCTAAACATGCTAGTAAGCAAAAGCACAAAGCCACCTAAGCTCACTAGCAATGCTCAGTAACAAGGCAACCAATGCCAAATTATAGAGCGCAAATACTTAGCTACACAAACTAAGCAATGTGACTAACAAGGTTACACAAACCAAATTAGCCACGCAAGGGAGCTACTTCTATGCTACACAAGCAAGAAGGTAACTAGTGAGCTACACAAGCTAGCTAATTACAAAAGCATCTACACAAGCACAATGTATATAAAAGTAATTACAAGCTTGTGTAACGAGGATGCAAACCAATGGGAATATAAGGATGACATGGTGATTTTTTCCCGAGGTTCACGTGCTTGCCAACATGCTAGTCCCCGTTGAGACAAGCTCCAAGGTTGCCGCCGGTCCTCTTGCTAGTGGTGACCCGCAAGTCACACTCTCCCATGTGGAGTGCTTACCACAAGCTCTAGCACTTGACCCGGCTAGACCACTTGTCGCCCTTCATGTCTCGCTTTACTAGAGTTGCTCTTCGTGGCTCCCATGGGGTGAGCACAATGCCCCTCACAAAAGCTCTTCTCCGAAGCACCGCACAAGCTTCTTGCGGGCTTCGATAGAGACCACCACCAAGTCATCTAGGAGGTGGCAACCTCCAAGGGTAACAAGCACCACTAGCTTGCAAGACCACCACCTAGTGCCACTTGATGCAACCTCACGATGCAATCACACTAGAATCGCTCACTCACTCAATCGGATGAACACTATCAAGCTAGAGTGAGTTAGAGGGCTCCCAAGCACTACCACATAAGCCACCAAGGCTCTAGTGTGCTCAACTCTAGCCATGGCCAACACCCCTTCTATTTATAGCCCCCACAAAAATAGAGCCGTTGTACCCATTCACTGGGCACAGATCGAGGTGACCGGACGCTCTGGTCAGATCGACCGGACACACCCGGTCTAGCATCCGATCAGCAGATGCATGCCACGTGTCACCTCCATTAAACCATAGTCACTGGATCTCAATGGTCAGCTATCTCATGTGAATAGTCAAGTTGCGACCAGATGCATCATAGTGAGATGACCGGACGCACCTTTGCCTAGTTCGGTCATTTCCAGAGAGGTTCCATTCATGACAAGATGTGTCAGTTTGATCACAACCAGATGCAGGAGGGGCAGCGTCTGGTCGAGTAGAGAGAGCTCCCAGAGCGGCTCAATTGCGACCAGACGCATCCTGTTGGTCACGATCGGACACAGCATCAACATTTGGTCCTTCTACTCTTTTATATGCCGCCACGTTAGCGGGACCAAACACACCCACCATGCGTCCGATCATGAAGTGATCCAGCGTCTGGTCGAAGACTGACACCTTCACCTTCACTGCTGCCATTGACCGAACGCGCCCATCCAGTTTAGGCTAGCATCCGGTCACTCACAGTGACCTCCTTTCGCCTCTGTTTCTTCACTGAGTTGATCCACATCAACTCCAACTTCTTCTCCTTTGTAAATGTGCTAACACCACCAAGTGTACACCACCATATGTATGTTTGTTAGCTTTTCACAAATATTTTCCAAAGGATTAGCCACTCAACTTGCCACGCCACTCGATCCTAGCGACGATGCAATATTAGATCACTCAAGTGGCACTAGATGACCAATATGCAAACAAGTTTGCCCCTCTTGATAGTATGACCATCTATCCTAAACCCGATCATCAACTTCTCTACACACCTATGACTGGTGAAATGAAATGCCCTA
This sequence comes from Miscanthus floridulus, assembly GCF_019320115.1. Taxonomy (NCBI): domain Eukaryota; kingdom Viridiplantae; phylum Streptophyta; class Magnoliopsida; order Poales; family Poaceae; genus Miscanthus; species Miscanthus floridulus. The sequence continues at coordinate 44,486,413 of NC_089596.1, forward strand.
GGTTATACCTTTGCCATGCACATTCCATTTCATCTCCTCTAATGTCGATGCAACACATGCACCAACACGATCAACAATGATATGATCCACTTCATATCATCACGTGATCATATTGGTTCATCGATCTTGATTTCACTTCCTTTTCACCGTTGCCTTCGTCCATCAGCACCAAGTCTTGCTCAAGCTTCACCGCCACGTGGTCCATTGCTCCAAAGCCTCTGACTTGCCCTTCACGCTTGCAACCGGTCCATCAAGCCAAGTCATGTCTTCATCTTCTCCACCTTGATCACATGACTCAATGTCATGTCTCATGTGCAATGAGCTCCTTCATCATCACATGTGTGAGCTTTGCAACATCTCTGAGCCATTTTCACCTTCATGGCATATGTTGCTCACACACATGTACCCATGGACTAATCACCTGTGTATCCCACATGAACACAATTAGTCCACCTTGGTTGTCACTCAATTACCAAGACTACACAAGGACCTTTTAATCTCCCCCTTTTTGGTAATTGATGACAACTCTACAAAGATATGGAAATTAAGCTCTTTCGGATTTATGTTGCTTGCCCAAGCAATTTTACCATATGTAAATGATTTTGGACAAGTACCACAAACCTAAAATGGTAGTCTTAGCACCCCGTACATATGTGCTAGAGTGTTTGGTTTGAAGCTCGCACATATGTATAGATTGAAATTGTGGGAGAGTAATTACTACCAAATGATGCTAAGGTGTATAGAGTAAACCTTTGAAGCGTGATACCAATCGGAGTTGCACTTTTAACACCATCCTTAGAACCATGAGTAGCTAGATATCACTTGGAAATAAAATCACTAGATACCTCATGAGATCAACATTAAAAGCAAGGTACTAGCATTACTTGAAAAGCATACCAAGTCATCAATCAAATTCTTCAACTAGCATACACCCCACAATCATGCATATTGAATTTAAAAGTTTATGCAATACAAGCAAGCACATGAATATGCACATATCAAATGCAACCAATCAAAGTTCATGAGCTTGCTCCCCCTACTTGTGTGCTTCTCTTGTCCAAGAATTTTGATCCATCTCTTTTCTTCAATGTTGCTCCCTCTTTGTCCATGTCCATGTCGAACCTCTACTTGTTTGTCTCAATCTCTCTCCAATGCTTTCATATCTTTGTACAATCTCTCCCCCTTTGTCATCAATTTCCATAAAAGGTGTGCCTCTCATTGATGCAAAGGTTTGTATTTGGGGTAGATGGTTGAAGCTTGACTCTTCCATTTTTTATGGACATCACTTGATTGTTGGAATGACACCACTTATAGATACCACTTGTATAGCTTCTTGAGATACCACATATAGGATTTTTGACCTTGATACCAATTTGTGGGACACCTCCCCTTATGTGATATCATGGGTCATTCATTTGATAAACTTGAGCTCTTGTAGGTGAGGGATGCATTTTTCATTTGATGATCATTTAAAGTTGAGGATCACTTGTGGAACCATCGTCTTGCATGATTGATACCACATGTAGATGTGATACCAATTGAAAGAATTTTCTAGTATGGAACCACTTGTCGGATTTGTCAATTTTGACCATTTCTTGAACACTTGCTATCTTCATGAGTACCACTTATAGGATATCACTTGTGAGTTGGTCTAGACATCACTTGTGAATTCTTGATAAAATACTTAAGTCTAGATACCACTTGAAACAAACAAACAAGATATCCATTTGCATTGTTGTCTTGTGCTTTTACTCTTGATATTTATCTTGAGCTTCTAAGTTGACTTAAACTAAATTGATTTGCCTAAGCTTCCAAGTCCAGTTTGTACCAATGACAAGCTTCTTCACACCTCTTGCAAGGGTTATCTTGCCAATGTTGTACTTGTCACTTGTTGGCAATCCAAATTAAATCAAGTACTTGGGTTTACTAGCTCATGAACAAATTCATATGATAACCACTAGATCAATTAATCATTCAAGCAATAGTGATAGGCTATGAATTTTATAACTTTCATTTGTTATGCATGATCCTATGAAGTATGAACTATATGCACTAACCGCATACTAGTAAGGGATGAAATGATCATGCACATTACAATGATACATTTGCTATCTTGGAGTAGAGGATAGTCACATAGATTCCAATTCATTACTTCAATAGCAATGTGAAGTCCAATTACAAGCTTGGTGAAGACCAATAGATACCATTTTGAATTCCATTCTTCACCCATATGAAATGAATATCACTTATGATCAAGTGCACTATTTTGTTGTGGTTAACTTGCTTCATCTTTTGATCAATGCTTGCATCAGAGCATCAAAGTGAGAATACCACTTGAAATAACATGATTAGCTCTCTTTTGGGTGTTGCTTGCTGTTCTTGATCAACCCTTTTGATTGCTTCAACTAAGCATCTCAAATGTCTCTCAGATCACCACTTCTATGTTAGCCTTCCAAGTACCACACTTGGTTTACCTACACATAGGCGGCAAGCCCCTACACTAGGGAGTAGTGACCTCTCTCCAAAGAATCATTCTCGACACTCACTTGAAATAACTTAATTGATTGATCCAAGTGATGGACTTAACTTGATGAATAACCTTGATTCCTTATTTAAGTCCTTTTCTTTTTACTTGTTTAAGTCCTTTTCTTTCTACCAAATAATTTCCAATAGTCACTAGAACTTAAACTTCATCTCCATCTTAAGTTCAATCTTGATCTTCCAATTTGAGTACTAAATGTGTGTAAAGTACACTCCATAATCAAATGCCCTTGTACTCTTTACTTGTCATGCTTCAAGATCATCTTAAAACAAAACTTTAGGTTCCTCAATTACTTATAAATATGTTTCCAACTTGAGGACTTTCAATCAAAGTGACTCTTGATCAATCCAATAATTGTCACTTTTCTGGCAGATTCTGTACTCTTCAAAAAAAATGCATATCTCCCAAAGAACAAATCCAAATACCACAAAATTTGGTGTAGATGTGATTCACTAAGTTATGTAGCAGCTGTAAAAATTTGAGCTTCATTTAACTTTTATATTGCTACCAGATTTCAATTCTTCCACCACTGTTACATGCTAAAAACTGTTGTACTATAGCTGATAAGATCCACTTCAAAACCGAAGCATTTCTTATCCAATTCTCATGAAATTTGTACAGCATCTTATACCATAAGTCTAGAGCATGTACATTAATTTTTATGTCAATCAAATAAGTTTTGACCACTTAAACATGGCTAAGATAACAGCTAGCTCAGATTTTGCAATATAGGACAGATTTCAACTATTGAGCTATACTTCATCATATATGAATCAAACTTGAAACCAACTTGTTTGAATACTTTCACAGGACATAAATCCATTTAATCCACTTATAGCAAGCAACATTGCATATTTATCCAATTCAATCAACTCATATGCACCCAAATGAAATGATCAACAAGAGATATACATTGGTTAGCTCATGATCAATCAATTTGCAAGCTTCAACTCAAATTCTTGCAAGCCATCAAATATATATGTAACCAATAAATCATACACAACTTGAATATGACACTTGTATGTTATAGCACTTTTGGACTTTACTCAATTATCATGGCATTGGGTTTGGATGTGCACTAGGCTTCATAACTTGACTCAACATATGATAATTAATATGAAATCAATTGAATCAAGTCTTCAATGCTGATGGTACCTACAATCAATCATCCATTTTTTGATGGTACCAAAACAAGTTTGGGTCCTCTCAAGTTAGGAGCAATATACTTAGGCATAGCCTTAGTATGAGTAGCAGGATGTTTTGCAATTGCAGCCAATGAGGTACCATTGCTATCCTTTCTAAGCATATTATCATCAATAATTGAAATAGAATTAGAAATGTTACCTAGGGGACATGAATGTGCCATGTGTCCCCTTTCCTGGCATGAGTAGCACTTTCTCTTTGATTGAGCCTTCTTTTCCTTACTCATATGGTGCTCCCCATTGCCTTGCCTCTCATGGATTGCTTGAGCCTTCGTCTCAAGCTTGGTAGGACACTTATAGGCAAAGTGTCCCATATTTCCACACTTGAAGCACTTGATGTGAGCATAATCTTTCTTCTCATCTTCATTCTTGCTTATCATCTTGGCATCTTGAGTTTGCATTGGATGCCTTGCCTTTCCACCCCCTTCTTGTTTTCTTCTTCTTTGTCATCAAATCACTACCATCATGGTTGATCTTGATTTGCTCTTGGGGTGTCTTTTCTTGCTCAACTTGTGGCTTTGGTTGAGGCTTCACTTGTTGCTTCACCAATTGCTTGGTTGGGCACATAGAGGTAAGATGGCCCCAAGTGCGGCACTTGAGGCACTTCACATGCCTTAGCCTCTCTTCTTCTTTCTTCAACTTGAGCTTTTCTTCATTGGGGCAACTATTTGCAAGATGTCCCACTTCATGGCACTTGAAGCACATGAAATGAGAGAGCTTCTCTTGTTCTTGCTTCTTCATCTCTCTTTCATATCTTCTCTTGCCCCATCTCTTCCCTTGTTTTATTCTTGTTAAAGCCAATGCCACTCATGTCACCATAGTTTCTTTGAGTCTTAATCATGTGCTCAAAGGTGACTTTTGAGTTGTAGCACCTCTCTAACTTGTTGCTTAAATTCTTCACTTCATTTTTGAGCTCATTGTTCTCCTTCAAAAGGTTAGTCTCACAAGACATAGAAGTAGAACAAGCATCTATTTGTGAAGAACATGGAATTTCTAATAAATCATCACATGAGGTGGATACATGCTTCTTGCCTACATCACAAGGGTTAGCAACAATATGCGATTGATCAATTGACCCATGTAATGAGCTCTCACTAGTTTTAGTTTTTCCATTGAAAATCTCCTTAGTGAGAAAAGCATGGTCTTATACCAAGTTATCATGAGCAACACTAAGTTCCTCATGAGCCAATTTTAGCTCCTCATGTGAACAAGTAGTAACATAAAGTAGATGCTTTTGTTGTTCACATGTATTCTTTAGAAAAGAGTTTTCATTTTTTAATTTCTTGGTTTTAGCCATCTCTTTTTCTAAAGCTTTGATCATGCAGCTATATCTATCTAGAAGCTCCTCATATGAATCAAGATCAATCACATTTGCATTAGATACCTTAGTGTCACCTTGTGATATGAAGCAATGTGATGTAGAGGGAGAGCTTGAAGAAACATCATTTTCATAGCCCGAGCATGATCCATCATTATCACCATCAAGTGTGCATGGAGTAGCATCATCATTGGCATCACTTGTGGCATCATCATCAATCTTGTCAAGTGAACTTGTCGTAGATCGATCATCATCATCACTTGACCATGAGGTGGAGCAATCTTCCACAATTACCAAATTGTGGTCACGCTCAACACAGTCATGTGCCTCCTCCTTAGGCTCCTTCTTGAACTTGCCATCATCCCACGTGGAGGAATCACCAAAGGTGTCCTTGATTGATTCCCATATCTCACGAGCGGTTCCCACATAGTTTATCCTTTTTAATAAATCAAAGCTCAAAGCATCCATTAGTTAACAATAAGCATGTGCATCAAGTTCATAGATAACTCTTTGAGCTTTGGTGAGATTTCTATGGTCCAAGACATGGGTGAGACCACTAGTGACAATCCACCAAAACTTAGGTCCCTTTCCACAAAAATGATCAAGCATGTGATTTTTCTAAAGTGCAAATTTTGTGCCATAAAAATGGGTGTCTCACAAACATCTAGCCCACTAGATGCCATCCTCTCGGGTCGGTGAAGACCACAAATGATAGACCAAGCTCTGGTACCACTTGAAGGGTCGAGATGGCAGACTAGAGGGGCATGAATAGTTCTTTCTAAAATTAATCACGTTGGCTAACCAAAACAAGTACGGAATTAAAACTACCGATCTGGCAAAGACTACACCCCTCTATCTATGTTCTCTAGCACCTTGCAAAGATCCTAATTAAGCAACAAAGGTGCCGGGCTAGCTAGAGCTCACCTAACCAATTCTAGAAGCAAGGTCACACAAACCTATGTCACTAGTACTTCAAGCAACAAGGGACATCCTACACATGCTAGTAAGCAAAAGCACAAAGCCACCTAAGCTCACTAGCAATGCTCAATAACAAGGCAACCAATGCCAAATTATAGAGTGCAAATACTTAGCTACACAAACTAAGCAATGTGACTAACAAGGTTACACAAACCAAATTAGCCATGCAAGGGAGCTACTTCTATGCTACACAAGCAAGAAGGTAACTTGTGAGCTACACAAGCTAACTAATTACAAAAGCAACTACACAAGCACAATGTATATGAAACTAATTACAAGCTTGTGTAACGAGGATGCAAACCAACAGGAATACAAGGATGACACGATGATTTTTTCCCGAGGTTCATGTGCTTGCCAACACGCTAGTCCCCGTTGAGACAAGCTCTAAGGTTGCCGGCGGTCCTCTTGCTAGTGGTGACCTGCAAGTCATACTCTCCCACATGGAGTGCTTACCACAAGCTCTAGCACTTGACCCAACCGGACACTTGTCGCCCTTTGTGTCTTGCTTTACTAGTTTTGCTCTTCGCGGCTCCCGTGGGGTGAGCACAATGCCCCTCACAAAGCTCTTCTCCAAAGCACCGCACAAGCTTCTTGCGGGCCTTGATGGAGACCACCACCAAGCCATCTAGGAGGTGGCAACCTCCAAGAGTAACAAGCACCATCGGCTTGCAAGATGACCACCTAGTGCCACTCGATGCAACCTCATGATGCAATCACACTAGAATCGCTCACTCACTCAATCGGATGAACACTATCAAGCTAGAGTGAGTTAGAGGGCTCCCAACCACTACCACATAAGCCACCAAGGCTCTAGTGTGCTCAACTCCAGCCATGGCCGAGACCCCTTCCATTTATAGCCCCCACGAAAATAGAGCCGTTGTACCCCTTCACTGGGCATAGCTTGGGGTGACCGGACGAACCCGATCTAGCATTCGGTCAGTAGATGCACACCACGTGTCGCCTCCATTCAACCTCAGTCACTAGATCTCAACGGTCGGCTATCTCACGCTAATAGTCAAGTCATGACCGGACGTAGCATAGTGAGATGACTGGACGCACCTCTGTCGAGTCGGGTCGTTTCCATAGAGGTTCCATTCACGACGGGACATGTTAGTTTGATCATGACTAGACACAGGAGAGGCAGCGTCTGGTCTAGTCCAGAGAGCTCCTAGAGCCACTCAACTGCGATCAGACATGTCCGGTCAGTCACGATCGGATGCAGCATCATCATCCGGTCCTTCTACTCTTTTCTATGCCACCACATCAGCAGGACCAGATGCACCCACCACACGTCCGATCATGAAGTGACCCAGCATCTGATCAAAGACCAACACCTGTGCCTTCACTGCTACCCCTGACCGGACATGCTGGTCCAATTTAGGCTAGCGTTCGGTCACTCACAATGACCTCCTTTCACCTCTGTTTCTTCATCGAGTTGATCCACATCAACTCCAACTTCTTCTCCTTTGTAAATGTGGTAACACCACCAAGTGTACACCACCATGTGTATGTGTGTTAGCTTTTCATAAACATTTTCCAAAGGATTAGCTACTCAACTTGCCACGCCACTTGATCCTAGCGACAATACAAAGTTAGATGACTTGTCGGTGCGAAAAGTGACCAACAAGGAAATATTTGTAGTTTTATCGTATGTTGTGATTGGATGTGGCCTAGCACTCAATGACACAGGTTTTATACTAGTTCAGGCAAGGTGCCCTACGTCCAGTTTTGGTCGGTCGGTGACATTATTCCTGAGTCTAGGTGCTCGAAGTTTGTTGTGGGGTTACAAACGAGTGGGAATAAGATGGGGGTGTTAGAGGTACTGTCAGACTCTAGACTAAAGAGCCAAGAGTGATAGGAGCTCCTATGTGTGCTAAGAATTGGAACATATGCTCTGTGTAGCTTTAGAGTTCTAGAGCTATGGAGCTATTCGAGTGCTCAGAATGTCTAAAGCTAGTAGAGAGAGAGAGTCAGAATGATCCTCCTTCCTAGGAGAGAGCGCATCCCCTTTTATAGGTGAAGGGGACAGCCTTACAAGTTAGGAGAGAGAGAAAGAGAGTGTGTGTGTTTCCTTGTCTTGTTGCCCACATCGTCGTGTACAAGACAGTTTGTCGGCGCCCACAATACTATTGATGCCCAGATGCATGTGGTAGGTTCCATCGTGTTCCTCTAGTATGGCAAATGTCGGCGCCTACCATACTATAGGACAAATGTTAGCACCCACAACACTATTCATGTTCTGACATGTCTGAAAGGTTGCAAAGTACCCTTCTAGCATGGCCTGACAGTACTATCCTATTAGTGTGTAGGGTACGGTCCTCGGTATCGTGGTTGATTTGAGCACCTTACCTTATCTACTTCGCTTGATTTCTTGGATCCTCACCGAGCGAGCATCCCCGGTAGGTCGTTCCCAGTAGGCTCTGACCGCGTTGGTCAGTGAAGAGCCGTAAGTAGAGGTTCGGTGTATTCTCAGTCGGAGAAGTGGGTCAGAGTCAGAAGTGAGCATCGCCCCCTCCTTGGCCAAGCCTTCTGGTCTAAAAAGCGGGTCAGAGTCAGAAGAGAGCGTCGCCCCCTCCTTGGTCAGGCCTTCTGATCAGAGACTGGATTGCTCTTCTAGCCTATTGTTAGGTATCTAGGCTAGCCCAGGAGTTGCACGTCATTTGTAATGCCATCTGCTAGGCTGAGCTTTTGCTGGGAAGCGGGCCCATTAGGGACCCTAGGTTTATGAACCCGACAGGAACCCCCGAGCCCCTAGGAGATTTAGGTAGAATTATCTGGGGGATTTTTTGTTTTGCCAGCGGGTGCACATGAGTGCACCTGGTGGGTGTACCCTCGAGCCCTGAGTGATTTGGGTAGAATTGTCTGGGGGATATTTTGACTTGCCAGCGGGTGCGCGCGAGCGCACCCGGTGGGTGTTGCCCCTGAGCCTACGTTCGACTAGTGAGTCGATTGGAGGCTGAGTATCTTGGTACTCTTTCCTAGGGCCATAGACTCCTGTGTTTCTGTCAGTTGGGGTGTTCACCCGTGTTTGCCCTGCCCATGACCTACGTAGTCGGTTGGATTCCCGAGTCGGCGTCGGGCAACCTGAGCCGCTGAGCCGCATTGGGTTTGGTAGGGGTTGGTCTAGTTCCGTGCATTGCCCCGTCCATGGTTTCCACAACCAGAGGGGCTAAGCTAATGTCGCTTGCCTCGATGGCTCGAGTGACATGTTCGGTGAGCTCACTAACAGGCATGTTCAAGCAGAATCCATGTTCGTCATTCATAACGGGGTCAGCATAGCCCTCATGTGGCATTGCACTGCTCCTTAACCCGCCTCATGGTAAATGCTCGGGTCATTCTAGAGACCAACTCAGGTGGCCCGCTGGCCTCCCCTTGATGGAGATTCTGTGGGCATGGCTCAAGGTTAGGATCAAACAAGAAGGTGAAGATGACCCTGTCTAATTCTGAGCATATCGGACGAGGGCCACTAGGGCTCATCTGTGTTTTCTCCCCTAGCTCTGTTTGACGTGAGGTGGCCTTGAGCCCTTCGTGGGTCGATCAGTCATTGTTCATGTTGAATAGGGCAACTACCGCTTCGTGACACAACACGAAGCATTGTGATGCATTAATTGCATATGCAATGCTTTGGATGTATGGAATAAATGAATGAATGTGTGAATGCATGTATGAGAAAGGATGAATGAATGATCATGCATTAGAAAATAAAGTAATAAGGTTTGGTAAAGTTACCTTGATGACTCAAGTGATGGGTTTGAGGAGCTCTTATCGGATATGCCCAAATGGGATCCGTGTCTGTCGTTCATGACAGAGATGGCATAGCCCTCATGGGGCATCCCACTGCTCCTTACCTGTCTCTCGATCATTGCCTGAGTCGTCCGATCGAATCAGGTAGCCCATTGATCTTTCCTTGATGGGGATCCCATCGGTGGGCCTTTCCAAACCCTGCCTGGGAAGGTGGAGGGTCGTTTGCATGCAGTTGTGCCTTGTATCCTACGCCTGGGTTATTGTAGTGGTGGGCCCAACCTAGGGCACATCCTATTTTAACCAGGTGATGTTTCGTTGGGCAGGGTGTGTCCCATCAGTCAGGACATATCCCACCGCATGCCTATCCACATTAAATAGGGGAAGGGAGAGAGTTTTCATCCCATTCCTTCGCCTTTCTCCATCTACCACCTCTTCTCCTTCTTCCTTCTCACCAAGCCCATTCGTGCACCATGGTGGTTTCTAGGAGAGAGAGGGTAGAGCAAGGGAGAGGAGAACTCACAGATTTGACCGTGAATCTAGAGCATGATGTCAAACTAGAGGCCATCCAACGTAGACGAGGTAGTGCTGGCCGCCTTCACCGAGAAGGGGCTACTCCTACCAAAGGAGGTGGCACATTGGAGGGCTCCTAAGCCAGGGGAAGTCATTCTACAACCTCAGGCTGATGAGGTTGTCTCCTTCGTCGCCTTCCATGAGCATGGGCTAGGATATCCCACGCACTAGTTCTTGCGTGGGTTCCTCAACAAGTGGGGCCTCGAGCTGTAGCACCTCAATCCGACTAGGGTGTTGCACATTGCTGGTTTCATCACCGTCTGTGAGGCCTTCCTCAGGATGAAGCCGCATGTGGACCTCTTCTGGTGGATCTTCATCGGGCGAGCCTTGTCAGAGGTGAAGCCACCTAGAATCGTGTCGGGCAGCTGTTTATGAAGATTCTAGGGTCATGCAAGACCCCTGGACGTGCCCCCTAATGGGCCCAAACACGATACACGGTCCATAGAACCAAAAGACGGTGTCATAGCACCCTTGTAGATTCTAGATGCTGACTTGTTTCGATGATTCCTGTTGATTTTGATGGGCTTTTGATGTGAGACCACCTGTATTGGCTTCCTTATCAAATTAGCTTTCCAATCATATGTGGATCGTCAAAAATGGAGTCTAGATGCGTCCTGGGTGACCAGTTTAAGGTAGACTAGTCTTGGAGGCCGAGGCAGACTCGAAATCATGTTGGACCAGGCCTCCGGTTTCTGTTGAATGTCCTTGCTAGTCATCAATGCCTCCACCTCTTCCTCTAAGTCCCTCATGACCCTCTCCAATGTTCCTAAGCAAGATAACATCATTAGGTAGTAGTCTATTCTCAAAAGTATGAAAAGGATCGCTTAAGAACGAGCTCACCTCTAAATTGAGTTGACGCATTCGAGCCCGGGTCATTGGACCTTGAAAGACGGTTGGAGGATCAACGGGTACATCCAAAGGAGTGATGTCCTCATCATCCTCCCGCTCTTGAAACTGAGTTGTCCTTGACTCAAGCTCATCTTCTTCTCCCAAATAAGACTTCAAATCTGCAATATTAAAGGTGGGACTAGCCCCAAACTTAAGTGATTCATGATCAGAATGAATAACAAATTCTTTAGGCCACAAATAATGGCGCACGTATCTAAAGAACGGACAAGTGCATACAATTCTTTATCATACGTGGAATAATTCAGAATAGGACCATGCAAATTTTCACTAAAGTAAGCAATGGGTTTACCATCTTGCATCAAAACACCCCCAATGCCAACTCCACTAGCATCACATTCTAGCTCAAAAGTCTTACCAAAATTTGGAAGTTGCAGCAATGGTGCGTGTGTGAGCTTGTCCTTTAAAGTGTCAAAGGACTCCTCATATGACTTTCCCCAATGAAACACCACCCCTTTCTTTGTCAACTCATGCAACGGGGCAGCAATGGTGCTGAAATCTTTAACGAAGCGGTGGTAGAATCCTGCAAGACCAAGAAAACTCCTCACCTGTGTGACAGTTTGGGGAACCGGCCAGCTCTTTATGACTTCAATTTTCATCTCGTCCACCTCAATTCCCTGTGGAGTTACAACATAGCCAAGAAAAGAAACTTGATCCATGCAAAAGATGCACTTCTCAAGGTTACCAAATAAACGTGCATCATGTAAAGCATTAAAAACAACACGTAAGTGATCCATATGTTCATCAAAAGACTTGCTGTAAATCAATATATCATCAACGTAAACTGCCACAAAATGACCAATAAAAGCTCTCAAAACCTCATTCATTAAGCGCATAAAAGTGCTAGGTGCATTGTTCCAACCAAAAGGCATTACTAACCACTCATACAACCCGAATTTGGTTTTAAACGTGGTTTTCCATTCATCTCCAAGTTTCATTCTAATTTGGTGGTAGCCACTTCGCAAGTCAATCTTGGTGAAAATTATAGAACCACACAACTCATCAAGCATGTCGTCTAGCCTAGGAATAGGATGACAATACCAAATAGTAATATTATTGATGGCTCTACAATCAACACACATACGCCAAGTTCCATCTTTTTTAGGAACCAAAAGAACAGGAATGACACAAGGACTAAGGCTTTCATGTACATACCCGCGGTCCAAAAGGTCTTGGACTTGCCGCTAAATTTCCTTAGTCTCCTTGGGATTGGTTCAATAGGCAGCGTGGTTGGGTAAGGTTGCTCCTGGAATCAAATCGATTTGGTGCTCTATCCCTCTTATAGGTGGCAGCCCCTAGGGTATCTCAGCTAGAAAAATATCCTCATACTCATGCAAAAGGTTAGTGACAGTAGGAGGCGCTGCGCTAACAATATCATCAAGCGAAAACATAGCTCATTTGCATACCAAAGCATAGCAAATATCATCATCAGAAATTTCAGCAAAGTCACATTTTGTTGCAAGCATAACACCACCCTTCAATTTAATCCCCTCAACCTTAGAAATAGATGTAGACTTATCCTTTTTAGGTGGGAGAATAGAATTAGCAACTTGCTGATTTTTAGATTGAACATCATTCAAACTAGCAGCGCGTTCTCTATTAGCATGTACAATTTGAGCAGGGGTCAAAGGTACCAAAGTAATTTTCTTTCCCTTATGCACAAAGGTGTATTTATTACTTCTACCATGGTGTGTAGCATCATTATCATGTTCCCAAGGATGACCCAATAAGAGTGAGCATGCTTGCATAGGTACCACATCACAATCAACAGAATCAGCATAAGAACCAATGGAAAATGAAACTCTGCAAGTTTGTGTTACCTTTGCTTTTTTAGAATCATTTAGCCACTGAATATGGTATGGACGTGGGTGTGGGCATGTGGTCAAGCCAAGCTTCTTGACCAAATCAGAACTCACCAAATTATTACAGCTACCTCCATCAATAATGATACATGCTCGATGGTTGCTGATGATGAAGAAAATCTAGAACAAGTTATGGTGTTGTAGCATCTCAGGTTGCTGTACTTGTGAGCTGAGCACCCGCTGTACAATGATGCTCCTATAGGATGCCATGGCCTCATCACCAAGGACTTCGTCGTCCCCCTTATATGTATCTTGGTCTTCTCCATCCTCAATGTCAGAGGTGCTAATGTAACCATCTTCTATAGCAATGTCTGCCCACTGACTTGGGCAGTCCTTCTGCACATGGCCAATGCCATGGTAGTGGTGGCACTAAATGCCCAAAGTGCGTCCCATCGATGCAACGGATGAAGCACTCTTGGTAGGCACCTGCAAAGAATTTTTACCTAAATTTGAAGGTCATGTAGGAGGTGCCTTAGGTGTAGCAGTAACTCCAGAGGCTGTTGGTCGCTTACTCACTGGTGGAGGTGCCCAAAAAGTGGTTGGCTTGGTCAGCCCCGAAGATGGTGCCAAGCGTGGCGTGTATCTGGTGCTGACCTTGATCTTGCTATGTTGTTCACGCCCCTGCAATTCCTTTTCTACAAGCATAGTAAACTAAAACAACTGGTTGACAGTGTTAAATTATTTATAATCAACAATGTCTTGAATCTCTTGCCTGAAACCTGAATAAAAATGACAAATGGAATCTTTGTTCCCCTTCACAACACTACAACGCATCAATCCCTTTTGGAGCTCACCATAGTAATCCTGTATAGATTTCTCTCCTTGTTGTAAATGCATCAATTTCTTACGCAAGTCTCTATGATAAGAAGGAGGAACAAAACGATCACGCATAGCTATCTTAAGTTCTTCCCATGTACTAGGTAAAGCATCCTGTGCAACTAGCCCATTCCACCAAATAATGGCAAAGTCCTTAAACTCACTAGTAGCTTATCGAACTCTATGATGCTCAGGCATAAGGTGGGCACTAAACTTTTGTTCTACCATCATCTCCCAATCAAGATATCCCTTAGCATCATAATGACTCAAAAAAGATGGTATTGTGAACTTAATCTTAGCATAAGGATCATTGGGCACTCGATGATTATTACCTTGATGGTGGTGGACACCACCCATACCCATCGTGTTGCGACAAAGACGTCGTTGTAATCTTGCTTGTCGGATGGTTGCTCGATCTATGTTCCCGGTGGCATCATGCACCCTGTCTTCTAGCAAGAGACCATCGGTGTTGCTGCCAGAGATATCGTTGTTGACCACCACCAAGGTTTCCAACTCAGTAACCTTGTCAGTTAGCGTGGAAATTCGTTTGTCCAACCTCTCCATGCTGTTGCTAATGTTGAGTTCAATGAGTGCATCCGTGACGGCCTTCTTGATGGCCTCATTCATCCTTTTTGGGCATTATCTATAGTAGCTTGTAGTTGCTCTTGGCCAACACACTCATTGAAATCCTTAGGGCTATTATCTCCAGTCTGATCACCTCCTGCCATTGTAAACACAAAAACAGGAATAAACGGTGAATGTTATCCCTACCAAATGACTACGTGGTTGCAGTGGTGTCACATTTTACAGCAAGTGGAAGCATCTTACCAAGCTCTTACAAAGTTCTTACCAACACAAGCAGTGGGAGGCACAACCGGTGGCCAAATCGTGATACCTGCGAGGTAGTGGTATCAAGATTGCAAGGCCCTTTTTCTATATTGATTTGAAGAGTTTGTGTAGCTTGAAAGGCACACAAAGAATAATATGTATATTTGGCACACAAATCAGTAATAGAAAGTAATGCTAAATTATAGTCCAAAGTACTTGTTCTCGTTGCTGGTCTAAAATGTTCCAAGTACTAGGTGTGTGACAAACAAGTATGGTGGATAGCAAGGTGATAGGTGTGTGAAAAACAAGTATGGTGGATGGCAATAGCAACACAAATAAGAAACCAGACAGCACATGCTAACACAGCTCACTTTGGCCTTCTCTATGTGCTCCTCTAGATATTGTTCCTCTTTTGCCCCTCTCTTTTTTTCTATTTTTTGGGCTATCGTTGTTTTTTGGGGAAATTTCAACTTTTTCTTTTTATTTTTTGATATTTTTCCTTCACTTAAGAGCACAAAATAAGTAACCACAAAAAATATGAGCTTAAACAAGTGAAAGGCGTGGCCTGTGGAAATTTTAGAAGACGTGCTCAATATCGACAAAAAGCTTGTGACCACGAAAAGAGGATCTTGTGACCAGATTTTGACCAAATTAAAATTTTCCAACCCTGACAACGCGAGGGATGGATGGATCCAATTTTTTTTTTCTAATCAATTTTGATATATGGAACATCGAAATCTGAGTTCATATGCGAAAACTACACCAGTTTTAAGAATTGGCTCTGAATTAGAGGACAAAACGGGAACAATGTGCGCAAAATTAGTCACGGGAGCAAAGATTTGATGGAAACGATGGGGAAAAACACATGAACTAGACTCTAACACGACCTAACCAGCAACAAGACCTCGACCAGGACACAAACTTAACATGACGTACTCTGAAACTGAAATATGCAAAGGCTATGGCGCAGAAGGTTCTAGGATAGGAAAAAAAGTATGGCACTAGACTATAGGACGAATGCGAAACACTCCAAACTAGGGGATAAATATGAACCTGATGGTATACCTTAGCTCTGATACCACTTAATGGGAATGGGGATCCCGATCTTCTGTTAGGTAGTGGTAACTATCGTTGTGGCGGAGAATGACACACCGATCCGGCTTCAGATCAAAAGATTGAACCCTGCAATCTTAGCACCACAACTCCTCTAGTTATCAACCGAGACACGGATCTAGTTGACCTCGCCAAGAAGGCTAATCTCTGCCTATGCAATGAAGAACACAAGAAAGAAAGCAACCAAATTGCAGATGAATGATTAATCTCACGAACTTGGGGTCTCACAAACCAATGAACAGTGAAACTGTTCTTGACAGATTAATCTAAGCAAAACCCCAACCCTAATAGAGGGGTGGTAGATGTTTATGAAGCCACTAGGGTTGTGCAAGACCCCTAGACGCACCCCCTAATGGGCCCAAACATGATACACGGTCCATCGAACCAAAAGACGGTGTCGTAGCACCTGGTAGATTCTGGATGCTAACTTGTTTCGATGATTCCCATTGATTCTAAAGGGCTTTTGACATGAGACCACATGGATTGGGTTCCTTATCAAATTATCTTTCAAACCATATGTGAATTGTCAAAAACGAAGTCTGGATGCATCCTGGGTGACTAGTTTAAGGTAGACTGGTCCTAGAGGCCGAGACCGACTCAAAATCATGTTGGACCAGGCCTCCGGTTTCTGTTGAACGTCCTTGCTAGTCATCAACGCCTCCACCTCTTCCTCCAATTCCCTCATGACCCTCTCCAATGCTCCTAAGCAAGATAACATCATTAGGTAGTAGTCTATTCTCAAAAGTATGAAAATGATCGCTTAAGAATGAGCTCACCTATAAATTGAGTTGACGCATTCAAGCCTGAGTCATTGGACTTTGCATGACGGTTGGAGGATCAGTGAGTACATCCAAAGGAGTGATGTCCTCATTAGTGACCCTTGTGATCCCTCCCCCAACAGCCATGTTAGAAAGAGAGGAAGGAGACCAGACTCCTTGCCTCACCTAGCAAAGGAACACATGGCTCGCCCTCCTGGTCGGAGCTGGAGGAATCAGGAGGAGACGTGGCTAGGCTAGAGGTAGAACATCCGCTGGTGGGTCGTGGAGTCAAGATAGTGGAGATCCCTTGCTCCGACAAGGCAGGCACTAGGGTGGAGCCGCTAGCCATCCCACCATCGTAGGAGTTAGTGATGGTCCAGTCGTCGCACAATATTGCAACGGCTGGATCTTCCAGCGTGTTGGGGGTGACCCGTGAGCTAGTGTGGCCTAGCCCCGATGACCTGAGGAAGGTTTGGTTTGTCCTTTGGGATGAGGAGGAGGTGGTGCTCTAGCACTTGCTGGAGGAGAGAGAACTATCGATGGAGTCTGATCTCACCCAAACCAAGGCGAAGCTCAAGGAGGCCTTCGAGCGGGTTGAGCTCATCCATCAGGCGGTCTCAGTCGACCTACCATGCATCGCCTAGGTAAGCTTTCTGTGTTTTAGCATTTGTCCTCGACTCTTTGGTCTTCCACTGGTTGTCTCAGCGTGCTTGCTTCTAGCTTTATAGGAGTTAGAGGCGATGTCGATCTGTAAGTCCCGTTTCCTTTGGGAGGAACATGATCGGATGGAGCGGGAAGCCACAATGTCACGGTAGGTCAATGAGCTTGAGTGCCAGCTGGAATCCACCCACCATGAGTCCCAAGACCAGGTGGCCGAGGCGACGGGAGCGGTGGGCGGCAAAACTACTCGCAGTGGAATGGGCGACTGCTACTGAGCGGGGACTTGACACAGCGAAGGTCCACCTGGCAGAGACTGAGGCGGCGCTCCAGAAGTCCTTGGAGGCTATAGAGATGGAGTGGAAGGCCTAGTCGATAACAGATTAGGAAGTGCTCGCGCTCCGAGGGCAGGTGCTTGGGGTAGAGGAGTCGAACGCTCGACTGCTTGAGAAGGTGACCCGGCAGGAGGAAGGACTCTCCATCCTCGAAAACACCCACCTTGGTATGTACCTATTCCACCTTTGGTTGATGTCTCGGTTTTTCCTTTCCTTTGCTTCTAAACTTGTCATCCTTTTCCTAGAACTGGGCAAAAAAATTGGTTCTCTAGAGCGGGAGCTGGAGACAGCCAAGGCGGTGATCGATCGGAGCATGGAGGTGCTGCCAAGTCCCTTGAAGAGCGATGTGCTCTCGAGGGGGAGCTCGACCAGATCCACAACATCACCCAGGTGGTTGTCTCTGAGGTGTTCGGGTTGGTGCCGAGCACTAGCACACCCGCTGTCTAGCTGGCAGAGGTCCCGAATGAAGTTTGGCCACTCATCTCTGATGGGATGTTCTATGGGACATCGTGGGTGCTAACCTCAGTGGTGATGCACCACGCAGACCTAGACTTCGCCACCATCTATAGAGGGTACGCCGATGGCTAGAGTGCAGATGCCATCCATGTGCTTGGGAAGAGCTTGGTGCCATATGCACAGATGGTTGCCGAGCAAGTCTCCACGCAGAGGGTGATGGAGGCTCGTCGTGCAAGCATGGCTGAAGGCATGCGTCAAGAAGATGTCATCTAGCCTATGGATGTAGTGGAGACCAGGTTAGAAGTGAGCATCATCCCGCCTCTGACCAAGCCGAATGTCGATCTGTCGGAAAGCGAGTGGCCCTTATCCTCATCGACCGAGCCATCAGCCAATGCCGTCGGGTGGCCATAATGGAATTTAGAGTAGAAGCAGTCAATATGTGTAAAAGATAAGTTCATGGGGGAGCCCTCGTGTGAACAGTTCTTTGTATTCATGAATACTTTCATTTCATTTTGTGATGGAATCATTTCGTAAGGGGAAGCTTGTTCCATCCATTCCTTGTTTTTACCCAAGCATAGTGTCGGTGCAAAAATGTGTCAATGCACCGGGCACACAGCAAGCTAGAAGGATCTGCTTGATGGAGCAAGGCTGGAGATCCGCTTGGCTTCAACATAGGGCTAGCCAATCCTATGAATTCCTCCTGAGGCGTTCCAGTCAATTTGACCTATAATTGACAAAGAGAGAAAGTTTATCAGTAATTTAAGGTGGAACATTCCGGTTTTTGCCCAGACAGTTCTAAGTGTGCCGCTTCAGGAGTAGCTAGACGAGAAAATCGACTAAATAACCGATACGCATAGAAATCGGCTGTTACGGACTATAAAGCTCATGGGTAGCGATTGATTTTATGTTGGTACACGTAGATGTAAGTGAGATCATCAGCTAGGTAGATATTATCAGTATAAAGCATTGAGCCGATGAATCTAATGAGAAAGGATATAGCATGTGAACAAATCGACTATCTAATACGAACGGACCTACAAACACTCTGAATCTAATCTGTTACCATCAACAGTGAGGTTCGATCGGATCGATGATAGCTATGATGACAATAACAAACTAAAATCGAAGAATCCATAAAACCATCTATACATCGACAGGCTTTCTAAAAGATATGCTATATGTGTGGACGCTCAGGCGAATCGGCTAAAATAGCCAATTCAGGTGAAAAGGGACTACAGCGTGTGAACAATCCACTATTTAATGTGGACAAACCTATGTACTCATCAGACTTAACCTGCTATCTCTAAAAGTGGGGTTCGACCAGATTGATTGTAGCCGTGATAAAGACAACAAATCAAACATTTAAAGTAAATAGATCTATTCACATTCAACATAATCATGGAGACACACTGTAGGTGCTAAAGCGTAGGCGATCGGCTATTTTGCCGATGCAGGCATAGCAAATAGTTAAGGTCACGCCTGATCAAGAAAAATCTACCAACTTGCATGCTCCAATCTAAAGTGCTATCAGTGGGGATCGACCGAATCGTTACAGCCATAATAGCAAACCGTAGACTAGGTTTAACTAGCTAGCAAACCTTTTCGAGATCATACGTGCCTTAACCGCGTAAAATGCATGATCAAGATCGAGGTAGAACAGCCGATAAAACGTAACCCATCGCTCATTGTAAGAAATATCGTATTGTAACAAAGCAAACGACGGACTAAAAGGATGTGAGGCCGATATAGATCGATCTCGATCGGGCAGATTGATATTGTTGAAAACTAATGATCAATAAGAACATCAGCAAGATCGATAACTTAATGAATCTACCCAAAGGATGCCACCCTTATGTAGAGCCAATAACTTGACCTTAATCTAATTCGAGCAGTGGAGGTCAAACTTAACCGATGTAGACGTACTTGAACTAGATAAGAGTCAATAACTATCTTATACTAGAGTTCATAGTGGAGCTCAAACTTAACCGATGCTGCCGTACAAACAGAAGTATAAGCCATGACGGTACTTACAGACAAGCCGGAGGTTGGCCAGACCGATGCAGCCTTGCTTGTTGAAGAACTCACCGAGATCTACACTACTCCTACTCCTAAGGGTTGACATAAAGCTGAAAAAACTAACTTGTATTGATTGGATTGATGTCTTTTACAATAGCCGGAGTCCATATTTATACCCGGAGCCTAAGCATGAATCCTACTTCAGTACGACTCATTACAATCTTTGATATAAAAGAAAACATTACTAACTTAAGATAACTTGGACCCTAATCTTTCCCTTTTTGTAGAGTCCAACATGTATTCCCTGATGCCAACCGTAGCTCATTGTCTGTTGATGTCATTTGAAGAGAGCTGATTCCAGGGTCGCATCTAGATCAGCTGACATCGATCCTTATGTAATCGATTCCTTGATTGACACAACCTTGGAAGCTTTGAGTTCTCGCGTACTTCTTCCCAAATTTTGGTGTAAACACATGCCCCAATTTTGGGATAAAAATGATTTTCTTCCAAAATTCCTATTTACTTGTTTACCATGTGGCAACCATTTTATTCTGAGATGCGTGACTCCTAACTTCCTGGTCTGAGTCTTATATAATATCTCAACAGTATCTTTTCCAACTTACTTGGCCCTTTTGCTTTCCCCTTCTTTCTCGAGCAAATCTCAATAGCCGACGCTGCCATCACCAAAGCCTCAACCCTAGCAAGTCCTTTGCCCTATCAAGATTTTATTCAAGCAATCTTCCTCAGGTTCAAATCTATTTTGACTGCAATGGTGACCGACGACCACATCCCTGAGGTATGCTTCCAAGTTCCTGCTTTCCAAGCACCAGCCGCTACCCTGCATTTCCTTTCTTCTCAAATTTATTTAATCTGATTTCTAGGAAATGAGGAACAACATCTTGATTCCATCGGCTGTTGCTCCCAATGTCTATTTTCTTGGGCCTATGGATGACCCTGATCCATCTGATTTTATCCGTCAAGAAACCAACCAAATCCCCTCTAAACAATCTATAGTGGATTTGTCCTCCTAGAACACTAAAACTTCCTTTAGAAACTGGCCTAAAATGCTTATGGGATGGAGAGACTGGTTTCGTAGGGTATCCGATAAAAGGCTAGAGATTGGGAGGTTTATGACTTGAATCAATGTTTGACACTCTCGTTGTCTGAGATGGAGCAGAATGATCCACTCCTGATTTCTGCATCTTATTTCTAGTCTAACACCCTAAATGCTTTTGTTTTTTATCATGGCCCAATGACCATCACTTTGGCCGATGTTTATATGTTGACTGGCCTTAGAATAATAGGATCAATGCAACCTTATGACTTTTTAAGTGCTGGATCTAAGAAATTAGCCAAAATATCAGACTACGCGGGATGGGCAAGCTACATTCTAAACCATGTTGGAGAAGGGTCAACTGTTAGCGAAAGAGAATATGTAGCCTTTCTAAACATGTGGTTAGAAAGATTCATGTTCTGTGGGTCATCTTGCGGTCTGACTTATAATCATAAACTCATGATAGAGCATCTGGCAGTAGGTGCTGAAATTCCTCTTGGCAAATATCTATTGGGGTTAGCTTACCATTTGATGCATCAGGTGGCCGCTCAGCTGCTGAAGAATGAAGCAGTGCACACCATCAGCAGCCCTTGGTGGCTGATACAAATGTGGTTAAACTTGTATATGCATAAGATTGTAAGGCCAAATCTATAGAATTTGAGCTTCCCTTCCTCAAGCTTTGATGAGGAATACAGAGGCAAAGAAGGAAGAACCCATCAGTGGATGAACTATGGTGAAGCCGCATCGGCCACAACAATTGTTGTCAATGTTGGCCATCTCTTCAAGAGGTTTTATAGAGGGTTTGATGCAGATACCCTGACTTGGCTACCCTATGATGAGGATGAGAATAGGAGCTGGTCTTCCCATTCAAATTTTGATTTGAATCAGGCTGGTCAGACAAAATGGTAGCTGCAGTCTTCAACTCCTTCATCAAACCTTGTGTTGTTCTAGCCGAATTTTGTCATGGTCGAGGCAAAATGTCTACAGGTTCTGTCCTTCTAGGCAACCTTCCAACCTGAGTTTTATAACCCTTCTTTTGTAGCTTGTCAGTTTGGTCTTGGTCAACTACCTCCTCAACTATTCTTCAAGGATATATTGAAGCCAAGAGAGGGTATTAGTGAAGTACTGGAATCCTCTAGTGTCTTCCAACTAGGATTAGATCCTCCTTCCTTTTGTTTACATGACTAGACAAGAGTTAACTTCTCCTCCAACCTTTTTGACTCTTGGTGGCAAGAATGACACTCCCATCTCTTCTACGGGCCGGTCCATCCTAGATGCATAGCTCTAGATGGAGAGTTTGCTTCTGATAGTGAGGTAACTTACAATTCCTTTTCTAGAAAAAATATTTGATGAATTCCCCTTGCCAACTGTTCTAATAGACCTTTTTAGGATGCTGAATTTGAACCCCCAAGCTTGGACAAGAAGGGGCATTCTATAGATTATCAACCACCTTGTCCAGTCTCAAGGACATGATCAACTACGCCCACACTGAAGAAACTAATGAAAACTCAAGCTGCCCCTACAATCGTAACGTATCAATCCTCAAAATGTAAGACAACCCAAGGGACAACCCAGAAAACTATTACTAGGAAAAAAGACTTCGCAGAATGAGACCATCAGCTGCCTAGGTAAAACAATTACCCTTATCTCAAAGGGATATTCAACTTCTAATCCCGTTCCTTTCTTCATAGTTATCAACCATTATATCTCAACCTGCTCTGGGTGCGAAACTATTATCTTAGGCATTCAAGTCAGCATCAACTGATCCTTCATCGATCGATCCTCAAAAGGAGCCAATTTTGGTTGAAACAACCGATGCTTCCAAGGCAATAGAAGATGTAAGTCCTTCCATTTCACCCCCTAATGCTGCCAAGGCATTTTTCTTAAAATTCTTGATTTTTATTCAGTTTTCACCCTTTCCTGATCATCTACCATGTCAGACACTCCCTAAGGAAACATTCATGCAAGAGCAGGAGTATGATAGTCCACCTATTGACAGTGATCCTATTGGCACTGTCATCTAGACTGTTGAATCCTCAGTCCAATAGACAATTGATGGTAAGAAAGTTATATGCTTGGTTTATCTTTCGACACCAAATCTGAGCTAAAGATCTTCCTTGATGTTTGCATATACCAATGCTGAAAGTTTAGAGCCAATTCAAGTAGATATCATTGGTGCATAATCAGCTGCTCCTTCTCCCCAGATAGAGACCACCATAGAAAAGGTACTGTATCCACTTCATCATTTATTTTATTATAGACTGATTCAGTCCTCCTAACCAAGATTTTCCTATATATACAGGCACTTAATCTTCTAGCTCTGAGCTACTCTTTCAACCTTGAAGAGTACTTTGATGAAGATAAAATCAGCTTGTCAGCCATCTCTTCTAAAGAAGCTATATCAGAAGAGACCAGAAATCGGCTAAGGGATGTACTGCCAATACTTGAGAAGAATATAGTCGATTTGGTCCAAGATGCGGATTCAATGCAAAGAGTCTCCTTGGCCTTTAAGGATAATTCAGCCCTAGTTCTTACAAAAGTCTTGTCATCTTTGTCTTCCATTGAAGATCAAGCCCCAAAGGTGAAAAAGGCTCAGAGGAACCTCTCTAACCGTGAAACTTTATTGGCCAAGAAGAACTCCAATAGGCAAGAGGCCAAAGAGCTGACACAGCTGATCGATGATTTGAAGAACTCCTCTCCTAGGATCGATCTAGAGCTGACCCAACTAGAAGCTAGGCGTGTAGAACTTGAGAAGGAACTAGAGAATGTGAGGACTGCCATTGATCACCACAAGTCTAATCTGGCTCAAATACCCGATGCCATTAAGCAGAAGAAACAAGAACTGTTGGCTAAGGTTAGAGAAGGCAGGGCCATCTGCAACAGTCTTGAGGATATTCCTGGATCAGTCGTAGAAGATAAGCAACAAATCACAGAAGTCGACACTATTTGGCTAGAAGCATTGAAAGCAATCCGGGATGTTCTAGACTTGTAAATTATATGTTAACATGTATCTTGTGTAGAATCAATAATAACCATATTTTCTATTGACTTGTTGTATTTCTTGTTTTGGCTAAAGAGCTGATTTAAAAATAGTCGATTCCAGACTTCTAACCTTAATCCAATTAAGTCTAAAAACATGGCTTTTATTAAGAGAACCCCTCAATCTTCTATCCTCAGTCACCAACGCTGCATTCTCTTCAACATTAGTGAAGTGGCGCTTCACCTCCTATTAATTGAGGTTGCCTTTTGCATGTCCTAAGACGTCCTCCACTTCGTTTTGTGGCTTCAAATACCAGCCGAGGGCTCTGGCCTCAAACCACTCGCAACTGCTCCTATTCCTTTGCACTTCTCTGCCCTCGCAAACTCTGTAGTGGCTTTCTTCCCCTTCTTGTAGATCCAACCAAACTTCATGGCCGGCGAGGACAACTGAGGCAAATGTGCGGCGGAGGAGATTTTGGAGGAGGACATGCCGGTGAGCCAACGCCTTCGATGCATGAGGTGAGATCGATATCTTCTACTCATGGCGATGAACTTTTCCTAACTTGTCTATAGGTTCATCTTGAATGATAGCCTTCATCCTCTTCGTAGGGCTGATGAGCCCTCTAATCTAGTATCTGATGCTGCCTCTGTGCTGAACTCATCGTCGGACTCCTCCGATTCCTATAATGGCAATGACGCCCGGCGTTTCCTCCGAGAGTGGAAGGTAGCCCAGGACCGTTATTCTGAGGCAACTCAGGAAAATGGCTAGCTTGAGATCCATCTCAGGGTCTCTCAAGCCGCTCTTCACGCCACCTAGGAAGAGGCTAGCGCTGCTTGGGCGCGGCTAGCCGAATCCGATGCCATGGTGGCGGGTAAGATGGACTCCAAGAACATATTTACTTTGATTTTTATTATCCTTATCTTGATAGTTTCCTTCGTTTTTGTGGTCGCCAGCCCTAATGGTGCAGTTGGAGTCCCTCCAACTAGCAGCGAACATGGCTATGGCGGTCATCAATGCCCGAGGCCCCCTCATCAATGCCCGCCTCCATGATGCTCTGACCCACATCCAGGAGATCACCTTTCATGGCATCTATCATGGCGCATCGATGGCGCTGGCCATGGCATAGGTCAAGACCGGGTATGAGTTCCGTACCATGGAGACCGGTTTCTCGATGGGTGACGGCCCTGAGGAGCACGAGGTCTTAATCGAGGAGTTTGTCGATGCAGCGGAGGCCATCGTGGACATCACATCCACTCAGGTTGTGATAAACAATGTCTTCGATTAGTTTGTATTTAGGGCAAACTAATCAATGAATGAAATCTTCCATCTTTCTATGATTGTATCTGTGTACTTTCTGCAGTGTCATGATTTTTCCTGTGTCTATTTTTGCTCTATAGGCGATACATCTCGTATTGGCTTTTCTCCCTTTCAGGGTTGATTTTGAACTAGAGGCGATACCCTTCTAGTACCGGCTATTAGATCTGATGACTGAAGAAATCGGCTGTCAAGTGTTGATCCAAACATTAGGATAATATTCCTTCAAACATCTTCCATCGATCTCTTATTGATAGGTTGCACCATAACTTTTCAAACCAAAGCTTAAACAATCGACCGATCTAGGCCAAGCATCTCATTAAGCAGATCAGTCTTTTAAATTTCCTTTAATAAGTCTATCAACTCTAGCTTGTACTCAAGATCCAACTTAACACTCACATACGTCAGCCTAGGCCTATCTCCAAGACCAAGGTCTATCTCTTTTAATCCACCGGCCGACGCGGAGTCATGCCCTAACTTACCACTTGTGCCATCCGTTGGATTATCCATTAAAACAAGCTCTCAGAGTTGATTGATTTGATCCGCTGTTGGCTTTCATTAGTAATCTTAATGAAGCCTCCTTCCCATAGCTTGCTAGAAAAACACTCGAAATCTTCTAGCTCCCAATACACTGGATCGACCGTTGCGATACTCACAGATTCATCAGCGTGAACCAGTTCAACATCATCTCCATGACATTAAATCAAATATTGATGCATGGTTGATGGTACACAACAATTTGCATGAATCCAATCATGACCAAGGAGTAGACTATATGAACATTTTCCATCAATGACGAAGAATGTGGTTAGTAAAGTTTTACTTCTGATTATCAGTTCGACGTTCATTGCCCCCTAGTCTTAGATG
Organism: Miscanthus floridulus; assembly: GCF_019320115.1. Lineage (NCBI taxonomy): Eukaryota > Viridiplantae > Streptophyta > Magnoliopsida > Poales > Poaceae > Miscanthus > Miscanthus floridulus. The sequence continues at coordinate 44,512,729 of NC_089596.1, forward strand.
CATTACCCCCAAAATCCTTAAGCATCATATCAGTCTCAATCAAATCTCCTAGTCCCTTGCCAAGCTTGCAAAAAGTGGTATAAGGTATAAGATTGATAGAAGCACCTCCATCCACCAACATCTTGCTCATCGGCTTCCCATCAACAAAACCCTTTACATATAAAGTCTTTAAGTGTCGATGTTTGACTGGCTTATCGAATATAACCTGCTATATCACTGTTAACTTGGCAACTATCTCTTCATATTGCGATTCATCAAAATCCGAATAGATTTCTTGGTCTGCTGGAGCCCTGAATTCTGATGGCAATAGAAAAGTCATTTGAATATTAGCCGATGGTTGACTCCTATCGGCTGTTTGTTTAGCATGCCACACTTGAGGTCTACCAGATGTCTAAGCCTATTCTAGCTCTCTATTCCTTAGGCGTTGCACCCTCCTTTTTCCGGCTTCTTGTCAAACCTCCTGGACACCATTGGCCTTCCGGCTAAACATATTCTTCCTCATTACTTTCTTCTTCATAATCGGCCCAGTTTTTGTCAACAACTCGATTTCCCAGCCGATTATGAACACTTTTATTTTTCAAGCGTCGATCTATATTATTATGATGACACTCATCTCGAGCATGGATAGACTGGCGGTTGGCTTGAGATTGCCTAAACTCCTAATATTGCTCGCTGCTCTCTAGGCAATTATTTCTAGTAGGCAATTTCAAACCTTCATTCCAACAATGTCTAAAGAAAGGACAATTTCAATGCGATTTAGCTTGCTTTCTCTCATACCTTTCTTTTTTTTGTTGACGCTGGTATTCTTGTTGTTCTAACTAACGTTGATAATCCTTTTCCTTCTATCGTTGCCATTTATTCAACAAAATTTGAGATGTAACACATGGCCTTATCGCCCTGTCCCTCGACGTCTCTCCCTGCTCATATTGGCTCTTTTGTTGGTCACGATGCCTTCAGTCTCTCTATATTCATCAGCCAATATTTGCATCTCGGGATCGACTATTCTAGTTTCTCTTGATTTGGTTGATGTCAGGACCTTGGCCTTTCCTTTGAGCAACCTAGCATCAACCATGTTCTGATCTCTTGGGAAAGGATTATCATCAACTTTCATCTTTCGAGGTGTATCAAATTTGAGCCTTCCTTGTTGAATAGCCCTCTATATATGTTGCCAGAAAACTCTGCACTCATTAGTAGAATGAGAAGTGGCATTGTGAAATTTGCAGAACTTCTTATTCTTCAACTGATCAGGGGGCAACATAACATGATTGTCGGGCAACTTGATCAGTTCCTTCTCAAGTAAGAAATCGAAGAGCTTGTCCAATTTTGTGACATCAAAATCATAGCTCTCTTCAACTCCTCTTCCCCAAGGATTTGGCACCATTACTGTCTTCTTACCCCCAATTCCATTCAGTCGTGACAACCTCTTCTTCTTCATCGTCTTCATAGCCATCATCAACTGAATATGGATTATAGGTTTTAGCAATTACGGTGCTCTTCTGGAATTGGGTATCTCTGCGCATATTCTGAAATTGTCTATTGAGCGCTGCCACTTGTTGAGCCAACTGACCTAAATTGTCAAACTCTTGTCCCAGCAGCTTCTCTCTCTATGTTGGCAACATTCCTTGAACGGCCAATGCAGCTAGCTAATCATCGGTAAAATTCAATGAGAAGCACATATTTCTAGTCTCTTGGAACCTCTGAAGAAACTCGATGCCCGATTTATTAGTTCTCTGCCTTATAGTTGTCAAATCGGTAATTTTCTTTTCTCCTGTCCCAGTGTAAAAATATGTATGAAACTTCTTCTTTAGGTCAGCCCAATTAGCAATGGAGTTAACTGGTAGCGATGAAAACCAAGTAAAGGCTAGCCTTGACAGAGACAAGAAGAAGAAACAAACTCGATAGGCCTCTTCAATGGATGTTTCACCCAACTATGTGAGACACCGACTAACATGTTTTATTATGCTTGTGCTATCTTGGCCAGTGAACTTGGCAAATTCTAGGAGCCTGTAATTTGTAGGAAGAGTGACCAAATCATACCATTCTGGATATAGGTGTTTATACGAGAAGGTCTACCCTTTTTGCTTCAAACTGAACTAATTCTTCATCATCTCGGTCAATCTAAGCAACAACTCATCAACATCTGAATTTAGATTTCTCTGCAATTGTTGACCCATCTGTGGATTAAAATTTTAGGTACCTTGATACCCTAGATTTGGCATCATGTGACGGGTATTGTAATCTGTGCCATAATGATACCCTTGTGGAATCTCTATCTATTGGGTCCTTTGCTGGTTTGGTGCTTGAAGTCTCTAGTTATAAATGTTAGGATCTATATCTCTATGAATCTTTTGAACTAGTGGCGCTATTTTTTGAGCCGATGATGGTATTTGGCCTAATGTGCCAAAATTAACCATCTAGTTCTAACCTTGCCCCATCGGCTATTGCACATGCTACACTGATGATCTAGGATTATACTGTATCTAATTAGCAGTAGCACCTTAAACTTGCTTAGATGAGCTCTAAACTGCCTAGATATCATCATAACTAGCTGGTGTTGCTTCTTGATGGCTAGTACCGGCCTGATCATCATAACCAGAAAGCGCTTGAGGAGTTCGCAGTCCTTGTAGAAGTGATTAACGGGGTAGGTATGGTTGGTGCATGGGCTCTCCATAAGCTTGTCGAAGTGGTCGGGCTGGCCCTGCTAGGGCTACTTGCCTGCACGATCGGCCATGGCAACCAAAGCAGAGTTGGCCAGTCGACGCCAATCCTTCTTGTTCTTTTTGCCCCTTTGCGTGGAGGGTCCCTCGTCTTGGTCCTCACGCTTGGCCTTGCTCTTGTCCTGGCCTCCACTAAAGACCGCTCCAACCACCTCCTCGCCGGAGGTGTGGTTTGTGATGACATCAAGCAGTTCATGGGGGGTATGGGGCTTCAGATAGTTGAGCTTGTGGATCAGGGACTCACAGGTTGTCCTAGAGAGGAACACGCTGATGACATCAGCATCAATGACATTAGGAAGGGAGTTGCATCATTTTGAGAACCTACGGATGTAATCCCATAGGGACTCATTGGGCTCATGCTGGTAGCTCTTGAGGTCCTAGGAATTCCCAGGACGGACATACATCCCCTGGAAATTCCCGATGAAGATCCTCTTGAGATCCACCTAGTCACGGATGTTGTCTGGCAGGAGGAATTTAAGCCATGCTCGAACATGCTCCCCCATGTAGATGGAGAGGTATTGAATGATGAAGTGGTCATCATCCACCCCTCTGGCTCGGTAGGTGAGCCAAAAGTCTTTGAGCCATATACCAGGATTCATTTCCCTGGTGTATTTAGTGATGTTGGTAGGTGGTCGGATGTGCTATGGGAACGGTGCTTTCTAGATGCAACGGCCAAAGGCCTGTGGTCTTAGGCCATCCGAGCTGGGACTCCGGTCATCTGGTCGGCGACCATGCCTGGGGTGCATTCCCCCGCTCCCCTTGATGGTCCGGCTAGGGCCTGTGCTGCCTACTCTCACCGCCCCATGATGGACATCATCATCACGCTGGGCTTGACGCTGATTATTGATGATGCTATGAGCGTCCCAGTTCAGCCTAAGCCATCACACACAAGTGGTTGGTGTGGAGCGGGAGTCGGGTCAGGCCATGGTGCAGCTACATCCTCCTATTCCATGCCTGGCGACTATAGTGGTGAGCGGATGGAGTGATTCAACTGGTGCACCCCATTCCCCTAGTGAGGAGAGAGGCCATGAGTCGATGTCACAACATGGAGCTCTCTGCCTATTGGATGGTGGTAGTTTCCACCAGCGCTCGGAGTTTTGGTGGATCGCCTGCTCCTAGGGTCGTTAGGCTCAAGAAGGCCATGTAGAAGCATCACCACAGTGGCGATGTTCTGGCCAGCCTGAGCAAACTATGGGGGATTGTTCCCTCCATCCATAATGTTGCGCTAGACCTAGCGGGCACAACCCCGAGCGCCGCTCATCGGGTTCTGCGTGTGTGGCATAGCGTGCTGCACCAAGCGTGCCGGTGCAGGTGGCAGCTGGCTCTGCCGCCTTTGTTGTAACTCTTTGTCATGCTCCAGCGCATGAGTAAGGGCCTCTGCATGAGGGTCCAGAGGGGTGTGAGTCTATAGGCACTTCGCTACCACCGGTGGCTGTCTCAGAGCGTCTACCATAGCACACTCCTAGGAAAGAGGGTGGCTAGGTGCCACGGCGCCACCGATGCTGGAGCCATCGCTTTCAACCTCATCATCCATGAGGTCGTGGAAAGAGGCGGGAGCATAGCCTGCCATCCCCATGAATTCAGATGTGAGAGGGGGCAGCGTCAGCATCTTTTGGAGCCCCCATGCGTACGCATCCATGGGGGACACAAGGCCGTAGGGGAACTAGTCGCATGGCGGTTACGGTGGGGACAATGGGGTCCCTCCAGAGAGTCGGCGGAAGATATTAAATAGCATGTAAAGAACAAAATGTATGTTACTCACAATGGGGTTTGAGCCTAGTGTGGGCTTGAAGCGAAACGTAGGTGTCTCATCATTGAGGTCGCCAAGTGGCCTAGAGCTGACAGAGGGCGCTCCTCCTCCGACAGGCATAGGGACAAGTGCCTCCTCATGGAGGCGAAGCACGCCGAGCTGGTCAGCAAAGAAGTCTAGGCTTCCAAAGAGGAAGGTCTAGGATGGCTTGAAGATGGGAGGAACCCACATCCCAACAGGTGGGAGCGTGGGAAACTCCAGCAAGCTGAAGTGAATTGTATCGCTTGAGCCCGTCATGATGAAGATGGCAGAAAGGTGGGCCATCCGATGACCAAAAGCATGAACGTACGGCATCCTCCCCACGGATGGTGCCAACTATCGGTGCAAAAAGTGACCAGCAAGTAATTTTTTGTAGTTTTGTCATACGTTGTGATCAGATGTGGCCTAGCACTTAATGACATAGGGTTTATACTGGTTCAGACAATATGACCTAAGTCCAGTTTTGGTCGTTCGGTGACTTTATTCCTGAGCCTAGGTGCTCGATGTTTGCTGTGGGGTTACAAACAAGTGGGAATAAGATAGGGGGTGTTAGAGGTCTGGTCAGACTCTAGACTGAAGAGCCAAGAGTGATAGGTGCCCCTACACGCGCTAAGTATTGGAATGTATGCTCTATGTAGCTTTAGAGTTCTAGAGCCGTGGAGCTGTTCAAGTGCTCAGAATGTATAAAGCTAGCAGAGAGAGAGTCGAAATGATCCTGCTCCTTCCTAGGAGAGAGTGCATCCCCTTTTATAGGTGAAGGGGATGGCCTTACAAGTTAGGAGAGAGAGAAAGAGAGAGTGTGTGTTTCCTAGTCTTGTTGCCTACGCCGTCAGATACAAGACAGTTTGTCGGCGCCCATAATACTATTGACGCCTAGATGCATGTGGTAGGTTCCACCGTGTTCTTCTGGTATGGCAAATGTTGATGCCTACCATATTGTAGGACAGATGTCAGCGCCCATAACACTGTTCGTGTTTTGACATGTCTAAAAGGTTGCAAAGTACCCTTCTGGCATGGCCTGATAGTACTGTCCTATAGGTGTGCAGGGTACGGTCCTCGGTATTGCGGTTGACTTGAGCGCCTTACCTTATCTACTCCGCCTAATTTCTTAGGTCCTCACCGAGCGGGCATCCCCGATCGGTCGTTCCCAGTCGGCTCTGACCGTGCCAATCAGAGAAAAGCTATAAGTAGTGGTTTGGTGTATTCCCGGTCGGAGAAGCGGGTCAAAGTCGGAAGCGAGCGTCGTCCCATCCTTGGCCAGGCCTTCCGGTCGGAGACTGGATCGCTCTTCTAGCTTGTTGTTAGGTATCTGGGCCGGCCCAGGAGTTGCACGTCATTTGTAATGCCATCTGTTGGGCCAAGCTTTTGCTGGGAAGCAGGCCCATTAGGGACCCCGGGTTTATGAACCCGATATCACTCAAGTGGCACTAGATAACCGACATGCAAACAAGTTTGCCCCTCTTGATAGTACAGCCATCTATCATAAACTCGGTCATCAACTTCTCTACACACCTATGACCAGTGAAATGAAATGTCATAGGTTATACCTTTGCCTTGCGCATTCCATTCCATCTCCTCCAATGTTGATGCAACACATGCACCAACACGATCAACAATGATATGATCCACTTCATATCAACACGTGATCATATTGGTTCATCGATCTTGACTTTACTTGCTTTTCACCATTGCCTTCATCCATCAGCGCCAAGTCTTGCTCAAGCTTCACCGCCACGCGGTCCATCGCTCCAAAGCCTCTGACTTACCCTTCATGCTTGCAACCGGTCCATCAAGCCAAATCATGTCCTGATCTTATACACCTCAATCACATAAATCAATGTCATGTTTCATGTGCAATGAGCTCCTTCATCATCACATGTGTGAGCTTTCCAACATCTCCAATCCATTTTCACCTTCATGGCATATGTTGCTCACACACATGTACCCATGGACTAATCACCTGTGTATCTCACATGAACACAATTAGTCCACCTAGGTTGTCACTCAATTACCAAAACTACACAAGGACCTTTCAATCTCCCCCTTTTTTGGTAATTGATGACAACTCTACAAAGATATGGAAATTAAGCTCTTTTGGATTCATGTTGCTTGCCCAAGCAATTTTATCATGTGTAAATGATTTTGGACAAGTACCACAAACCCAAAATGGTAGTCTTAGCTCCCCCTACATATGTGCTAGAGTGTTTGGTTTGAAGCTCGCACATATGTATAGATTGAAATTGTGGGAGAGTAATTACTACCAAATGATGCTAAGGTGTATAGAGTAAACCTTTGAAGCGTGATACCAATCGGAGTTGCACTTTTAACACCATCCTTAGCACCATGAGTAGCTAGATATCACATGGAAATAAAATCACTAGATACCTCGTGAGATCAACATTTAAAGCAAGGTACTAGCATTACTTGAAAAGCATAGCTAGTGTCTAGCTATCATCCTATGCATGTTAGTTTTTATTTCATCAATCAAATTCTTCAACTAGCATACACCACACAAGCATGCATATTGAATTTAAAAGTTTATGCAATGCAAGCAAGCACATGAATATGCACATATCAAATGCAACCAATCAAAGTTCATGAGTTTGCTCCCCCTACTATTGTGCTTCTCTTGTCAAAGAATTTTGATCCATCTCTTTTCTTCAATGTTGCTCCCTCTTTGTGCATGTCCATGTCAAACCTCTACTTCTTTGTCTCAATCTCTCCCAAAGCTTTAATATCTTTAAACAATCTCTCCCCCTTTGTCATCAATTCCCATAAAAGGTGTGCCTCTCATTGATGCAAAGGTTTGTATTTGGGGTAGATGGTTGAAGCTTGACTCTTGCATTTTTTGTGGACATCACTTGATTGTTGGAATGACACCACTTGTAGATACCACTTGTATAGCTTCTTGAGATACCACACATAGGATTTTTTACCTTGATACCAATTTGTGGGACACCTCCCCCTATGTGATATCATGGGTCATTCATTTGATAAACTTGAGCTCTTATAGGTGAGGGATGCATTTTTTATTTGATGATCACTTAAAGTTGAGGATCACTTGTGGAACCATCATCTTGTATGATTGATACCACGTGTAGATGTGATACCAATTGAAAGAATTTTCAAGTATGGAACCACTTGTTGGATTTGTTAATTTTGACCATTTCTTGAACACTTGCTATCTTCATGAGTACCTTGTGAGTTGATCTAGACATCACTTGTGAATTCTTGATAAAGTACTTAAGTCTAGGTACCACTTGAAACAAACAAACTAGATATCCATTTGCATTGTTGTCTCATGCTTGTACTCTTTATATTTATCATGAGCTTCTAAGTTGACTTGAACTAAATTGATTTGCCTAAGCTTCCAAGTCTGGTTTGTACCAAAGATAAGCTTCTTCACACCTCTTGCAAGGGTTATCTTGCCAATGTTGTACTTGTCACTTGTTGGCAATCCAAATTAAATTAAGTACTTGGGTTTACTAGCTCATGAACAAATTCATATGCTAACCTAATGGGAATGGGGATCTCGATCTTCCGTCAGGTAGAGGTAACTATCGTTGTGGCGGAGAATGACACACCGATCTGGCTTCAGATCGAAAGATCAAACCCTACAATCTTAGCACCATAACTCCTCTTGCATCACACGTGGATACAATTCCTTATCATACGTGGATGAATTTAGAACATGACCATGCAATTTTTCACTAAAGTAAGCAATGGGTTTACCATCTTGCATCAAAACACCCCCAATGCCAACTCCACAAGCATCACATTCTAGCTCAAAAGTCTTACCAAAATTTGGAAGTTGCAATAATGGTGCATGTGTGAGCTTGGCCTTCAAAGTGTCAAAGGACTCCTCATGTGCCTTTCCCCAATGAAACACCACCCCTTTCTTCGTCAACTCATGCAACGGGGCAGTAATGGTGCTGAAATCTTTGACGAAGCGGCGGTAGAATCCTATAAGACCAAGAAAACTCCTCACCTATGTAACAGAACCGACCAAATTATAAGAACGTAAGTACCAAAATAATCACCGAAGTGGTTAAATTCCTGTACTTAAGCTCCCATAATCCTGATAGTTCAGAAATCACGAAGGATTTCAAACAACTCTAGACATACAAACCAAGACCATAGTGATTCAACACAACACATCATTCGTTACAACATTTCACAAGTGGCATGCGGATTACATCCATCAGAGTTCAAATAAAATATTACAAACCAAGTTCAAATTTGCGGAAGCAACATAGTTTAGTACATAACTTCATAGTTTCAAATACATTGCCAGATCTTAGTCATGTCCCACAAAAGCATCTTCAGGTATGAGAACTAGGATAGATCGCGCCCAACGGTCTAGTCTTCATTCCCAGCCAGGAGAAGGCAATACTTGCAGCAACCAAAGTAGAACTGGTCATCTGCAATAGGTGGAAGATAAACCCTGAGTATGAGAAGGTACTCAGCTAGACTTACCCTATCAAAACTAGAAATAAAAGACACCAAGGGTCATGCAAGGCTTATGAGGTGGGCTAGCTTGACACAGTTGCATAAAAGAGCTTATGAATATAAGTGACCAATTTAAACTTAGCATCAAGTTTATCATCATTTACCTATCCACTAGATTAGCACATGTACTATAGCACTCACTTATTAGGAGCAATCAATATTAACCATAGCAGGTATAATAAGGCTGTTATCATCATATCATCATTTCTGAACCATTATGTTATTTAGTGTATCTACTTTGGAGATAAGCGCGTCAAGTTCTCACTAACCGGGAGAGACGGTGACTCGAATCGAATTACAACTCAGCTAAGGGGGTATTCCTAACTCTCACCCTGGCATACTTTGTAAGGGTAGCCGTAGGTCACCTTTGGGACAACTCAGGAACTAAATTCGCGGGTTCGATCAGCGCCAGCACTCTTAGGGATTACCCTTCTGCCAGAACGATCTGGACTTTTAAATCACCTACCCTTGGACTCATGCCTATGGCTCCCTTCCGAGGCGTACTTTATACTTATCGACTCCCGGTCTGAGGTGAGCTACTTGGCTTCGTGGTCGGTATTCAGACATGGCCATCTAAGAGAGAGGCATGCGTTCAACATGAATAGGAAAGGCTCCAAGATTCAGTCCTTAAGTGACACAGACGGAGTCACTACAAACCGGCAAGCCTCCGTCCGGTCTTCATTTCAAATTAAGACAGGTTCTTTTCCACGATAGCAAATATAGCCAACCGTGCCATATGTATATTCCTATATCTCGCAGGTGACAGGAAATCACCTGACTTCTACCGCGTTTAAGCAGGGCTAAGCACTACACAAGCCTGAGTTACATAGGATTTAGGGTATCAATATCTGGACAAGGATTGGATAACCAATGCAGCAAGTGTTTGCATCCAACACCTAACTTAATGCAACAATATATATGTAACAGTAATACTTTAATTGCATTTTGGAAATTAGGAGGCTTAATATGCTCCGGGGCTTGCCTTTCACAAAGTTGCACAAATGGTGATCCAGGCACTCAACGGCGACCTCGTCTGGCACTTCTCCCGGGGCTGCACCTCCTGAACCTCCGGTGTTGGCTGCTGCTGCTCCCCGCTCGGTTCCTCGAATTCCAGTAGGGTCACTCCTTCCGATACACCTATTGCATGCCGATGCACAAGATAAATATCATGAATGCATAAGGAATGACATGATGCTCATGATGAATAGATCACAGTAAGTGTTTAACAAAAACATCACTGGACACTCGTTTACCGATTAAGAACAGCTCTATTCAAATCACTTTAAAACATGTATCTCACTTAACTTGAAGAACAAGATCAACTTACCTAACTTGCATAACCTAAGATAAAGATGCTCATCTTCAGTTAAAGGCCTAACACCTAGGAACATTACCACAAGCTTAGGAATAGTAAAGGCATACTTAAATCAACAGTTAAAGTTTCATATGCAAACGAGCAGTTCCTTAATTTAATCACAACAAGAGTTCTACAATTTTAAATTACTTGCAAGAGGACATTCTGGAAAGCTTATGAAATTCTCTACAATTCATTTATAAACATCAAAGCATGATTCTTACGTTAACCAATTCGAATTCAAGTAAACATAGAATCTGTCCAGAAATGATAGGTTTACTAAATTAAATATTTAGTGATGATGCAAAAGCATAATTGGACCAAACCAAGTTTACCAACTTGTTGTGCATACTAGAGGAACATCAGAAAGTATAGTGCCAACTTCTAAATAGATTATTTAATGTCCTTTTCTAATTTATTTAGTTAATTAGGTGATTAAAGCAACATATAGTAAAACTATACAGAAAAATCTACAAAAATTACAGTAGCTATCTCATGCTTCACATAGACTACCATAAAAATTTCAAAGCAATTGGTCAAGCAAAACTTGCTGTATCAAAAATAATAGATGGCAGGGCTATTTCTAGCATAATTAGGAAACCCTATTGAAGAGGTGTCAAGCAATAGATTTCCCATTTTTCCTAGTATCATTCTAGCATAAGAATAGCACTCACCAAATTTTACCTTTACTGGATCTATAGAAAAATTATGAAAATTCACACAAGATCCATCCATGCAAACAAGAGAATTACCTAACTCTTTCCTATAGTGTCCAAAATGTATGAAAATTTAACTACAAGCTATTCATGATATGAGCAGTACACCATAAAAATTTCATGCCATTTGGAGCTACAAAGAAAAAGATATAATTACCCCTATTTCCCACATGATTAAAAGAGATAATTAGCAACTCCATTTTTCATAATAGAACATGGCATAAATTATATTTTTAATATAAACTAGACATTACCAGGAACTCAACAAAATTGGAACCACATCATTTGGATGTACCAACTAAGAGATACACATTTTTGAATATGTACTCAAATCTGTGACAAAGAATAAAACAAAACAAAAATGGAAACCTAACCAGCTACTGGGCCGGCCCGGAAAAGCTCGGCGGCCCGCGACACGCGTGCGTGTCAGCGCTCAGCGCTCAGTGTTGAGCGCGGCCCAGAAACGACGTGACCCACGCCGGCTCCCGCCAGCGCGTGGCTGCTGACGAGCGGGGCCCGTCGGTCAGAGAGACAGACAGGGGAGGAAAGAAGGACGACGGCGTGGCTCGTCGCCGGTGGCAGCTCCGGCGAGGCCATCGGTGCCAACGTGTTCGCCTCACCTACATGCACCTAGGGATACCATCAATTGTAGCTATTCCAGCGGCTAGAGGAAGCGGCGACGGCCATGGCGGTGCACGGCCACGGGTTGGCCGGCTCCGGCGAGGTCTGACCCCGTAGGGCACGGCTAAGCTCGGTACGAGCTTCCAGAGGTTGCTACCATGCTAACCAAGCAAAGAGGAGGGGATGGGAAGTCCTCGGTGGTAGTTGGCTGCGTGGAGCGCCAACTCCGACGAGGTCCCATCATGGCGGCAGTGGTGGAAACGGCGAATGCGCCCTTACCAAGCCCCAATTGACATGGCTGAGAGGTGGAGGAGGTAGAGGAGAACACGGTGAAGCTATGGACGAGCTGGCCAACGCGTTTTTGCGAAGGCGCGCGAGCTAGGCGACGGCGAAGCTCGGTCAGTGACGGCGGAGCTGCTGCGGCTCCATTGCTGCGCGCGGTGGAGGTGAAGGAATGGAGCAAATGGGCTGTGAATCGGTCAGCAGGTGCATGGGGTGCTCATGTCGTGGCTAGCCATGCCAGGGCATCCGTGGCATGTGGCAGCATGATCAGGCGACCGGCGACGCGTGCTGCACACGCGGCCATCGGACTCTGAACCTATCGAGAACTGTAGCTCGCCATTTAGTGATCCCATCAGGCCTGACAGTGCAACTTCAACGCGTTAAAACGACTAAACCGTTGATCCATCGTGAAAACCATGTACATGAAAATTGTTGCCCTACCTTCCATCTTCAACTTCTATTCAAGGATCATAGTCTAATTCACCACGAATCAGAAGTTACATCAAGCCAAAGTTGGCTCGATCCAACTGAAACTATATTTATGACTTAGCAATTTTTCTAAGTATGAAATCAGTAGGGAAACATGACTTGTGGGCCCTGTTTGAGTATGTTCTAGCAATTTGCATGAGATGGTCGTATTGAGACTTTTGTTCCTTGATAAATTGGCTACAACTTTGGTAAAGGGTGCACATCCATGCAAGATCTCTAGGTTGGATTTTTTAATCAGTCAAATAGAGTCACTCTATGGGTCATTCTAAGTCAAACCTCCACCTAGAGGGCAATTTAGTCATTTTGGTCCACATGAACAATGTCCCATCAATTTCCTAAGTGTAGTTAAGGTGTACAAGGCCATAATTAACCACTCTACACAAGTGCTACACCAACTTCCAATGATCACATGTGATGAAACAACAAAACACTCAATTTACCCTAATGTTGCAATTCCATGTTCCACATGTTTAATGACCTTGTTGCAAATTTTAAACTTGTCATATTACACTACCAAGTTGCCATGCTTTCAAGGTATGAGAAACTCATGTTGCATTCACATGTTGCACCACTACCATTCACAAACAATCAAGTATGAAACAATCATAATTGAGAATGTTGCATATACATGTTTCAGTACAATGGCATGATGAGATAGATGATGCACATGTTTATGAAATGAAATGCAATTTTGTGGGAGCCAAACACCTAGGGTGTTACAGCCCTCCCCCCATAGAAAAATCTTGTCCCGAGATTTGGAAAGTGTACCATTTAATATAGAAAGCCGGATAATTTTCCTTTAGATAATCTTCCCGCTCCCATGTTGCATCCCGATCACTATGATTACTCCAAACTACCTTATATAACTTAACTACTCGCCTACGAGTCACTCTTTCTTGAGTATCTAGAACCTGCATGGGCTTCTCCTCATAAGAAAGATCAGATTTCAAGTTCGATTCTCCTCATTGCCTACTCTTTCCTTGGGAATACTGAAGACACTTCTTCAGCTGAGGACACATGGAATACCAGAAATATAGCTCCCATTTCACATGGTAGATCGAGTTTATAGGCTACTCTTCCACTTTTCTCGATAATTTGGCAAGGTCCAACATATCGAGGCTCAAGCTTCCTTTTAATTCCAAAACGTTTTACTCCTTTCATAGGGGATACCTTCAGATAAACATGGTCACCTACTTCAAACTCAATAGGTTTTCTTCTCTTGTCAGCATAGCTCTTTTGTCTAGCCTGTGCGGCAGTCATATTCTTCTGGATAGTTCGGACTTGCTCTTTGGCTTCTTTTACAAAATCAATACCATAGAATCTTCTTTCTCTGGGTTCCACCCAGTTTAAAGGAGTCCTACACTTGCGGCCATATAGAGCTTCAAAAGGAGCCATCTTGATACTCTCTTGATAACTGTTGTTATAAGAGAATTCAGCGACAAGCAACCATTCCTCCCAAGAGCCTTTGCAAGAGATAAGACAAGCTCTAAGCATGTCTTCAAGAATTTGATTAACACACTCAGTCTGTCCCGATGTTTGCGGATGATAGGCAGAACTACGGATTAGATGAGTGCCAAGATTCTGATGTAAGCATTCCCAAAAGCGAGCCATGAATTGCGGTCCTCTATCTGAAACAATGGATTTGGGTACACCATGGAGACGTACCACTTGTTGAAAATAAATATCAGCATAGTTGTGAGGGTGATAGGTAGACTTGACCAGAATAAAGTGAGCGGATTTGGTTAGACGATCTACGATAACCCAGATGGAATCACAACCCTTTTTGGTAGTGGGTAACCCAACAATGAAATCCATAACAATTTCTTCCCACTTCCAGCCAGGAATAGAGAGTGGCTACAATAACCTGGGCCTCATGTGAATAGCCTTGACTCTGCAACAGTTATCACACCTTACCACGTAGGCTATGATTTCTTTCTTCATCTTGGTCCACCAATAATACAGCTTGAGATCTTGATACATTTTACTACTACCAGGATGGATGGACAATCTAGAAGAATGGGCTTCAGCCATAATTTGATTTCTAAGTTCTTTGTGTTTGGGTACTACAAGCCTATCATTAAACCAGAGAATTCCTTTGTCATCGACCCTAAAGTGCTTGGTCTCCTGCTCTTTCATCTTTCGCTTGATATGAAACACACCCACATCAGTCTTCTGGAGTTCGATAATTCGACTTCTAAGAGAGCAATCCACAGTGATATTGTGGAGTACTACAGGATGAAGGAGGTGTGCTAGATGAAAGTCTTCACTAACTAAGGAATTGCAATGGGCCTTTCTGCTTAAGGCATCAGCAACCACATTTGTCCTTGCCAGGATGGTAAGTGCACTTAAGGTTGTAGTCTTTGATTAATTCTAACCATCGTTGTTGACGCATGTTCAACTTGGGTTGAGTAAAGATGTACTTGAGACTTTTATGGTCAATATAGATGTTGCACAGCATTACCTAGCAAGTAATGTCTCCAAATCTTCAGGGCATGAACAACCGCGGCTAGCTCTAAGTCATGGGTAGGATAATTGACTTCATGTTTTCAAAGCTGGCGCGAAGCATAAGCAATGACTTAGCCCTCTTGCATAAGAACACACCCCAAACTGGTGCCACATCATCACAATAGACATCAAAAGGCTTCTTGATGTCAGGTTGTGCCAATACAGGAGCAGAAGTTAGTAAGGTCCGCAAAGTGTGGAAAGCCTCTTCACACTTCGGGGTCCACACAAATTTCTCATCCTTTTGAAGTAGTCGAGTCATGGGCTTGGCGATTTTAGAGAAATCCAGGATGAATCGACAATAATAGCCAGCCAAACCCAGAAAACTTTGAACTTCTGTGACCGTAGTAGGTGCCTTCCACTCTAGGACTTCTTGCACCTTAGTAGGGTCAACCAAAATTCCATCTCCAGATAACATATGACCTAGAAAAGGTACCTTATTCAACTAGAATTCACACTTGCTAAACTTAGCATAAAGCTGGTTGTCACATAATCGAGTTAAAACAATTCTCAGATGTTCAGCATGCTCTTCTTCATTCTGAGAATATACAAGGATATCATCAATGAACACAACAATGAACTTGTCCAATTCTGGCATGAATACCAAATTCATCAGGTACATAAAGTGTGCTGGAGCATTTGTCAACCCAAAGGACATGACAAGATATTCAAACAAGCCATAACGAGTAGAGAAAGTTGTCTTAGGTATATCTTTAGGACGAATTTTGATCTGATGGTAGCCAGACCTCAAATCAATCTTGGAGAATACCTTAGCTTTGGAGAGCTAATCAAACAGAATATTGATGCGAGGAAGAGGGTATTTGTTCTTGATGGTAACAGCATTAAGGGGGCGATAATCCACGCACATGTGCAGAGACTCAACCTTCTTCTTCACAAAGATAGCCAGACAACCCCAAGGAGAAGAACTAGGACTGAATCAAACCTTTCTTTAATAGCTCATTTAACTGAATCTTCAGCTCAGCCAACTCATTGGGTGGCATTCTATAGGGCCTTCGAGAAATAGGAGCCGTACCCGGAATGAGTTCTATCTTGAATTCTACTTCACGGTCCAGAGGTAATCTAGGCAAGTCATCAGGGAAGACATCTGGAAACTCACAGACAACCGGTATATCCTCAATGGCTTTGGCTAGGGTAGCATTGGTTGTATTATGGATAGCGATATCACGAGGCAACTGCACTAGAAAACTCTTCTCATCCATAGGATCTCTCAACATTACCACATGGGTTGATGTATCGATCAACACTCCATTCCCGCTCATCCACTTCATCCCAAGGATTACATCAATTCCTACCCCCGGCAGAACTACAAGATCTGCAAGGAACTCTCGATCCCCAATCCAAACCTTTACATCTTTAACTACTTGGTTAGTCATGATATTATTTCCAGCAGCACTAATACAATAACCACCCTTGACAATTGTAATCACATTCATCTTATGCTTAGATGCAAAAGTAGAACTCACAAAGGAATGCAAAGCACCAGAATCAAAGAGCACAACTACAGGGTGATCATTAACAAGAAACTTACCAGCGGTGACCACTTCACCAGTAGGAATTTCCTCCATAGTAGTGTAGTGAACATGCCCCTGACGGACGTTTCCCTAAGCATTCTGCTTGAGAGGATAGGGACAAGTACTAGCCCAGTGACCAGGCTTGTTACAGTTCCAACACGGCCTATTAGCTGGTGGGACATTGGAGCTACCCTGCCCAAAGGTATTCTTTGGCAAGGAAACTGTGTACCCCTTGCGGAAACTAGTTTTAGCTTGATTCTTCTTCTGAGGTGGGCAATACCAGACATTAGCATTGGGTGGACGATATTGGGTTTTGGATACCACTGGTGCCTTAGACTGAGAAGCACCTGCCTCAAAGTTTCTTTTACGGGTCTTGGAAGCAGCATATACCTTATCATTATTCTCTTGAGTCAGGGTGTCACTGATAAACTCATTGAAGGTGACACACTTACAGTTGCCCATAGACTTCATCAGTTTAGGGGAAAGTCCCCTCTTGAAACTAGCTATCTTTTTGGCATCAGTATCAACGAACTCAGGAGCATACCTCGCCAGGTTGTTAAATGCCTAGAGGTACTCATTAAGACTCTTATTGCCTTGGGTTAGCTTCATGAACTTGGTATGCTTAATGGCTATGAGACCAAGAGGGATAAAATGTCCCCTGAAAGCTGCCTAGAACTGGTCCCAGACTACCTCGACGTTTGTAGGGAAGGTGGTCCTATGATGGATCCACCAGATGCCTGCAGGGCCTTAGAGCTGGTGTCCTGCATACGAGGCCTTCAAACCTTCTATCAATCAGAGCAATCCAAACCTTTGCTCTATCATACTCAACCATTCATCAGCTTGTAATGGTTCTTTTGCCTCTCTAAAGATAGGAGGCTTTGTGTCCATCAAGTCTTTAAAGCTGCTATACTGGTTCGGCTCGAGTCCCTGGCGGACATGTCGATCATCGCGGTTAGCTAGTTGGCGCATAGCCTCAGCTAGCATGCGCTGACTTTTGACGACTGTCTGCATTAGCTCAGCTGGTGTGGGTGGTGGAGGAGGTGGTTGTTCCTCATCTCCAAGGCTATGACCACGGCGAAGATTATAAGCCATCTGCAAAATGTATAGCCAATGAGCATTGATGATGTGGAAAATTTTGTAGATGAATTGTATAATTATGCCCAACTGAGTCCATTGGAGAGAATGAATTTATACAATCAACAGAGGCACAATCATTCATCACAATCACACAACTCATCAAGCACATCAATTGACACATTAATGCGATGAACTTAACCAACAATGAGATCTATAGACCGCACAGACAGAAATTATCAAAGGCTCACATACGTGGAGCATAACACGTTTAATAGGTTACATCCAAGCCATAGAGGTTCCAAACTGACATCAAAGATATCATAGGGTTCGATATTACATCCCAACGATTAACTGATTACAAAGCTACTCGTTCATGCATGAGGATCAACAAAAGACTAGCTCTAGTGCATTAGCTAAGTAGTAAGCTAAACTACGCATCATCCTCGAAGTCAGTGTCGAAGATCTCTCCTCCATCTTCATCACTAGCAGGTTCTAACTCCTCATCTTCCTCCTCTCCAGGTGGAACGTCCTTAGGTCCATTAATCTCAATGTCATCATCATCTTCAGCCATGATGACACCAAAGCCCATCTCATCCTCATTGTCATTCTCATCATCAGGTGGCAGGAGAGGGTGAAGCTGATTGTGTAACAGGTGAACCTCCTCATGGATATGGTCATTGTACTCTTCTGCAGCTGCCAACTGCTGCTCCAGCTCAACCTATCGCGCTCTCAACGCATTCTCTTCATTCCAGGCTTCATTCCGCTGGTTCAGCACGTGAATCAACATGCGCTCATAGTTGCGGTGAGCAACTATCAACCTCTGAACCTCCAGGGTTTCTTGATCCTGTTCCTATGTTACTTGCTCCAAACGGTGTTGAGTTGCACTCCTCTCAGCAGTCACCTAGGCTAGCTCTGCCCTCAGCCTTTCCTCCATAGTAGGCTTAGGACAGGGCTCATGAGGAGCTAACTAGTGACGAGGCGCCCTGTCTCCAGCGGACTTGCGAGCGGTGCATTTCGTGCGTGCCATCTGTAGCAAAAAGTTGCAACGTACGGGGAGAATCATTTAAGGGATACGAAATTTAATTAGTCGAGACCATCGAATTTTTTAAAGGAGGGAGTAATGCAAGAAATGCCATGTATGCTTGAACATGATGCATGCACGATCCGTACATCCTCACAAACCTAGAAAAATTTAGAGGCTAGCGAAATATACGGTGGCATACATACGTTCTCTCATATACGGTAGCTAGTCGATCTACAACGATACGTTGTTAGTGTACCTGCAGCAAATTTCATTTCAGCCCAATAATTTCCCAAAAAGGCATGTAAAGTAAGCAGTAAACTAAATACTTTCATACATACATCTCTCGATGTATATACTCTAGTATCACAGCTACCCGACAGAGATACCCACACTTAAGTACTCTCATAGATACATGATCGAACATGTAAGTATGCGAGCAACCACAACTACTCTCCCCTAGACCGACGGTTGGACGGTCATGCTCTCACAACTCCCACTTACCAGAGCGTAGAGGTATTTTGATCCATACATTACCACCCAAGCAGATGGCATCCATACAATAGCACACCGTATGGACAACGAAACAGAAACAAGTAGGAACCCCCAAGTTAGTACTTTAATAAGCCACCTAAGAGTCCTTATTTGGGCATAAGGGGTATGACCACTGGCAATACTTAGTATTTAATTTAGAATTTTCACAAATACTTTTGTTTTAAATACACAAATGACATGTTTAGTGTTGAATCTTGCTCTGATGCCAGCTGTAATAGAACCGACCAAATTATAAGAACGTAAGTACCAAAACAATCACTGAAGTGGTTAAATTCCAGTACTTAAGCTCCCATAATCCTGGTAGTCCAGAAATCGCGAAGGATTTCAAACAACTCCAGACATACAAACCAAGACCGTAGTGATTCAACACAACACATCATTCGTTACAACATTTCACAAGTGGCATGCGGATTACATCCATCAGAGTTCAAATAAAATATTACAAACCAAGTTCAAATTTGCGGAAGCAACATAGTTTAGTACATAACTTCATAGTTTCAAATACATTGCTAGATCTTAGTCATGTCCCACAAAAGCATCTTTAGGTACTGAGAACTAGGAGAGACCGCGCCCAACGGTCTAGTCTTCATTCCCAGCCGGGATAAGGCAATACTTGCAGCAACCAAAGTAGAACTTGGTCATCTGCAACAGGTGGGAGATAAACCCTGAGTACGAGAAGGTACTCAGCTAGACTTACCCATCAAAACCAGAAATAAAAGACACCAAGGGTCATGCAAGGCTTATGAGGTGGGCTAGCTTGACATAGTTGCATAAAAGAGCTTATGAATAAGTGACCAATTTAAACTTAGCATCAAGTTTATCATCATTTACCTGTCCACTAGATTAGCACCTATACTATAGCACTCACTTATTAGGAGCAATCAATATTAACCATAGCAGGTATAATAAGGCTGTTATCATCATATCATCATTTCTGAACCATTATGTTATTTAGTGTATCTACTTTGGAGATAAGCCCATCAAGTTCTCACTAACCGGGAGAGACGGCGACTCGAATCGAATTACAACTCAGCTGAGGGGGAATTCCTAACTCTCACCCTGGCATCTTTGCAAGGGTAGCCGTGGGTCACCTTTGGGACAACTCAAGAACCAAATTTGCGGGTTCGATCAGCGCCAGCACTCTCAGGGATTACCCTTCTGCCAGGACGATCAGGACTTTTAAATCACCTGCCCTTGGACTCACGCCCACGGCTCCCTTCCAAGGTGTACTTTATACTTATTGACTCCTGGCCTGAGGTGAGCTACTCGGCTTCGTGGTCGGTCTTCAGACACAGCCAACTAAGAGAGGCATGCGTTCAACATGAACAGGAAAGGCTCCAAGATTCAGTCCTTAAGCGACACAGACGGAGTCACTACAAACTGGCAAGCCTCCACCCGGTCTTCATTTCAAATTAAGATAGGTTCTTTTCCACGATAGCAAATAGAGCCAACCGTGCCATATGTATATTCCTATATCTCGCAGGTGATAGGAAATCACCTGACTTCTACCGCGTTTAAGCAGGGCTAAGCACTACATAAGCCTGAGCTACATAGAATTTAGGGTATCAATATCTGGACAAGGATTGGATAACCAATGCAGCAAGTGTTTGCATCCAACACCTAACTTAATGCAACAATATATATGTAACAGTAATACTTTAATTACATTTCGAAAATTAGGAGGCTTAATATGCTCCGGGGCTTGCCTTTCACAAAGTTGCACGGATGGTGATCTGGGCACTCAACGGCGACCTCGTCTGGCACTCTCCCGAGGGTTGCACCTCCTGAACCTCCGGTGTTGGCTGCTGCTACTCCCCGCTCGGTTCCTTGAATTCCAGCAGGGTCACTCCTTCTGGTACACCTATTGCATGTCGATGCACAAGATAAATATCATGGATGCATAAGGAATGACATGATGCTCATGATGAATGGATCACAGTAAGTGTTTAACGAAAACATCACTGGACACTCAGTTTACCGATTAAGAACAAATCTATTCAAATCACTTTAAAACATGTATCTCACTTAACTTGGAGAAAAAGATCAACTTACCTAACTTGCATAACCTAAGATAAAGATGCTCATCTTCAGTTAAAGGCCTAACACCTAGGAACATTACCACAAGCTTAGGAATAGTAAAGGCATACTTAAATCAACAGTTAAAGTTTCATATGCAAACGAGCAGTTCCTTAATTTAATCACAACAAGAGTTCTACAATTTCAAATTACTTGCAAGAGGACATTCTGGAAAGCTTATGAAATTCTCTACAATTCATTTATAAACATCAAAGCATGATTCTTACGTTAACCAATTCAAATTCAAGTAAACATAGAATCTATCCAGAAATGACAGCTTTACTAAATTAAATATTTAGTGATGATGCAAAGCACAATTGGACCAAACCAAGTTTACCAACTTGTTGTGCATACCAGAGGAACATTAGAAAGTATAGTGCCAACTTCTAAATTGATTATTTAATGTCCTTTTCTAATTTATTTAATTAATTAGGTGATTAAAGCAACATATAGTAAAACGGTACACAAAAATCTACAAAAATTACAGTAGCTATCTCATGCTTCACATAGAGTACCATAAAAATTTCAAAGCAATTGGTCAAGCAGAACTTGCTATATCAAAAATAACAGATGGTAGGGCTATTTTTAGCATAATTAGGAAACCCTATTGAGAGGTGTCAAGCAATAGATTTCACATTTTTCCTAGTATCCTTCTAGCATAAGAATAGCACTCACCAAATTTTACCTTTACTGGATCTATAGAAAAATTATGAAAATTCACACAAGATCCATCCATGCAAATAAGGGAATTACCTAACTCTTTCCCTACAGTGTCCAAAATGTATGAATATTTAACTACAATCTATTATGATATTACCAGTACACCATAAAAATTTCATGCCATTTGGAGCTACAAAGAAAAAGATATAATTACCCCTATTTCCCACATGATTAAAAGAGATAATTAGCAACTCCATTTTTCATAATAGAACATGGCATAAATTATATTTTTAATATAAACTAGACATTACCAGGAACTCAACAAAATTGGAACTACATCATTTGGATCTACCAACTAAGAGATACACATTTTTGAATATGTACTCAAATCTGTGAAAAAGAATAAAACAAAACAAAAATGGAAACCTAACCAGCTACTGGGCCGGCCCGGAAAAGCTCGGTGGCCCACGACGCACGCGCACGTCAGCGCTCAGCGCGCGCTGAGCGTGGCCCAGAAACCACGCGGCCCACGCCAGCTCCCGCCTGCGTGCGGCTGCTGACGAGCGGGGCCCGTCGGTCAGAGAGACAGACAGGGGAGGAAAGAAGGACGACGGCGTAGCTCGTCGCCGGTGGCAGCTCTGGCGAGGCCATCGGTGCCAACGTGTTCGCCTCACCCATGCGCACCTAGGGATACCATCAATTGTAGCTATTCCAGCGGCTAGAGGAAATAGCGACGGCCATGGCGGCGCACGGCCACGGGTTGGCCAGCTCCGGCGAGGTCTGACCCCGTAGGGCACGGCTAAGCTCGGTACGAGCTTCTAGAGGTCGCTACCATGCTAACCAAGCAAAGAGGAGGGGATGGGAAGGCCTCGGTGGTAGTTGGCCTCATGGAGCACCAACTCCGACGAGGTCCCGTCGTGGCGGCGGTGGTGGAAACAGCGAATGCGCCCTTACCAAGCCCCAATCGACATGGCTAAGAGGTGGAGGAGGTAGAGGAGAACACAGCGAAGCTATGGACGAGCTGGCCGATGTGTTTTTGCAGAGGCGCGCGAGCTAGGCGACGGCGAAGCTCGGTCGGTAATGGCGGAGCTACTGCGGCTCCGTTGCTGTGCGCGGTGGAGGCGAAGGAATGGAGCAAATGGGCTGTGAACCGGTCGGTAGGCGCATGGGGTGCTCATGTCGTGGCTGGCCATGCCAGGGCGTCCGTGGCACGTGGCAGCATGATCAGGTGATCAGTGACGTGCGGTGCACACGCGGCCGTCGGACTCTGAACCTGTCGAGCACTATAGCTCGCCATTCAGTAATCCCATCAGGCCTGACAGTGCAACTTCAACGCGTTAAAATGACTAAACCGTTGATCCATCATGAAAACCGTGTACATGAAAATTGTAGCCCTACGTTCCATCTTCAACTTCTATTCAAGGATCATAGTCTAATTCACCATGAATCAGAAGTTACATCCAGCCAAAGTTGGCTCGATCCAACTGAAACTGTATTTATGACTTAGCAATTTTTCTAAGTATGAAATCAGCAGGGAAACATGACTTGTGGGCCCTGTTTGAGTATGTTCTAGCCATTTTCATGAGATGGTCATATTGAGACTTTTGTTCCTTGATAAATTGGCTACAACTTTGGTAAAGGGTGCACATCCATGCAAGATCTCTAGGTTGGACTTTTTAATTAGTCAAATAGAGTCACTCTATGGGTCATTCTAAGTCAAACCTCCACCTAGAGGGCAATTTAGTCATTTTGGTCCACATGAACAATGTCCCATCAATTTCCCTAAGTGTAGTTAAGGTGTATAAGGCCATAATTAACCACTCTACACAAGTGCTACACCAACTTCCAATGATCACATGTGATGAAACAACAAAACACTCAATTTACCCTAATGTTGCAATTCCATGTTTCACATGTTTCATGACCTTGTTGCAAATTTTAAACTTGTCATATTACACTACCAAGTTGCCATGTTTCAAGGTATGAGAAACTCATGTTGCATTCACATGTTGCACCACTACCATTCACAAACAATCAAGTATGAAACAATCATAATTGAGAATGTTGCATATACATGTTTCAGTACAATGGCATGATGATATAGATGATGCACATGTTTATGAAATGAAATGCAATTTTGTGGGAGCCAAACACCTAGGGTGTTACAACCTGTGTGATGGTTTGGGGAACCGGCTAGCTCTTTATGGCTTCAATATTCATCTCGTCCACCTCAATTCCCTATAGATTTACAACATAGCCAAGAAAAGAAACTCGATCCATGCAAAACATGCACTTCTCAAGGTTACCAAATAAACATGCATCACGTAAAGCATTAAAAACAGCATGTAAGAGATCCATATGTTCATCAAAAGACTTGTTGTAAATCAATATATCATCAAAGTAAACTACCACAAAACGACCAATAAAAGCTCTCAAAACCTCATTCATTAAGCGCATGAAAGTGCTAGGTGCATTGGTCAAACCAAAAGGCATTACTAACCACTCATACAACCCGACGTAGTTTTCCATTCATCTCCAAGTTTCATTCTAATTTGGTGGTAGCCACTTTGCAAGTCAATCTTGGTGAAAATTATAGAACCACACAACTCATCAAGCATGTCGTCTAGCCTAGGAATAGGATGATGATACCGAATAGTAATATTATTGATGGCTCTACAATCAACACACATACACCAAGTTCTATCTTTCTTAGGAACTAAAAGTATAGGAATGGCACAAGGACTAAGGCTTTCACATACATACCCATGGTACAAAAGGTCTTGGACTTGCTGCTGAATTTCCTTAGTCTCCTCGGGATTGGTTCAATATGCAGCACGGTTGGGCAAGGTTGCTCCTAGAATCAAATCGAGTTGATGCTCTATCCCTCTCATAGGTGGCAGCCCTGGGGGTATCTCAGCTGGAAAAATGTCATCATACTCCTACAAAAGGTTAGTGATAGCAGGAGGCACCGAGCTAACAATATCATCAAGTGAAAACATAGCTTGTTTTCATACCAAAGCATAGCAAATATCATCATCAGAAATTTCAGCAAAGTCACATTTTGTTGCAAGCATAACACCACCCTTCAATTTAATCCCCTCAACCTTAGAAATAGATGTAGACTTATCGTTTTTAGGTGGGAGAATAGAATTAGCAACTTGCTAATTTTCAGATAGAACATCATTCAAACTAGCAGTGTGTTCTCTATCAGCTTGTACAATTTGAGCAGGGGTCAAAGGCACCAAAGTCATTTTCTTTCCTTTATGCACAAAGGTGTATTTATTACTTCTACCATGGTGTGTAGCATCATTATCATGTTCCCAAGGATGACCCAATAAGAGTGAATAGGATTGCATAGGTACCACATCACAATCAACAGAATCAGCATAAGAACCAATAGAAAATGAAACTCTGCAAGTTTGTGTTACCTTTGCTTTTCCAGAATCATTTAGCCGCTGAATATGGTATGGACGTGGGTGTGGGCATGTGGTCAAGCCAAGCTTCTTGACCAAATCAGAACTCACCAAATTATTGCAGCTACCTCCATCAATAATGACACGTGCTCGAAGGTTGTTGCTGATAAAGAAAATCTGGAACAAGTTATAGCGTTGTAGCTTCTCAGGTTGTTGTACTTGTGAGCTGAGCACCCGCCGTATAATGATGCTCCTATAGGATGCCATGGCCTTGTCACCAAGGACTTCGCCATCCTCCTGATCTGGATCTTGGTCTTCTCCATCCTCAATGTTAGAGGTGCTGATATAACCATCTTCTATAGCAATGTATGCCCACTGACTTGGGTAGTTCTTCTGCACATGGCCAATGCCATGGCAGCGGTGGCACTGAATGCCCGAATTACATCCTATTGATGCAACGGATGAGGCACTATTGGAAGGCACCTGCAAAGAATTTTTACCTAAATCTGAAGGTTATGCAGGAGGTTGGTTAGGTGTAGCGGTAACTGTAGAGGCTGCTAGTCACTTGCTCGCTATAGGAGGTGCCTGAAAAGTGGTTGGCTTGGTCAGCCCCAAAGATGGTGCCAAGCGTGGTGTGTATGTGGTGCTGACCTTGCTCTTGCTCTGCTATTCACGCCCCTGCAATTCCTTTTCTGCAAGCATAGCAAACTGAAATAGCTGGTTGATAGTGTTAAATTCTTTATAATCAACAATGTCCTGAATCTCATGCCTCAAACCCAAATAGAAACGACAAATGGAATCTTCGTTCCCCTCCACAATACTACAACGCATCAATCCCTTTTGGAGCTCACCATAGTAATCCTATACAGATTTCTCTCCTTGTTCTAAACGCATCAATTTCTTACGTAAGTCTCTATGATAAGGAGGAACAAAATGATCACACATAGCTATCTTGAGTTCTTCCCAAATACCAGGTAAAGCATCCTTTGCAGCTAGCCCATTCCAACAAATAATGGCAAAGTCCTTAAACTCACTAGTAGCTTGTCAAACTCTATAATGCTCAGGCACAAGGTGGGCACTAAACTTTTGTTCTACCGGCATCTCCCAATCAAGATATCCCTCAGCATCATAATGACCCAAAAAAGATGGTATTGTGAACTTAATCTTAGCATAAGGATCATCAGGCACATGGTGATTATTACCTTGATGGTGGTGGACACCACTCATACCTGTCGTGTTGCGGCGAAGACATCATCATAATCTTGCTTGTCGGAAGGATGCTCGATCTATGTTTCTAGTGGCATCATGCACCGTGTCTTCTAGCAAGAGACCATTGGTGTTGTTGCTAGAGACATCATTGTTGACTGCCACTAAGGTTTCCAACTCAGTAACCTTGACAGTTAGCATGGAAATTCGTTTGTCCAATCTTTCCATGCTATTGCCAATGTTGAGTTCAATGAGTGCATCAGTGACGGCCTTCCTAATGGCCTCATTCATCCTTTTTTGGGCATTATCTACAACAGCTTACAGTTGCTCTTGGCTGACACACTTGTTGAAATCCTTGGGACTGTTATCTCCAGTCTGATCACCTCCTGCCATTGTAAACACAAAAATAGGAACAAATGGTGAAAGTTATCCCTACCAAATGACTACGTGGTTGCAGTGGTGTCACTTTTCACAACAAGTGGAAGTATCTTACCAAGCTCTTACAAAGTTCTTACCAACACAAACAGTGGGCGGCACAACCAACGGCTGGTTAGTGATACCTGTGAGGTAGTGGTACCGAGATTGCAAGGCCCTTTTCTGTATTGATCTGAAGAGTTTATGGAGCTTGGAAGGCACACAAAGAATAATATGTATATTTGGCACACAAGTCAGTAACAGAAAGTAATGCTGAATTATAGTCTAAAGTACTTGTTCTCGTTGCTGGTCTAAAATGTTCCAAGTACCAGGTGTGTGACAAACAAGTATGGTGGATAGCAAGGTGACATGTGTGTGAAAAACAAGTATGATGGATGGCAACAGCAACACAAACAAAGAACCAGACAACACACGCTAACACAGCTCACTTTGGCCTTCTCTATGTGCTCCTCTAGATATTGTTCCTCTTTTGCCCCTCTCTTTTTTCTATTTTTTGGAGTATCGTTGTTTTTTTGGGAAATTTTTGAATTTTTCTTTTTATTTTTTTGATATTTTTCCTTCACTTAGGAGCACAAAAGAAGTAAGCACAAAAAATATGAGCTTAAACAAGTGAAAGGCGTGGACTGTGGAAATTTCAGAAGACGTGCTCAAAATCGACAAAAAGCTTATGACCACGAAAAGAGGATCTTGTGACCAGTTTTTGACCAAATTAAAAATTTTAGACCCCAACAAGGCGGTGGATGGATGGATCCAAATTTTTTTCTAATCAATTTTGATATATGGAACATTGAAATCCGAGTTCGTATGCGAAAACTAGACCAGTTTTAAGAACAGACTCCGAATTAGAGGACAAAACGGGAACAATGCGCGCAAAATTGGTCATGGCAGCAAGGATTTGATGGAAACGATGGGGAAAAACACACGAACTGGACTCTAACATGTCCTAACCAGCAACAAGACCTTGATCAGGACACAAACTCAACACGACAGACTGAAACTAAAATATGCAAAGGCTATGGTGCGAAAGGTTCTAAGACAGGAAAAAATATGGCATTGGACTATGGGATGAATGTGAAACACTGAAGACTAGGGGATAAATGTGAACTTGATGGTATACCTTAGCTCTGATTGCCACTTAATGGGAACGAGGATCCCGATCTTCCATCAGGTAGAGGTAACAATCGTTGTGGCGGAGAATGACACACCGATCTGGCTTCAGATCGAAAGATCGAACCCTGCAATCTTAGCACCACTACTCCTCTAGTTATCAACCGAGACATAGATCCAGTTGACCTTGCCAAGAAGACTAATCCCTACCTATGCAACGAAGAACACAAGCAAGAACAAGAAAGAAAGCAATCAAATTGCAAATGAATGATTAATCTCACGTAGTTGTGTCTCACAAACCGATGAACGGCGAAACTGTTCTTGATAGATTAATCTAAGAAAAACCCAAAACCTAATGACAGCGGCAGCATATGATTATAAAGGTCTTAGGGTCATCGACTGCCCTGGACGCGCCCCCTAATCGGCCCAAACACGATACACGGTCCAACGGACCAAAAGACGGTGTCGCAACACCCTGGCAGATTCTGGATGCTGACTTGTTTCAACAATTCCTTATTATTCTGAAGGTATTTTGACATGATACCACTTGTATTGGCTTCCTTATCAAATTAGCTTTCCAACCATATGTGGATCGTCGAAAACGGAGTCAGGATGCGTCCTGGTTGACCAGTTTAAGGTAGACTGGTCCTAGAGGCCGAGGCAGACTCAAAATCATGTTGGACCGGACCTCTGGTTTCTGTTGAACGTCCTTGCTGATCATCAATGCCTCCACCTCTTCCTCTAAGTCCCTCATGACCCTCTCCAATGTTCCTAAGCAAGATAACATCATTAGGTAGTAGTCTATTCTCAAAAGTATGAAAAGGATCGCTTAAGAACGAGCTAACCTCTAAATTGAGTTGACACATTCAAGCCCGGGTCATTGGACCTTGCATGACGGTTGGAGGATCAGCGGATACATCCGAAGGAGTGATGTCCTCATCATAACCACTAGATCAATTAATCATTCAAGCAATAGTTGTAGGCTATAAATTTAAAAACATTCATTTGTTATGCATGATCCTATGAAGTGTGAACTATATGCACTAACCGCATACTAGTAAGTGATGAAATGATCATGCACATTACAATGATACATTTGCTATCTTGGAGTAGAGGATAGTCACATAGATTCCAATTCATTACTCCAATAGCAATGTGAAGTCCAATTATAAGCTTGGTGAAGACCAATAGATACCATTTTGAATTCCATTCTTCACCCATATGAAATGAATATCACTTATCATCAAGTGCACTATTTTGTTGTGGTTAACTTGCTTCATCTTTTGATCAATGCTTGCATGAGAGCATCAAAGTGAGAATACCACTTGAAATAACATGATTAGCTCTCTTTTGGGTGTTGCTTGCTTTTCTTGATCAACTCTTTTGATTGCTTCAACTAAGCATCTCAAATGTCCCTCGGATCACCACTTCCATGTTAGCCTTCCAAGTACCACACTTGGTTTACCTACACATAGGCGGCAAGCCCCTATACTAGGGAGAAGTGACCTCTCTCCAAAGAATCATTCTCAACACTCACTTGAAATAACTTAATTGATTGATCCAAGTGATGGACTTAACTTGATGAGTAACCTTGATTCCTTCTTTAAGTCCTTTTCTTTTTACTTGTTTAAGTCCTTTTCTTTCTATCAAATAATTTTCAATAGTCATTAGAACTTAAACTTCATCTTCATCTTAAGTTCGATCTTGATCTTCCAATTTGAGTACTAAATGTGTGTAAAGTACACTCCATAATCAAATGTCATTGTACTCTTTGCTTGTCATGCTTCTAGATCATCTTAAAACCAAACTTTAGGTGCCTCAATTACTTATAAACATGTTTCCAACTTGAGGATCTTTCAATCAAAGTGACTCTTGATCAATCCAATAATTGTCACTTTTCTGTCAGATTCTGTACTCTTTAAAGAAAAATGCATATCTCCCAAAAAACAAATCCAAATACCACAAAATTTGGTGGAGATGTGCTTAGCTAAGTTATCTAGCAGCTGTCGAAACTTGAGCTTCATTTGACTTTTATATTGCTACCAGATTTCAATTCTTCCACCACTGTTATATGCTGAAAACTGCTGCACTATAGCTGACAAGATCCACTCCAAAACCGAAGCTTCTCTTATCCAATTCTCATGAAATTTATACAACATCTTATACCATAAGTCTAGAGCATGTAAACCAATTTTTATGCCAATCCAATAATTTTTTATCACTTAAACATGGCTAAGATCACAGCTAGCTCAGATTTTGCAATATAGGACAGATTTCAACTATTGAGCTATACTTCATCATATATGAATCAAACTAGAAACCAACTTGTTTGAATGCTTTCATAAGACATAAATCCATTCAATCCACTTATAGCAAGCAACATTGCATATTTATCTAATTCAATCAACTCATATGCACCCAAATAAAATGATCAACAAGAGATATACCTTGGTTAGCTCATGATCAATCAATTTGCAAGCTTCAACTCAAATTCTTGCAAGCCATCAAATATATATGTATCCAATAAATCATCCACAATTTGAATATGACACTTGTATGTTGTAGCGCTTTTGGACTTAGCCTCTCGTCTTCTTTCTTCAACTTGAGCTTTTCTTCATTGGGGCAATTATTTGCAAGATGTCCCACTTCATGGCACTTGAAGCACATTAAATGAGAGAGCTTCTCTTGTCCCATATCTTCTCTTGCCCCATCTCATTCCCCTTGTTTTTTTTGTTGAAGCCAATGCCACTCATGTCACCATAGCTTCTTTGAGTCTTAATCATGTGCTCAAAGGTGACTTTTGAGTTGTAGAACCTCTCTAACTTGTTGCTCAAATTCTAAACTTCATTTTTGAGCTCATTGTTCTCCTTCAAAAGGTTAGTCTCACAAGACATAGAAGTAGAACAAGCATCTATTTATGAAGAACATGGCATTTCTAATAAATCATCACAAGACGTGGATACATGCTTCTTGCCTATATCACAAGGGTTAGCAACAATATGTGAATGATCAATTGACCCAAGGGATGAGCTCTCACTAGTTTTAGTTTTTCCATTGGAAGTCTCCTTAGTGAGTGTTTACACCAAAATTTGAAAGAAGATGTTACAGGGACCTGAAAGCTCCCAAGATCATGTCACCAAGGAATCAATTACATGTAGATCGGGACCAGCTGATTTAGATGCAGAAAAAGGAATCGGCTTTCCATAGATAGCGCCAGCAGATAACAATAGAGGCTACGTTCGGCGCTAGGACAAAGCATGCCAGACTCTACAAAAAGAGAAAGATTCGAGTCCAAGTTATCTTAAATTAGGAATGTTTTCTCTAGGGTCAAAAATTGTAATAAGTCGTGCTTAGACAGGAGTCATGCACAGGGCCCAGGTATAAATACCAAACCCCGGCTATTGTAAAAAGGAATCAATCAATCCAAATATAAGTCAATTACTTTTTTTAACTTCAGACACCCCTTAGGAGTAGGAGTAGAGTAGATCTCGATGAGTTCTTCAACAAGTACGGCTGCATCGATCTGGTCGACCTCCACTGCTTGTCTATAAGTACCATCATGGTTTATACCTCTGTTCGTATGGCTGCATCGATCCGGTCGATCCCCACTGCGGCTCTGGTATAAGCTAGTTATCGACTCTTGTTTAATTCAAGTATGGTCTGTGTGATTCTGCCTCACACCCCACTGCTTGAATTAGATCAAGGTCAAGTTATCGGCTCTACCTTAGAATGGCAATCTTTGGTAGATTCATTAAGTTACCGATATTGCTTATTGCTTTCATTATTTATCTAATTACAACAATATCATTCTGCTCGATTGAGATTGATTTAGATCGGCCTTATATCTTATTTGACCCATCATTTGCTAACCTAAAACTGATCCAATCTATACCTTAAACGATGAGTTATGTCTTATCGGTTGTTTTACATCAATCTTGATCGTGCATAACGTGCGGTTAAGGCATGTTGCGTCTTGAGTAGATCTATTGGCTAGAGAGAACCATTCCACGGCCTATTATCACGGCCTGTGTGATTCTGCCTCACACCCCACTATTAGCACCGTGGAGTGGGGATCGATATTTAGTAGATCTATTCCTGGTAAGGCATGACTTTAACTGTGTATTATGCCTGAATCGGCTGTTTTAGCTGATATCGAGCGCTTTCACGAACAGTTCACATCACGAGACCATTGAAATAAAGATAGGTTGCAAGATATGTTAGCCCCATGATCTTATTATTGTATTACGGTCTACATGATTCTGTCTCATGCCCAACTAATATTAGTAATGAGTTAGGGTCGTCTAGTCTATTGTTATTTCTACGGCCTGCATGATTCTGCCTTATGCCCCACTGGTCATGATGATAGATGAGATCTAACATGTTCATTAGATTTATCTTTATTAAACGGTTAAGTGGTGTTGAATTGTTTTTTTATATAAAAGGGGTTCGATTAATTATAATCATTGGCTTAGCACAAACCGATCAATATTGACATCTTATTGCCATTGATTAGTATCTGTTCGATTAATGATATTTATCCTGAGTGATAACTGATTCTTCTTACACAACCCCATGAGCACTAATTGATTTATTCTCATGAATATACTGGAATCGACTATTTAGTCGATCTCCTTTTATATCGGCTCTCATAGCCGCACATTCAGGACTGTCTGGCAACGCCGGTAAGTTCCACCCATAATTACTGATGAACTTTCTCTCCTTGTCAATTGTAGGGTCAAATTAACTAGCATGTCTCTGGAGGATCGCATAGGATCGACCACCCATGCGCTGAAGCTATGCAAATCTGCTCCATCGAGTGGACCCTTCTGGCTTGCTACGTGTGTCCTCAGCACGGGTCAAAAATTCTATGTCGACACATGTTTCTGGCATGCCCGGTGAGACACCACAATCGTCATGGCGGTTCACAACAATGACGACATCCTTATGCAACATTATGGAGATCTACTTGATGGGGATAAGGGTATCATCAGCAAAGCTATAGAAGAGTTTCAGAACAAATGTTTGTTGTCCTACACCAAAACATGTGACAACACAATTGTTTAGAAATTTCCACTACCAAGAGTTCTGTTACACGGGCAGATAGACACAAATGAAGCTGAAGACATGCATTTCTTTAAAGAGATTGTGGGCAAATCTATTCGTGATGCCATGTCAAGCCATAACGAAGCTTTTGTGGACGTATTCCATAACGCCTTGAAAGAGGTGATTCATGGATTTCTAGTTAGTCAAGGCGGACTGGCTTATTACAACATTCTAGATCTGTTGACCTAGGGGACCAATCAAGTTGGTACCAGCCATCAAGAAGCAGTACCGGCTGGTAGTGGTGATGTCCAGACAGTTCAGGGTTCATCTGAACAAACTCAAGGAACTACTGCAAATCGAACACAATACCATCTTAGACCACCAATATAGTATGTGCAACAACTGGTGGGGCAAAGTCATAACGAGGTGATCAATTTTGGCACATCAGGCCACATACCGTCGTCGGCTCAAAAAATAGCACCGTCAGTTCAAAGGATCCATAGAGATATAGATCCTTATATCTATAATCAGAGACTTCAAGCAGCAAGCCAGCAAAGGACTCAGCAGATTGAGATTTCACAAGGGTATCACTATGGCATAGATTATAACACCCTCCACATGATGCCAAATCTAGGATATCAAGGCATGTGGGATTTCAATTCATAGATGGGTCAGCAGGTATAGAGGAATCTAAATCTACAAGCTGATGAGTTATTGCTGAGGGTGACTGAGATGATGAAGAATTAGTTTGGTCTAAAGCCAAAAGGGTTGACCTTTTTGTACAAACGCCCATATCCAGAAGAGTATGATTTGGTTTCTCTTCCAACAAATTATAGGCTCCCAGAATTTGCTAAATTCACTGGCCAAGACAATACAAGCACGATAGAACATGTCAGTCAGTATCTTACACAATTGGGAGAAGCGTCAGTTGAAGATGCCCATCGAGTTCATTTCTTCTCTCTGTCCTTATCAAGGCCAGCCTTCACTTGGTTTTCATCATTGCTAGTCAATTCCATTGCCAATTGGGCTAACCTAGAGAAGAAGTTTCATACATATTTTTATACTGAGACTAGAGAAAAGAAGATTACCGATCTGACAATCATAAGATAGAAGACTAATGAATTGGGCACTAAATTTCTTCAGAGGTTTTGAGAGACTAGGAACTTGTGCTTCTCCTTAAACTTGGCTGATGATCAACTAGCTGCTTTGGCTGTTCAAGGAATGCTGCCGATGTGGAAAGAAAACCTGCTAGGACAAGAATTTGATAACTTGGGACAACTGGCTCAACAAGTAGCAGTGCTTAATAGCCAATTTCAGAGTATGCGCAGAGATACCCGGTTCTAGAAGAGTACCTCAGTAGCCGAAGCTTATGATCCATACTCAGTCGATGATGGCTATGAAGATGAAGAAGAAGAGGTTGCTGTAGCTGAATGGAATTGGGGCAAAAAGATAGTGATGGTGCTAAATCCTTGGGGAAGAGGAGTCGAGGAGAGTTATGACTTTGATGTCACCAAATCAGATAAACTCTTTGATTTCTTATTGGAGAGAGGGCAGATCAAGTTACCCGATGGTCATGTCATGTTGCCCCTGATCAGTTGAAGAATAAAAAGTTCTGCAAGTTCCATAATGCTACTTTTCATTCCACTAATGAATGCAGAATCTTCAGGTAGCATATATAGAGAGCTATTCAGCAGGGGAGGCTCAAATTTGATATGCCTTGGAAAATGAAAGTTGATGATAATCCTTTCCCAGGAGATCAAAACATGGTTGATGTTGGGCTATTCAAAGGAAAAACTAAGGTTCTAACATCAACCAAATCAAAAGAAGCTAGAACAGTCGATCCCAAGATGCAAATATCGACTGACGAGTATAGAGAAATTAGGAGACGTCGTGCCGAGCAAAAGAGCCGATATGAGTAGAGGAAGATGTTAAGAGCAGAGACAACAAAGCCACAGGTCACATCTCAGATTCTATTGAATAAATGGCAGCGGTAGAAGGAAAAAGATTATCAGAGTTGGTTAAAAGATCAAGTGTACCAGCATCAATTGAACCAAGAAAGGTATGAAAGGGAACAAGCTAAATTACATTGGAATTGTCCTTTCTTCAGACATTGCTGGAATGAAAGTTTGAAGTTGCCTACCAGACATGACTGTCTAGGATGCAGCAATCAATATCGGGAGTATAGGCAGTCTCAAACCAACTACCGGTCTATCCATGCTCAAGATGCATATCATCATAATAACATGGATCGGCGCTTAAAAAATAAAAGTGTTCATGATTGGCTTGAAAAAAGAGTCGTTGATCAGGACTGGGCTGATCATGAAGAAGAAGGCACTGAAAGAAGATATGTGTGGCAGGAAAGCTAGTGGTGCCCAGGAGGTTTAACAAGAAACCAGAAGAGAAGGGTGCAACACCTAAGGAATAAAGAGATGGAACAGGCTCAGGCATCTGGTAAAACTCAAGTGTGGCGTATCAAGCAAATAGCCTATAGAAAGCAACCATCGGCTAATATCCAAATGGTTTTTCTGTTGCTATCGAAGTTTAGAGTCGATGGTGAAAACCAACAGCCTATCCAAGGAGTCAGCTTTGAAAAATTGTATTAATGGATAATCCAATAGATGGTACAGATGGGAAACTAGGACATGGCTTCACGTCGGTCATGAATTAGAAGAAGTAGATATTGGTCCTGGAGATAGACCTAGGCCGATGTACGTGAGTGCTAAGTTGGATTCGAAGTATAAGCGGGAATTAATTGACTTATTAAAGGAATTTAAAGATTGCTTTGCTTGGGAATACTATGAGATGCCTGGTTTAGATCGGTCAATTGTTGAACATTGGCTACCAATCAAACCTGGATATCGGCCATTTAAACAAGCTCCGAGGAGATTCAACCTGAACGTGCTTGATGATATCAAAAAGGAGACTGAAAAGGTTACTGGAAGCAAAATTTATCCAACCATGCCGATATGCAGAGTGGATATCGAATGTTGTCCCTGTATACAAGAAGAATGGAAAATTGAGAGTTTGCATTGATTTCAGGGGTCTAAATAAAGCCACACCTATGGACAGTTATCCGATGCGGATAGCTGATATGTTAGTAGATGCAGCAACCGGGCATAAGGTTATTAGCTTCTTGGATGATAATGCAGGATACAACCAAATTTTCATGGCTGAAGAAGACATAGCAAAGACCGCTTTTAGGTGCCCCGGCGCAATCGGTCTATTCGAGTGGGTTGTAATGACCTTTGGACTAAAGAATGCCGGTGCGACTTATCAAAGGGCGATGAATTACATTTTCCATAAGTTGATCGGCAGGATTGTTGAAATCTACATCGATGATGTGATGATAAAATCCAAAGGATACAAAGAACACCTGGCTAATTTGCGTGAGACTCTAGAATGCATGAGGAATCATGGTTTGAAGATGAATCCTAATAAGTGTGCTTTTGGAGTATCAGTCGAACAATTTTTAGGATTCATGGTCCACGAGAGGGGAATCGAAGTTGGTCAGAAAAGCGCAAAAGTCATTGATGAAGCAGTTCCCCTGACTACCAAAATAGAGTTGCAATCTCTGCTTGGTAAGATTAATTTCATTAGAAGATTCATTTTGAATTTGTCAAAGAGGATCTTGCCATTTTCTCCCTTGTTGAAGTTGAAGAATGATCAAGAATTCAAGTGGGGTAATATACAACAAAAAGCGTTCAAAGAAATAAAAGAATATATGAAGTGTCCACCTATGCTGGTCCCTCCTCAGCAAGGTAAGCCATTTAAGTTGTACATATCGACTGATGACAAGACAATTGGATTGCCCCTGATGCAAGAATTTGAAGGAAAAGAGAGAGTTGTTTTCTATCTAATTAGAAGACTACTGGATCTAGAAACGAGATATTCTCCCACCGAAAAATTATGCTTATGTCTATTTCTCTTGCACTAAATTACGACACTACTTATTATCGGCCGAGTGTATAGTTGTTTCCAAGGCTGATGTGGTTAAGCACATGTTATCAATGCCAATACTGAAGGGAAGAGTGGGAAAGTGGATTCTTGCATTATCAGAATTCGACTTGAAGTACAAATTGGCTAAAGCAGTCAAAGGACAAGTATGACCGATTTTATCACCCAACATCACAAGCCAAGCATTACTTATGTAGAGCTAATGCCATGGACGCTGTTCTTTGATGGGTCATCATGCAAGCAGGGTGGTGGCATTGGTATTGTTATTATTTTGCCTCGAGGGGCAAGTTTTGAGTTCGCTCTTCCAACTGAGCCAATGATTACAAACAATCAAGCGGAATATGAAGCTATTCTCAAGGGACTGCAAATTCTTCATGAAGTAAAGGCCGAAGCAATTGAAGTATTTGGAGATTCACAGTTAATTATTAATCAATTGATCAACCTATATGAGTGCAAAGAAGAAACTTTGAAAGGATACTACGATGAGTGCCAAAAGTTACTCAAGGGATTTCTTCATATCTCTTTCCAACATATTCTAAGAGCACAAAACCAAGAAGCTAACTGTCTAGCTCAAAGTGCATTAGGATATCGAGTGTTTCAAGAAGTCTTGAGTAGTGAAACCTCAAGTGATGATTGGAGAGTTGAAATAGCCGCTTACCTTAGAGATCCATCTCGGAAAGTTACTAGGAAGCTAAGGTATAAATTGGCTAAGTATGTTTTGTTAGATGATCAGTTATATTACAAAACGGTCGATGGGGTATTGCTCAAGTGCTTGAACCAAGAAGAAGCTAAGGTGTTGATGGGTGAGGTGCATGAAGGGATATGTGGAGCTCATCAATCGGCTTATAAGATGAAATGGATTATTCATAGAACTGGATATTTCTAGCCAACTATACTGGAAGATTGTTTTGAATATTACAAGGGGTGTCAGGACTGTCAACGTTTTGGTAATGTTCAGAGATCGCCCGCATCGGCCATGAATCCAATAATCAAACCATGGCCGTTTCGGGGTTGGGGAATTGATTTAATTGGCTAGATTTTTCTGCCTTCAAGCAAAGGACCTAAGTTCATATTGGTAGCAATAGACTACTTCACTAAATGGGTTGAGGCAATTCCTTTGAAAACGGTAACCTCAAAGAACATGATTGATTTTGTTAGGGAACACATTATGTATCGTTTTGGGATTCCCCAACCTATAACTACTGATCAAGGGATAATGTTCACATCAGAAGAGTTCAGGGATTTTGCTGCCAGTATGGGGATCAAGCTATTGAATTCCTCCCCTTACTATGACTAGGCTAATGGTCAAGCAGAGGCGTCCAACCATATTTTGATTAAGCTAATCAAGAAAAAGATCGAGGAACGGCCAAGGAAGTGGCATTCGACGCTAAATGAAGCACTATGGGCATATAGGATGGCCTGTCATGGATCAATTAA
Source organism: Miscanthus floridulus (assembly GCF_019320115.1). Taxonomy (NCBI): domain Eukaryota; kingdom Viridiplantae; phylum Streptophyta; class Magnoliopsida; order Poales; family Poaceae; genus Miscanthus; species Miscanthus floridulus. The sequence continues at coordinate 44,551,224 of NC_089596.1, forward strand.
AACGTCACCTTACGAACTTGTGTATGACCATAATGTCGTTCTTCCTTGGGAAGTTTAGACTGGATCGAGGCATGTTATACTACAGAATGATTTGTCAGCTGAAGTTTACAAGAATCTTATGATAGACAATTTAGAAGACTTGAGTTGCCTTCGACTGCGTGTTCTTGAGAATATCGAAGCCAATAAACTGAGGGTTGCAAAATATTATAATAAAAAGGTCAAGATTAAGCAATTCTTCAAAGGTGACTTGGTCTGGAAAGTGAAATTGCCGATCGGATCAAAGGACAGTAAATTCGGCAAATGGTCACCTAACTGGGAAGGACCCTATCGGATCAAACGTTGTGCGCCTGGTTATGCTTATATTTTGGAAACATTAAAAGGAGAGGAAGAATTTGGCCGAACAATCAATGGGAAATATTTAAAGAAATATTATCCTAGCGTTTGGATCAATACTTGATAAAGATCTATTTGGTCGATAGCTTTAATAGCTGATATTGAAAAGATATTGCCTCTAGTGGAAAAGATGAACCCAAAGGAGTAAAAGCCGATACGATGTGCATCTCGTATAGAAGCAAAGCAAACATAAACAAAGTGATGGGTATGAAGCACGAAACAATGGGAAACCACTCAAGGCGAGGAAGTTATTTGCTAAACATCACCTATTATAAGCTACGGGCCAGAAAATACTTTGCCTACTATATCGTCGGCCAGAGTATTGAAAGCTACAGAGTCAGTAGCATTCATAAAATCTTCAACCAAGCGCTCATGTTCCCCAGGGTGCACTGTGTCTGGAAAACCATGAGGAAGAAGCTGGACATTATGGCCCAAATGGGCTTGTGTAGCAACCAAAGCCATGGCGACGCCATGATGAACGCCATGAAGGGCGACCTCCCTGACATGATTCGTGATGGCATGCAAGCGAACCACCAGAACGGCGCCCCTAGCATTAACAAATCCTGCTGCATGATCCGCGGCTGATCGAAGACTCTCCAACTGAGCAGTTAGATCTAAAATATTCAAGGAAAGAGTGATCAGAAATCTTGAGGGTAAAATCAAGAAGAAATAGAGAAATAATGGTAGATATCTCACCCATGATTCTAGCTTCAACCCTAGCCAACCTTTCCCTCACCTGGCCAACCTCAGGGGGAGATCGGTCTTCAATCATGGCCAAAGCCGATTCCGCCAGGGAGAGGCAGTTGGCTAGATGCTGGTTAGTCCGATCGATGGAGGCCAGCAGATCGTCATTACTAATTTGTTGCCTCGGGTGATGAGGAAGCTGGTGGTGGATTGGTGCCAAAGATGACCCCATGGGCTGGGCGGAATTGGCCCTTCGATCCGAGGCGATGGCAGCACCCCAAGATGCGTCCTCTTGATGACGAGGGCATTGGCATGATGATGTGGATCCATTGAGGGCTTCTTTAGCAGACCTCTTGTTGTTCTCCATGACCTTGAACCTACGAAAAGGTAGAGGATGTACTAAAGATGAAGAGGGGTTGAGACAAAGAGGGTTGTTTTTTGATTCGTGGCCATAGCCCGTATATATAGCCCAAGAAAGCAAGAAGATAGGTTTCGATGGATGTGTGAAATTGAAATTGGAAAATAGAAATGGATCAACACTCTGGAAATTCAGGGGACGGATAATGAAGAGATAACGGACTCGAATTTATTACTCCCCTAGATTATAAAATATCATGGGGTGGATACATTGACTAGAGATTAACCCACCCGAACTTTTTTGGATTGAAGGGAGTCCAGATTTCCACAAGGTCGACACCCATTGTGAACCAAGTCATATCAGCCCATCAATAAATTATACTAGAAAAGAAGAAAGTTCGCCCGCCTAACATATGCTCAACAGATTTTCCGATAAATTGAGGAACTTTGGGAAAGAAGCCTAAGGCTGTCCCGATGGGCGTTTGAAGGAGCAACAAGGGGAAGATGATCACACCTTCTAGCCCTTGTAAATACTAGAACAGTCTTGTGAGCATGGAGAGAAGACTCAGGTGATATCACAAGAATTCTTCTAACCACAATGGCTGGTCTTCTTGCCCAATGAGGTGTTAGAATAAGCGATACAATCGCCCTATGCATAAGAATTCTTCTAGCCGCTTGAAATCTTCATAAAATAGACCATGGAGGGTCCAGCGGAATTGGGAGCACTCGAGGGAGCATATGGAAGAAAAGCATGGCTGAATTGTTGAGTTGCTCTCGCTAGGGTCGGATAGGCATTTATAGCCGGCCTAGAAAGATGAATCCAAGTGCACATGAACCCGTGACGCTCTTGTAAAAAGTTTTGACGCATAGGCTCATGGGTGGATGCAGGCAATGACAAACAGCGGACCCCAGATCAAGGTTCTCTACCCGTGACTATGGACCAATCAGGAATATAGACATGATAATTTTGGAATAAAATTATTTTTATCCCAAAATTGGGGGGCATGTGTTTACACCAAAATTTAGAAGAAGATGTTACAGGGACCCGAAAGCTCCCAAGATCATGTCACCAAGGAATCAATTACATGCAGATCGGGACTAGCTGATTCAGATGCAGAAAATGGAATTGGCTTTCCACAGATAGTGCCAGCAGATAACAACAGAGGCTACGTTTAGCACCAGGACAAAGCATGCTAGACTCTACAAAAAGGGAAAGATTAGAGTCCAAGTTATCTTAAATTAGAAATGTTTTCTCTAGGGTAAAAAATTGTAATAAGTCGTGCTTAGACAAGAGTCATGCACAGGGCCCAGGTATAAATACCAAACCCTGGCTATTGTAAAAAGGAATCAATCAATCCAAATACAAGTCAATTACTTTTTTTGGCTTTGGCCACCCCTTAGGAGTAGGACTGGAGTAGATCTCAGCAAGTTCTTCAGCAAGTATGGCTGCATTGATTTGGTTGACCTCCACTGCTTGTCTATAAGTACCATCATGGTTTATACCTCTGTTTGTATGGCTGCATCGATTCGGCCGATCCCCACTGTGGCTCTGGTATAAGCTAGTTATCGACTCTTGTTTAATTCAAGTATGGCCTGTGTGATTCTGCCTCACACCCCACTATTTGAATTAGATCAAGGTCAAGTTATCGGCTCTACCTTAGAATGGCAATCTTTGGTAGATTCATTAAGTTACCAATATTGCTTATTGCTTTCATTATTTATCTAATTACAACAATATCATTCTGCCCGATTGAGATTGATTTAGATCGGCCTTATATCTTACTTGACCCATCGTTTGCTAACCTAAAACTAATCCAATCTACACCTTAAACGATGAGTTATGTCTTATCGGTTGTTTTACATCAATCTTGATCGTACATAATGTGCGGTTAAGGCATGTTGCGTCTTGAGTAGATCTATTGGCTAGAGAGAACCGTTCCACGGCCTATTATCATGGCCTGTGTGATTCTGCCTCACACCCCACTATTAGCACCGTGGAGTGGGGATCGATATTTAGTAGATCTATTCCTAGTAAGGCATGACTTTAACTGTGCGTTATGCCTGAATCGGCTATTTTAGCTGATATCGAGCGCTTTCATGGACAGTTCGCATCACAAGACCATTGAAGTAAATATAGGTTAAAAGATATGTTAGCCCCATGATCTTATTATTGTATTACGGCCTGTATGATTCTGCCTCATGCCCCACTGATATTAGTAATGAATTAGGGTTGTCGAGTCTATTGTTGTTTCTACGGCCTACATGATTCTGCCTCATGCCCCACTAGTCATGATGATAGATGAGATCTAACATGTTCATTAGATTTATCTTTATTAAACGGTTAAGTGGTGTTGAATTGTTTCTTTATATAGAAAGGGGTTTGGTTAATTATAATCATTGGCTCAGCACAAACCAATCATTATTGACATCTTATTGCCATTGATTAATATCTGTTCGATTAATGATATTTATCCTGAGCGATAACTGATTCTTCTTACACAGCCCCATGAGCTCTAATTGATTTATTCTCATGAATATACTAGAATCAACTATTTAGTCGATCTCCTTTCATATCGGCTCTCATAGCTGCACATTCGGGACTGTCTGGCAACACTGGTAAGTTCCGCCCTTAATTACTGATGAACTTTCTCTCCTTGTCAATTGTAGGGTCAAATTGACTGGCATGTCTTAGGAGGATCGACCACCCCTGCACTGAAGCTAGGCAGATCTGCTCCATTGAGCGGACCCTTCTGGCTTGCTGCGTGTGTCCTCGGCACGGGGCAAAAATTCTGTGTCGACGGTGAGAAAAGCATGGTCTTGTACCAAGTTATCATGAGCAACACTAAGTTCCTCATGAGCTAATTTTAGCTCCTCATGTGAACAAGTAGTAACATAAAGTAGATGCTTTTGTTGTTCACATGTGTTCTTTAGAAAAGAGTTTTTATTTTTCAATTTCTCAGTTTTAGCCATCTCTTTTTCTAAAGCTTTGATGATGCAACCATATCTATGTAGAAGCTAATCATATGAATCAAGATCAATCACATTTGCATTAGATACCTTAGTGTCACCTTGTGACATGAAGCAATGTGATGTAGTTGGAGAGCTCGAAGAAACATCATTTCCATAGCCCAAGCATGATCCATCATTATCACCATCAAGTGTGTATAGAGTAGCATCATCATTGGCATCACTTGTGGCATCATCATCACTCTTGTCAAGTGAACTTGTAGTAGATTGATCATCATCATCACTTGACCATGAGGTGGTGCAATCTTCCACAATTACCAAATTGTGGTCACGCTCAACACACTCATGTGCCTCCTCCTTGGGCTCCTCCTTCTTAAACTTGACATCATCCCACGTGGAGGAATCACCGAAGGTGTCCTTGATTGATTCCCATATCTCATGAGCGGTTCCCACATAGTTTATCCTTTTCATTAAATCAAAGCTCAAAGCATCCATTAGATAACAACAAGCATGGGCATCAAGTTCATAGAGAACTCTTTGAGCTTTGGTGAGATTTCTATGGTCCAAGACATGGGTGAGACCACTAGTGACAATCCACCAAAACTTAGGTCCCTTTGCATGAAAATGATCAAGCATGTGATTTTTCCAAAGTGCAAAGTTTGTGCCATCAAAAATGTGTCTCACAAACATCTAGCCCACTAGACGCCATCCTCTCAGGTTAGTGAAGACCGCAAATGAGATACCTAGCTCTAATACCACTTGTAGGGTCAAGATGGCGGACTAGAGGGAGGGTGAATAGTCTTTTCTAAAATTAATCACGTTAGCTAACCGAAACAAGTGCGGAATTAAAACTATCTTTCTAGCCAAGGCTACACCCCTCTATCTATGTTCTCTAGCACCTTGCAAAGATCCTAATTAAGCAACAAAGGTGCCCGGGCTAGCTAGAGCTCACCTAAACAATTCTAGAAGCAAGGTCACACAAACCTATGCCACTAGTACTTCAAGCAATGAGGGAGCTCCTACACATGCTAGTAAGCAAAAGCACAAAGCCACCTAAGCTCACTAGTATGTAACACCTCTGGTGTTTTGACCTAATACTAAAATTTTACATGTCATCATGTGCATTGCAAAGCATTCATATAGTATAAAGTTTTGAATGCATTCACTAAATAAGGTTTATTTCATAATGTTGTTATTTCATGTGATGTGTTTCAAAAACCCTAAATATAGATCATGACCACAAGGGTCAAATTTCATGTGTTCATGTGAGGCCATGTGTCATTTGACTCAAATAACCCTAATGGGCCATGTTACTGGTCAAAAAATCAAAATCTAAGTGAAAGGAAGACAAATCAAATTTGAATTCATATTCAAATTATATTGGTCCTTTTTGCCCCTTTTTACTAATTCAAAATCCATGAGGAATTTGGGGTTGAGGTAAAAAGCAAAGTTGGAGATTATTTTATAAGGATCAACTTTGGTATTCAAAGTTTTTCAAGTTTACATACAAAATTTGGAGTAATTTTGGAATGATTCAAATCTTTAAATGTACCCCAAATGTGAAATTCAAAATGGAGGCAGAATTTGAAAATGTTTCTTAAACCAAAGTTGTAGTACTTGAAAAGTTGAGCAACTTTCATTTTTGGAGATTTTCAACTTCTTTAGAAAATTTCTGAGTAATTTGAGATATGAATGCAGTGGCAGTTCTGTAATTATTTCAAAATTTCATCTCCACCTCACTGCTTGCCGCCGGCGCCACGCGGAGTTCACCGCCGTTCAATTTTCACCGCTTTCACGCGCAGTGACACGCCGATGTCACCGTGGCAAGTCCGCCCGTGCGTTGGCGACACCGAACGCCTCCTTCCGAGCTATAAATAGCCACCGTCGCCGCCGTCGCTTCCATTTCTTCCCTCTGCTCTGCTCCACCACCGCATAGCTCCGCCGCTCGCCGTTGGTCTCGTCAAGCCGCGTCTGTCGTTCCCAGCTACGTCAACACGATCGCATTGTTCTTGCGCTCCTCCTCGACTAGCTCTCGTCGCTGGTGTTGGCCGGAATCGCCCGGCGCAACCCGTCTTCCCCGTGACCGGTCGGAGCTCCGCCGCGACTGCCCTCACCGTGGCCAGGCTGCTCCAGACCATCTCCGACTGCACCGAGTCCACCATCGTGATCACAGTAAGCTCCTGAACGTGTTTATCACTTCGCTTTAGTCCCTACTGTACCATCACCGTGTTTACGCCGTTCACCGACGTGCTCCGCCCGCCATGCCCGGTGTGGAGGTGTCTCCGGTGCACCTTATTCCTTTCTACTAGCTGAGTTCGATTCGTAGGAAGTAGAAGATCATGTAGGAGCAATCCGTATCGTCGGAGAGTCACCACCGGCGCGTTTTGCTGGCCGGAACTGGCCGCGCCACCGTGCGGCTTCATTGTGTCGCTGACAGCGGGCCCAGGCTGTCAGTGAAGCTGAGGAAGAAGAATAGTGAGCTTTGGTTATTTTCTGATTTTGAATAGTGCAGCAATTTTGCAATTTTGTAGGAATTTATTTACACATCCAAAAATTCTAAAAATTTTTGTGTAGCTTCTGTACATGTTCTAGTATGATTTAAAAATTTGAAATTTGAAATTTGGATAAATTTTGAATGTTCAAATATTCAGTCCATTAATTGAAAAATGCAATTTCCATGATTTTTGTAGGTCACTGTATAATTCCAAAAATTTTGAAATTTGTTTTGGTACACTAATTTGTCATAAGGAAGCTTACATAAAATTTTCAGGTCATTTGGAACAAGTTTATTTTTGGGCTTATTTCTAAATTAATTCAAAAATAAATAAAAGCAAACCCTAGGTGTTTGATTAGTGTTTGATCTTTTTTATATCAGGTTTTGTGACCAGTAGGGTTTCAAGATCAGTGTGGTCGGAGAAATTGCCGTAGTGGTCGGAGAATTCACCGTAGTGGTCGAAGAGTTCGCCGTAGTGGTCGGAGAATTCACCGTAGTGGTCGAAGAGTTCGCCGTAGTGGTCGGAGAATTCACCGTAGTGGTCGGAGAATTCATCGTAGTGGTCGGAGGGTTCGCTGAAGTGGTCGGAGAGCTCGCCGAAGTGGTCGGTGCTGACGTGGTCACATCCGTTACGAATATGGTTTGGTTAGTTTGGCTTGTAACTGTACCGCGAAGGAAAGTTGTATTCAAGGTGTTGTTATATTTCATGCACTATGAAAGCATCATGTTTACATTATCATCATGTTAAAGCATATGTTATCATTTCGTGTAGAACCCGAGAACGAAACGATCCTAGTTGAGCAAGTTCTGGAAGAATCCCCGGTTGTCACAGGATTCGATAATCGTGGTACTGATCCGGAACCTGAGATCGTCAACGAAGGCAAGCCCCGGTTTATGCATTAAGCCATTACCTTGTTTATTTTGAAAAGTTTATCACCTATGTTATTTATTGCATTAAGTTGTTTAATTCAAATGCTACCTACTTGATGCATTACCTACCTTGATAATTGTTTACCATCCTTGAAGATGTTTTCGTTTATAAAGGCGTAGTGTGCTTAGTATGCTTTATGATAGGCTTTCAAAGTAAAAGTTTTGATACAATCAAAGATGGCATACTGGCCAAAGAAAGAAAGGATTTAGAATGAATTAGAGACTAGTCTGGTGACTTATCTTGAATGTTGGGTAATGTTGCCGACTATGTCACTTAAAGGCCACTCATTGTGGATCTTCTGAACGAGACACTTTGTAGTACTGGTCACATACTCCGGTAAGCCTACTTCGGCTAATCCGATACTAAGACGAATGCCCACGCACTGGGAGTGGAGAGATGGCGGGAGTAGCATGTACCCTCGTGGCTGGAATGTGGCTGGATTTGAGGTGTGTTGTGCTCTCGGGTGGCGTGGAGACGACTTAGTATAGGAGGATCCGGTAGCGAGGTTGATATATGCAAGATTAAGTTCTACATATATCGTGTGATAAGGAATCCCCAGCTGGGACTTGAATCAATTCGAATTGCCGGTGCTCCGCGGATATGGAGACTCGATTCATTACAGAAGCAATGTAGTACTGGTGAATTACTAAAATATGAGAAAAAGAATGGAATGAGAAGGAATGGAATATGGGAAATGTATATTTAGTTGAGCTAATGAACTAAAAGAACTTAGTGGCAAACTTGAAAATAGAATGAAGGATAGTAAGCTTTTGGCAAAGAACTTTTGAATCTTGCTACATCCTTACCTTGCCCCAAATCCCTGCATCTCTAAAGTCTTACACCCCGTTACGTCGGGTTAGTCTTGTTGAGTACCTTTGTACTCAGGGTTTGTTAACCCTTGTTGCAGGTGAGTCGCATGCGCAGGCTTGTTTTGGTCCCTGCTGCATGTCAGTGTTTGAAGTCAACGATGATAATAAGGAGTAATGAATGGCCTTTGGACAAGGCACTAGTTTGTATGATAAATAAAGTTAATGTAATATTATCTCGCTACTATGGTTGTATAACACTTATGGTATTGTAAGTTTGAAAACAACCGGTTTGTAATAATACTATCTTAAGACTTCCGCTATCTTTTACTCTGGTATATGTTTGAATAAACTGTTGTAATCTGCAATGACTGTGATTGGGATCCTGTTTGAAAAGAGAATCGTGGATGATTCAGGTTTCCCGAGGACACCCGACAGACCTATTGAGTTGTTGGGAACTCGTGTACGCTATCCGAGGTCTGTTAAGACAACGATAGGTGCATGTGGGCCCGATTCCTTAGGAGGTTCTGCCACAGCTGGTATCAGAGCAGTTCCCATCTAAGATCATTGTAGGTTACTTTGGAAAAACCTTCAAAATGATTTGTATCAAGGAAAGTAAACATGATATTTTGAAAGTTCAATTTCTTTCTTCTTACCTTTGATCTAGACTCAATCCTGACTTATTTGAAAAGTTTGTGGCGGATAATATGATTAGGTCTGTCCTATGTAATATGAAAATCTAGTACTTATGATTATACTAATCTTTTGTACGTAGATTCGTAAGATCGATTCATGCATCATGCTTGAGCACCTTGCATAATAATTCCCCTTAATAGTGGTTGGGTAAGTAATGTCAATCCCATTCTTGCTAACCTCCATTATCCTCAAGCTATTCTTATAGTCCTACCCTAAATTCTTCAGGCTATGGCAAAGACCAAGAAAACCGCACGCAAGTCCACCGGACCTCATGGAGTCCCTCGTCACCAATTGGCACCAAGAAATCACGAGCTTGGTGAAGGAAGTTCTAAGAACCTAGGAGAGGAAGGATCTTCAAGCAACCTCGCCAACGTCGAGAACCTTAACAAGGAGCTCAACACTCTTCGTCGAGCTCATGCCAAAGACCAAGAAGAGCTGGCAGAAATGCAAAGGGGTATCACCATGACCATGGAGCTGCGGAATGAAGCCTGGACACGAGAAGATGCGGCTAATGAACGTGTCAATGAGTTGGAGTTCTACGTAGAGGACCTGGAGATGGACAATGCCATCCTTCATGAAAATGTCCATATGCTGTATGCTCAACTTCATCCTCCTCATGGGGATGGTGAAGTTACCGATGAAGAAATGATTGTAGCTCCAGGAGAAGTCGAGAATGAAGAAGAGGAGGAGGATCCTGAGGAGTTAGTGTACTTCTCAGATGAAGATGAAGTTTCGTCCGATACGGGCACGGATGCCGAAGACTGAGAGCTTAGAGTAGAAGTAGTTCCTTTACTGCTTTCCTAGAAAACCAGGGTTGTCTTGTGGGATACAAGACATGTAATATAAATAAGAACCCTTTGTAGTATGCAACCTTTTAAAAGCTTTCAATAAAGAATAATGTAAGTAAATGTGTTTCTCTAACAGATGCCTCGTCCTATCACCCGAACTGGTGCTAGTAGCTCGCATGACGATGATGAGTGCCCAAATCCTCCACCAATGCCCTCGACTATGGCAGATGCCATAGCTACACTCGTCAATGCAACGGCAGAGAATGCCAGGTTGTTAAGGGAGTTGGCGCAGAACCAGCAGGCACCATACCCTAATCGTGGCCGTCGTAATAACGGAAATGACGAGTCAACCTATGTGGATTTTACTGACACACGTCCGCCTGTGTTCTCTAAGGCAGACGAACCTTTAGAAGCTGATGATTGGCTTAGGACAATAGAGCAAAAGTTCGAGCTGATCCACTGTACTGAGGTTCAAAAACCAAGGTTTGCGGCACAGCAACTCCGAGGAGCTACTGGTGCTTGGTGGGCAAATTTGGTAGCAGTACAGCCTGTTGGTCACCAAATCAACTGGAGGGAGTTCAAGGATGCCTTCAGGGCACATTATATTCCAGACGGTGTGATGACCATGAAGTTGGAAGAGTTCTTGGCTCTTAAGCAAGGGGAGCACCCAGTGATGCAGTATGTTGGGCGTTTCAACCACCTGTCGCAGTATGCTATTGAGTATGTCAATACTGACAGGAAGAAAAAGAATCATTTTCTTAGAGGCTTGAACACTAAACTTCATACAATGATGGCAGCCTGTGGTAATGCAACTTACCATGAGACAATCAACATTGCTATCGCTTCGGAAGAAAATTACCGCCGACACAAGGAGGCAAAGAAGAAGAAAATATTTGCTTCCGGCTCATCAAGTGGCAAGCGTCAGAAGATAGTATACCATCCTCAGAATCATGGCCGTACGCCATTCCGCCCACAACAAGGCCAAAGCAGGTAGCAAATCTTCATTCGCCCTGCAACTAATACACCTTACACTCATCAAGCACCGCAGCAGCAGAACAATACAAATAATGCAAACCGCAATGCTACTCCCCAGAATCACAATTTCCCATGCTATAATTGTGGTAAACCCGGGCATTTTTCCCGAGAATGTCCGTATCCTAGGAAGAACAATCCTGATGCAACCAAAGCCCCTGTTAATCAAGCTCAAAATCAGTACAAGGGCAATGCTCAGAACCATCAAAAGGGTTCGGCTGAGAAGAAAACTGGAAGGGTATTCTATACGCAAGTGGAATCTATTCCAGAAGGAGAACCAGTTATGATGGGTATGTTTCCCATTGCTAAGCATCCTGCAATTACCTTATTTGATTCTGGTGCATCCCATACATTCATCAACCGTACATTTGTTGTGAAGCATGGGATAGCTATTGGGGAAACAAAAGAACCCTATCATATACAGTCGCCTGGGGGACGAATCTGTACAAGGGAGGTAGTTCAGCATGTACCTATTGATTTGGGAGGTTATGAGTTCCCTACCAATATGCTGATATTAAAGGATCAAGATATAGATGTGATCCTTGGTATGAATTGGCTAACTCAACACGGGGCTATCATAGATGTCCTACATAGAACAATAAGGGTAAATGCACCTAACAGCAAAACCCAACTTCTTATCCAACTTCCTTTTCCTAAGAGTACAGTGGAGACAGTTTGTGCAACTATTGTTGAAGGAGCCGAGGAAATTTCAGTGGTATGTGAGTTTACGGATGTCTTTCCTGATGACTTGCCTGGTCTGCCACCAGACCGAGATGTAGAGTTCAGAATTGATCTGAAACCAGGGACAACACCAGTGTCCAGAAGAGCATATAGGATGCCACCGAAAGAATTAGCAGAATTAAAAATGCAACTACAAGAATTGTTAGACAAGGGTTTCATTCAACCCAGTTCATCACCTTGGGGATGTCCTGCTATTTTCGTGAAGAAGAAGGACCAAACCTTAAGATTATGTGTTGACTATAGGCCATTAAATGAAGTCACCATCAAGAACAAATATCCCTTACCCCGAATCGATTTACTTTTTGATCAACTTGCAGGAGCTAAGGTATTCTCAAAGATAGACTTAAGATCAGGCTACCACCAGATTAAGATCAGACATGAAGATGTGCCAAAGACAGCGTTTACTACCCGATATGGACTATATGAGTATTTAGTCATGTCTTTTGGGCTGACCAATGCCCCGGCTCATTTCATGTACCTGATGAACTCAGTTTTCATGCCTGAGTTGGATAAGTTTGTCGTGGTGTTTATTGATGACATTCTTATCTACTCTAAAAGCAAAGAGGAACATGTGGAACATCTCCGTATTGTTCTACAAAGATTAAGAGATCACCAACTATATGCCAAGTTCAGCAAATGTGCATTTTGGTTGAAGGAAGTACAATTTCTGGGTCATGTGCTATTTGCTGAAGGTATAGCTGTTGATCCGAGCAAGGTAGAAGAAGTCCTTAATTGGAAAGCACCTACAACTGTTCATCAAGTTCGTAGCTTCCTAGGGTTGGCAGGGTATTACCGTCGGTTTATCCCTGACTTCTCCAGAATTGCGAAGCCAATTACTGGACTGTTGAAAAATCAAACAAAGTTTGTATGGTCAACCGAATGTGAAGAGGCATTTCAGACATTGAAGAAGTTGTTGACAACTGCACCAGTATTAGCACAACCTGATATCGAGAGACCATTTGATATCTATTGTGATGCATCTGGAATTGGTATTGGCTGTGTTCTTATGCAAGAAGGCAGAGTCATAGCATATGCTTCCAGACAACTTAAGAAACATGAAGAACATTATCCCACCCATGATCTTGAATTAGCTGCTGTTGTCCATTCACTCAAGATTTGGCGACATTATTTATTGGGCAATATATGTCATATCTATACGGACCACAAGAGTTTGAAATACATCTTCACCCAGTCAGAGCTGAATATGAGGCAAAGAAGATGGTTGGAACTTATTAAAGATTATGACTTAGAAGTGCATTATCATCCGGGTAAGGCTAATGTAGTTGCCGATGCCCTGAGTCGCAAGAGTCATTGTCATTGCCTAATTGCAGAACCTATGCAGCAAACATTGTGTCAAGTGATGGAACATCTGAATTTACAAATCATAGAACAAGGTTCCCTGTCCAATATTGTAGTTGAGTCCACTATCAAAGATCAGATCATTGCTGCTCAACAGAAAAGTAAGGGCATAGTCCATATTAAGGATAAAGTCAAATCTGGAAAACCAACATGTTTCAAGATTGATGAGTCAAATGTCGTATGGTTCAAGGATAGGTTGGTAGTACCCAAAAATCCGGAGCTGCGAAAGCAGATTCTTGATGAAGCTCATTCTACAAGGTACTCCATTCATCCGGGTAGCAACAAAATGTATCATGATCTGAGAAAGAGATATTGGTGGACCAAAATGAAAATAGAAATAGCTCAATATGTAGCCAAGTGCGATATTTGTCAGAGAGTCAAGGCGGTTCATATGAAGACTGCAGGTCCATTACATTCCTTGCCAGTCCCATCTTGGAAGTGGGAAGATATCTGTATGGACTTCATAGTAGGTTTGCCTAGGACATCTGCAGGATACAATTCAATATGGGTTATTGTTGATCGACTAACCAAGATAGCTCATTTCTTGCCAGTCAGAGATAAATATCGAGCGGAGCAGTATGCAAAAATTTACCTTGATAGAATTTTCAGTCTGCATGGGGCACCCAAGACCATTGTCTCTGATAGAGGGTCATTGTTCATATCCAAGTTTTGGAAAAGTTTACATGAGTCTTTAGGAACTAAACTTATCCATAGTTCTGCTTATCATCCGCAAACAGACAGACAGACTGAAAGAGTAAATCAAATTCTTGAAGATATGTTGAGAGCATGTGTTCTTTCCTTTGGTGCTAAATGGGATGAATGCCTTCCCTTAGCAGAATTCTCATATAACAACAGCCATCAAGAGAGCATTAAAATGGCACCGTTTGAAGCACTGTATGGCCGTAGGTGCCAAACACCTGTAAATTGGTCAGAAGCTGGAGAACGTTGGTTCTTTGGACCGGATGTGGTCAAGGAAGTGGAAGAGAAAGTTAAACTCATACAAGCTAATATGAAGATAGCTCAATCCCGACAGAAAAGCTATGCTGATAAGAGGAGACGACCGCTAGAATTCAAAGTGGGAGATTATGTCTACCTCAAGGTATCACCAATGAAAGGAGTTCATCGTTTTGGGATTCGGGGAAAGTTGGCACCCCGTTATGTAGGTCCTTTTCAGATCCAACAACGATGTGGACCAGTCGCCTATCGCGTCAAGCTACCAGATCACATGTCAGCGGTGCATGATATCTTTTATGTATCTCAGTTAAAGAAGTGTCTTCAAGTACCTGACCAGGAGATTGACTTTGGTGATGTAGAACTAGAACCTGATTTGACTTATGCCGAGTACCCCATTAGAGTCTTAGATCAGAAAGATCGAGTCACTCGTAGACGTACAATCAAGTTCTACAAAGTACAATGGAATCAACACACAGAAGATGAAGCTACTTGGGAGTCCGAGGATTACTTAGAAGAGAACTTTCGTGACTTCTTCGCTTCTATCTAGTTGCAATACCTTGTCTATATTGTAACTTGTCTTGTTATTAACAGAAGGGAAAACCCCCTCGCTAGCCTTTTTGAATAAAGTTATGATGTGTTAGCTTGACACATTTCCTTTTCCATTACTTAGCCTTAAGTTTTAAATCTCGGGACGAGATTTCTTTAAGGGGGAAGGGTTGTAACACCTCTAGTGTTTTGACCTAATACTAAAATTTTACATGTCATCATGTGCATTGCAAAGCATTCATATAGTATAAAGTTTTGAATGCATTCACTAAATAAGGTTTATTTCATAATGTTGTTATTTCATGTGATGTGTTTCAAAAACCCTAAATACAGATCATGACCACAAGGGTCAAATTTCATGTGTTCATGTGAGGCCATGTGTCATTTGACTCAAATAACCCTAATGGGCCATGTTACTGGTCAAAAAATCAAAATCTAAGTGAAAGGAAGACAAATCAAATTTGAATTCATATTCAAATTATATTAGTCCTTTTTGCCCCTTTTTACTAATTCAAAATCCATGAGGAATTTGGGGTTGAGGTAAAAAGCAAAGTTGGAGATTATTTTATAAGGATCAACTTTGGTATTCAAAGTTTTTCAAGTTTACATACAAAATTTGGAGTAATTTTGGAATGATTCAAATCTTTAAATGTACCCCAAATGTGAAATTCAAAATGGAGGCAGAATTTGAAAATGTTTCTTAAACCAAAGTTGTAGTACTTGAAAAGTTGAGCAACTTTCATTTTTGGAGATTTTCAACTTCTTTAGAAAATTTCTGAGTAATTTGAGATATGAATGCAGTGGCAGTTCTGTAATTATTTCAAAATTTCATCTCCACCTCACTGCTTGTCGCCGGCGCCACACGGAGTTCACCGCCGTTCAGTTTTCACCGCTTTCACGCGCAGTGACACGCCGATGTCACCGTGGCAAGTCCGCCCGTGCGTTGGCGACACCGGACGCCTCCTTCCGGGCTATAAATAGCCACCGTCGCCGCCGTCGCTTCCCTCTGCTCTGCTCCGCCACCGCATAGCTCCGCCGCTCGCCGTTGGTCTCGTCAAGCCGCGTCTGTCGTTCCCAGCTACGTCAACACGATCGCATTGTTCTTGCGCTCCTCCTCGACTAGCTCTCGTCGCTGGTGTTGGCCAGAATCGCCCGGCGCAACCCGTCTTCCCCGTGACCGGTCGGAGCTCCGCCGCGACTGCCCTCACCGTGGCCAGGCTGCTCCAGACCATCTCCGACTGCACCGAGTCCACCATCGTGATCACAGTAAGCTCCTGAACGTGTTTATCACTTCGCTTTAGTCCCTACTGTACCATCACCGTGTTTACGCCGTTCACCGACATGCTCCGCCCGCCATGCCCGGTGTGGAGGTGTCTCCGGTGCACCTTATTCCTTTCTACTAGCTGAGTTCGATTCGTAGGAAGTAGAAGATCATGTAGGAGCAATCCGTATCGTCGGAGAGTCACCACCGGCGCGTTTTGCTGGCCGGAACTGGCCGCGCCACCGTGCGGCTTCATTGTGTCGCTGACAGCGGGCCCAGGCTGTCAGTGAAGCTGAGGAAGAAGAATAGTGAGCTTTGGTTATTTTCTGATTTTGAATAGTGCAGCAATTTTGCAATTTTGTAGGAATTTATTTACACATCCAAAAATTCTAAAAATTTTTGTGTAGCTTCTGTACATGTTCTAGTATGATTTAAAAATTTGAAATTTGAAATTTGGATAAATTTTGAATGTTCAAATATTCAGTCCATTAATTGAAAAATGCAATTTCCATGATTTTTGTAGGTCACTGTATAATTCCAAAAATTTTGAAATTTGTTTTGGTACACTAATTTGTCATAAGGAAGCTTACATAAAATTTTCAGGTCATTTGGAACAAGTTTATTTTTGGGCTTATTTCTAAATTAATTCAAAAATAAATAAAAGCAAACCCTAGGTGTTTGATTAGTGTTTGATCTTGTTTTGATCAGGTTTTGTGACCAGTAGGGTTTCAAGATCAGTGTGGTCAGAGAAATTGCCGTAGTGGTCGGAGAATTCACCGTAGTGGTCGAAGAGTTCGCCGTAGTGGTCGGAGAATTCACCGTAGTGGTCGAAGAGTTCGCCGTAGTGGTCGGAGAATTCACCGTAGTGGTCGGAGAATTCATCGTAGTGGTCGGAGGGTTCGCTGAAGTGGTCGGAGAGCTCGCCGAAGTGGTCGGTGCTGACGTGGTCACATCCGTTACGAATATGGTTTGGTTAGTTTGGCTTGTAACTGTACCGCGAAGGAAAGTTGTATTCAAGGTGTTGTTATATTTCATGCACTATGAAAGCATCATGTTTACATTATCATCATGTTAAAGCATATGTTATCATTTCGTGTAGAACCCGAGAACGAAACGATCCTAGTTGAGCAAGTTCTGGAAGAATCCCTGGTTGTCACAGGATTCGATAATCGTGGTACTGATCCGGAACCTGAGATCGTCAACGAAGGCAAGCCCCGGTTTATGCATTAAGCCATTACCTTGTTTATTTTGAAAAGTTTATCACCTATGTTATTTATTGCATTAAGTTGTTTAATTCAAATGCTACCTACTTGATGCATTACCTACCTTGATAATTGTTTACCATCCTTGAAGATGTTTTCGTTTATAAAGGCGTAAGTGTGCTTAGTATGCTTTATGATAGGCTTTCAAAGTAAAAGTTTTGATACAATCAAAGATGGCATACTGGCCAAAGAAAGAAAGGATTTAGAATGAATTAGAGACTAGTCGGGTGACTTATCTTGAATGTTGGGTAATGTTGCCGACTATGTCACTTAAAGGCCACTCATTGTGGATCTTCTGAACGAGACACTTTGTAGTACTAGTCACATACTCCGGTAAGCCTACTTCGGCTAATCCGATACTAAGACGAATGCCCACGCACTGGGAGTGGAGAGATGGCGGGAGTAGCATGTACCCTCGTGGCTGGAATGTGGCTGGATTTGAGGTGTGCTGTGCTCTCGGGTGGCGTGGAGATGGCTTAGTATAGGAGGATCCGGTAGCGAGGTTGATATATGCAAGATTAAGTTCTACATATATCGTGTGATAAGGAATCCACAGCTGGGACTTGAATCAATTCGAATTGCCGGTGCTCCGCGGATATGGAGACTCGATTCATTACAGAAGCAATGTAGTACTGGTGAATTACTAAAATATGAGAAAAAGAATGGAATGAGAAGGAATGGAATATGGGAAATGTATATTTAGTTGAGCTAATGAACTAAAAGAACTTAGTGGCAAACTTGAAAATAGAATGAAGGATAGTAAGCTTTTGGCAAAGAACTTTTGAATCTTGCTACATCCTTACCTTGCCCCAAATCCCTGCATCTCTAAAGTCTTACATCCCGTTACGTCGGGTTAGTCTTGTTGAGTACCTTTGTACTTAGGGTTTGTTAACCCTTGTTGCAGGTGAGTCGCATGCACAGGCTTGTTTTGGTCCCTGCTGCATGTCAGTGTTTGAAGTCAACGATGATAATAAGGAGTAATGAATGGCCTTTGGACAAGGCACTAGTTTGTATGATAAATAAAGTTAATGTAATATTATCCCGCTACTATGGTTGTATAACACTTATGGTATTGTAAGTTTGAAAACAACCGGTTTGTAATAATACTATCTTAAGACTTCCGCTATCTTTTACTCTGGTATATGTTTGAATAAACTGTTGTAATCTGCAATGACTGTGATTGGGATCCTGTTTGAAAAGAGAATCGTGGATGATTCGGGTTTCCCGAGGACACCCGATAGACCTGTTGAGTTGTTGGGAACTCGTGTACGCTATCCAAGGTCTGTTAAGACAACGATAGGTGCATGTGGGCCCGATTCCTTAGGAGGTTCTGCCACATAGTAATGCTCAATAACAAGGCAACCAATGCCAAATTATAGAGCATAAATACTTAGCTACACAAACTAAGCAATGTGACTAACAAGGTTACATAAACCAAATTAGCCATGCAAGGGAGCTACTTCTATGCTACACAAGCAAGAAGGTAACTAGTGAGCTACACAAGCTAACTAATTACAAAAGCAACTACACAAGCACATTGTATATGAAACTAATTACAAGCTTGTGTTAAGAGGATGCAAACCAATGGGAATACAAGGATGACACGATGATTTTTTCCTGAGGTTCACATGCTTGCCAACACGCTCCCTGTTGAGACAAGCTCCAAGGTTGCCACCGGTCCTCTTGCTAGTGGTGACCCGCAAGTCATACTCTTCCATGTGGAGTGCTTACCACAAGCTCTAGCACTTGACCCGATCAGACACTTGTCGCCCTTCACATCTTGCTTTACTAGAGTTGCTCTTCGCGGCTCCCACGGGGTGAGCACAATGACCCTCACAAAGCTCTTCTCTGGAGCACCGCACAAGCTTCTTGCGGGCTTCAACAAAGACCACCACCAAGCCATCTAGGAGGTGGCAACCTCCAAGAGTAACAAGCACCACTGACTTGCAAGATGACCACCTAGTGGCACTCGATGCAACCTCATGATGCAATCACACTAGAATCGCTCACTCACTCAATCGGATGAACACTATCAAGCTAGAGTGAGTTAGAGGGCTCCCAAGCACTACCACATAAACCACCAAGGCTCTAGTGTGCTCAACTCCAGCCATGGCCGAGACCCCCTTCTATTTATAGCCCCCACAAAAATAGAGCCATTGTACCCCCTTCACTAGGCATAGCTCAGGGTGACCAGACAAACCTAGTCCAGCATCCGGTCAGTAGATGCACGCCACGTGTTGCCTTCGTTCAACCTTAGGCACTGGATCTCAACGGTCGGCTATCTCGCACCAATAGTCAAGTCACGACCGGACGTAGCATAGTGAGATGACCAAACACACCTCTGCCGAGTTTCATCACGACTGGACGCAGGAGGGGTAGCATCCTATCGAGTCCAGAGAGCTCCCAGAGCCGCTCAACTATGACCATACGTGTCTAGTCGGTCATGATCGGATGCAGCATCAGCGTCCGGTCCTTCTACTCTTTTCTATGCCGCCACATCAGCAGGACTAGATACACAAGCTAACTAATTACAAAAGCAACTACACAAGCACAATGTATATGAAACTAATTACAAGCTTGTGTAATGACGATGCAAACCAACAGGGATACAAGGATGACACATTGATTTTTTCCCCGAGGTTCACGTGCTTGCCAACACGCTAGTCCTAGCTAAGACAAGCTCCAAGGTTGTCATCGGTCCTCTTGCTAGTGGTGACCCGCAAGTCACACTCTCCCACATGGAGTGCTTACCACAAGCTCTAGCACTTGACCCGGCTAGACCACTTGTCTCCCTTTGCATCTCGCTATACTAGAGTTGCTCTTTGCGGCTCCCGCGGGGTGAGCACAATGCCCCTCACAAAGATCTTCTCTGAAGCACCGCACAAGCTTCTTGCAGGTTTCAACGGAGACCACCACCAAGCCATCTAGGAGGTGGCAACCTCCAAGAGTAACAAGCACCACCGGCTTGGAAGACGACCACCTAGTGCCACTTGATGCAATCGCACTAGAATCGCTCACTCACTCAATCGGATGAACACTATCAAGCTAGAGTGAGTTAGAGGGCTCCCAAGCATTACCACATAAGCCACCAAGGCTCTAGTTTGCTCAACTCCAGCCATGGCCGAGACCCCCTTCTATTTATAGCCCCCACGAAAATAGAGTCATTGTACCCCTTCACTGGGCATAGCTCTGGGTGACCGGATGCTCCGGTCAAATCGACTGGACGCTCCAGTTAGATAGACCGGACGCACCTGGTCCAATGTCTGGTTAGCAGATGCACGCAACATGTTGCCTCCGTTCAACCTCAATCACTAGATCTCAACGTTTGGCTATCTTATGACAATAGTCAAGTCGCGACCGAACACAGCATAGTGAGATGACCGGATGCACCTCTGTCGAGTCTGGTCGTTTCCAGAGAGGTTCCATTCACGACTGGACATGTTAGTCTGATCACGACTGAACATAGGAGGGGCAGTGTCCGGTTGAGTTCAGAGAGCTCCTAGAGCCGCTCAACTACAACTAGATGTGTCCGGTCAGTCATGATCGGATGCAGCATCAGCGTCTGGTCCTTCTACTCTTTTCTATGTCGCCACGTCAGTGGGACCGGACGCACCCACCACGTGTCCGATCATGAAGTGACCTAGCGTCCGATCGAAGACCAACGCCTATGCCTTCACCACTGCCACTGACTGGACACGCCGGTCCAGTTTAGGCCAGCGTCCGGTCACTCACAGTGACCTCCTTTCGCCTTCGTTTCTTCACCTAGTTGATCCACATCAACTCCAACTTCTTCTCCTTTGTAAATGTGCTAACACCACCAAGTGTACACCACCATGTGTATGTGTGTTAGCTTTTCACAAACATTTCCCAAAGGATTAGCCACTCAACTTGCCACGCCACTTGATCCTAGCGATGATGCAAAGTTAGATCACTCAAGTGGCACTAGATGACCAATATGCAAACAAGTTTGCCCCTCTTGATAGTATGGCCATCTATCCTAAACCCGGTCATCAACTTCTCTACACACCTATGACCGATGAAATGAAATGCCCTAGGTTATACCTTTGCCTTATGCATTCCATTACATCTTCTCCAATGTCGATGCAACACATGTACCAACACGATCAACAATGATATGATCCACTTCATATCATCATGTGATCATATTGGTTCATCGATCTTGACTTCACTTGCTTTTCACCATTGCCTTCGTCCATCGGTGCCAAGTCTTGCTCAAGCTTCACCGCCATGTGGTCCATCACTCCAAAGCCTCTGACTTGCCCTTCATGCTTGCAACCGGTCTATCAAGCCAAGTCATGTCTTGATCTTCTTCACCTTGATCACATGACTCAATGTCATATCTCATGTGCAATGAGCTCCTTCATCATCACATGTGTGAGGTTTGCAACATCTCCAAGCCATTTTCACCTTCATGGCATATGTTGCTCACACACATGTACCTATGGACTAATCACCTGTGTATCTCATATGAACACAATTAGTCAACCTAGGTTGTCACTCAATTACCAAAACTACACAAGGACCTTTCAGCGGCGACGGCGATGGCAAGAGGAGGAGAAAAATCTAATTTACTACACAAGGGATTTCCCAAACTAGGGGCTCCCCTTACGATAGTTTTGGTGTGTTTTGCCCAAGGGGTTGGTACATATTTATAGGGAGAAAAACTCCCCACATCTACATCAACTAGCAATATGGTACTAATTGATGTTGCACCCTCCATATTTACTAATGGGTCTAAATAATCATTAAAGCCCATTAGTAAATAAATGCATGGGCCTTTAGGATTTATTAGGATTATTTAACATGGGCTTTGAGAGTTGGTTGGACAATGAGATATATTATTTATTTTCCTAATTAATTAATTTTACAAATAAAATAATTCTAGAAAAGTCTAGAATTGATATTTAAGCTACCAAAAATACTCCGAGACCTTTGAAAATTTGGGGAAAATTCTCAGAGACACTTTGGAACATGATGAACCCAAATAAAGTATTTGGATCTCATGAAAACATTGTTGGGAACTGGAAACATAAAGATTAAGGTGAAGGAGGTAGGAATTAAATTCTAGAAAGAAGCTGGAAAATTCCTAGAGATAGATATTCGTCTCCTAAACGTATTTAAAAAAAACACACATTTTGCACATAGAAACACAAGGTGCGACTGGCATGAATGCAACAAACACGTTTCTACCTTAAGATAAATTTTAATCTAATGAAAATTTATTATTTTCCCATGTTTTTATGAGCATAAAAATACAAAATTAAATCATTTTAGCTCTATTTCAAGAGAAGCAAATTTTAGGGTGTTACAATTCTACCCCCCTTAAGATGAATCTTGTCCTTGAGATTCGAAAGATGTTGATAAAAGAGATACAAATTCTCCACCTTTGGATTCTTCTCTACTTCCTCATGTAGTTCCATCGTCTTGATAAGGATCCCACGTTACTTTGCATACCTGTTAACCTTACTCCAAGTATCTTGCCAAATTGATTCCAAGATTCTGACAGATACTCCAAACAATACTCATGTAACTCCAATCACTAGGCCACCTTTCCTTTTTAGTCCATAATATCAATTCTTTTTCTTAAAATATTCACCTTCCAACGGAGCTTCCTTTCTTTCTTGGTCTAAAGTAGATTCTATTGCCAACTTTAAAACATTAATGACTTCAGATGCTCAGATCAAGTTGCTCAACTCTCAAATGACTATTCTTAGTCCATGGTGTCATTAGAGTCTTCTTAGCATAACTCTCTCTTGCTAAAGACATTGGCACCAACTCTGCTTCTCGAAGTGATAGCACTTTTCCAAGTCATAAAACCTTGATTGCTTCAATCCAACAATGATGTCACAAGCTCAAAACCATCTTAGTGAAGATGTCCTTTATATTCTTATGATCCTCATAGATGTCACTTATCATGCCCAAGTAGATAGTACTTCCATGCTCCACAATAGATAACTCCAGATAACAGGTTATGTAGTTCAACTCATGCTTCCTTAGTTGACTTAATGAATAGGCGACTACTTTTCTTCTTGTATAAGGAAACATCCCACACCTTGACAAGGTGTGTCATAGTATATATAAAGCTCTTGTCCAGATCTGCAAAGCTAATACTTAGGATTTACTTGAACCCTTTTTCCACTACTTCAAATACTTAGCTGAGGTTTCCTGATCCAAACGAACTTAAAACCTTCTCTAGTACCATTATCAATATCTTGATGATCTTGGTTAAACCTCCCTTGAACCTCTAATCAAATCTGATCATTGAAAACTCTCAGTTTCTCTCTCACATCCTTAAGTACCACCTTTCTGATCAGATGAACTGATTCTTCCAAGTGAGAGTTAGAGAGCATAACTGAACTTCATATGGCACCTTGAGCATTCAAACCCTTCTTAGTTGGATAGTTTGCATAGGCATGATTATCTAACTTATTGATCTGCTCCAAATGTGTTTGTTCCTCTAAAGGTTTCGATCCTAGGACCTATGGGTTATGGGCCCACCATGCTTCCGTTGCGCAAACTAGAACGTATGATACTTTATCTTATAAATTCTTCAACTTGGATACCCCCTTAAGAAAAGATAAAGTAGGGGACACCAAAGTATAGCTTGCATCTCCTTCTAGATGAGCTAATTAGTATCAAGACATTTCGACATCCCAATGATACTCTTGTATATGGGCAAGGGTAAGAAATCTAAAATTCCTCGCGGGCAGAAAAACAGCAGCACAGTAAAACAGTAGTAACTCTTGTTCTATTAATCCAATGAAGTTGTAGCTTATACCGTTGGAAAGCTTATCGAATCCTCCACAACTTCATTATAGAACACTTTTCCAAATTCTGCAGTTATATAGTCAAAAATAGTGCACAACAGAATCTACTCTAGGCTTCAGACAGCATACGTGCATCGTCTTGTGATTTTCATAATTCCATAACCAATATAGCTATTAGGGTGATTCTTGTGTTCAGAGAAAGATGTTGAAGTCTACCGTTGTACAAAATTTTCTCATGATTTTTAGTCATTCAAGAATAGATATATAAGCCGATAAAGACATGTTGCTCCGAAAGACAAGATAGAGGAAATAGGAGAAACCAAAACTCAACTATTTATTGCACTGATCCTTATACCTTAGGCCTATAAACTAAATGAAATTATGGGCAAACCCTATAAGATCATTGCATTCATTACAAAGATCCAAAATAAGCATAAACATAATGACAATTCGATAAAGCCATAAAGGTGCACGACTCAATCATTGACTCAACTTACGATACTATCGTCCTCATTGTACTAAGGTAACAATCCTAAGACTCGTCTTTAGATTACATAAGAAGGTGGTGAGGGACAGTTCTAAAAGCATATCAAATCTAGGAGTGAAGATGAGAACAAAGACTTCAAAATAAGCATCAAGGTAGAGATGAATAGCAAGGGTAGAGATATAGTAGAGAAGAAAATATCAAGGCTCATAGAGCAAGGGTTTTTGTAGCAACTTCTAAACCTTAGAACGATCAGTTTCTACTAGGCTTGCATCCTACAGTCAGCATTGCTCTGATACCACTTTGTAGCACCCGGTTTTAAGAACAAAACCAGATATGCACCATATGTGAGCCCAGGAAGTCAAATCTCACATATAGCTACAAATAAGGGTAATATCAAAAGACAATGCTCAATATATAACGTACTTAGTATAAAGGATATAACCTTAGATAGCAAACAGTGGAAAGACAACTTCAATCTTCAGGTGAAGACTCCAATCCACAGGGACAACTGACTGGTTGATCACAAGCCTAATTCCTCCAAACTCTAGCAAACTGGTACCCATGCGGGATTTTTTTCCAAATATGTGAAAAATAAAGCAAGCATAAGTACATGTCGTACTCAACAAATAGAACATGGGGTTCATGAGCCTCAAAAGGCTAACACTGGTTTAACTGCGATTAGCTTTTATTGAGTCATGATTTTAGCAATAGGGTGGCAACAAAGTTATCATAAGCCCATAAACACATGATCAGGTAAACATGAATAATGAATAGCACAAACAATATTCATTAATGGGCATCTTTATCATCAGTATCATCAGTGTTCATCATCATTAACCACTAATGATCATCTATTCCATAAATGTTCCAAGCCGCTTGTGACCATGAGCATGGCTGATATACCAGTTTTACACTTTGCAGAGGTTGTACACTTTCACTCTGAGTTGTGATTTACCCTTTCGCCCGAGGTAGCTAATCTCTTGACCCACTTCCAAGGAAGGTCGGCAGGGTTCACTATGAAGCCTTTCAAAGGTTTTTCTAACAAGTTAGGGCCATTAGATTCACTCAGCAAATCGATGTAGAGCCCCCTTCCCGATGGCACAATGACACATAGCCTATACACAAGGGGACAGAGGCTGCACTATACCTGATTTGACAAGTCATTCTTACGCCAATAAAGGTAACCACTAACAAGCTAGAAAAGGTCCTCATACTAAGCTAAAGCCAGAGCCATGTAGCCCTCATAGCTGTACTATAAGTCCTAGATGATCACTTACAGATAAATCCTTAGGGAGAGGAATCTAGAGCACCATTGAAAGCTCTAGTTTGGTTTTGGTGAATTGATGAAACCCAAAGTGCTAACCTAGTTTATCAAAGTGATCATGAGTTGGGTAGCACATTCCAAGTGGTGAAGCAAATGAAGATCATGACATGATGATGGTGATGCCATGGTGATGATTAACTGCTTGGACTTGAAAAGAAGAAAGAGAAAAACAAAAGGCTCAAGGCAAAGGTATAAGTGGTAGGAGCCATTTCATTTTGATGATCAAGACACTTAGCGAGTGTGATCACATTTAGGTTTGATAGCCATACTATTAAGAGGGGTGAAACTCATATCGAAATACAGCTATCAAAGTGCCACTACATGCTTTATCTCATTGCATATGCATTTAGGATCTAGTGGAGTGCTAACACCCTTGAAAATGTTTATGAAAATATGCTAACACACATGCATAAAGGTGATACACATTGTGTTTAGCACTTGGGAGCAAGGGTTCGAAACTTCACTGACATACTGTACAGAAAACATAGGGTTTCATAGAGTGCATCGGACACTATCCTCATGGGACCAGACGCGTCCAGTGGCTAAACCTAGGCGTCGGTCTTCGACTAGACGTTGGGTCACTTTGTGACCAGACATGGAGTGGGTGCGTCCGGTCCCGCTAATGTGGTGGCGTAGAGAAGAGGAGAAGGATAGGACATTGTTGCTACGTCTGATCATAGTTGAGCAGCTCTGGGAGCTCTCTGGACTCAACCAGACGCTGCCCCTCCTGCGTCCGGTCATGATCAAACTAACACATCTAGTTGCGACTAGAACCTTACTGGAAGTGACCAGACGCTGGGGTCCTATGTCCGGTCATACAATGTAGAGCATCCAGTCACAACTTAAGTGCACTGATGACCATTGAGATCGGACGATCAACATTAGAAGCAGGGGCCACATTGCGTGCATTGCATGACTAGACGCTAGGGTCCTGTATCCTGTCGATCTGGTCGACGCGTCTGGTCACCCCAATTTTTTCAGTGAACAGAGAGCCAATGACTCTATTCGTGGGGGCTCTCTATTTAAGCCCCATTGCCGTCTCTAGCTCGCTCTCTTGGCCATTTGCATTGACATAGCAACCTTGTGAGCTTAGCCAAAGCCCTCTCACTCATCTCCATCATTGATTCATCATCTTTGTGAGATTAGGAGTGAATCCATCTAGAGGCACTTGGTGTTCATGTTTCACTGTGGGATTCGCTTGATACTCTTGGTGGTTGCCGCCACCTAGATGGCTTGGAGCAACGAGGATCATCGAGCAGAGGTTGGTGATTGTCTTCGGCTCCGATCATGGTGATTGTGAGGGGTTCTTGACATTTCCCCGTCGAAGAGCCATAAGGTACTCTAGTAAATTGCGCATGGCTTGTGTGATCCTCATCTTGTATTTGATGTGCAGCATCCTATTGAGGGTTTGGCGTGTGATGCCAATTAGCGCGTGAACCTCCAAGTGAGTGAATTGCCACAACATGGACTAGCTTGCCGCCAAGCAAGTGAGCCTCGGTAAAAAAAATCATTGTGTCATCATTTGATTCTGAGGTGATTGGTCCTCATTGATATTCACTCTTATGATTGATTGGTTCATTCCTCAACTCAGCGGTATAACCAACTTGCTCTCTCTCTTTACATAACTACAAACTAGTTCTCAAGCTCTTTAGTGTAGCTAGTCGTGAGAGCTTATTAGTTTGGTTAGTGTGGCTTTTTAGTTAGCCTTTGAGAGCATACTAAATTAGTGTAGTGACATAGCCATTGTTGTGATATACTAGTGATCATAAAAAATAGAATTGGGTAGGTGGCTTGCAACCCCAAGTATAGAGCTAGCGCAAAATTTGTGTCGATGTCTTATTGTCTAACAGTTTTGCTAAGTGTTATTGTAGAAATTTTTATAGGCTATTCACCCCCTCTAGCCATTAGGACCTTTCAACCATAAAAATAGCCCAATGCTCTAGCCCCCTTGATTCCATGTTGCTAAAAAGCATCTTTTAATGTTTACTGCATATTCCATTAGTCAAGATACAAGATCATGGTTGTAGTTGAGCACTAGCATCATACTACCCAATGCAATAACCCATAGAATCAAGGAATCCAGGATATCAAATAGCTAGGAAAATTACTACGGTTGCCAAGGTAGACACATGCATATGATTAAAATGATATTAAGGTGAATAGGATAACAAGGATGATCCCATGCTATACTTACCTTAAAACTCAGATCCTTCTTCTACTAAATTGTAACCTCCAAAAGACTTCTTCTGGATCACCAACGCAAAGCTCACCGACTGGACATGATCATAAAGCACCACACAAGCATCCATGCAATCATACACAAAACAAACAATAGATCTAAATTAGAACAGTACACCAAACATAAAATCAAGATGAAAAGTTTATAAAACGAATCTACGTCCCGCTACGAACACACAGACACGAAAAGCACTCTAATTAGAGCTATAATGAAGGAGTTATGAATTAAACAAGATTTCCTTTAATAAAACAAAAGATTAAATCTAACCTTGAATTTCAAAAGTTGAAAATATATTTAACACTAGGATAAATATGTAGATTATGCAATTACAAATCTAACGCAACTTGAACGGGTCAAATTAGAGTTAAAACGAAGATTTTATGGCTAAAACAAGATTAGTGGTAAAATTGTAAATAGATGAAAGCGTATTTTGAATCTAACCGAAGAAACTACGTTTTCAAAAGAAGAAAATGTATTTTTAATCTAACAGAGGGATTTTACGCTTTCTGAAAAAGAAAACGTATTTTAAATCTACTAGAAAGAAATTATGCTTTTGAAATAGGAAAACGTATTCTGGAAGTGTGCCATGAACTGCGGGTTATATTACGCGAACTGCAAGGGCTCTTTTGCAAATAAACCCGGCAAAGGGGTACGGGCGATCTTGGACCATTGGATTGAATCTAGATGGCCCAAATCAGAAAGGAGGGGGAGAGAGAGTCACCGGTCGGAGAAGAAAACCAGCGTGGCGGAGCTCCATTGCCGATGGCGAGAAACTCCCTGGAGCACTTGGTTTGGGCCCTAGAGGCCATGGTTTGATGAGCCGAGAGCATAGGGAATAAGAGGAGAAGATGGCAAACTCACCTAGGGCCTCCTTGCGATCGACGGCGGGTCTATGACATCGGGCACCGCGACGGTGACGACGAGACGAGGAGAAAAATCGAATTTACTACACGAGGGATTTCTCAAACTAGGGGCTCCCCTTACAGTAGTTTTGGTGTGATTTTTCCAAGGGGTTGGTACATATTTATAGGGAGAAAAACTCCCCACATCTACATCAACAAGCAATATGGTACTAATTGATGTTGCACCCTTCACATTTACTAATAGACCTAAATAATCATTAAAGCTCATTAGTAAATAAATGCATGGGCCTTTAAGATTTATTAGGATTATTGCACATGGGCTTTGAGAGTTGGTTGGAAAATGAGATATATTATTTATTTTTGGGACTTAATTTATTTCATGAATAGAATAATTCTAGAAAAGTCCAGAATTGATATTTAAGCCATGAAAAATACTCCGAGACCTCCGAAAATTTGGGGAAAACTCCCAGAGACACTTTGGAACATGATGAACCCAAATAAAGTATTTGGATCTCATGAAAACATTATTTGAAACTTGGAACATAAAGATTAAGGTGAAGGAGGTAGGAATTAAATTCCTGAAAGAAGCTGGAAAATTCCTAGAGATAGATATTTGTCTCCTAAACGTATTTAAAAAAACACACATTTTGTACATAGAAACACAAGGTGTGACCGGCATGAATGCAACAAACACGTTTCTACCTTAAGAAAAATTTTAATCTAATGAAAATTTATTATTTTCCCATGTTTTCATAAGCATAAAAATACAAAATTAAATCATTTTAGCTCTATTTCAAGAGAAGCAAATTTTAGGGTGTTACAGCCGTAGGTGCTGCCACCCCGGCCAGCTTGGCCTTGCTAGCGCGTGACATGCCGGACTACCCTGTAGCCAGCCGCTTCGCTACACCAAGCCGGCAGGCCATAGATGGAGGCCTGGCAGCCCGACGGTGCGGACACATGGAGCCTGGTATTAATGGCTATTCCTTGATGTCTCTTATTTTCTTTATAAAGATCCATGAAATAATTTTGGATATCCTAGAATATTTCTTGCTGTCTTTTAGCATTTTTTCAATATGAGATCAATAATATCTTGCATGAAATATGATAATACTTGGAGAATACCCCGCGCATTGCTACGGGGATTCCAGATAATTTAAAAAGAAATTAGACTATTTATATTTATAGTTATATGAATGTGTCGGTGTTTCGAGTAAACACCAACGAGTAAACTTGTATTATTGCATGTCTAGCCCGAATGGTGTGCTAAAAAGACACAATGTTTATACTAGTTTGGGCAGAATGTCCATACATCCAGTTCATGGTTGTTGCTCGTGTTTTTAGCACTAAAAAGTTCATAGTAGGGGTTACAAACGAGCGAGAGAGGGACAGGTCCCAAGTCTCTAATGGAAAGATCGAATGGGTGCTGAGAGCTTCGGTCACTACTCAGCTATGTGTTCGAGGTTCAATGCTAGTGGTTTTGTTGTGATGTGGTGTGATGTGCGATGTCGTGAATCGATGCCCCTTAGTGGGGTGCCCTGCTTTCCCTTTTCTAGGCCAAGGGAGAGCATGAGTTACATATGGGAGAAAAGAGGAAAATGAGAGGCCAGGGAAGTCCTTCAGGGTCGTCGGGTCTTCTTTTTCCTCTGTGCGGGCTCTGCTGACATGGCAGGCGGTGACAGGGACAGCCCCACACTAGGCGCCTATCCGCTGACCATGATAGGGCCACGCTGGGCGCCTGTTCACTGATAATGCCATGCCCTAGCATTGTCAGCGGGTCATCATGTCCCACTCCACCCTGGTGGGTGGCGCGGCGAACCAGCATGCTAATCAGCGGCCATACAGAGAGTATCCAACATAGTGACCACGCGTCCATCACTGTGGGTGATGTGAGTTCCCTAGAATGACATGTCACAGGGACGGGTGAAAGCTCTAGTTTGGTTTTGGTTAATTGACGAAACTCTAAGGGCTAACCTAGTTTATCAAAGTGATTATGAGATAGGTAGCACTACTCCAAGTGGTGAAGCAAATGAAGATCATGATATGATGATGGTGTTGCCATGGTGATGATCAAGTGCTTGGACTTGTAAAAGAAGAAAGAAAAATCAAAGGCTCAAGGCAAAGGTATACATGGTAGGAGCATTTTTCGTTTCGGTGATCAAGACACTTAGCGAGTGTGATCACATTTAGGTTTGATAGCCATACTATTAAGAGGGGTGAAACTCGTATCAAAATGCGGTTATCAAAGTGCCACTAGATGCTCTAACTCATTTGCATATGAATTTAGGATCTAGTGGAGTGCTAACACCCTTAAAAATGTTTGCAAAAATATGCTAACACATATGCACAAGGAGATACACTTGGTGGTTGGCACATTTGAGCAAGGGTGAAGAAGATAGAGTTGAAAAGGAGTTAGTCGCGCTGGTCACAGAGTGATCAGACATGTCTGGTATGGCGACTGGACATGTTTGGTATTAATGACTGAACTCAGTGACTGGACAAGTCCGGTCGCCACACCAGACATGTCTAGTGTGAATCAACGAAGTCGATGTTCAGTGAACAGTTGATCGAATGCTAGGAGCATTTGGTCCGGAGTGACCAGACATGTCCGGTCGGCCTAGAGCGGTTCTAGGAGTTCTCTAGACTCGACCGGATGCTACAGCTCCTGCGTCTAGTCCAGAGTGACCGGACGTGTCTAGTCAGCCTTGGGTGCTCTCTGGACGTGATCGGATGCTGCGGCTCAGCGTTCGGTCATTTCTAAACAGCGTGTCCAGTTGGCCCTGGGAACTTTCTGGACTCGACCGGACGATGCGGCTCAATGTCTAGCCATTTCTTAATAGCATGACCGATCACAAGTGAGTGATGGTAGCAATGGCTACATCAGTTTAAATTGGACACATGGCAGTCAGGTAGTTGTCTGGTCACCATATCGGACGCGTCCGGTATACATGACCGGTGCGTCTGGTGCACATGACATGCGCATCCGATCGATGCGCAGTCAGCCCAATAATTGAGCCAATGGCTCTATTGTTGGGGGTGTTTGTAAATATCATTTGGCCGGCTCTAGCTCACTCTCTTAGCCATTTGCATTGACATAGCAATCTTGTGAGCTTAGCCAAAGCCCTCCCACTCATCTCCATCATAGATTCAACATCTTTGTGAGATTGGGAGTGAATCCAAGTGCATTGCATGAGTGTTTGCATCTAGAGGCACTTGGTTTTCTTGTGTTTGCTGTGGGATTCGCTTGTTACTCTTGGTGGTTGCCACCACCTAGATGGCTTAGAGCAGTGAGGATCATCGAGCGGAGGTTGGTGATTGTCTTCAGCTCTGATCGTGGTGATTGTGAGGGTTCTTGACCTTTCCCTAGCGGAGAGCCAAAAGGTACTCTAGTAAATTGCTCATGGCTTGTGTGATCCTCATCGTGTGTTGGTTGTGCGGCATCCTATTAAGGGTTTGGCATGTGATGCCAATTAGCACATGAACCTCCAAGTGAGTGAATCACCAAAACAAGGACTAGCTTGCCGGCAAGCAAGTGAAGCTCGGTAAAAAATTATTGTGTCATCATTTGATTCCGAGGTGATTGGTCTTCATTGATATTCATTCTTGTGATTGATTGGCTCATTCCTCGACTCGACGGTATAACCAACTTGCTCTCTCTCTTTACATTACTGCAAACTAGTTGTCAAGCTCTTTAGTGTAGCTAGTCGTGAGAGCTTGTTAGTTTGGTTCGTGTGGCTCTTTAGTTAGCTTTTGAGAGAACACTAACTTAGTGTAGTGACATAGTCATTGTGTGGATAGAGACTATAGAAATTAAAATTGTGGTCGGTGGCTTGCATTTTTAGTAGGCTAGCGCAACACTCGCTTCACCTCATATTTGTCTAATCGGTTTGTTAAGTGTTGTTATAGAAATTTTTAATAGGCTATTCATCCCCCCTCTAGCCATTAGGACCTTTCAATAGGTCGTGCTAAGATGTGACTGCTCCCAGCATGATTCTAGAAGTATGACCTTGGCTCACACCTTCTGGACCGTAGTGGTTGTCGTGAGCTTCCCTAAGGATCCATACCCAAGGGATCAGGTGAGGCGGAGCCTGCCCTCAGACATCGGGTCAGGCAAAGCCAGCCCTCGGGAGTCAGCCGAGGTGGAGCCAGCCCTTGGGAGTCAGCCGAGGTAGAGCCCACTGCTGCAGTGCCCACCGAGGCAAAGCCAACCTTTGGGGGTTAGACGAGGCAGGGCCCATGGCCTCGGTTGTCGGACAAGGCGAAGCCCAGCAAGAGGCATAGTTGTGCTCTTGATCTCACGGACAAATCAATGTTGATGGTCATTAGCTCCTCCTCTTCGGGTACCCTAGTATTGGACCCCAATAGTAGCCCCTGAGCCCCTAGGCGATTCAAGTAGAATCACCGGGGGTAGAATCACCGGGGGGATTTTTTGACTTGCCAGCAGGTGCGCGCGAGCTCACCCGGTGGGTGTAGCCCCTGAGCCTACGGAGGAGTACAATACTCCTTCAGAGGTTTTTTTGAAAGAGAGGACTCTAAGGGCCCTGGCCTTCTATCATTGCCCACGGCGTATCCTAAAGACGGTGATTCCTTCTTGCCGAGGTCGGACCCTTCGCGGGTATGGTTGTGAGATTTGGTTTTTCATTAGCTAGATAGTTTGATTGTGATACGATGCGAGGTCCCGATCTTCACGACGTAGGATCAATCACCAGATACTAGCTGAAGAACAGCCGGATAACTTGCTGCAGGCAGCGATAACTAGTGCAACCTGACAAATAAAACTCGAAGCCAACCACCGTCTTTAACCGGCAACTTGAATCGAGGATTTGCCCAACCACACTCTCAAAGAACCAACCAACACAACCTACAATCAATCAAGGCAAACCTTGAAGGGAGTAGGAGCACCAATTGGGAGCGGATGAAGCCGCCGCTTCTGTAAATCCCGTGAAGGAAATCACAAGAGCAAAGGGGTAGAGATCACTCTAAATATTTGTTAGCACACAGCTGAACAAAGGGGGGTTCTGTATTTCAATTATCAAAAGTCTTCCTTTGCTTAGGAGTACATGGATATTTATACTAGGAACAGCCCTCCTAGATAGGTATAAACACAAAAAGGAAAAGAAAAGGTAGTCTATGTGAATAAGCTTCCACGAAATGAGTTTCTGAGTAGTTTCCACGTGGCTGTTGGTCTTCTGCGCAGTCTTCAGTGTTTTGGCAATAACTCCATCTTGAAAACTCCAAATGACGTGTTGTTGGTTGCGTTGGAAAGCTCACTTCATAAGGTTTCACACCATGTATAGCATGCACCACGAAACATTGTAGAATGGTACAGTTAATATGAGAAGTTGTACCAATATCATGTCCCGAGAAGACTGTTAACCCTCTGAGCAGTCTACACTAAAGCTGGTCAGATCTGCACTAAAACTGGTTGGATCTGGTCAGCCTTGAAGCATTAGAAACTAGATTTCACAAGCTTTCCAAAAAGTCCTCATGGACCACCATAGCCTTTGGGAATAAAAAGTTATGATATTTTCTCCTTGACAGTACTATCAGTTTCAAGCGGTCTGACCAGTATGCACTAATCTGGTCGGATTTCATTAGTTACTGCTTGGAACTGCTTGGCATTAGCATCATTGGAAAGTAGACTCAATAAGCTTTCCAAAATGTGCTCATTCACCTTCATAGATTTTGGAAATCAAAAGTTATGAATATTTCTTTTCGACTGTTCTGCAGGACTCGTCTGGTTCGAGTGTGGTTCTTCTCTGTGGTCATCACCTTGTATGTTCTTGCCATACTCTTTAGTGAACCTGAGCAACAACAATGTGCATGACTTAGGCAGTATATAATTCTCATTAATATTAAATTGAACTTCATAAAGTAGCGCGTTCACCTCTTGTTGTAGCTTCTTTGCTCGACTACGTGTAATTGGGCCACCAAAGGCTTGGGCTGGTGTCGATGTAGGTGATACTTGAGTTGGTGTTACTTGAATTGGAGGTTGTAATATGTTGGTTGATGATGTGGTCATATCATCCTCCCCCTCTTGAAAAGGAGTCGTCCTCGACTCTAAAGTGTCTTCTCTTTTGAATGGAGATAAGTCAGCAACATTGAAGGTCGTACTCACACCATAGCTTGCTGGAAGATCTTATCTTGTATGCATTATCATTGATCTTTGCAAGAACACAAAATGGTCCATCGCCTCGAGGCAACAATTTGGATTTGTGCTTATTAGGAAAGCGATCCTTGTGCAAATGTATCCACACCAAGTCCCCTGGTTCGAATAACACTTTCTTCCTATGTTTGTTCATACATGTAGCCTTGAGTTTAGCACTTAGTTCAATTGCTTCCTTGGTCTTCTCATGTATCTTCTTTACATATGCAGCACGCTTGGAAGCTCCCATGTTGATTCTCTCCTGCAATGGAAGGGGCAACAAATCAATCGGAGCAATAGGTTTGAAACCATATACGATTTCAAAAGGACACAAGTTAGTGGTAGAGTGTACTGCCCTATATATAAGCAAACTCCACATGTGGCAAGCAATCCTCCCAAATCTTCAAGTTCTTTTTCACCATGGTTCACAGCAACATTGACAATGTACGATTCACCACCTCAGTTTGTCCGTCGGTTTGAGGGTGACAAGTTGTTGAGAACAAGAGCTTGGTTCCAAGTTTAACCCATAATGTTTTCCAAAAATAGCTCATGAACTTGACATCACGATCAGACACAATGGTCCTGGGCATCCCATGTAGCCTCACAATTTCCCTGAAAAATAAATTAGCAACATGTGAAGCATCGTCGCTCTTGTTGCAGGGGATAAAATGAGCCATCTTTGAAAATCTATCAACCACAATGAATATAGAATCTTTTCATCTCTGAGTTCTAGGTAACCCTAAAATAAAATCCATACTTATATCTTCCCAAGGAATGTTAGGAGCAGGTAAGGGAGTGTATAAGCCAGGAGGATTTAGTTTGACTTAGCTTTGTGATAGGTGATGCATCGTTCCACAAATTGGATGACATCTCTCCTCATCTTAGGCTAATAGAAATGATCACCTAGCAGTTCGTATGTTTTCTTCTGTCCAAAATGACCTGTTAGTCCACCTCCATGTGATTCCTGCAACAAAAATAATCTAACAGAAGAATTTGGAACACAAAGCTTGTTAGCTCTAAACAGAAATCCATCATGTATGTGATATTTTTCCCATCCCTTTCCATCTTTACAATGATTATACGGTTCTAAAAATTCAGGATCATTATTATACAAACCTTTCAAACTTTCGAGACCCAACACCTTGACCTCAAGTTGATTTAACAACACACTCTTTCAAGACAAAGCATCAGCAACCACATTGTCCTTACCTTTCTTATATTTCACAATGTATGGAAATGTTTTGATGAACTCAACCCACTTGGCATGGCGATAGTTTAGCTTAGCTTGTCCCTTCAAGTACTTCAAAGCTTCATGATCGAAATGAATAACAAACTCCTTCGGCCATAAGTAGTGTTGCCATGTCTCAAGTACACGCACCAAAGCATACAATTCTTTGTCATACACAGAATAATTTAATTGGGCACCTCCCAATTTTTCACTAAAATATGCTACTAGGTTTCCTTGTTGCATTAAAACTCCTCCTATCCCAATTCCACTAGCATCACATTCTACTTCAAAAGTTTTAGTGAAATCAGAAGAACAAGTAATGGTGCTTCAGTCAAACCTTTCTTTAATTCTTGAAAAGCAGTTTCTTGTGAGTTCCCCCATTTAAAATCAACCCCTTTCTTTGTCAATTCATTCAAAGAAGCAGCGATGGTACTGAAATCTCTCACAAATCTCCTATAAAAACCAGCAAGGCCATGAAAACTTCTTACTTGACTTACATTCGTAGGAGCTGGCCAATCCTTGATGGCTTTCACCTTTGATTCATCTACTTCTATGCCCTTTCCTGATACAACAAAGCCAAGAAACACAACATGGTCTGTGCAAAAACTGCACTTCTCAAGGTTAGCG
Organism: Miscanthus floridulus; assembly: GCF_019320115.1. Lineage (NCBI taxonomy): Eukaryota > Viridiplantae > Streptophyta > Magnoliopsida > Poales > Poaceae > Miscanthus > Miscanthus floridulus. The sequence continues at coordinate 44,588,193 of NC_089596.1, forward strand.
AATAATTTTTCCTTTCTAAGCTCATTCAAAACTTGCCGAATGTATTTCATATGCTCTCCAACATAATTGCTATAAATTAGAATATCATCAAAGTAGACAACAACAAATTTTCCAATGAAAGCTCGCAGGACATGGTTCATTAATCTCATGAAAGTACTAGGGGCATTAGTCAAACCAAAAGGCATAACTAACCATTCATACAACCCAAATTTAGTTTTAAATGCAGTTTTCCATTCATCTCCCGCTTTCATTCTAATTTGATGGTAACCACTTCTCAAGTCAATTTTAGTAAATATTATGGAACCACTCAGATCATCAAGCATATCATCTAACCGTGGAATAGGATGACGATAGCGAACAGTGATATTATTTATAGCTCTACAGTCAACACACATCCTCCAAGAACCATCCTTTTTAGGCACTAATATCACAGGAACAGCACAAGGACTTAAGCTTTCACGAACAAAACCTTTATTAAGAAGTTCTTGTACTTGCCTTTGTATTTCTTTCGTTTCTTCTGGATTAGTGCGGTATTGTGGACGGTTAGGGAGTGCAGCCCCTGGAATGAGATCAATTTGATGTTCAATTCCACGAATGGGAGGTAGTCCAGCCGGTGTTTCTTTTGGAAAAATGTCTTCATAGTCCTACAAAAGATGAGACACAACACTAGGAAGAGAAGTGATATCATTAGGTGAAATTAAAATGTCTTTGCACATAAGTACAAAGAGCACTTGATCTGGGTTGTTCCTCACTTCTCTCAGCTCAGATTTTGTGGCTAGCATAACTAGATGCTCTCCCTCTCCTTTCTTTTTATCTCTCAAATTTGGCTTGTGGCACTCACTCACCGAATTAGGGATGGCACTCAATTTCTTTTGCTCTTCTCTTCCTTCACTTGCTGGACTAATTTTAGTTTGTTTTTGTAAGTGCTCGGCCATGATTTGTTGAGGCGTCATAGGCTTGAGTACAAACTTCTTTCCTTTCAAATCTAGTGTGTACTGATTTGTTCTCCCACAATGCTGAGTATATCGATCATATTGCCAAGGTCTTCCAAGCAACAAGTGGCACACAGACATTGGTGCCACATCACACTCTACTGAATCAACATATTCACCAATTTTAAATGGAACCTTTACTCTATATCCAATCTTAATATCTCCTGAATCATTCAACCATTGGACATGATATGGATGAGGGTGCCGCTGTAGTTTCAAACCAAGCTTGTCAACCATCTCACGACTAGCAAGATTATGGTAGCTCCTGCCATCAATGATCACCTTGACTACCTTATCTTGCACTTTAGCTCTGGTTTGAAAAAGATTATGTCACTGTCCATTTTCAGCTTCCTTCATTTGAATGCTCAAAATTTGAGCCACCACAAGAGCAGCACCTTGCTCAAATTCACATCTAGTATGTTCCTCATCTTCATGAGCCTCATCATCATACTCTTCCTCAACTTCCTCTTCACTAGCTGATTCATATTCTCCATTGTCTTTCACAATAATCACACGATTATTTGGACACTCCTTGATTACATGCCCACGACCTCCACACTTGAAGCATTGAATCCCACTACTCTTGGCTATAGAACCCACTGAAGTAGTGGCAGATGTTCATGGTTTAGAGCTCATGCCTTGGGCAGCAGCATTCTTCCCTCTAAAGACACCCTACACATTAGAACGTAAGTCTCCACTTGAGCTTTTTGCTGATGAGGGTGCAGCAGTAAACCTCGAGATTGACTTGCCTCCTCCTAACATAGTCCTCAATGCCATATGACAAGGGCTTGCTGTTCTTAGCATCTTGCTGCAATTGACGTTCAGCTTTAGTTGCTTGATGTACCAAATCAATAAGATGACGGTACGGCTAAAACTCAACAATGCGCTGGATATTGCGATGTAACCCAGCCATGAAACGTGCAATAGTTTGCTCTTCATCTTCATACACATTGGCTCTAATCATAGCCTTCTCCATCTCTTTATAATACTCCTCAACAGAGAGGCTTCCTTGCTTCAGATTCTGCAATTTATCAAAAAGATCACGCCGATAGTGCTTCGGCACAAAACGAATTCTCATTTCTCGCTTCATCTCATCCCATGTTGCAATAGGGTTTTCTCCATCTTCTTCTCGATCACGCAGAAGTTGTTCCCACCATATCAGAGCATATCCATCAAACTCAAGAGATGCCATGGCTAATTTCTTCTTCTCTGAATAATTATGCAAGCGAAATATCTTGTTCACCTTCAACTCCCAAGTGAAGTAAGCTTTAGGATTAGATCCTCTATCAAATTTTGGCATGGTAAATTTTAGTTTGCCAAACCTCTCCTCATGGTTGCCTCTTCTATGATGTCGGCGACCACCATGATATTGGGAATGATTATCTTCATCCACATCTTCAGATTCATCACTGTCATCATTTCTTTGACCTCATCCTCTTCCTCTACCATGTGCAGCACCTTGGTTTCTCCTTACTTGTTCTCTTGCTCTTCTAGCAGCAGCTCTTCCATCACTATCTTCTCCATCTTCACCATGGTTGCTTGCGCCATCATGAGGTTGATGACGCCCTCTGATTTCAGTCAAAAGAGCTTGAAGATCTTGGGTTAACCGATCATGCTTCTCTTCCATGCTTTGTCGGAGTTCATTAAATTGTGCCATAGTAACACAATCTTCTATCTCAACACCACCCATCTCCTGTGTAAGGTTAGCTAAATACGAACAATAGGTAATTATGGAAAAAAATAAAATTTGGTAGCTCTCACAACCTCACCTCTTGTACCAACCGAAGCTCTTATGAAGTCCCTGTAGGTTATAGGAAAAATAGTGTGTGGTGGTAACGAAAGTGATGGCTAGGTGAATACAACACCAGAGAGTACTGATTACGATGGCTTGTATGTGGAGCTTGGTAGGGAGTGATACACAAGGAATGAAATCTGAAATCTAGTTGTTGTAAAGTTAAATAACAATCCAAACTAGAAGTTCTCTGTTTAGGGCTGACCATAGGATATGAATGATGTAAATAGATCAAACACACGTGCAAAGAAATTTCGGATTTGATGCAAATAAGGAGTATGATTGGGATGCAAGTGTTGAGATCAGACCCAACCAAAATTTGAACCAAACAAAGATAGCAAACTGGTTACTCACTTGATATGAAAAACTTTCAGCACTTGTGCACATAAACCAACTGATCTTCAACTTTTCTTTCACAACTTTTCTCAACTCTCTGTTTTTTTGTTGCACTTCTTTTTTTTATAGAACTAAATACAGGGATCAGATATAACACTTTCACACTTTATGACAGAAACAAAAGTAACCAGTAACTATAATTTGACTGGATCAAAGTTTATGCGAAGGAGACGATATGGGTTTCAGATTTTTTTTGTGGGAATTTTTAGATATATGAAAGAGGCACAAAGGACACGCGAAGGAAAAATATAATCAGCAACTAAAACAAGACTCTAATGGACTGAAACTTAACAAAACTCACTAAAATAATAGATTGAAACAAAGGGCTATGGCAAATATTTTTGTGGCTTTTTAGTGGATAGGACGAACACAAAATATATGTAGCTAAGGGTAAAAAATCCTACCATGGTAACGAAAGCTCTGATACTAGATGATACGATGCGAGGTCCTGATCTTCATGATGTAGGATCAATCACCAGATAACTAGCTGAAGAACAGCCGGATAACTTACTGTAGGCAGCAATAACTAGTGCCACCTGGCAAATAAAACTCGAAGCCAACCACCGTCTTTAACCGGCAACTTGAATCGAGGATTCACCCAACCACACTCTCAAAGAACCAACCAACACAACCTACAATCAATCAAGGCAAACCTTGAAGGGAGTAGGAGCACCAATTGGAAGCGGGTGAAACCGCCGCTTCTGTAAATCCCACGAAGGAAATCACAAGAGCAAAGGGGTAGTGATCACTCTCAATATTTGTTAGTACACAGCTGAACAAAGGGGGGTTCTATATTTTGATTATCAAAAGTCTTGCTTTGCTTAGAAGTACATGGATATTTATACTAGAAACAGCCCTCCTAGATAGGTATAAACACGAAAAGGAAAAGAAAGGGTAGTCTATGTGAACAAGCTTCCACGTAATGAGTTTCTGAGTAGTTTCCGCGTGGTTGTTGGTCTTCTGCGCAATCTTTAGTGTTTTGGCAATAACTCCATCTTGAAAAATCCAAATGACATGTTGTTGGTTGCATTGGAAAGCTAACTTCATAAGGTTTCACACCATGTATAGCATGCACCACGAAACATTGTAGAATGGTATAGTTTAATATGAGAAGTTGTACCAATATCATGTCCCGAGAAGACTGTTAACCCTCTGAGCAGTCTGCACTAAAGCTGGTCGGATATGCACTAAAACTTGTCAGATCTGGTCAGCCTTGAAGCATTAGAAACTAGATTTCACAAGCTTTCCAAAAAGTCCTCATGGACCTCCATAGCCTTCGGGAATAAAAAGTTATGATATTTTCTCCTTGACAGTACTATCAGTTTCAAGCGGTCTGACCAGTATGCACTAAGCTGGTTGGACTTCATTAGTTACTACTCGGAACTGCTCAGCATTAGCATCATTGGAAATTAGATTCAATAAGCTTTCCAAAATGTGCTCATTCACCTTCATAGCTTCTGAAAATCAAAAGTTATGAATATTTCTTTTCGACTGTTCTGCAGGACTGGTATGGTTCGAGTGTGGTTCTTCTCTGTGGTCATCACCTTGTATGTTCTTGCCATACTCTTTAGTGAACCAGAGCAACAACAATATGCATGACTTGGGCAGTATATAATTCTCATTAATATTAAATTGAACTTCATAAAGTAGCGCGTTCACCTCTTGTTGTAGCTTCTTTGCTCGACTACGTGTAATTGGGCCACCAAAGGCTTGGGCTTGTGTCAATGTAGATGATACTTGAGTTGGTGTTACTTGAATTGGAGGTTGTAACATGTTGGTTGATGACGTGGTCATATCAGATTGGGTCCCGGCATCTCGTTCGTGGGGATCCGGCCAGGGTCAACATGGCTGAGACTCGATCATGGGCTAAGATGCCTGTGGTGCTCATGCACCTAGGTACTGGCCGCTTGTGGGGCCCATCCCTTTCCATCCCTTATTGTAGGGGTGCTTGGAGTGACTTTGGACCCATTGATGGGCCAACCGTCGAACTCCTAGCCTGAACGGGCCGTAGAGGTGTTTTTGATCCGTATTCCTCTTACTTGTAACGAGTCCTAGTCTGCCTAGGAGGTGAAACATCCGATGAGTCTTCTGAAGGAAAGGATAGGGATTGCGTGCGCATATCCTGTGGCATGACATTGTGGCAGATCGTGGCAGGCGTGGAGATCTATGCGAACAGTTGGTTCCTCGCATCTGTTGCCCCTATAAAACCAAAAGGTTCGCCCCTAGGGTTTCATACTTTGCCTCCTTGCCTTCGCATATACAACCTCCACCACCAATCGCCTATGCTTCCTGCATCCGCATCTCAACTATCATCGAGCTCGCATCCTCCCACCCCCATCTTCCAATGGATCCATGGTGTTGCTCTAACATCATCTTCTAGCGCTTGGAGGGACTCATCCATCATGGTCTTCTCTGTGCGCGGACCGCTGCCGAGGAGTGGCTGCTGCCCAGCGAGGAGGATGTGCCGTCATAGCTCGATGGCTATGTCGTCTCGTTCACGCACTTCCATGAGCAGGGGTTTGCTACCCCTGCTCATAGATTTCTTCGGGGGCTACTGCACTACTACCAGATCGAGTTGTAGCACCTCAATCCCAATGGAATCCAGCATATGGTGGCGTTTGTCGCCCCATGTGAGGGATTCCTAAGGATCAGTCCCCACTTTGATCTGTGGTGGCACTTCTTCGCTGTCACCCTCTAGAAGAAGAGGGAGAAGAAGTAGGAGCTGAACATGCTGATAGGATGCACCAGCATCCACCTCTAGAACAACTGGGTTAGTGAGTACCCGTCGATGTGTCTATCAACCTCCAACAATGGGTGGCATTCGCATTGGTTTTTTCTCAAGAACGACGCCGCCTCCCCCTTGCCTGAGTTCACCGAGCACCTAATCGAAGAGGCCCTAGATTCATGGAGGAAGTGGGGTGTCCTAGAGAAGGACAAGAAGAAAATCCTAGACCACCTCACTACCATCCACATCCTAAAGGAGAAGGGGCTAAAGGGGTTGGGCATCATCGGCGCCTACCATGCAAAGAGGGTGGCACCACTGATGAGGAGTGTGCTTCCCCTATACATGATGGCGCCTAGGGCATCATTTGATGGGACGACACTTGTCGAGGGGGCGCTCTCCCCCTCAGAAATCACGCGACGCATCAAGGTGGCGATGGAGACTTCTTGGGACGACGTGGGCACCCCCTTGATTTTGTGTACCTGATCCTAGGGCATCCCCTGATGTGGCCAGAATCAGGATACATCATCTTTGTAAGTTTTCCCTTCCTCATGCCTCTTCTTCAATTGAACTCCTGACCCCTTGATACTAACATTGAGATTGGGGGACTGGCCAAGGGACCTCATCCTCATGGATCACCTGGCTCCATTGTTGAGCGATCCATCCGTGAGGGCAACAAATCACACCAAGGCCAAGCGGTAGAGGAAGGCAAAGGAGGATGAGAGCAAGAAGAGGTAGCAGAAATTGTGGGAGCGGGAGAGAGGGGAGGACACTAACAGTGATGACGATGATTATGAGAAAGACGACAATGAGGTAGTTGATGACACCGAGCGTGATGACCTGGAGAGCAAGGATGTGCTGATAGTTATCTGCTTGTCCTTGTAGGGGTTCGGGCCCTTCCCGTTCCATGGAGGGGAGGGTGTGTCCGAGAGGCCGGCGGAGATAGGACGGACCGTCAGCCTACCCTAGGAGCCAACAGGGGCGAGCGGGCCTACCGCCGTGCCTGAGGTGCCAACAAAGGAGGGTGGCTCTGTCATCATGCCCCAAGATGTAAGGGGGCAAGCCCCTCTGCCCAGGAGCAGGGGGTGGGCTCAAAATAGCCTTGCCTCGATGAGGTGGAGCAGGGATCTAGGGGTTCGCCCCCCAAGCGTATTTGCCACCCAACAGCGCTAATATAAGTCACCAACTCCTCTATTTTTCTCTGTTTTCATCGCGTCTCATGATTTTCTTTCTCGTAGCATCTTGAGGTGGTATAATCTGTTGGCGCTAGTGCCAAAGAAGAGTGTCACCCTCCGATTGGGGTGGCAACTGTCAGTTGGTGTTGCGCTCGTTTTAGGTAGGAGCGACGCCGGTGCGACTACCTTGCCGGCTGGTCATGCACCGCCCACGGTGGCGCCCATGCCCTCAGTGGGACAAGCGGGCACTAGGGCTCGAGGGACACCCTCAGAGGTCACTTAGTAGCTGGAGACAGAGGTGATACCGCTGCCGACATAGGGTGGACAGAGCTACCGGCTGTGCTTGTGGCGTCGACCGTGGCGGGCGCGACACCGTCGGTCGAGATCCCACCAACGCAGGTAGAGGTGGCAGCAGCTGTGATAGGCGGGACATAGCCAAATGCATCCATGGTGGTGCCCGAGGCTGCGGCACGACCTGCACCACTGGTGGCCTAAGTGACGGCACCCGACGTGAGCCGAACGGAGGGGGACACGGCCGAGGGGTCCCTAGACGTCATGGCGGTGGCAGAGAGGACCGATGGGGAGTCGTCCCTAGCCCTAACGTCGAGGGACAGCCACTCACCTGCGCAAGATGAGCCCCTGCTCTAGTGGATGAATCCATAGGACCTGACATCGACACTATTCACCCTTGATGATGCCATTAAGAGCATGGAGCGGGAGACTCTCGACGTGGGGATTGTGGTCGTGCTGAAAGCCTTAAACCATGCTAGGGGTGCCCTATGCGAAGTCATCATTCCCACTAGCTAGGTATTCACTAGATCTTGCCTCTCACCCTCTTCTTTCTTCATGTATTTTTGTGTTCTGACCATCATCTTTTTTAGTCCCTTATCTCTCGCAGCCAGGAGAAATCATGGTTCCTTCGTGAGCAGAAGGAGAACTAGGACCGCCTCATCAAAGAGGCATGGCTACATGGGGATGTGACCACACAACTCATTGCCACCTAGTAGAGGGTCGCCATGCCGACTCCACTTGCTGAGGAGGTGGACAATCTCCAACTGCGGGAGGACGAGGCCCGTCGACATGCGGACAAGGCTGAGAGGGCATTCGAGGCCCTATCAGCGAGGTCACGGTAGGATGACGATGATGTTGCCAAAGTCAGGAGGGAGCAGGATGAGCTGCTCTAGAAGGACGCTAGGACCCACCGGTGGAACCTCGACCTTCTGGCCAAGGCTGAGAGGGAGCGGGAGCTAAGGCTGGGACCCGAGGAGAAGCTTGTGGCCCTAGAGCAAAGAGCGAGTCAGGATGCTAAGGTGATTGCCTGGCTACACAAGGAGCAGGATGAGCTGCTCCAAACTACGGAGAGGCTCCGCTCGAAGCATGGCGCAACCCACGAGGAGCGCAACTAGGCCGTCCAAGAGTGTGACAACGCACAGCAGAAGATCGGCTCCCTCTAGGCCGAGCTTGGAACCACAACAACCTAGAGGCTAGAGGCCGAGGGCGTCTTTGCTGGGCTAGCCGTGGAGCTCGCTGAGGCAAGGAGGAACCTTCAGGCAGAGAGTGATGAGCTCGGTATCCTGAGCACCACCCTCGGAGTGGTCTATGATGACCTAGAGGTGGCATGGTCGGAGGGGACCAGTTCGCTTGCGGCCCATGCTGTTGAGATCATAGCATGGGTGCGCTAGCTTGAAAGGAACGCCCTTCGCACTGGGGTCAACCAAGCCTTTGCAATTGCTCGTTCTCATTACATGGAAAGCATCAACATGGAGACGATGAGCCTCAACTTCGTTCCTAGCTATGAAGCCCATGAGCTGGATGAGATAGAGATGGTGGTGGATCTCTTGCGTGGGACCTGGCGAACAAAATTGAAGACATAGTTCTCCCTCGGAGGGGCTAGTTAGTCAAATAGGTCAGATGATTATTATTGTAATCAGTGGACAAGTGCTGACCCTTATGTATCACAAAAAACAAACTCGTCATTTCATTTTGTTTGATTGACCTTGTTTTCCTCCCTTTTTGTATGCAAAAAAGGGGCTCACGTATTTCGACCCTTTTGTTTGTTAAGACCATAGGGACCGAGGTGTAGGAGGGAAACTCTGTTTACGCTGGTGAGCAAAGATACCATAGCTGCTAAGGCATAGGCTTCTTCCAGTCCGACCAGGACTGTTTAGTTGTTCGTTTCCGCAATCCTTGCCACTAGGTTTAACATGAGGAAGAGGCCGGGCATGGTGACTATTTCAAAAAAGGGGGTATTTATACCCTTATTAGCCCCCGAGTGAGATCCGACCCCTTGTCGTTGTTGGGGTCGGATGTCACTAAAGATCAAGGAGAGGATAGCTACACTAGTAGGAGAAAGCATCTCTTGTATTCGCACGTACCCCCTCCCTAGGATCTGAGCTATTGTTCTATGACTGCGCATTCGGTCTCCTTGTGAGTCCAACTTTCCTCGAGCCCCCACGCGTAGCAAGGGTTTGGTTGAGGATTGGCTTGTCTTTATGATTGTCGCCCCGTCCATGGTTTCTGCAACTGGAGGGGTTGAGTTAATCATCGCTCGCCTCGATGGCTTGAGTGACGTGCTCGGTGAGCTCGCTAACGGGCATGTTCGAGCAGAATCTGGTTCCATCATTCGTGATGGGTCGGCAAAGCCCTCGCGTGGCATTATGCTGCTCCTTAACCTGCCTACCAACAGATGCCCCCTCAATGGGGACTCTATGGGCTTGGCTAAAGGCTAGGATCGAACAAGAAAGGTCGAGATGAGGCCGTAGAGGCTCATTTGTGTTTTCTCCCCTGGCTCTTGTTCGACGTGAGGTGGCTTTAGGCCCTCTGTGGGCTGGCCTTCGAACCTCAAACTCCCAATTTAGGGTCGGGTGGTTCGAGCCCTCGGGCCTAGTGGGTCTCGGTAGGGGTTGGCCGTGTTTCATGCAAAACCCCATCCTTGGTTTCCGCAACTGAAGGGGCTAAGCTAACGACACTTGCCTCGATGGCTCAAGTATCGCGTCGCATGGTGAGCTCGCTAATGGGCATGTTCGAGTGGAATCTGGGTCCGTCGTCCACTGATGGGGTCAGCAGAGCCCTCATGTGGCATTCCACTACTTCTTAACCCGCCTCCCGATAGATGCCTGAGCCATTCGATAGGCTCGGGTGGCCCATTGTCCTCTCCTCGATGGAGATTTTGTGGGCTTGGCTCGAGGTTAGAATCGAATGAGAAAGGTCAAGACATCCCTGTCTACTTCTGAGTGGGGTCAGGCAAGGCCACTGGCACTCATCTCGGTTTTTCTCCCTTGGCTTTGTTTGACATGAGGCAGCCTCGAGCCCTTCATGGGCCAGCCTTCGAACCTTGGTCGGTCGCCGCTCATATTGAATGAGACGACTGTCGCTTCATGACGCGACATGAAGCTTTGTGATGCATCAATTACATATGCAATACTTGGGTGTTTGGGATGAATGTATGAATGAATGAATGAATGAATGAGAATGTATGAATGAATCAATGAGAATGGATGAATGAATGATCATATAATGGAAAAAAGTGGGGGCCGATAAAGTTACCTCGATGGCTCGAGCAACGGGTTTGGGGAGCTCTTATCGGATATGTCTGCATGGGATCCAGATCCGATGTTCGTGATGGGGCTAGTGTAACCTACATGGTGTATCCCACTACTCCCTATCCATCACTTTGGCAGCGACCCAAGCCGTTCAATCGACTTGGGTGACCTGCTAGCCCCTCCTCGATGGAGATTTCACAGGTAGGCCCCTCCAAACCCTTCCCGAGAAGGTGGAGGCTAAAACTATGGGTGCAGAGATAGAGACTCTAATCACACTGGTGAGTGAAAATGCCATAGCCACTAGGGCATAGGGTCCTAGCAGTCTAACTAGGTTCACTCAAAGTTTGTGTCCGCACACCCTGCCTCCAATTTTTAATGTAAGGAGGGGTCAGGCATAGAGAATGTCTATCGGATAGACACTCCCACCAGCCCCTGAGCGATGTTTGACCCCTTGCCGTTGCTAGGGTTGGATGGCACTAAAAATAGGGGAGTTGGATAACAAAACTGATAAGAGAAAGTATGCATTTATTAGGGGTAAAAGCGACGTAACTGCTCGATGTTCTAGGCATTGGCGAAGACTTTGCCATCGATGGTCTTGACCTTGTAGGTGTCTAGATGGAGCACCTCTACAACTATGTATGGTCCCTCCCACGATAGGGAGAGCTTGTGGCGGTCCTTGTTGCTCTAAATGAGGCGGAGGACCAGGTCCCTGACGTTAAAGAACTGCCCCTGTACTCGATGACTGTGGTACCGTCGCAACACCTACTAGTACGTGCCTGAGTGAAGGAGGGCAACGTCGCGTGCTTCATCTAGCTGGTCCATCGTGTCCTCGAGGGATGCCTTAGCTCCCTATTCATCATACTCCTGGACCCTTGGTGCTCCATAGTCGAGGTTAGTCGGGAGGATGTCCTCGGAACCATAGACCACGAAGAAGGGTGTGTAGCTAGTGGCTCAACTAGGGCTCATCCTTAGGCTCTAGAGTACCATGGGAAGCTCAGTGACCCACCGTGCACCGAACTTATTCAATCGGTTGATGATCCTAGGCTTGAGGCCCTATAGGACCATTCCATTTGCACGCTCGACCTGCCAATTCGTTCGGGGGTGCGCTACGGAAGCCCAGTCGACGTGGATGTGATATTCATTACAGAACTAGAGGAACTTCTTTCTGGTGAACTGTGTGCCGTTGTCCATGATGATGGAGTTTGGGACTCCGAAGCGATGGACGATGTCGAGGAAGAATAGCACGGCCTACTCGGATTTGATCATGGAGACTGGCCAAGCTTCTATCCACTTTGTAAACTTGTCTATGGTGACAAGCAAGTGGGTGTAGCCCCTGGGCACTTTTTTGAGAGGTCCAACCAGATCGAGCCCCCAGACCATGAATGGCAAGGTGATTGGGATCGTTTGGAGCACTTGGGCTGGTAGTTGAGTCTATCGAGCATAATACTATCACCCTTCGTAGGTGCGTACGATCTGCTCAGTGTCGAGTACCGTGGTAGGCCAGTAGAAGCCTTATCAGAACACATTTCTGACTAGGATTCTAGGCATGGCATGGTGACTGCAAGCCCCACCATGGATATCGCTCAGCAAACGCTTCCCCTATTCGATGGGGATGCAGCGCTGTAGGATCTCAGTGTGACTTCACTTGTAGAGTTTGCTCTCCATAAGAACAAAGGGCTTGGCATGATGTGTGAGCCATCGAGCCTCCATCTTGTCCGTCGCAGCGCATCATAGAGGAGGTAGTTGAGGTAGGGCGTCCTGTAGTCAACTAGAGGTTTGGGCTCTGTCGCTAGGTTCTCTTCAAGCTCCATGACTTTGGGACTAGATGGAGCTGATGGTTGGTCAGCCACTAAGCCTAGAATGGGTGGACCATCACCGGCTTGTTCCAACTCCTCGTAGCAAACCAAGGGCTTGTGTTGGTCACTGGCTAAGACACCTGTTGGCACTGGCTCCCAGCCAGACGCCGCCTTTGCTAGTGTGTCGGCCCCCTCATTGAGGCACCTTGGGATGTGGTTGAGCTCAAGGCTATTGAACTTGTCCTCTAGCTAGTAGACTTCTCAGCAGCATGCAGCCATCTTAGTGTCGTGGCAGCTTGACTCCTTCATGACTTGATCGACGACCAGCTAGGAGTCACCCCAAACATCAAGGCGTTGGATGCCCAACTCGATGGCGATGTGTAGGCCATTAATGAGCGCCTCATATTCGGCCACATTGTTGGAGGAGAGGAAATGGAGGCGAACCATGTACCTCATGCGTACCCCAAGGGGTGACAAGAAGACTAGCCCCACGCCAGCGCCTTTCTTCATCAGCAATCCATCAAAGTACATCATCTAGTATTCTTGGTCGACGACCGCTGGTGGCATTTGGACCTCGGTCCACTCTGCCATGAAATTAGCCAATACCTAGGATTTGATGGTCATCTAGGAGGCATACGCAATGCCCTAACCCATCAGCTCAAGTGCCCACTTCATGATCCTTCCCATGGCATCCTAGTTTTGGACGACCTCATCGAGGGGGAAGGATGTCATGACTGTCACTGGATGTGACTCAAAGTAGTGGCGTAGCTTCCTCTTGACGATGAGGATGGCGTACAGGAGCTTCTGGATTTGGGGGTAGCGGATCTTAGAGTCGGCTAGGACCTCACTAATGAAGTACATAGGCATTGTACTTTGGGGGCGTGCCCCTCTTCTTCTCGCTCCACTACTAGGGTGGCACTGACCACCTGCATGGTGGCCACAATGTAGAGCAGAAGGGTTCTCCATCGGTAGGAGAACTAGGATCGAAGCCTTCGTCAAAAGCTATTTGACCATGTCAAGTGCCTCCTAGGCCTCAAACGTCCATTCGAAGTAGTCAGCCTTCTTAAGAAGTCAATAAAGGGGGAGACCTCATTCACCGAGGTGCGAGATGAAGTAGCTAAGCACGGTGAGGCATCCTATAACTCGCTGTACCACCTTCATATTCTGAATCGGGCACATCCTCATGATGGCTGAGATCTTCTCCGGGTTGGCTTTGATGCCATGCTCGGAGACGATGAAACCAAGCAACATGCCCCTCAGGACCCCAAAAATGCACTTCTCATGATTGAGTTTGATGTCGTTTGCTTAGAGTTTTGTGAAGGTTTGCTCAAGATCGACTACGAGGTGGTCAGCCCATTCGGACTTGACCACGATGTCATCAACGTAGGCCTCAACAGTCTGCCTGATGAGGTCCCTGAAACACTTGAGCATACAACGCTGGTATGTAGCCCCAACGTTCTTCAGACTGAACGGCATTGTGATGTAGCAGAACAATCTGAAGGGGGTGATGAAAGATGTTGTGAGCTAGTCAGACTCTTTCATTCCAATTTGATGGTACCTGAAGTACGCATAAAGGAAACAGAGGGTTTCGCACCATGAGGTAGAGTCGACTATTTGGTCTATGTGTGGCAAAGGAAATAGATCCTTTGGGCATGCTTTGTTGAGACCTATGTAGTCAACACACATTCTCCATTTCCCACTCTTCTTTTGTATAAGAACAGGATTGTCTAACCACTCTAGGTGGTACACTTCCTTGATGTTTCCGGACGCCAAAAGCTTTGTGATCTCCTCGCTGATGGTCCTGCGTTTCCCCTCGTCGAAGCGACGTAGGCGCTGTTTCACTGGCTTGGAGCCTAGGTGGATCTTCAAGGCATGCTCGGTGACTTCCCTTGGAATGCCTAGCATGTCCAAGGGTTTCCACGTAAAGATGTCTTTGTTGGCGCAGAGGAAGTCGATGAGCGCGCTTTCCTATTTAGAGGAAAGTGTGGTGCCAATGCACACCACCTTGCCCTTGGGGCTACTAGGATCTATGAGGACCTCCTTAGAGCCCTCCACTGGATCAAAAGACCTAGTCGACCTCTTAGGGTCGGGCGCTTCTTCGGTGACCACCTTCCTGATGGTCGCGAGCTCTCTAGAGGCGATGATTGCCACGGCATGATCGCAGCACTCTACCTCGCACTCGTAGGCGCGCTAGAAGGAGGTGCCAATGGTGATGACCCCACTGGGGCCCGACATCCTTAGCTTGAGGTAGGTGTAGCTGGGGACGGTCATGAACTTCGCACAGCATGGTCATCCTAGGATGGTGTGGTAAGTTCTATGGATCCCAACCACTTCGAAGGTGAGGGTCTCTGTCCTGTAGTTGGATGGACCCTCGAAGGTGATAGGCAGATCGATCTGCCCAAGCGGCATGGTCTGCTTTCAAGGCACAATGCCATGGAAAGGCGCTATAGTTGGCCAAATGCACGCTCGGTCGACGCCCATAGCATCAAGCGTCTCGATGTACATGATGTTGAGGTTGCTGCCTCCATCCATCAGTACATTGGTGAGCTGCTTTGTGCCACGATCAGGTTGACCACGAGCGGGTATCTCCCTGGTTGTGGGATGCTCTCCGAGTGGTCGGTCCGATCAAAGGTTATAGACCTCACGACGTGCAACCTTCTAGCGCGCTTGGAGTCGTAGGTCGCTGACCCCCCAAAGATCATGAGGCAACCCTTCGGCATCGGAAAGCCATCGTCCTTCTCCTCGGCATCGTCCGTGGTTGGGTCGGGGTCCTTCCCATGCTCCCCTTTGTTGGAGCCTCTGGACAAGAACCGCTTCATGAGGCCATAGTCCTTGTACAGAAGCTTGATGGGGAAGGCATGGTTCGGCCTTCTAACTGCCCCTACGGTCAGCGGTGGCCATGAGCGAGCCCTCACACCACTGCTTGTTCTTCTTCTTGGCGAGACGATTGGAGGCGCCTTCGCTAGCGTCCTCGTCCCGCCTTGCCTTGCCCTTGAGGTGGTTGAAGATCGCTCCAACTGCTTCTTCGCCCGAGGCATGGCTAGTGGCAATGTCAAGAAGTTCCTTGGTGGTTCATGGGCTCTTGCATCCTAGCTTCTGAACCAGGGACTCACAGGTGGTCCTAAACAGGAAAGCTCCTATAATGTCGGCGTCACCGACGTTAGGTAGCTCATTGCATTGCTGAGAGAAGCATCGGATGTACCCACAGAGGGTTTCTCTGGCCTTCTGTTGGCAGTTCTTGAGGTCCCATGGGTTCCTAGGGTGCTTGTATGTGCCCTGGTAGTTTCCCATGAAGATCTCCTTCAAGTCTACCCAACTTTGGATTCTGTTGGATGGAAGGTGTTCCAACCATGTTCGTGTCGAATCGACAAGGAATAATGGAAGGTAGCGGATAATGAAATCATCATTATCCGCACCACCGGCTTGGCAGGCAAGCCGATAATCCTTGAGCCATAATCTAGGGTTCATTTCCCTAGAGTACTTCAGGATGTTGGTTGGTGGTTTGTCTCCCGATCGAGCACCGCTCGTTCCTGCTCGAGCTAGAGTCACGCTTCCTCAAGCTCTTGGTGTCGGGCTTTTAGCTGCTCCACCTGCATCCGAGGTGGGGCCGTTGTCTCCCCTTTGGCTTCATCGTCAAGGTCGTTCATCGGGGTAGCCTCCTCCTCGTGGATGCTTTCGACGTGTCCCTCGGGGCTACCTGTCATGAAGCATTCACAAGAGGGGTGATGGCTCCCCCTGCTGGAGTCAGAACCAGAGGGTGACTTTGGCTCCTCTACGAGGAGATCATGGAAAGACTCTGTAATGTGTTCGATCACCCCCACGAACTCGTCGTTCATGGGGGACAGGATGATGTGTTGCACCACAAGGTGGCCAATGGTCTCTGCGGTGTTGCAGACACCGAACAGGAGCATTGTCGGGGCGCTCCGGGTGAGGTATTCCGGGGAGAACAGCTCTCTCCCGGTAAGCTGCGCCATGACATTGGTGAATGAGAAGGTGAGGTGGCGCAGGTCCTCCCAGGACGGTTGGGGTCCTAGGAAGACGCCGAGCTGACTCTCCAACCTTCCGTAGTCGAAGTCGAGGAGTTGGCTGCTTCTGGGGGCGTGGGCCTCCGGCGCATGCAGCCGTAGTTCCTCGAGCATCTCGGTGATCGTGTCAACGTCGGTGGAGTGGAAGGGCTAAATGACGATGGGCGCCCGTGCTAGCTCTCCATCTGTCGTGACGATGAAGTCCAGATCCTCGAAGCGCACGTGTGCGCCCGGGACCTAGCTGATGTTGTGACTAGCCATCCATGGCCTGATGTTAATGTCGGGACGCGCAAAGTCCCCTACCTGACGCGCCAACTGTCTGTGTTTCGAGTAAACACCAATGAGTAAATTTGTATTATTGCACGTCTGGCCTAGATGGTGTGCTAAAAAGACACAAGGTTTATACTGGTTCGAGCAGAATATCCCTATGTCCAGTTCATGGTTGTTGCTCGTGTTATTAGCACTGAAAAGTTCATAGTAGGGGTTACAAACAGGCGAGAGAGGGACAGGTCCCAAGTCTCTGATGGAAAGATCAAATGGGTGCCGAGAGCTTCGGTCACTGCTCAGCTATATGTTCGAGGTTCGATGCTAGTGGTTCTGTTGTGATGCAGTGTGATGTGCAATGTCGTGAATTGATGTCCCTTAGTGGGGTGCCCTGCTTTTCCTTTTATAGGCCAAGGGAGAGCATGGGTTACAGATGGGAGAAAAGAGGAAAATAAGAGGCCAGGGAGGTCCTTTAGGGTTGCCTGGTCTTTCTTTTCCTCCGTGTAGGCTCCGCTGACATGGCAGGCGGTGACAGGGACAGCCCCACGCTGGGCGCCTGTCCGCTGACCATGATAGGGCCACGCTAGGCACTTGTTCGCGGATAATGCCATGCCCTGGCATTGTCAGCGGGTCGTCACGTCCCACTCCACCCTGGCGGGCGGTACGGCGAACCAGCGTGCTGATCAGCGGCCATACAAACAGTAGGCAGCACAGTGACCACGCGTCCGTCACTGTGGGTGATGTGAGTTCCCTGGAATGACATGTCGCGGGGACAGGTCGTGCTGAGATGTGACCTATCCCTGCATGATTCCAGAAGTTAGACCTTGGGTCACACCTTCTGGACCGGGCGAGGCGGAGCCAGCCCTCAGACGTCGGGCGAGGCAGAGCCAGCCCTCAGACGTCGGGCAAGGCGGAGCCAGCCCTCGGGAGTAAGCCGAGGCAGAGCCAACCCTCGGGGGTCGGACGAGGCGGAGCCCGCGGCCACAACGCCCACCGAGGCGGAGCCAACCTTCGTGTGTCAGACAAGGCAGGGCCCATGGCCTCGGTTGCCGGACGAGACGGAGCTAGGCAAGAGGCGTAGTCGCGCTCTTGATTGCACGGACGAATCAATGTTGATGGTCATTAGCTCCTCCTCTTCGGGTACCCTAGTATTGGTCCCCGACAGAATGAAACTATCTTAAATTAATTTTGGTGAATGGTTTGACACATCGTTGTGGATAGCTAAATCCATGTTAGTGGATGAAGAGATAATTATAATAATTACATGTACTAGTTGGCTATAATTGCAAGTTCTAGTGGATTGTTGATGTGGATAGCTTGCATGTTGAGAGAAATCTCTAGTGGGGTTTAGCTTTATAAGAGTATAGGATTTGTTCCATCTTAAAGCTTATTCTATGGATAAGGAACTCATGTGACCATATTTATCTTCACCGTTTTCATTCTCCTTCATTCCTGCAAAACAACACATAGAGTTATTGACAGTAGTATCTTCTGTCTTGCTGTATATCTTATTACTGGGAATAACTTGTTCCATATTTGCAACAGCCTTCTACTTCTGCTCTGAAGTATTAGGATGATTATCTTGGGCAAGCCTATACGATATTTCTTCTAACTCTGCTTCTAAATTATTTATCCTATTCTCTAGATTTCCGATTCTGCTTGACAATACTCTGTCTTCAGGTTCTACCTCTATTTTTTTGTCTCCACTTCTGGTTTATTGCTTTTAGGCTGAGCCACAAACTTGTCTTAAACAAAGGCTGCATGTAAACCTATTGTCCTGACTTGGATAGTATGCACATTTAATATTGTAATTACCCATCCAATCATGTTCATATTCTACTTGATCCATCATTTACTTTTTTAGACCAGCTAGCTCATCTATTAAATCTATTTCATCTTCTAAAAGCTCACTTTCTATTTTATCAGTTTCTATGATTGAATATATTGACTCATCGTCTTTTATTTCATCACAAACTAATATATTTTTATTGACACTATCTATTATCGGTACTAGTACTCTTTCTTGCTCTTCATATTTGCTAGAGTATCTCTTTTGATGTTTATTAGGACATGTTTTACTTTAATGATCAGGTGAGTTACACATAAAACACCTTCATGTTTTATCATAACTCTTTCTAGAATTATATTTTCTTGCATTTCTTTTGTGTAGAAAAGGGGCTCTATTATCTAATCTTCTCAAGAAGTATCTTTTCTTTGTTCTAAAATTTCGATTCTTTCTTCTTGAAGTTTTATAATATTTCTTATTAGCACGCCTTTCTTCTCCACATGACAAAGGTAGTATTTGCAGAATCTTATTGTAAAACCCGTATTCGGACTTTTTCATAGAACTTTGGGCTTGTATACATGTGCATATTTTTCTTAGATGTTTAAACACAAATGTTATAGCTTGTGATATATTTACAACATATCCTTAAGATTCTTTTTTGTATTCTTCAAATATCATAGTTCCTAAAGGGTCTAGTAGTTTATTAAAAAATCAACTATTGTTGTGTTATATGCTTGCTTAGCATTGGTGGCATCATATAGAAAATGTTGAGAGAATTCTTTTATTCCTTTACAGCTAGTTAATGTTATTTTTCTATTTCTTTTAACCTTTCATTCTGTAAATTAGTATATCCTAATTCATGATCTTCTGCTATAATAATATTTGATATAATATTAGCAAACCTATTTGGGTTACTTCCGGCCCTTTTTAATTCTTCATATTGATTAGGACTAAAAATGTTTGTAAATATGTTATCATATCTTCTACCTTAGTGCCTAGATTGTATTGTTCTGCATATATTTTTGGACCATTAGACCCTTTCCAAATGCTAGTAATATTTGGCCGAACTATATGGTCATGAGCTGCTAAGTTTAATATTGTTCTGGGATATATGTAGGTTGGAATTCATCTTTTTTAGGAGGCCATTTTCCAGCTAATTTTGAAGATATTTCTCTTTGTCCTTCACTTTTTTTCTGAAGACTCACCATAATGCCTTCTCCTTCTTTTGTTATTTCCTACATCCATTTCCATAGCTTCCGTTGCATTTTCTAGATTATGCAAGCTTTCACCATCTAGTGAGTTTATAAAGTTACTATGTTGCTCAGAATCATTATAGTTGCCATCATGAAAAAATATTTCCTTTTCGAGTTCGTAGAAAGGAGGTGGCACGACCGGTTTTCGTATCTGTGGTGGCATGGGCATGTATTTAATTATGCTATTCTTTAGTGATAGGCAATGTGTCCGACGACAGTGAGACAGCTATAGTGACTTCGTCGATCTTTAAAATTTGTTAGTCTGCGTAGGTACGTGGTGAGTGTACGCTTATGTATTTGAGCGTCCGCGTGGTTTTAAAAAAAAATGGACTTGAGAGGTGGCCCGGAGGCCGAAGGGGATACGAGAGACGATGTTCCTTTGTTCACGGGACGGGCACGGATTTTTTGTCAAGTCGTTTGAAACCCAGTTTCTCTCCCGCCGTGGTGGTTAGGGAAAGCCGATCTATCCCAGAAAAAGTCTTGATGAGTCGTCGGAAACCTAGTCTCTCTGCCATCGTAATTCCTACTTGTGTGTATAAATATACGCGCCGCGTGCACGTGGGCAGCCCCAAAACAGAAAACAGATCACATCAAACCGTCCCGCAGCTGCAACTCGATCGTTAGTTGGCAAACAAGATCAAGATGGAGGCACGGAAGCAGGAGGAGAAGCTCAAGAGCGTCAACCTCGACGACTGGCTGCCCATCACGTCGTCTCGCACGGCCAAGTGGTACTACTCGGCGTTCCACAACGTGACGGCCATGGTCGGCGCCGGCGTGCTCGGCCTCCCCTTCGCCATGTCGCAGCTGGGATGGGGTCTCGGGACGGTGGCGATCGTGATGTCGTTCGTGATCACGCTGTACACGCTGTGGCAGCTGGTGGAGATGCACGAGATGGTGCCCGGCAAGCGCTTCGACCGGTACCACGAGCTCGGGCAGCACGTGTTCGGCGAGCGCCTGGGCCTCTGGATCATCCTGCCCCTGCAGATCATCGTCATGGTCGGCACCGACATCGTGTACATGGTCACCGGCGGGCAGTCGCTGAGGAAGTTCCACGACCTCGTCTGCCAGGGCCGCGGCTGCACCGACATCCGCCTCACGTTCTGGATCATGATCTTCGCCAGCCCGCACTTCGTCCTCTCCCAGCTCCCCAACTTCAACTCCATCTCCGCCGTGTCCGGCGCCGCCGCCGTCATGTCCCTCGCCTACTCCATGATCGCCTTCTGCACGTCGGCAATCAAGGGTGCCGAGGCCACGGCCGGCACCATCGACTACGGCCTCAGGGAGACCACGACGTCGGGGCAGGCGTTCGGCGTGCTCAGCGCGCTGGGCACCGTGTCGTTCGCGTACGCGGCGCACAACGTGGTGCTGGAGATCCAGGCCACCATCCCGTCCACCACGGAGAAGCCGTCCAAGAAGCCCATGTGGCGCGGCGTCGTCGTGGCCTACGCCATCGTCGCGCTCTGCTACTTCTCCGTCGCCTTCGCCGGGTACTACGCCTTCGGCAGCTCCGTGGACCCCAACGTGCTCATCACCCTCGACAAGCCGCGGTGGCTCATCGCCGCCGCCAACCTCATGGTCGTCATCCATGTCATCGGCGGCTACCAGGTCTTCGCCATGCCCATGTTCGACATGATCGAGACCGTGCTCGTCAAGAAGCACCAGTTCACGCCGGGCTTCTGGCTCCGCTTCGTGTCCCGCTCAGCTTATGTCGCCGCGACAATGTTCATCGGCTTGACCTTCCCCTTCTTCGACGGCCTGCTCGGATTCTTCGGAGGCTTCGGCTTCGCGCCAACGACATACTTCGTAAGACTTCGATCGATCGATCGATCGAGCTTGTTTCTTGATTGTTAATTTTATATAATTATATATTACAGCATGCAACCTAGTTCAATTTTCTTCCATGGCCTGCAGATTCCTTGCATAATGTGGCTGATGGTGCGGAAGCCCAATAAGTACGGCCTGACATGGTTCATTAACATTGTAAGTTTCGGCCGTCCACTGCTGCTTTTGTTGATTCTTCCTTTGCATGGCTTAAATTACGTGGATAGAGTAAACTAAAAAACTGTCCCCGCTCTTACTGTTCTCGATCTATTGCTGTTTTCTCAGATCTGTATCGTGATCGGCGTGCTGCTGACGATTATCGCCTCCATTGGAGGACTCCGGCAAATCATCCTTGACGCCAAGAATTACAAGCTCTACTCTTAACCATCCAGGAAGAATTACAGGCCACTTCTTTCAGGACACGCAGTTTGGGACTGTTTGGATCCTGCCACATGCGTTTGGAAGCACTTCTCCCACGTACACATAACCAAACAGACCTTTTCTGCGAAGACCGTTTTTTTATATCACTGTTCGCCTACACGGCCGTGTAGCCCGTGTACACGTGTACACGCTACACGGTGGTGCGCCGTTTCCGTCCGTTTCCGTTTAATCGTCCGTTTACCCCGTTTAATTGATCGTTTAGCCCGTTTAATTGACCGTTTAGCCCGAATAATAGCTAAACGGTAGGTGACCGACTGTTTACCGTTTAGCGTTTAGGAAAACACTGTTTTATATATGTACTAATTCAGTGTCTAGATAATACTATGTATCTACATCAGAGTTATATTGGTCATGGAGAATATTTTCTTGATTACATCTTGGTTATATCTTTTATATGAACCAGTGGACATACACGTGCGGCACACACATGTCTATGACATACTCATATCTAAACATGTGAGGATAAGACTTAACATGTGAGGCATAATAAGACATACTCATGCAGATAAGACTTAACAACATGTCTACCGTGAGCATTAGCGGAGCCAAGATGAGCACCTCGGGGGGGCCAATCAATAGAGATTTAGAACAAATGTCGAAGATTAACGGTAAAATCACGTTTTTGCTACAGTAAATATAAAGGAAAATCACTCTCACAGGGGGGGCTGCTGCCCCCCTAGCCCCCCATGGATCCGCCACTGACCGTGAGTGTTTGTGGTGTCCCAAATCTTTGTTGCAGCACTACCACTGTCTACAATAGTCAAGTGCCCAAGTCCTCTAGTTCTTGCTTTCAACTGTTGTATGACAGCTGGGAGGATCTTCCCACTAAGCCTTTCTGAAAAATTTCTCCTTTTTGCCCACAGCATCATAATCATCTCTCTGAGTTTGTCTGCAAGCTCAACAACAGGAAGGTCTTTCCAGTCCTTGATCCAATTGTTAAACACTTTAGCAAGGTTATTAGTGATATATCACATTTAATCTCATGATTGAAGGCAGATCTCATCTACAGCTTATAATGGTGAGCCTCCATCCAAACCAACACTTGAGTACTAGCATCAATGATTGACTTGTAAAAATAATTGAAAACTGATTCTCTATAAGCTCTAGCTGTAGAATACATCTTAGAGACCACCAAACCTTTTAATAAAATTGTTCATTAGATGTCTAAAGCATTCCCTATGTTCAGCCTACAGAAACACTTTCTTAACTGCATTTTCTAGACCTTTGCATGCATCTGATGAAATAGCTAAAACAGGAAGATCTCCTATGGCCTTATGCAACTGAGTCATAAACCAAGTCCAGTTATGAATTGTCTCACCATCAATAAAGCCAAAAGCAACTAGATACATTCAGTTGTGACCATCTATACCCCAAGCTGCAGCTAAATGACTATTCCATCTACCATTAAGTGCAGTAGAGTCTATGCTAAGGTATGGCCTGCATCCTTCTAAAAAACCTTCAATGCAAGGTTTTAATGCACAGAAAAATCTATGGAAATAGAACATGTCGTCTACCTCCTTAATGCCAATCTCAATAACACTACCTGTACACCTCTTTAGAACCTCTGCCCTCCAATTGAATAGAAGCTGAAAGCTCTCTTCCCATTTGCCATACAATTCTCTCAAAGCAATTCGCCTACCTCTACAAACAGTGTCATAATGAATTATACACTTGTGCTCATCCTATAAAGTGTCTTGCAGTTCCTTAGGGCCCATAGTTGTTTTATTCCTAAGATGATGTACTGCCTTTGAAGCAACCCAAGCACTAGTTGGTATGGTAGTCTTCCTCCTATCACTTGATTCACTTGTATGCTCATCAATAACCTTTGTCACCTGCAACAAAAAATAATTAGTTAAGGCAAACAATATAGAAGAAGGACAAAAAAAACATTGCCAGTCTAAAGTTATTGAAGGGAAAAAATTAACGGAACGCAAAATGCAAGTTACTACCATAACGGTGCACCCATCAGGCAGTCTACGCCCAACAAGATGCCAAGGACAATCTTCTCCGTTGCAATCAGCAATGTATCTAGTTGGATCTGTTTTGACAATGTGTAGTTCAAACTCTTTATTTATAGCTAATTGTCTAGTAGCCAATCTAAACTCCTTCATGTTAGGATAAACTATGCCAAGATCCATACTGGGCCGATTTGGATCATGCACCACAGTCCTCTCCCCTGGTAAATAGTCATCAACTTCAATGGATGCCCCCGTTGTTACAACTTCCTCAGTCCTCTGCCGAGTATCATCGTTCTGTTGACCGCAATCTTTACTGGTTGTCTTTCTTACCTTATCAGCCTCCTCATCCTCAGCCCTAAACCCCAACAGTTCATACATCACCTCATCATCATCAATCTTAATTCTTCCCTCTTCATCTCGACTTTCCTTGATGCGTAGCATATCCCAATCAACAAGAGGTGTCTGCATCTGCTGTGCAGGAGGTTCTACCAGTGCTAAGCTAAGGTCAGGCTCCCCATCGAGCCTAGTATAGAAAAAAAAAAGGTGGCACAATTAGATTACCACCACATCTACACTAATCGAGTCTCATCTAGACGATTGGGCACAGTTAGATTACCACCACAGCAGCAATACGTACCCTTAGATGAGATCTGGCAAGTTCTCCTCCATCCAGCACATGGAGCAGCACCCGCGTCGGCCGGCAGAGCCGGGACAACTGGCTGGCCTCGGGGAAACGGCCTAGGAGGTGGCCTGCCGTCGACCGTCGGCGGCGGCAGGAAACTATTCCCTATCCTCGCTTGACCTAGCGGCGGCGGCTCCGTCTCGTCTCTCTCCCTTCCGTGAACGACCATGAATGAAAAGGAAGGAAGGAAGGGATAAGGTCGAGGGGCAAAACAGGAAGGAAAATATGCCGCGGTAAAAAAAATTAATTTGACAATAAATCCGTCGCAAGGCATTCTAGCGAGTGTGCCTCGTTTGATAATGACAAACAGGCGAATCCAATTTGCGGGAAGCCCACTTTTCATAATGGCATAATCGCCATTTTCTCAATTTCTCCTTGAACTCAACATTTCAGTGACCTAGCTGCGTTATTTAAAAAAAATGAACTTAGCATTTCCGCAGTCTAGGGAGCTCATTTCACCTTGTATTTTCCTTCATCCATGGCGGTACCGAGAATATATATATATATAAAGCTCAGGATAAAAATCTATAGGATAAGAGCATCTTCAATAGTCTTTCTATAAATCACACTCTCTAAATTATTATTTGGAGAGTCATTTGTATAAAAATCGTTTTCTATATATTTTTACTGTCCAACAATTATTCTATATCCCGTGCGTACTATAGAGTCATTCTCATCTTCTATTTTTTGGCTAGCGAAAAATCCAGAATAGAAGATGACTATATTTAGATAACCATTTAGAGAAGCTGTTGAAGGGTAGTTTTTTATCAAAATCTCTATTTCTAGCATTTAGAAATAATATAGAGTTTCTTGGAGCTGCTCTAAATCTCACAAAAACACACTAAACTTTTCAAGACAATAACAATAGTGGACTTTTATCAACGAGCTTTGCGTAACCGCAATTTTGTTTATAGTATTTACTATTTTAGGGCTATCAAGCGTTCGTAGACATGTACTTCCACCACAGCAGGGCTTAAAACTGTGCTTCAGGGCCAGACCATCATGGGTGCGATTCAATTCGGACAACGAAAATGCCTTCTACAATGGAATATAAGGCGTGTTTGAATTTTGATAGCATAAATTTAGGGCATTGAAAATAATCAACACTGTTACAGTAAATTCCATTAGTACTAACAGTAAATAGTCCACAAGGAGAGTGACTGATGCATATTCTTTCACTCTGACAAGTAAACAGTTAAAACATATTTCTCGTGATCTGACAGTATTTCCTCAAAGAAACAGTAAAAATGACACTGTAATGAGCATCATCACAGAACTCAGGTCGAAGTTGAAGGCACGAGCAGTCTAGCACAAATTACAATACAATACACAAAATTGCTCAACTGATTGACAAAGTGGGAGCAAAGATGATATGTAAATACTAAATAGTTGTACACGGACGACCTAAATGTTTAGGTGATAGTGTTGACTGCATCAGCAAAATTAGACTATCATGCAGGGCCGCCATCTTCATGTAACAAGAACACAACGACAGCAGCCAACAACACTAGAAGTGCCACAAAAGTATATTTCCGGTTTAGTAGTGATGGCTCTATGGTGCGCACTGTCTCATGAATGTCATCCGATGTGGAATCATCCTTCGAAGTGGAAACATCCTGTGATGGACTCTGAGTCTTAACTTCATCATTATCAATAGGATCTGATGGTTTCTCCCCCTACATACACATGTAAAAAAGTTGTGTTCAAATGTGCGAAGAGTTTAAATAATTCCAAAATCCGGCTAAGTGCAGAAGCACATGCAACGAATTCAAATGTGCAAAGAGTTTCTTAGCAACAGGGATCCAAGATGCACGTGTGTTAGAAAGTCAAGTCTACATATAAACTCAGTCACAAGTATCTCCTTCCTATGAATATGTTTAATGTTTTTACATTAGAAAATCTGATGGATGGGGCAACAAGCATGCAAGTGTATGTAGACAAATTAAAACAATTAACCACTCTGACTGCAGTGGCTGAGGTCTCAAAAAGAAAAAGAAAAGGTTGTTGAACTATAGTGATTCATGCATTGGAAAAAAAATATGACCGAAAAAGTTCAGCAAGCCTATGTGTTGATTGGCGACAGAGTAACTGTTAAAGAACTTTTCAATTTTCATACATGCAGTAAGTATATATTTAAACCAATACTTCAGTAAGGGTAGAAATAAATTTAATTACCAGCATTTTGCAAGTAACTGTGTGGTTTTGTCTAGACAAAGTACTAAGGGAGCATAATCTAGTTAGCCAAAGCCCAACTCTGCTTGAGCTGTACTCAAACTCAAGCAAAGCCCAGGCCAAACCAAATCAATCAATGGTATATGGAAATAATTTGACAATCCAACGACTACGGTTACAACACTTTATAATCTCTTGTATTCTACTTGGAAGGAGGTACTGAGTCATATGACAAGACGTTACCACAGTTTGTGATGGCAGAGAATCTGGACATATTTCCTCAGCTTTTTGAGTTGACTGAAATTCAGTGCAATTGGAAGTAGCCTTTTTGCTCATTTGTATGTTACCATTAATATCCTCTTTACATTTTTTAACCAACATCTTGTTCTTCTTTGTTAATGTAGCAATCTGCAACCACCAGGAAGAGCCAAAACAGTATATTACCCCAACAATAATATAAGATTCGAATAATCACACAAAATAGTTTCAAAATACATACTCATGGATTCAATCTAAATCACAAAACCTATTTCAAAGAGCTATGTCCGAAAAACAGTATTGGCATATGGTGCTTAATCTATCATAAGTTCATAACAAATTATACAATAGAACACATTCAATAGAATATGGAGAACTGGCACACTATTGCTAGAAAGTTAACTTTTCAATTTAACCACTTGAATAAATGTTGCTTATGACACCTGGCAGAATATAATTTTTTCTATGTGTTAACTAAAGTAAATTAATGTAAAACATAAACTCAGAAACTTGTGTTCAAAAGTAGTGTCCCTCAAAACACGGTATACAATAACATTACTAGCCCACATCTGATGATTCTCCAGCAAAATGTTTATGAAGTGATACTAAATTGATAATTTCGAGATCATGTGTTGTTTACATGCAGCAGCTTGGACAGCATTTACCAACCAATGTCCAAGTCACACTAGTGTAATCTATAATCTTATCTTGAACCCATATCATTGGCTAAGTGCTACTAAGAGAATCAAACACTCCTACAGATATTCACAGACCTGTCCAAATATGGCATAGCCTACCAAATGCAGTTCTGAAAAACATTCTTGTCTTCCTACTGAACCTATTGTTTCTACATCTGCCAGAGACTAGCCTCTGAATTAGGAATCCACAAGATAAAATCCATACAACATCCAGCACACAGAAGTTAAATGCTTCAGCACAAGAATTATTTCAAATCATGTACACTTATTTTCGATTCTAAACAGTAGTAACACAATATATAGGTGTGTATATAGAAACAAGAATTAAAAATGACAACTGTAATTTTTTCCTGGAAATATGTGTGTGCATATACCTGAAGATGAAGTCGTTCTCTTTCCAGTGCCAATTTTCTGACCAAATCAGTAATAATTTTAGTTCTCACACCAATGTCCTTGGCAGTGGACACCTTCGCATGGTTGGCTTCACGTAACGAGTTTTCTAGACTTTCTACTCGACCTCTTAGAAATGCTAGCTCTTCACTAAGTTCTAAATTTGTGTCTGTTAACAGTGTGCACTTTGATTCAGCACTCTCAGCTCTGGTTTCAGCTTTTGAAACTTTGCCCTTCAGATCTTCGATAATATGTTCCATATCAGAAATTGTACATTTCAGCATACCCTGCTGTTCAACAATGGCATCAACTGCTGCCTTTGCATGCTCTAATTGGGTATTTGACTCTGTAAGTTTCTTCTCCAAAAGATTGGCCTTATCTGACTTCTCGCTTTTAAGGGCATCTAGTTCCCCATTAAGCTCTATATTAGCTACAGTTAGCTGCATACACCTTATTTCTGCATTTTGTGCTCTGCTTTCTGCTCGTGAAACATCATCTTTGATATTCTTAATTGTATTTTCCATTGTGATCAGCTCAGATTGCAATGCATTTTGCTCCTCCTGCCTTGTTTCTGCTGAAGCTAGTGCAAATTGGAGTTGTAAATTGGATTCATTCAACTGTTTTTCTAGCTCCTGTATTTTATCCTGCAATGATGATGATCCAGCTCCAACTTTGTCACTCTCTTTTTCCACCTTGTCTGGGCTATTTTCCAGAAAAGACAGTTTTGTCAAGCTTTGTTCTAGTTTTGACTTGAGATCATCTTCTGTACCTTTTAGCGCACTTACATGAAACTGCATGTTATTAAGCCTATTTATAAGTTCCTTTGAGGTTCCGAAAAGTAGCTTTGAAGCATTTTCTGCTTCAAACAATCTACCTGAAATTGTTTCAGTTGATTCCTCAAGGAAATAGATTTCCTCTTCCTGATGATGGAGCTTCAGCCTGAGGTCTTCTATGACAGATATCGAATCAGATAGCTTCTTTTCAAGATCTAGCTCACTTGCTATGGATTTTTCTAACATATGTAAAACATTTCTGTGTTGATCTTCTGTCTGCGTACCAGTTTGATATGACAGATGGCCGTTATCACATCCAACAGCTTCAATGGTCCCTGTACACATGCAGTTAGTAGGGAAGGACAAATGTAATCAGAATATAATCTATGGAGAAGTGATTATTTACCTTCCTTATCGTGGGAAAACGCAATGACTTTCTCAAACTTTGCAGACTCGTTCCTAATATCAGCAATTAGCTCTTGCATCTGCTTCAAGGACAATTTAGCTGCATCCATTCTAGCTTTTACCTTGCCTCCAGACTCTTCTTCATAATCCTGATGCTCTATACTTTTGATATCAGCTTGAAGAGAACTAATCAAGTTATGTAGCTCCTTGACTTCTGCATCAAGAATACCATACAAGATGTCCAGTTCAAAAGCATTCTCTGCAGTCTCAGAAGAAATAGATTCATCTTCAAGCGTAGCAGGCTCAAAGTCAGTAGCCTGACGTGCTATTTCCATAACCAGCATCTCCAAATTTAATAATTTCTCTGAGGCAAATGCAATATCGAGCTCTATTCTTGTGAGAATTTCTACATTGCTTCCTCCCATGTTCCCTGCATCTCCAAATGGCAGGGTTCTTTCTTGGGACATGTCATCATGTTTGTAGATCACGGAATCCATAATTGTTGTTGTGACTCCAGCTGTCCTGCACATTGGTCCACAGAAACGTTATGTTGCTAAAGGTAACAAGATAAATGAAAAAACAGTAACAAACAAAAAAAATGGAGATGCAATCAAATCTTGTAGCTTTATTTAGTCAGGAAGTTAAATAGTGTTACTACTTACCTAAAAGCCACCAAGACAGTGTAGTAATTTGAAGCTTAACTGACTACAGCTCAACCCACAGAAGCCAATTAATGTAGAGAAGTAAAGGATATGGGTGTACACATCTACACCCTGATAATTTAGCAAGAAAATCGAAGTTACTAGGCAATAATAGTATACACTTGTAATTAGATCAGATCCGAATATAAATAGCTCAAGTTAGGGTTTCAATGCTCGGTTTCAGACAGCAGCAAGGGAAGAGAAAAGGGTGGGCATACCTGATGGGTACGAGTCGCCGACGAACACCTGGCACCTGGCGTAGGGTGGCGGCGGCGCTCGCCCGGTCGGTGAACGGGATCCTCACCCTGAACGACGCTAGAGAGCAGTCAGGTGTCACTGTGTCAGGTCTCAGGAGACGGATCGAACGTCCGCGCTTCCACTCGCAGTTCCCACCAGGTTCTAGGCACGTTCGATACCGTCCAGCCCTCCACGCGCTGGGCCTCGGCCCAACAAGAACGTCGGGAGAATGGAATTGCAGCCGCTTACTTTTTTTTCCTTTTTTTGGCACCGCTGCCGCTTCACTGATTGAGGAACATGTACGCCAATCTGCTGCACTCCATCTCTTCTTGATTTGGTAATTAGATTGTGTTGGAACTGATTGATCAACTTGCTTACATAAAAAATAGCATCTGTATATTTGGGACCCAAGAAAATAGATGTGTAACCCACGGTTGTTCTTTTTTAAGCCTTCCTTGGAACGTGGGAATTTCACGTTGGAATTAGTTTATTTTTATCAGAAAAACGGAGGAAAAAGGAAAACCTCCTCCAATCCAAATGGAGCCTTCTCGATGAGATTAGACTTTTTCTCTACTTTTGACAATAATATGTTAAAGTAATAGACCCTTTCTCTAAACCATACATGTCCATCGGCATCGTGTTTAACTATTGTTCTTTTATTTTGCAAGGAGAAACCACAGATGGTGTTGCTGCTGAATTCTAGTAGGACAAATCATGCTCTTCTTTGCCCTGGAATATGGCTCATCAGCCTCTTTGCCCTTGGTCATGATGCTCAAATAGTTTTTGGTTTTGTGGTTCAAGTGTAAAGTTCAGCATTTATGTCATATAAACTAAAATACTGGATGCCTGGAAACTTTTGCCTTATCCCTTCTTAGACAAAAGCATTGCAGGTAGTCCTCTAATTTATGTTTATTCCATTTGCTCCTAATTTATATTTATTCTTCGTGGAACTGGAACAGGAAGGTTTACCGTCTGGATGCGTTCCCATACCAGGATGAACTAAAGATGTACACCCGGTATCAGAGGCAACATGTCATTAAGTAGAAGAAAACTATTGGAATATTTACTTCGATAAGAGCATCTCCAATAGTTTCTAATAAAGTCTCTCAATCTATGATTTTTGACAAGAATGAAAAAAATCCATCTCCAACTGTTCTCAATCTCACCTCCAAATCTTTTCGTGCTTGAAAAAAAAAATAGAACGGTTGCACGGATATATCCGTGTGGGAGACACGCGTATCCACGTGTCAATCTAAAGGTGGGAGGTTGCGAAAAAGAATAAAGAGTAGAAAAATGTTCCTCATGTAAATGTACAACAACAACAACAACAAAGCCTTTAAGTCCCAAACAAGTTGGGGTAGGCTAGAGTTGAAACCCAACAGAAACAATCAAGGTTCAGGCACGTGAATAGCTGTCTTCCAAGCACTCCTATCTAAGGCTAAGTCTTTGGGTATATTCCATCCTTTCAAGTCTCCTTTTATTGCCTCTACCCAAGTCAACTTCGGTCTTCCTCTGCCTCTCTTCACGTTACTATCCTGACTTAGGATTCCACTACGCATCGGTGCATCTGGAGGTCTCCGTTGCACATGTCCAAACCATCTCAACCGGTGTTGAACAAGCTTTTCTTCAATTGGCGCTACCCCTAATCTCTCACGTATATCATCGTTCCGAACTCGATCCCTTCTTGTATGCCCGCAAATCCAACGCAACATACGCATTTCCGCGACACTTAGCTGTTGAATATGTCGTCTTTTCGTAGGCCAACATTCTGCACCATACAACATAGCAGGTCTAATCGCCGTCCTATAAAACTTGCCTTTTAGCTTCTGTGGTACCCTTTTGTCACATAGGACACCAGACGCTTGCCGCCACTTCATCCACCCTGCTTTGATTCTATGGCTAACATCTTCATCAATATACCCGTCCCTCTGTAGCATTGATCCTAAATATCAAAAGGTATCCATCCTACGCACTACTTGACCTTCCAAACTAACATCTTCCTCCTCCCGAGTAGTAGTGCCGAAGTCACATCTCATATACTCAGTTTTAATTCTACTAAGTCTAAAACCTTTGGACTCCAAAGTCTCCCGCCATAACTCCAGTTTCTGATGCACTCCTGTCCGGCTTTCATCAACTAGCACTACATCGTCCGCGAAAAAAAATATACAAGAGAAAAAAAATAAATAGAAGTGGTTACAATAATTTAAAATAATATAAGATTCCTGATGTAAAATTATCTTCTATATTTTAGGAGTAAATTATTAGAAATCATTGGAGATTGTCTCATTTATTCCTCACGAGTTGAAAAACTCCATGGTTTTGAAAAAAAATTGTTTGGAACTCTTAGAGATGCTCTAAGTATCAGATACGGTACACTCTTTTGGGTGTCTTCTAAAAAAAGAAAAAGAAAAAAAAGGACAACAGAAACCTGCTAGCGACTGATGAGGAAGCATTCAATAGCAGAGTGGTCTTGTGGACAGCATAGTATTCCAAAAAAAATGACACATCAAACCATGGCATTTCATCAAATAGTGTTAGTGTGTTACAGAAAAGGTATCAGTCCGAACGTTATATAATCATACGACTAAGTTGGTACAATTGAACGACACAGATACAATATGTTAGTACTGCCAAAACGCCTGTTCATTCAAATGTAAGAGCACCCTTTCCCATTTCAACTGCACTGCCACCAGTCTCCCATAAGACATACGCAATTGATGAATAGCCGGAACAGACGGTTACAAATTTTACAATGGTGACCTGTACTTACAGATTTTTGTTTCTATGTAAGGATCTGAGTTATATATGTGGATATACCATGTATACGACAGTGCCAATACTACGGATGTCATCAGTTGTTACCAGTTGACTGCTACCCAAAATAATCTGTCTAATATAACAAGTAGTCACCCAATTCTATACAGAGCTAGTTGCATTAGAAATAGAGGCAAGCAATTTCTTTCGTGTATGCTGTTCAGAGCCAGGGGACTTGATAACAAAGGAATGCACAACTGTCCCATTGTTGGCTGTGACCTTCGACTCACCTACTTTGACCTCTGCATCTTCAAATGCTTGGAGCACCTTTTGTATTGGATGGTTTTCAATCTGAGATACCGCTCGAACAAGAATCTCACCTTGCACCACCTGGATGTCCACTTCTGGCCCAGGTGTTTGCTCTGGAAGTCGATCCCGCTCTGCCTCCAACTTTTCCAGTTTCTTCTTGAGATCACTGATATGCATTACAGCATCTTCCAGAATGGATGCCTTGTCCATTTTTGAGATGTTGGGCACAATAGCTCTCAGAGCACAGAATCGCTTGTTGAGCTTTTCCCTTCTCTGACGCTCAGCCTCAACATGGCTAAGCGGTGGTTCCTCCCTCCCATTTGTTGGTTTCCTTTCCCTCTTCCTTGGCTGTCGACCCTCCCTTTCCTCATTGAACAAGTCACTCGCATTGCCCTTCCCCACATCCAACATGGCTTTTTGAGAAATCGAAACACCAAACTTGGAACCGGACCCTACACGAAAATCTATTTGCATTGGACCCCGGGGCTGAGATGCTTGTTGGGCCAAGATCTGCTGTGGATTCTGAAGCTGAAATGCGCTCACTGTGGTGCTATGAGAAGCTCCATTGCTGCAATTTGCAGTCTTGCTTGTCTCAACTAAGATACCATTGCCAAACTTCTGCTGATCAGAATTCAGGCCTCGAGACTGACTCCATGAGAAATTCTGCAAACCTTTCCGGAGATTAGGTAGCAACCTGCTCCCACCACCACCACTCTTCTGTGCAATCATTGAACTTTCATCCACCTTTGATGGATCAGCTCCTTTGCTGTCTGAAGGTTGGCTGATACTCAAATCCTTCCCAAAAATCTTCGTCAAACCTGGCGATATCTGAACAGAACTATTATCCTCATGCTTCTCAATTGCTATCCTGTTACTGCATGTCCCAAGAAACATTGACCTCATAGTTTGCAGAGCTTCAGCACTCTCTGGTACATTCTGCATTGAACCTACCTCAAGTACACCAGCTTTGAATGGTACTAGCACAATGGTCTTGAATCCCGCTGCATTTGCAAGGAATCCCCGGTAACAATAATTTGCTGGGGAAACATTGTGCTTATTGTTTGGAATCCAAAGGGGTGCCCCTGCACCAAAAACTTTCCCAGGACCACCAACGTGACGTGGAAATGCAAAATACATAGATGCTAGAAAGAATATTTCAGTGTTAGTGACCTGGTCAATTCCAGGAGCATAATCCTCCTCATCAGCCCCAGCAAATGCTGTGTGCAACCTCTGCAGCACCCGCTTCCGCATCTTCTGTCTGGTCACCAAAGATGCATCACCAACACTCATAGATGTAGCAAAGCCAATCTCACTATCATGGGGTTCACAGCAAGATCCATCACCCCAGCCAAGGACAATAGCACCAGATTTTGTGCGGGAGAGCTGCCAGAAGATGGCATAATCCCAACGAATGCTCTGATCATCAGCCTCAACTAGGTTCTGGAGTTTATTTTGCAAATCTGCCAACACAGATGCTGCTACAAGACCTTCAGATATGGCACCACCACATTTTGTCAGATATGTGAAGGCATCCGAGCCCAGCACGGAGGAACAGAGGGTTTTGTCTTCCTCAGTCCAGAACTGTCCAATGCTTACCTCTTCTATCTCTGTCTTCATGAGTGCATAGCCTGCTCAACAGTGCTATGAGTCAGGTCACCAGACAAGAAAATCATAACAAACTCCGACAATGATTGGCTAAACTAACAATTTGAAAGCAAATTTGCCACAAGGAGTGCACTTTATTAACCACCTACAGCTCAAATGATAAAGTGGGTATTACTTGAATTTGTGGACACTATATGTGAGACACGTTAGATGAGGAATTTTCCTTTTCTTTTGACGCACTCTTGGTGGCACACAGGTTTCTAAAACCCAATTCACAGGTTCAAATCCTGAGTGTGAATCCAATTATCTTGTGTCAAAACAAAGTAAAACAAATTAAAGTACTCTAGACAGCAAAAAGTCCAAACAGTTTAGGTGCTTGTTTAAAGTTCCAATTTGAAACATTGTAATTTATCTCAATTATTACTCCTGTATCTACTGAAAAACAGTTCATATTCCAGGGAATCAATAGGTAATCTTAGGGATAGTTTGGTAGAGCTTGTCCTGTGTTGGATTCTGAGAAAAGTATTTTGTGGGTAAAAGTAATTCTCTATAGTTTTTGAGGATAAACTCTATAGAGGAACTCATTCTTTATGGGCAGTGAATCAGGAAAAGGTAGTTTTTTCAGCTCCCAGCCCCCTATTTGTTTCAGAGCTCTGCGAAACAGGCCCTAACACAATCGTACCATGAATAACAAACACTCTAGCTCATAAAATTTGTTATACACCTCCTAATGTTACATGCCAATCTATATTTATGATTAAGTGTGCATCAATACGAACTTTGCAGTGTGAATCAAGGGTGCACAAGAATCCATTAATTTAGGTGTGGACCACTTTAGAATTCAAGTAATCATCGTGGATTTGACTTCATTTCACAAACAAAGACTAGAGATGCACTACTGACTACATTAATCATACATCTCAAGTAGTCTGCGTATATGCTAGGAATAAACAAAAAAAAAACTATAAAAAGATACATCAAATTATTGCAAATATGTACTTAAGTAGATTTTAGCAAGGAATCTGTCTGGAAGTATAGATTTTTGAAGGTCCTCCTTCCTAGTTCTCTTCCACAGCATTTGGGGCCCATTTGGACAGCTGTCATATTGTAACAACTAAAACTTCTGCAAAGTTCTTGGACATCCTGCCAGAACCCTTGAGTTTGTAGTTTCACACTAATTTCTCTTTAAATTTGCAATCTTGTTAGAGCCCTTAAACTTTAGCTTTGTAAACTGTGATAGTTTGGTCAATTTATGCCTAAGTACGGAAAACTCAATAAAATGACAGTAGCAGATGCCCAAACTAAGAAGCGAAAATACTAACTACAAATGTAAAGATCCAATTAGAAATTCCAGACTAGTCGTTCATGCTCAGGATTCAGGAGCAGGGGTGTGCTGTGTGCATATATAAACTCAATCCTTTTTGGAAAAAAAAAAGAAAAAAAAAGGGCTGTATGGGCCAGATCCGAAGAGAGAGAAATACTAGCTTACATTAGGGTTTGAGCTACTCGGTTTCATACAGCAGTAAGGGAAGGTTAGGGGCGGACATACCTGGTGGGTGCTAGTCGCCGGCGAAGGACTGATGAAGACCTAGCAGAGGGCGGCGCCACTCGCCCCACCCAGTCGTCGGCGCGAGGAAAAGAAGGCCACGAGCGAGATAGTGGGCACAGCAGCCGAACGGGAGGAAGAGAAAACGAGAGGATGGGTCAACGCCACAGGCAGCGACTGGATCTCGATGCTGGGCCGCAGGGGGGCGGAGAGCTGTTGAGCCTCTTGCAGTCTTGCCCTCTCTTCTTGCGATGCGAGGAAGAACTGCAATGCCAATGGAAAGAAACGTTGACCATATGTGTTCTCGCTCGTCGCAACGTGGCCACGTGGGTGACGTATCCAGTCGCAAGGGAGTGTGTTTCCTACTACTCACGAGGTATTTGAACACAAAAAACGCAATATAACCTTCCATTAACTTATACTCTCTCCATTTTAGATTATAAAATATTGTGATTTTCTTGATATGTTATTTTTACTATGTATTTAGAAAAGGAAAAACTATGTATCTAAAAACAATGTTCAAGACCATGCCAGTGTAGTTTTTAACAGTTTCTTGTTCCTCTCGCTCCCCCTAGCGCTTTTCCCCCTAACCGGCGGTGGCCCCTCCGGCCCGGCATCCACCTTACCAGCGCCCTGTTCCCTCCTCCCACACGCTCTCCAAGCGCCCACCATCCATTCACCGCCTGCCATGGAAGGCTCTTCCCCAAGTTTGGTTGGCTCCGTGAGCGAGGATGATGCCTCCCCATCACTGGAGGTCGCTGTTCTCGCCCGTGCTGGGCTGTGGGGAGCTCGTGGCTCGCCACAGACCGTCCCCCATTTGATACTGATTGTCGGCTCGCCCTCCCATCGGGCGCAGGAGATGTTGTCCTTTAGTGATTCTTAATACTCCTCTTACGAACATGTTGAGTCACCCCGCCCCGTCGTCTCCGGTAAAGTGAAGGAGGTTGCCCCTGCTCTGACTCAACGTCGTCATCTCCAGAACGCAACTTCCAGTGTGTTCGATCCGGTGTCCTCGGCAGCACACCAGGTCGCTGGGGAATCATTATCGAGGGAGGACAGTGGATCGCGACAGGGTTTAGGGCTTTGTCGTAGTTGGCGTCACTTGCAAAATGGTTGATTCTGGAAGCACCCAGATCCCTAGTCGCGGATTTGAAAACAATCTAGATCAGCGGGGTTAAGACCCGTGTGTTTGTGTGTTTCTCTTTCGTGTCGCGTTCTCAGGGTTTGCCAGGCAACTCGCCAAACCGCCCTGATCCTGTAGTTTGTGCTTCTACTTAACGAAACACGTGCAGCGCACTTCTCGAAAAAATCCTATTTGCCAGGGTTTGCAAGGCCCATATCACACTTCCAAGGTGGACTCTTTTCTAAACACCTCGTGAGAATTAATATGGCACCCCAAATAAGATGACTATATTAATATGTAGTTTTATATATCTCAGAAACCAAACCAGGTCTTTTCCACCTAATAGCATCTCCAACAGTCCCCCAATCCCCCCTATCCCCATAAAATTATCATATTGGGGGAGATAGCACATTTTCTCGCTCAGCAGTCCCCCAATAAGTCTCTTTTTTTGCGGCCACCAACATTTTACTCATCTCCCCTCAAATTAAGGGGGTAGTTGCATCTCCCCCAATAGACTAGGCCCACGATAACTGTCACCTCCCTCCTTTGCCGAACACCGTCATGAGCATCGCCGTCCTCGGTCGCGGCCATGGGAGGCTTCGCCTCACGAACCAAGTGTGGCCATGGGACCATCGGAGGAGACCAGGTGTCGTTCTCACTCATGGATGTGGGAGCGCCGCTCGCTTGGACCGAGTCGCCCTTGCTCGCGCCCGTGGGAGGAGCGCCACCTGCTAGGACCGAGTCATCCTTGATCGCGGCCGTGGGAGGAGCGTCGCCCTCACGGTCATGGGAGGAGCGCAAGCCATCCTGTCCTACCACGGTGACTCTTCAGAGCATGAGATGCTCGAGGCCCATGCAGCAGGTCAGCGACACATGACCGCTGATGGTGTGGACGATCGCCATGCTGATGGATCTAGGCGAGTGATGGAAGAGAGCAGAAAGACCAAGGAAGAAGAAAAAAGCTGACAATTGGATCCCACATATTATGGGAGATTATTGGTGATCTATTGTGGCAGAACCGTCCAAAATAACACATTTTCGGAGGAGCTCGTCTTCCACCAGACACTAAACACTCATAAAAGCAAGCTATATTGGGCGGATTCTGTTGAGCACACCCCAAGGGAGAACTCAAATAATCTATGTTTTTTTCTTCAGGATCCAATAATGAGAACAAGTTTACAATACTTAGTCCATTCATACAACCAGAGTTATTAGAAATTCATTATTACAGTACCAAGTTTAGAGTGCGGAAATTAAATAGTAGAATGAAAAATAAACATCTAACAGTAGAAAACAAGGATCCGTCTGTACCCACCAAAAGAATCCTCCATACAACAGCTACTCTTCAAGCTACACCTACAACAGGGGTAAATAAACCCTGAGTACACAATGTACTCCCAAGACTTATCCGACTAGTGGGAAGAATTTCCCGAATTCAAAGGATATGATAAGCTTTATGGGTTGCTGGGTTTCCTTTTTGCAAAAAGCAATACTAGTAGTAAATCCTTATGTATGTGTTTTATTAGCAGTCATGATTAGTTCATTAGCTAACCATTCTATGTAAGCACATGTTCTACTTTCAAGCAAGAGTTGAGCCAACTGTTCCATTTCACCACCTTTCATCTTTCAGTTCTTACTACAGTGCTAGACTATAGACAAGCCATACCGGATTGCCCAGTGATTCGTGAATTAATGTGCCCAGCTGGGTACCCTAAAACACACGCCCCGCTTGTACCCCAAGCACAAGTAGAACCAACCCATCATTATCTTGTCAAGGTAATGGGGATGGGGATCCCGATCTTCCGTCAGGTTCAAGATAAACAATGATTTGTTCGGAGAGCGACACACCGATCCAGCTTTAGATCACAAAGACCCAAACCCTGTAACCTTAGCACTACGTCTCCTCTGGTTATCAACCGTGTCACAATCTGGTTGACCTCGCCAAGAAGGCTAATCCCTGCTACGAATCGAAGAACACAAGCAAGAACAAGATAAAAAGCAACTCAATTAAAGTGACAATTGCAGATGAATCATTAAGCACTCGAAGTTGGGGTCTTGCAAACCGATAACGGTGACTCTTCAATGACAGATTGATCTAAAACAAAATCCAAACCCTAAAGTAGGTGGTGGCTACTGATTATATAGCCTAAGGGACGTCCAAGGATCCCTCGTCATGTCCTAAAGGTGTCCCAACACGTTACAAGGCCCAACGGCCCAAAAGAAGGTGTCGTAGCACCCTGACAGATTCTAGATGCTGACTTATTTTGACTATTCCTATTGATTCCGAAGAGATTTTGATGTGAAAC
The DNA here is from genome assembly GCF_019320115.1 of Miscanthus floridulus. NCBI lineage: Eukaryota > Viridiplantae > Streptophyta > Magnoliopsida > Poales > Poaceae > Miscanthus > Miscanthus floridulus. The sequence continues at coordinate 44,628,115 of NC_089596.1, forward strand.
CACTTGGATTGGCTTCCTTATCAAATTATCTTTCTATCCATATGTGGATCATCAAAAACGGAGTTCGGATGCGTCCTGGACGTCCGTTTTATTGCAGACTGGTCCTGATAGCCGAGACAGACTCGAACTCGGATTGGACTGGGCCTCTGGCTTGGCTTGGACGTCCATGCTGGCCTCCTAAGGTGGTGGCCAAGGAGGAGGACGTCCAAGGCCATCTCTTAGGTGTTCTCCATCTTCTTGGGGCGTGCTCTAACTTGGGCCTAGGTCCCAAGGATGTCTAACAAGCCCATGACGATAGTGTAGCTCTCGCCAGAAATAGCGATAGAATATATTGGTGATTTGGAGGCCTTGCCGATGAGATATTAAGATGGAACCAGATCTATTTGAAAGCCTATCAAACAAGCTTTCCATCAAGTGCTCATTGACCTCGATCACACTCCGGATGGATGAGTTATGGCCTTCCCAATGAGGCACTGTTGGGCTACCGACGAACCGAAAGTTCAACTTTGATGAACTTCCATTATGAAACACATTTGAACCTACAATCAAATAGTGACATGTACATGTGGAACCAAGTGAATTATAACCAAAGCCACTATGCAAATGTAGGAACGAGCGCACCTTATAATCGTTGTTCGTATCCGAAGGTGCAATGTCCTCATCATCCTCCCCTTCTTGACAACAAACCGTCCTCGGTTTGGGATTAGATGAAGAAAACATTGTTGGTAGTAGCCAACATTGCTCCCCTTCTTGAAATTTAACATATTTCTTTATAACAAAACTAGGGGAACTCGACATGACAAGATTATAGCAATATCAATCCTTTGGTTGATCATACTTTTGCACAATATAAGGAGATTTCATATTTGAATAAATATAGACACGATGCACCATATACTCTCCTTTATAATTATATTTTCCAATAAAATGATATGTATGTCTAGAGAACCATGGCAAATCAGCATAGGCATAAAGTTTCTCCTCTAAAGAACTAAGATTACACGGAACATCAAATTCAATGTAACCCAAAGTATTTAAAGAAGACAATAATTTCAGCTTTCACTAGCATTATGAATAACAAGTCTATTTTCAGCACAAGTGCTCATTTTCAGCACACATATAGCGTGATCATTCTTCAATGATTGCATGGGTATAACATAAATATCATCATGCAAGTCATCTTCGTCACAAGAAACATCAAGCAAATCATCTTATGACAAAGGTAAATCAAGCGAATGCTCCACTAAAATTTGCTCTATCATAGCATGATTGGTGGAAAAATTCAGCACATCAAGAGAACTCTCACCTTCTGTGAGTTTAGCATCATGGGCATTACCTTTGCTCTCATGTTCAGCAGGGGTAATAGTTGATGGTTCTAAATTTTCACATGAGGCTATGAGCTTCTCATTTTCTGTCACATCATCCTTGCTCTTTTCTATATTGTCATGCAAAAGGTTAGGCATAGCAGGAGGAATAACAACCGACTCTTCCTCTAAATGGTGCACCTCATCATATGAAGTCAAAACAGGAGGTGGATTAACAAAGGTTTCTCGCATAAGAAGTTTCATATCATTCCAAGTTTGAGGCTTATCAGAAGGATCTAAAGACTCCCACCAAGATAAAGCAGAATATCGCAAAACACTAGCTGCATTTTTTACCTTCCTCCTTGGACACATAAAGCGAGTAGCAAATATGTTATCGATGGCAATTTCCCACTCCATGTACTCATCAGCACCTATACCATCATAAGTCGGTGGATACGAACAACCTGTCATTGTTAGAAGACAGCAAAAGACAATACAAAAATATTATCCCTATCAAATGACTACGTGGTTGCAGTGGTATCACTTTTGATAGCAAGTGGAAGCGTCTTACCAAGCTCTTACAAAGTTCTTACCAATGCAAGCAGTGGGCGGTACAACTGGCGGCTAGTTTGTGATACCTATAAGGTAGTGGTACCGAGATTGCAAAGCCCTTTTTCTATATTGATCTAAAGAATTTGTGGAGCTTGGAAGGCAAACAAAGAGTAATATGTATATCTGGCACACAAGTTAGTAACAGACAGCAATATTGAATAAATGTCCAGAGCACTTGTCTTAGTTGCTAGCCTATACGTGTTCCTATCACCAGTTGTGATAACACAAGAGAGGAAACAAGGATGAAAGGAAACAAGTATTAAAGGTAGCAACGGATATGAACAAGGCAAAAGGTACCACAAACAATAGAGCTATTGAGTGTTCCTTATGTGCTCCTTTTCGATATCTTCTATTCTCTTTTACTATTTTTTTTCTTTTTTTTGTCCAATATTTTTTTCTTGCTTTTGCTCTTTTGATATTTTTTTCTCAGCAAGGAGCACACAAGAATAAATCACAAAAAATTTGAGCTCAATTGAATAAAAGATGTGGTCTATAGAAAATTAGGACTGTGCTCTAAAAAGCATACCAAAACTTGTGGGCCCAGAAACTCAATTTTCCTAATCGAATTTCGCAAATCTATTTTTGCGAACCCAGCTTTGCTGGGATGAAATAGATCTAAAATTTTCTGGCGTTCTCCGTAGGTATAAAATTTTCCCCGTTTCTAGTTCGGATGCAAAAGTTATGACTGTTTTAAGGAAGCTGCTTGAATAAGGGTTTTAGTGGACACAAGATGCAAACCGATGGTGATATGGAATAGCGGCGGTGGAGGGATCAACACAAACTAGAAAAGAACACAATCTAAACCAGCAACAAGACTTTGACCTAGGACACAAACTCAACAACAGAATCTGAAACTGAAATATACAAAGGCTATGGCGCGGAAGGTTCTAGGATACGAAATAAAAGTATGGCACTGGACTATAGGACGAATGCGAAACACTCAACCTAGGGAATAAAAGTGAACTTGATGGTATACCTCAGCTCTGATACCACTTAATGGGGACGAGGATCTCGATCTTCCGTCAGGTTCAAGATAAACAACGATTTGTTCGGAGAGCAACACACCGATCCGGCTTCAGATCACAAAGACCCAAACCCTGCAACCTTAGCACCATGTCTCCTCTGGTTATCAACTGTGTCACAATCTGGTTGACCTCACCAAGAAGGCTAATTCCTGCTGCGAATCGAAGAACACAAGCAAGAACAAGATAAAAAGCAACTCAATTAAAGTGACAATTGCAGATGAATCATTAAGCACTCGAAGTTGGGGTCTTGCAAACCGATAACGGCGACTCTTCAATGACAGATTGATCTAAAACAAAACCCAAACCCTAAAGTAGGTGGTGGCTACTGATTATATAGCCTAAGGGATGTCCAAGGATCCCTCTTCACGTCCTAAAGGTGTCCCAACACGTTACAAGGCCCAACGGCCCAAAAGAAGGTGTCGCAGCACCCTGACAGATTCTGGATGCTAACTTGTTTCGACTATTCCTATTGATTCCGAAGAGATTTTGATGTGAAACCACTTGGATTGGCTTCCTTATCAAATTATCTTTCCATTCATATGTGGATCATCGAAAACGGAGTTCGGATGCGTCCTGGACGTCCGTTTTATTGCAGACTGGTCCTGATGGCCGAGGCAGACTCGAACTCGGATTGGACTGGGCCTCTGGCTTGGCTTGGACGTCCATGCTGGCCTCCTAAGGTGGTGGCCAAGGAGGAGGACGTCCAAGGCCATCTCTTAGGCGTTCTCCATCTTCTTGGGGCATGCTCTAACTTGGGCCTAGGTCCTAAGGATGTCTAACAAGCCCATAACGACAGTGTAGCTCTCGCCAGAAATAACGACAGAAAATATTGGTGATTTGGAGGCCTTGCCGATGAGATATTGAGATGGAACTAGATCTATTTGAAAGCCTATCAAACAAGCTTTCCATCAAGTGCTCATTGACCTCGATCACACTCCGGATGGATGAGTTATGGCCTTCCCAATGAGGCACTGTCGGGCTACCGACGAACCGAAAGTTCAACTTTGATGAATTTCCATTATGAAACACATTTGAACCTACAATCAAATAGTGACATATACATGTGGAACCAAGTGAATTATAACCAAAGCCACTATGCAAATGTAGGAACGAGCGCACCTTATAATCATTGTTCGTATCCGAAGGTGCCATGTCCTCATCACAAGGGGTCTAGGTCCCCGTCCAAACTTGGACTCTAAGCCCCCGCACATGAGTCCCGGACTCAGTGCGATGCCTAAACCTCCACCATCCCCGCCTCCAATCAGTCGGTTCGGAAAGAGCCAAAACCCATGACAAGAGAGCAACGAGCCTTCCCTGCTCCCATAAACAATTATGTGCTCAGGATAATAAGTTTGTGACTTGCCTAGAACCTAATGCAACGGCCGGTCCTTAACCAACACAGACAGGGAAAATAGTGTAACCAAGCTATGCCCCGTTGGCCGCATGACATAACCTTTTACACCCACCAATACCCACACCATATTCCTGCTTGGTCTTTATTTTTCCTTTCACTATTTAATCATAAGAGTGATAATAATAATCACCTATTATGAGTAATAGCAGGTTACTCACGCTACCGAAAATCCTAAGCATAGCAGCTACTCGACCTATGCTAGTAGGACTCATAGGTTGGTATATCTATGCATGTAGTTTCTATAAAAGCCTGTAACGTAAATGCACATCACACACACACACACACACATATATATACAGTGATCATTCAAAATAAGGGTTATGCACCGGGGCTTGCCTTAGTCAGTCGCTGGTGGCTCCGGGGCTCATGTAGTTTCTATAAAATACCTGTAATGTAAATGCACACACACACACACACACACACACACACACACACACACACATATATATATATATATATATATATATATATTGATCATTCAAAATAAGGGTTATGCATCGGGGCTTGCCTTGGGCAGGCGTGGTGTCAGTAAAGTCAGTCGTTGGTGGCTCCGGGGCTCCTTCCTGTATGAAAATCTCCTCCTTGTACTCTTCAATTACCTCCTCGTACTCCTGCTCGCCCGTAGTCATGAACTTTACCAACTCGTTATCTACATGCATGAAATGATGATCCAACACTTAGTAATACGGCAACAACGACTCTTAAAATAAGAGTACACCTACCAAGCTAACTCTAATGACTACGATGCTAAGCTACCTATTATTCCCACTAAACAGGTATGAAACATTTTATGTATTATCTTAGCAACTAAAGGCATCCTTATTCTTATTATCGATTTAATATATATACTACAACAAGGAGTACTTAGCCACCATATTTTTCAACCTATTCTAAGGCTACAAAAATTACAGTGAGCACATAATAATCTAATGAACCTAATGTAAAAATTTCATTACCAAAGCTCTTATCAAATTGCCACAAAAATTCCTATAATTATTAATCTAAATAACATAAAACACTTTCAAATGATTTAATAGACCTTAGCATCAACACAGACATGTATAAACTAACCATACTATCAGATAGACAACATTTTTAGGAACTCAACAGAATTTATTTCACAATTTTTGGACACCTACATGATTTTATATAATTTACTAAAGATCAGCTCAAAACTAAATTAGAAAAGCATTTACTAATCTCTAGGAAAAAGGAAAAACAAATTCCTCCGTGTGGCCCGCAACGCGTGGCCCACGCGGCACAGCATAGCGCACGCGTGGCCCACATGAGGCGACCCACGATGGGGATGTAGGGGACCGTGATGCCTAAGAGGTGGGGTGAATTAGGCAACTTAAAATTCTACTTCTAAACTATGGCCTCTTTTTCTAACCCTAGCAAAACCTATGCAAAAGAGAAACTATCTAAATGTGCAATCACGATTTAGCTAGTGTAAGTGAAGATGAAGAAGAAGATGAGGACAATGATGATGCTGATTCAAGTGAAGATGATCAATCTTCCTCCTCCACCTCCGACCTTGATGAAGAATCAATCAAACTAATCAATAAGGTGGTGAAGATGATCCAAAGGCTCAATGTCAAGGGTGTGCCCATCTAAATCCAAGATCACATTTTCACCAATCAAAGAAATGAGCAAAGAAAGAGATGATGCTATGGATGCAGTGAGCTAGGGCACTTTGTGGAAGTTTGTCCAAACAAGCCCACACCTAAGACATGTAAGAACCAAGCCCTCACATCAATAAGGTCATGGGATGATTCTTCAAGTGAAGAAGAACACCATCACAAGAGGCGAGGGCGCAAGCACTCATCATCAAGCTCTTCTCGTATATGCCTTATGGCACGAGGTAACGAAAGCTCATCCTCTAGTGAGAGTGATAGTGATGATGAAATGCCTTCTTATGATGAAATTGTGCAACAAAATCTTAATTATGCTAAAGTTTGCATTAGTCAACAAAAGAAGCTCAAAAAATTAAAAGAAAAGCTAGATAGTTCACAAGAAGCATACAAAACTTTGCTTGAACAATATGAGAAATTTGCTAATCTCAATGTTGAACTATCTACTAAAATTGAGCAACTTGAGGCTAGTGCAACAACAAATGCATGCACAATCAATGATGAGCAACTTGTAAAGAAAAATGAAAAAATAAAAGAAGAGTTAGCTAGCTCACAAGATGCTTATAAAAGTTTGCTTGCTAAAATGGAAACCATGTGCAATGTGATGAGCTAACAAATAAAGTTGCTACTCTAGAAGGCGTTAGTACAACCCCCACCAGGGCATCTAAAAAGAAAAGTTCTATCTTCAACATGTCTAAAAAGGATGCCTCTACTTCTTGTAATGATTTATGTTTAGACTCGTCTTTATGCAACCAAGTTTGTGTTGAGAAAGTTGTTGTAGATACATGCACACAAGAGGTTGCAAAGGAGAATGAGCAACTCAAACAAGAAGTAGCTCGCCTCACCAAGGACTTGACTCAAGTGAAAGGCAAGGCAAAGCAAGCCCAACTTCATCAAGATAACACCGTCAAGGGAGTGAAGAAGCTTGATGAAGGACAAACCGTGGTTTGCTACATGTGCCACAAGGAAGGTCACAAAGTCCTATGAGTGCAAGGTGAAGAATGGGGGAGGAGCAAAGAAGAAAGAGAAAAAGCAAACAAGCAAGCTCTTCAATACCTACACCAACAAGATGGACAAAAAGGCCTCCACACCATACTTGTTAAAGAAGAAGAAAAATGACAAGGTGGTGGCCATCAAGGTGAACAAGCAAGCCAACAATGGGGTCAAACGATTTTGGGTGTCAAAGGAAATAATTTCCAACATGAAGAGCACCAAGAATGTTTGGATCCCGAAAGGGAAGTGAGAGGTCCAATGGATTTCGGGGAATTTGGAGACTTGGCAAAGTATGGATGCATTTCATGGGGTGCATTATGATGGACAAAATCATTGCCAAGTGGGTTAGTGAATACTATAGACCCAAATTCCCCTTCTCATGTTGGGTAACTAGATTTAATTTGCTTCAAGTGGTACTAGATTTAATTTCCTACAAGTGGCATCTTTAAGCATCTAGTTACTCTTCATGTCTAGGTTTGCATTTACATGCTTATATCTTTTGTCATGTATACACTAGGTATATCTTATGGTAGGCTTGCTCAGTTTCATTCTTAACCCTTGGAGCAAACCTACATGGTTTAAAATTGTTTAGGAGCACGGCACATAGCTTGTCTTTCGATTGTTCATCTAATATATGCCAAAGTCCAAATTGTAGATAATTTCTCCCGAATGTCGCCTTCGAAAATGACTCTCACATTCATGTGATATCATCTTTCAAGTGGTATTTTTGATTCTAAAATCAATGTGCATGTTTCCTACAAGTATTCCATACTTGTGTGCACAAATTTAGGGGGAGGTTACTCTACAAGTTGGATGCTTTGAGACTAACACATTTTCAAGCTTATCATGTGTGTAGTAGTCTCATTGCATGGAAAATGGAGTCCCCAGAGTTAAGCATCATGCTTCAAATATCCACCACCTATTGCAAGTGGTAGAAATCAAATTGGTTTCCACATGTGGTATTTCTAAACCGATATCATCATGTTGATTTCATTTTGATATTTATATGCTTTCTCCATGAATTATATAGATTAAATTCCCTTGAGCAATAATTTGCTAATTATGCATATGCTTTGCCTTCTACTATATGTATGCATATATTTAGGGGGAACTTAATCTATATAATGTGAGAGTCAAATTTTGTGACCTATTCCACTCTACACACAAAGGATCACAAAGTTTGTGTTTGATTCCAAAGGGGGAGAATTTAGAGGACCAAAAGCAAGCATTAATTTGTAGGACCAAAAGCTAGATTATAATAATTTACAAGTGGTAATGGTCTACAAGTGGTAATGGTCTGAGAAAGGGAGAATAGTGGATTATGGATTAGCCTATGTAATGGGGAGAATTTGTAGGAAGCAAGACTTATATCCATAATGCCACATGAGGACATTTGCAAGGGCAAGATAAGTTTTTATGTAGTATCTTTTAGTCTTACAAATAGTATAATTTAACATCATATAACCTTGCCCCTTGCATTGCATCCTAGCAAGTAGATAGTTTTTAAATTTCAAATTCTCATTAATTGCTTGTTTTGGTCGTGTTGTCATCAATCATCAAAAAGGGGCAGATTGTAAGGAAAATGGACCCTAGGCCATTTAATTTGGATTTTGGTGTTTGATGACCAACACAACCAAATTGGACTAATGAATTTGTAAGTGATTGTTTTGTAGTTCAATAGGGTACAAAACATGACTTGGATGAAGGCAACATGATGATCCAATGATCAACACCTTAAGCAAGACCTTAGAAGCATAAGAGAAGATCCAAGATATCGAGCAAAGTCCAAGCACGAAGATAAGAACCAAGCCGGACACAAGATCACAAAGAAACAAGCTCACAGAGGTGACCAGACGCTGGACCGAACGCTGGTAGCACAGTGACCGGGCACTCCAATCAGAGGCTCGATAGCAGCAGCGACCGGACGCTGAACAAGCAAATTGACCAGACATATGACAATAGAGTCCGATCGAGTACAGAGAGGTTCTAGAGCAGTAAAATTGTGACCGGACATGTCTGGTGGCATGTGACCGGACGCTGGCAGTGTCCAATTAGTTGATCGTGGCTCTAACGGTCAGGACGACTGGACGCGTCCGATCAGGACGACCTGAGCGTCTAGTCAGTAGCAGAAAAGAGTGATTTTATCCTCAACGGCTACTTTCTTAGTGGGGCTTATAAATAGACCCCCCAATCGGCCAAATGAGAAGTGTGGAGCTGAGGAAACATATCAAGGGTGTTGATACACTAGTTTAGTGATCTCCACTTGCATAGTGCTTAGTGATTCATTAGGTGATTAGCGTAGGTGCTTTGCGAAGTGCTTAGGTTGATTAGACCACCGCTTATACGCTTGCCCTAGGTTTAGGCCTAGTGTTTAGTGAGGTTTGCATACCTCTTACCACTCGGTGCTTGCGTGCACCATTATTGTACATCAGAGGGGCTTGTAGTCTTGCAAGATCACACCAACTGTGGTTGTGGTGTGGTCGGCACCGTGTACCGGAGGAAACAAGACCCGTGGTATTTTGGCCGGAAGCTTGATAGTGAAGACGGTAGGGAGCATCCGGGAGAGGCTTGTTGGAAGGCACGTCAGAGACCCACTTGCACGTGGGGAAAGCCCGTGGCTATCCATGGAGCTACCTGACCAGAAGCTTGGCCCTTGCAAGGGATTCCTTACGAGGGGCTCTAACGGGGACTAGGGGGAAGCTTCTGTGCTTCTCGATACCTTAGTAAAAATACCGGAGTCGTCAACGGGAGTTTGCATATCTCTACCTTGCTCTTTAGCTTCCGCATTTACATTGATTACATCACTCCTTTTGCGGTAGGGATAGCAATACACTAGCTAAACCTAGGGCAAGCGTATAAGCAGTGGTCTAATCAACATAAGCACTTCGTAAAGCACCTACGCTAATCACCTAATGAATCACTAAGCACTATGCAAGTGGAGATCACTAAACTGGTGTATCAACATCCTTGATATATTTCCTTAGCTCCACACTTCTCATTTGACTGGTTGGGGGGTCTTTTTATAAGCCCCACTGAGAAAGTAGCCGTTGGGGATGAAATCCCACTTTTTTGCTACTGACCAGACACTCAGGTCATCCTGATCGGATGCATCTAGTCGTCCCGACCGTTAGAGCCGTGATCAACTGATCGAACGCTGCCAGCGTCCGGTCACATGCCACCGGATGTGTCCAGTCACAATTTCGTCGCTCTGGAACCTCTCTATACTCGATCGGACTCTGTTGTCCTACGTTCGGTCGATTTGCTTGTTCAGCATCCAGTCACTGCTGTTGTCGAGCCTCTGATCGGAGCGTCTGGTCACTGTGCTACAGCGTCTGATCCAACGTCCGGTCACCTCTGTGAGATCGTTTCTTTGAGATCTTGCGTCCGGCTTGGTTCCTATCTTTGTGCTTGGAGTTTGCTCAATATCTTGGATCTTCTCTTATGCTTCTAAGGTCTTGCTTAAGGTGTTGATCATCAGATCATCATGTCACCTTCGTTCAAGTCACGTCTTGCACCCTATTGAACTACAAAACAATCACTTACAAATTCATTAGTCCAATTTGGCTGTGTTGGTCATCAAACACCAAAATCCAAAGTAAATGGGCCTAGGGTCTATTTTCCTTACAGGGGAGGCCCCCGCGTACGCGACACATACGCAAAAATGCCCCTAAACTCTAGGCAAACTAACCCGCAGTCCATGTTACTATTCCTAGAGACGGCTCTTATGCAAAGGAACCCTCGGAACTTTCTCTTCTTCACAACGGTGAGGCCACCGGCCACCCGCGCGCGCGTCGGCGTGATAACGATGGCATTGGGTGGCCATAGCATCCCGTTGGGACCCACGCTGCCACCACTATTGGGCTGATACCCATCTACAACCCTAGCGCCTACACTAGCCTAGGCTACAGGAGCGACGGAGCTCGCAGAAGTGGCGACCACGGCGCGCGGCCATGCGTGACAATGGCACGACCATGTCGGCCACCGTAAGCCACCTCGAGGTGAACTAGCTAGCATATAGCATCACTATAGTACCCTAGTTATGACTACAATGGTGGTTTGGTCAGAGGTTCCCTAAACAGGGCTGGCCATGTGCGGGTAGTGGAATGCGGCGACGCTCTAAGATGGCACGGTCATGTCAGTGGCTACGGCAAGGTGGTAGAGGTGCAAGTGAGGTGCGTAGTGTGAAGTGGAGGTGAAGGTGAAGCTCGTGGTGAAGATGGATTGATGAGGGGTGGTACATCAGGTGGCTGCCCTCGGACACGACTGGTTTTGGCCTTAATGGCACGACGAAGGGGGAACTTCCAAATTGGAGTTCGTCGTGGCTCAATTTAAAGTGGGGTGGGTACGGTTGGCACATGGACATCTAGGCGCATACACGGGCATGCACAATTGAAGGTGAGCACCTGCGCCCTAGCACACCATGGCCGTGACGCAATGGTGGAAACAGAGGCGGTCGACGCACAGAGGCGGGCATGGGAGAAACAAAGGATGGGAGGTAGTGAGGACGTGGTGGGTAGCTTGCGAGTGCACCTTGGCGCGATGTAGCTGGTGCAACCTATGTGGCCCATGACCAATGCTAGCCAGCAGCACATGCATGAGCTCGGCATGGCCCGCACGTCGTAGTGCCATAAATGCCATGCTGACGATGGTCTAGCCCCATGCGCACAGCGCCTAGGCAAACCAGAGATGCAGTGCGGTGTAGCAGCAGGTGAGAGCCAGATGGTGACACGATGACAGCGGTAGCAGGTGGGCTTGCAGCGTGGTGACGAGACGGCGATAGCGTAGAGGCACAGGTGGACGCAATGGCAGCGTGTTGTGGCGTGGCACTAAGGCGAGGCAGCCGCGTGCCAAGGCTATCAGCCACAGCGGCTAGCCAAGCACATCCAAGCGTGCGTGCGCATGGCTGGTGCACCAACACAATGGCACAGGGGTGCGGTGACCGTGCCTACATGAGGAAAATGACCGAGACCGTGCCATGCACGCTTTTTAAAGCTTCCAATTCAACAAATCGGTTGGCCTAACACCCAAACCATCTTTGCTATACCTAAGAGGGTATATTAGGCTACAAAAACTAGCCAGAATACAACACCACTCCTTAACCCAATTTCCCTACAAAAATTACCAAACATAGCTTTATCAATCTGTTTTCAGACTTAAGAAATCGACTATCTTGAGTTGGATTTGCATCAAATTCGATTTCCAAGCTATTAGATACGTTAGCTAGTGATCATTTTTCGACCACAGATATTTCATCGTCATCTACAAAGTTTGTACTTCAAACTTTATTCAAGTATCACATACAAGTTCTATAGCATTTTTGCTTAATAAAAATTGGTTTTAAACCCTAAGTGATATAACATGACTATGGAATTAACTTTTGTTATGCATTTCCGTTGATCGTTTTGAGTCATGAAACTTGATCTACACTCTATATTACATGCATTAACACATAAACATGATGCTCATGACATGTTTTAGCAAATGATTTATAGTGTAACACCGAGGGTATTACAAATCTAGCCCCCATAAACAAAATCTCGTCCCAAGATTTCATGTGCCTAGTGTGGGAAAAGAGATAAGAAATACATTTCAACGTAAACAACTACCTCAGTGAACTAGAAAGAAGGTGGGGATAATGCTTCAAGATATAGCTTTCTTGCTCCCACGTTGCTTTGTCCTCAGAGTGATTTCACCACTGAACTTTATAGAACTTTGCCACACTGTTTCTAGTCACTCTTTCTTTTTCGTCTAAGATCTTGATAGGATGCTCAATATAAGTCAAGTCAGGCTAGAGAGGAAGTCCTTCAATTTCCACAGCTTCATCAGGGACCCACAAACATTTCTTCAACTGAGATACGTGGAACACATTATGTACCGCCGATAAAATATCTAGAATTTGGAGACGATAAGCAACCAGGCTACACTGCTCCAAAACCTTATAAGGGCCCACATATTGAGGGGCTAGCTTGCCATGAACACCAAACCGATGCACCCCTCTCATAGGAGACACCTTGAGGTACACACATGTAAAAAAATAGCAGGCTATAGCGGCGCTATAGCCATGCTATAGCGATGGGAGAAGCCTGCCGCTAAGCTATTGGTCATTTTAATGCTACGATGACTTTCACCGCTATTTGCCGCTATAGCGCCGCTAAAGGCTATAGCTTAGCATTTTAAATAGCGGCGCTATTCCAAACAGGCCATGTTTTTGGAAACCTGGGAGCCCACTTGTCGGTGCAGAAAGTGACCAACTAGTGAATATTTATAGTTTTGCTATACGTTGTGATCGTAGGTGGCCTAGCACTCAATGACATAGGATTTATACTGGTTTAGGCAACGTGCCCTACATCTAGTCAGGGTCGATCAGTGACTTTATTCCTAAGCCTAGGTGCTCTAAGTTTGCAGTGGGGTTACAAACGAGAAGGAGAAAGATGGGGTGTGCAAGAGGTCCGGTCAGCTCCGATCGGAAGGGCCGAGAGTGACAGGAACTTCGCTATGAGCTAAGTGTTCAAGTGGGTGCTTGAGGTCCAAACCTAGTGGTTCTGTGGTTGTGAGCTTTCGATCTAAGGAACTCTGATCTACTAGAATCGGTCCCCTTTGTTGGAGGAAGCGCACCCCCTTTTATAGATGAAGGGGATGGCTTTACAAGTGAGAGGGTGAGGGTACGTATGCTGCCGAGCCTTGTTGTCCATGCCTATCGAGCCTTATTGCCCACACTGATAGGTACCAGATAATGGTAGGCGCCTACAGCACTGTTGATGTCACTGTAGAATGTCAGATGCATACGGGAGGTCGTGCTACCTTCTTCAGGGATGGTGGACGTCGGTACCTGCAAATACTGTTTGATGCCTTGAGGCATGTGAGGATTCTCGCTATGTTCAACCGGTATGGTAAATCCTGGCGCCCATACTGCTATCGATGCCTAGAGGCATATGGAGGGCCTTACCATATGGGAGTTTTAGCGGCCCCTACAATACTGTAGAGGGAGATGTCGGCGCCTACAATACTATTTGGGTTAGGAGGCTGCAGAGTACTATTCCATACAGGGTATGGTCCCTAATACAGTGGTTTTCACTTGTGAGCCTTGCCTTGCCTTTCTCCGCACGTCTTCTGATTCCTACCGAGCGGGCGTCCCTGGTCGGATGGCTCCAGTCGTCTCTGAGTGCGCCGGTCGGAGAAGAGCGGTGAGTAGGGTTCCTATGAGCCCCGGTCGGAGGGACACAGGGTCGAAGTCAGAAGTAGCGCTTTGGGCCAGGCCTTCTGATCGGAGAGGGCGTCCAGAGGCGACTGGAGGCCGAAGCGAGTGCTCCGATCGGAGTGGTGGGCCCAAGGGGTCGACAAGCGGGCGCCGCTCCTTTTGGTCCAGACCTTCAGGTCGACGACTAGGCCGTCCTTCCAGCCTATTGTATTTAGACACTTGGGCCGAGCCTGGCGCGGAAGCCGGTCCCCAAGGGACCCCAGGTTTATGAACCCGACAGAAGCCCCCGAGCCCCCGGGCGATTCGGGTCGAATCATTCGGGGGATTTTTATCTTGCCGACGGGTGCGCGCAAGCGCACCTGCAGGTGTAGCCCCTGAGCCCTCGGGCGGTTTAGGCAGAAACATCTGGGGGGGTTTCTGTGTCATCAGAGGAGGTTTTTCTGTTTTGTCAATGGGTGCGTGCGAGCGCACCCGCAGGTGTAGCCCCTGAGCCCCTGATCGGTTTGGGTAGAACTGTCTAGGGGGTGTTGTTCTGGTGGGCATGTGTGCGTGATTTTAGTCTGAGACAAAATTTTGTCGCTCGAGGCATCGTTGTGTAGCCGAGGCGATTTTTAGTTTGTTTTTGAGAGATTGGATGGGAGGGAGCTTGTGGATCCCAGCGTCGGTGCGCGCCATGGGATCAAGCGAGGGAGTTAGTCAAGAGTTTTGGACAAGACAGAGCTCACTAATTCTGGCGTCGATGCACGCCGTGGGATCGGGTGAGGCAGTTAGTTTCGGATGAGATAGAGCTCACTGATCCTGGCATCGATGCGCACCGTGGGATCAAGTGAGGTAGTTAGTTTCGGAGAGACATAGCTCATTGATCCTGGCGTCGATGCGCGCTGTGGGATCAGGTGAGGTAGTTAGTTTAGGATGAGACAAAGCTCACTGATCCTAGCGTCGATGCGCGCCATGGGATCGAGTGAGGTAGTTAGTTTCGGATGAGATAGAGCTCACTGATCCTAGCGTCGATGCGCGCTGTGGGATCAGGTGAGATACTTAGTTTCAGATGAGACAGAGCTCACTGATCCTGGCATCGATCTGTGCCATGGGATCGGATGAGGTAGTTAGTTCTGGACGAGACAAAGCTCACTGATCCTAGCATCGATGCGTGTCGTGGGATCGAGTGAGGGAGTCCATGTTTGGACGAGCCAGAGCTTGCTGATGCTGGCATCGATGCGCACCGTGGGATCAAGCGAGTCAAAGTTGTGTTTTGGACGAGCCAGAGCTCGCTGATGCTAGCGTCGATGCATGCCATGGGATCGAGCGAGTCAGAGTCATGCTTTGGACGAGCCAGAGCTCGCTGATGCTAGCGTCGATGCGCGCCATGGGATCGAGCGAGTCAGAGTCGTATTTAGATAAGACAGAGCTCACTGATGCTGGCATCGATGCGTGCCGTGGGATCAAGCGAGTCAGAGTCATGTTTGGACGAGACAGAGCTCACTGATCCTGGCGTCGATGCATGCCGTGGGATCGAGCGAGTCGAAGTCGTGTTTGGATGAGACAGAGCTCGCTGATGTTGGCATCGATGCGCGCCATGGGGTCGAGCGAGTCGAAGTCATGGTTTGGACGAGCCAGAGCTCGCTGATGCTGGCGTCGATGCGCGCCATGGGATCGAGCGAGTCAGAGTCGTGTTTGGACGTGAGAGAGCTCACTGATCCTGGCGTCGATGCACGCCATGGGATCATGTGAGGGAGTTAGTTTGGACAAACCCTAGCGTCGGTGCGTGCCGTGGTTTCTAAATAGTTAGTTTAGGGGTCGGACGAGACCGAGACCGTGGGTCTTGGCGTCGGCGCGCGCCGTGGGACCGAGTGGGTCAGAGTCATGGATCCTGGCCTCGGCACAGCCTGGGCGGCCGAGGTAGTTAGTTCAGTTAGTTTTCACGTGAGTCTAGAGTTGTGGTCCCTGGATTTTTGGAACGCAGTCGGAAGTGAAGTCGTTATGCGAGTTTGGAGTCACGGTCCCAAGCCGTAGCCAGATGTCGTAGATCCTATCGATGCAAGTTTAGGGTCACGGTCCTAGGGTTTTTTGGAGCGTAGACGAAGCATAGTTAGTTAGTTAGTTAAAGATTGGATGGGGCGGTGCTCGTGGATCCTGGCGTCGGTGCGCACCGTGGGACCGGGCGAGTCATAGTCGTGGATTTGGCAAGTTCGAGGTCACCTCCTTGGTGTTTGTCTTGAGCCCTCAAGCCCTATCGGGCCTTCGTGGGGTCGATGTGAGTTGTGTGCGTTACCCCATCCTTGGTCCCTCACAACCGGAGGGGCTAAGTTTTGTCGCCTGTCCCGATCGCTTGGGCTCGAAGACTAGCTCGGTGAGTTCACTAATGGGTGTGATCGAGCAGAATCCGGGTTCATCGTTCATGACAGGGTCAGCATAGCCCTCTTGTGACATTCCACTACTCCTTTACCTGCAACCCGGCAGATGCCCAGGTCGTTCCAGAGACCGACCTGGGTGGCCTAATGGCCTCCCCTTGATGGAGATTCTATGGGCCTAGCAAGAGGTTTAGGATCGAGGGCCACACGGTGCTCATCTATGGTTTTCTCCACTGGCTCTGTTGGTTGCTCATGTCGAATGAGGCAACCACCGCTTCATGACGCAACACGGAGCGTTCTGATGCATTTCGCTGCACGTGTGATGCTTAGTTCCCGAGCCCCCGGGCGGTTTAGGGTCTGAATCGTCCGGGAGGCACGGGCGTATGGAATGAATGCGCATATGGATGTGTGAAATGATTGTAAGGAAATAGATGGTATTGGTAGTGCTCACCTTGATGGCTTAAGTGATGGGGTTTAGAGAGCTTTAGTCAGAAATATCTGACCAGGACCTGCGCTCGTCAATCGTGGGTGAGGCCTTGTGTGAACAGTTTTGTATTAATGAACACATGCTCACCTTGATGACCTGAGTGACCAGGTTCGGAGAGCTTCTGTCAGAAATGTCCGACCGGGACCCGCGCACGTTGTTCGTGACAAAGTCGGCATGGCCTACATGGGGCGTCCCTTCGCTTCCTACCCGTTGCGCTTGATGAAGCCGAGGGGGTGGAACCGAGCAGATCCCTTGCGACCGCAGTAGTATTTGCAGTAGTAGAAAATGTAAAAGTTAAGTTTGTGGGGGAGCCCCGCATAAATATTACTGTGTGTTTAATGACTACCGTCAGTTTTGTTTTCTGTGATGGAATTGCTCCATTCGGGGGAGCCTATTCCCTTTCATTCCTTAGTTTTCCCTTAGCATAATTTTGTTTTTTTATTTTTTCTTGTACCTGCTCATTTGTCTCGTAGGCCGCGACCTTGGGAGCCCGGGGCGTGGCCCGCGAGGCTCGGCTGCTCGTAACCGTAGGGAAAGGCAGGGTGCGATGGGTTGGAATGTTTTTAACGCAAAGCTATGTAAAGCAAAACTAAGGAACGAACTATCCCGTTGGTTGGGTAGGAAGGAATTCCATCATATGTAAAAAAACCAAGAGGTAGTCATTAAGCATAATGATAGTAATTGTCGATACGGGACCCACGGGATACCCCACGAGGAAGGGAGAAGATCTAGTCTAACTAGGACTTCTTTCCCTTTAATCCTAGTAGTAGTAGTATTATGTAATTCTACTAGGAACCTCATTGTAAACCGACTAGGACTCTGGCCTCCTGACTATATAAAGGAGGGTGGAGTTCCTGGAGAAGAGAGATAACATAACACAACACTTTACAATCAATCCAACGCAAAGGCAAACGTCAAACTGGACGTAGGGCTATTACTCGATCATGGTCGAGGGTCCAAACTAGGATAAATCGATTGTCTCTTGCGTTTACCATCGAGTTCTGCATATGCTAAAGCCTGAACAAACTACCCCGGGTACCCCGGTGGCAGGCAATTGGTGGTGAAATATCGACAGCTGGCACGCCAGGTAGAGGCTTTCGGTGAATTAGCATCTGAGAGCTCGACGGACCTCGACAACATGATCTTCTCGACGGGATCAACCTTCATCTTCGGTTCATGGATCTATGAGGCAAGCGACGATGGCAAGATCCAAAGCCGTCTCCTCGAAGATTCGGATCACCTTGAAGACCTTTCTTTTTTGGTGACTACGACAGATCAACTCATTGGAAGATTCGCGTGGCTCATGATGTTCGATCCAACTTAGATTTCGTGGCTTTACACATCCAACTCAAACTCAGGCTCCGCATTCGAGATGGAGTCTTACCCGAGTTCTTTCGAGAAACCGAGTTCTTTTTTGGCGAGGCTCCAGAACGCAGCCTCGGCCTATCAAGAATACAACTCGGAGTATACTCAGAGTTCTTTCAAGAAGTCAGAACCTTTTCCATTTGGACTCCACAACATGGCAAAATCTTATTAGGCACGGCCCGAAGGACCCCTCGATCCGGTGCTTAGAATGCCACTAAAAGGAGCTCAGGAAGGTCTCGTACTAACTATAACATCTCAAGACTACATCGTCCACTAGCCAGGTTCTATTCCTGAGGACAGCGGTACCCAACTAGTTGCCACGACGATGATAGCAATTCTATCCTACCAAGGAGACTCGATCTGCGACCTTAAAGCCTCTACTAAAATCATCAACAACTCCGACAGTGTGGAAACCAACACCGATAACAAAACAATTCACGCACAAGAAGTGTTCATGGTTCGACGTCCTCGATCACCATTGGTCCCCCCAGAAGCACCCAACATCAGGTCATCGGATGAATTTGAGTCCAACATATCACCCTTTATCTAGGGGCACGATGGTGGGACTGAGAATCAGAAGCAAGCTAGAGAAAGAAGAAACAAATTGAAACAAGGACGACAACGCCGCACTAGGCAGCGTAAGGAAGCTTTGATCAAATATGAGTCTGATCTAGCTGAGTACAATAGAAGAAAATTAGAACAAGAAGTCAAAGAAAGACGCGTGGTGAATACACCCTACAATAGGATCCGAGAAGCACTAGAAGAACTCGGAGCGACATCACTTCCTAGTGAAAAATAGGAACAACTTTGGGACCTTTTCCGGTCAGTAGCCCTAAGGACGCACGATGGAAGGACCTGTTCAAGACTACCTGCCAGGTCAACATCTCATAGGAAGGAAGATCAAAATCAAAGGAGGTCCGCTTTTGAGAGACTTGGACCAAGTGGGAGTCACAATAGAGAAAGTAGAAGGGACCATAGTCAAAACTACTAAGTCGAACAACCAAGGAAGATCAGAAGCGAAGCACCCATTCAGACATCCCCGCAGAACTACTCTCACCAAAATGACAGTTGGTAGGAAGGAGGTGCCAAATCAGAATACAAAGAAGCCGAAACGCACGATGGATTCCCCTATTTTGCGAACAGACTTGCTTCAATACAACTACCTCACAAGTTCAAGCCATCCAACCACTCTAAATATGATGGCAAGACCGAACCAAGGCAGTGGCTCGGGATTTACTCATAGTCGATTGAACTAGCCGGAGGAGACGACGACATCAAGACCTTGTTCTTTCCCATGGCCCTAGAAACAATGCCCCTCCAATGGTTCGACAAATTAAATCCAGGGTCAATCAAAAATTGGGAGGACTTGCAAAGAGTTTTTTGTGAAAATTTCATAGTTATCATTACACACCCCATCACCCATGCAGAATTAAAAGGACTCAAGCAGAAAGGGGGCAAAAGTCTTAAAGATTACTATTGATGATTTGGCGAACTACGTGCTCAAGTACATGACATCACCGAACGAGAAGTAATCAAAGCTTTCTCTCACTGAATCATGGCTAGGTGGCAATTTCAGGACTTCTGCAAAGAAAATCTGAGAAACAATAAAGAATTTAGACGCATAGTAGAAAAGATGATTACTGCAGAGGAGAAGAAACGAGAGAGGTTCCCGGATAGAAACAACCAAGACAACCCGGACAAGCAAAATCATCGAAACATTGACAGCTGGCGCGTACAAGTTGATAACTAAAGATGGAAAAGAAGTCAACAATACATGGCACATCAGCCAACTAAGAAGATTCTACGCATGAAAACAACTCAAGGAAGAATATATACAAGCCACAAGAGATCAACGTTCATGATCAATAAAGATGGTGTTCCTCGACAACATATGTCTTATTATGGCTTTCCCCTAGTTGTTTTCACTGAGCATACCGGCCGAGACCAAAAGAGCCGAAAAGATGCTTGAGCCTGCCGATGAGGGTAGCTAATAAGCTAACACCCGAACCAAAAAGCAAAATGGCTGAAATTATGCCTGAGCATACCGGCCGAGAGCAAAAGAGCTGAAAAGATGCTTGAGCCCGCCGATGAGGGTAGCTAATAAGCTAACACCCGAACCAAAAAGCAAAATGGCTGAAATTATGCCTGAGCATACTGACCGAGAGCAAAAGAGCTGAAAAGATGCTTGAGCCCGCCGATGAGGGTAGCTAATAAGCTAACACCCAAACCAAAAAGCAAAATGGCTAAAATTATGCCTGAGCATACCGGTCGAGAGCAAAAAAGCTGAAAAGATGCTTGAGCCCACCGATGAGGGTAGCTATTAAGCTAACACCCGAACCAAAAAGCAAAATGGCTAAAATTATGCCTGAGCATACCGACCGAGAGCAAAAAAGCTGAAAAGATGCTTGAGCCCGTCGATGAGGGTAGCTAATAAGCTAACACCCGAACCAAAAAGCAAAATGGATGAAATTATGCCTGAGCATACCGGTCGAGAGCAAAAGAGCTAAAAAGATGCTTGAGCCCGCCGATGAGGGTAGCTAATAAGCTAACACCCAAACCAAAAAGCAAAATGACTGAAACAAGCCAGTTGTCTGACTACTCATCACAATTTCCGACTACTTTGGCTACGGTGACCAACTACTCGATAGCACATGTCCAAGTACTCGCAAGCTGATGCTCGGGGGCTACAACCACTGGGGTCTCCTGAGCGTAAAATGTTAGGATCGCACGCTGATTCTACTACACGGCCGTCAATCAAGCTAAGTCATGGTTTCAAATATTCTTTAATCATCATATATCTCTAGATATTATCCATATGCCTTCGCGGCTCTACTATAGTTGATTTACCTAGGTCGCTGAGGCCTTAATCCATGAAGCCTACTCGCCAGAAAGGGAACCATTTTCTAGACCACATCATCAAATAAGGAGCTTGCCCACCGCTGGCTGCCTTACTTGGCCACTACTTCATTGGGTGAGACACACGCCCCACGCTGTCTTACTCGGTTGCTACTCTAGAAGTCGCCAGGACGTCCGACTACTCAGCCGTGGTGATCGACTACTCAGTTGGGGTGATCAACTACTCGACAGCTAAGGTCGACCTTGTTGCGGTGATTTGGAAATTCTAAGGTAGGGGTGATACGGGGTTTCCGGTGAGGGGACTGCCCACCCAAAGCCTTTTGATGGATTATCTAGGTTGCCTTACTTGGATTAGATCATGGTCGAACGAGAAGATTTTGTGTCAGCAAGATGAGCACGAATATGAGGATGCACGTGCATATTTATATGTACTTTCATTACTCAAGCAAAACAAAGGAAGAGGCATGACATATAGCAGCATGCAAGAAGACATCAAGCACGTAAGATAATTATGGAAAGTACTCGGTGGCACAACAGTGTTGACTTGCAATGGTATATGGATAGCCTACTGCAGTTCGCGGGTTACTTGGATACACCCTTGAGAATGTCTACAAGATCCTACATATCCTCAGAAGAGGTTTTTAGTTCTTTGAACAACTCAGATTCAAGACCCTCCAACTTTTTGTTCCAAATAGCAAGAGGCTTAGGGGCTACACTCAGTGAGTGCACTTCTTCTTCCGAAAAGCGCACATCACTCAGAAGCCTTCTTCAAGATAGGAGTTTTCAAACAACATAAGATTCAAGACCCTCCAACTTTTTGTTCCAAATAGCAAGAGGCTCGAGGGCTACACTCAGTGAGTGCACTTTTTTCTTCAAAAAAGCACACATCACCAAGAAGACTTCTTCAAGACAGACCACTTCAAGGCCTCACGACAAAAAGAACCTGGACTGAGCTATATCCAAGTTCTTTTTTATAAAGAATCTGGGTATATGCTCGGGAGCCCTTCGACGAAGAATCAGAACAATTTCAAGATAAGACCTCCAGCTCCTTGTTCCAAATAGTAAGAGGCTCGGGGGCTACACCTAGATGGATGTACTTTTTCTTCAAAAAAGCACATACCACTTGAAGATCCCAAGAAGCGCTACATGGTTTCACTCAAGAAAGTACTCGAATGACGCTTGTTCCTGCTCGGCAAAACCTGAAGGAACAAGATGAGGCTTCTAGAGATCAACCATGAAGTGCTCGGGGGCTTGTCGATACGAGACCCATGGGATACCCCATAAGGAAGGGAGAAGATCTAGTCTAACTAGGACTTCTTTCCGTGTAATCTTAGTAGTAGTATTATTCTGTAATCCTACTAGGAACCTCATTGTAAACCGACTAGGACTCTAGCCTCCTGACTATATAAAGGAGGGCGGAGTTCCTAGAGAAGAGAGATAACGTAGCACACACTTTACAATCAATCCAACGCAAAGGCTAACGCCGAACTGGACGTAGGGCTATTACTCGATCACAGTCGAGGGTCCGAACCAGGATAAATCGACTATCTCTTATGTTTACCGTCGAGTTCTGCATACGCTGAAGATCGAACAAACTGCCCCGGGTACCCCCGTGGCAGGCAATCGGTGGTGAAACATCGATAGTAATATACCCTAGTGAAGCCCCCCGAGCGCCCTGAGCCAAAAAGTGTTCAGGTCGGGGCACTTTTGTAGGAGCATATACTAAGTAAATAATGGTAAGATTGAAGCTTTGGGAAAAACGACATAGCTGTTCTAGTAGTTCAGAGAGATGGGTGTCATTATCGTCCTTCAATCGGTAGGCGTCCGGTCGGATCACTTCAACCTTCAGTCGTCTGGATCCTTGCCCGCTGCGCCCCCTTCTTTGGTCACTGCTTCCTCACCTTTTTCTTCCTTTGGCCTGCCAGCTTACCTCAGCAGGTGCTTGAGGAGCTGGCAGTCCTTGTAGAGGTGTTTGATGGGGTAGTCATGGTTGGTGCATGGATCATCCATGAGTTTGTTGAAGTGGTCAGGCAGTCCCTATTGGGGCTGCTTGGCCGTGCGATCGGCTGTGGAGACCAGCGCGGAGCTATCTAACCGGCGTCGATCTTTTTTGTTTTTCTTGCCCCTCTGTGTGGAGGGGCCTTCGTCTGGGTCTATGCGCTTGGCTTTGACCTTGTCTTGGCCTTCGCTGAAGATTGCTCTGACCGCCTCCTCGCTAGAGGCGTGGTTGGTGGTGATGTCTAGCAGGTCGCGGGTGGTACGAGGTTTCAAGCAGCCAAGCTTGTGGACCAGGGACTCATAGTTCATCCCGAAGAGGAACGCATTGATGACGTCTGCGTCGATGACATCAGGGAGGGAGTTGCATTGTTGGGAGAACCTATGGATGTAATCCCATAGGGACTCGTTGGGCTCCTGTTGATAGCTCTTGAGGTCCCAGGAGTTTCCCGGGCAGACATACGTCCCCTAGAAATTCCCGACGAAGACCCTTTTGAGGTCCATCTAGTCGTGGATGCTGTCGTGTGGAAGGAATTCAAGCCATGCTCGAACATGTTCCCTCACGCAAATGGGAAGGTATTGAATGATAAAATGGTCATCATCCACTCCTCTGGCCTGATAGGCATGTCAAGTCTTCGAGCCAAATGCCTGCGTTTGTCTCCCCGGTGTATTTGGTGATGTTGGCGGGCGATCGGAAATGCTGCGGGAATGGCACTCTCCAGATGCGTCGGCTGAAGGCCCATGGTCCCGGGCCCTCAGGGCTAGGGCTCTGGTCGACAAGCTGGTGACCGCGCCTGGGGCGCGTTTCACCGCTCCCCTCGGTGGTTCGGCCAAGATCCGTGTCGGCTGCTGCCGTTTAGCGAAGATCACCATCGTGCCAAGCTCAATGTCGGTTGCTGACGATGCTACGGGTGTCCTAGTGTGGATCGGGCCACTCATGTACTGGTGGTTGGTGTGGAGCGGGCACCGGGTTGGATCATGGCACGACTGCCGCTTCTCGAGCCGTGCCTGACAGTTGTAGCGATGAGCGGATGGAGTGACCCGACCGACGTGTCCCCGCTCCCCTGGTGGGGAGAGAGGGTGCGGGTCGAAGTCACGACATGGAGCTTTCCGCCTGTTGGACGGCGACGGCTTCTACCAGAACCCAGAGGTTCTAGTAGACTGTGCATTCCTGGGGGTCGACGGGCTCAGGAACGCCGCACAGAAGCATTGCCGCAGCAACGATGTTCTGGACGGCCTAGGTGAATTGTGGGAGACCGCTCCCCTCATTCATGATGTCGTGTTGGACCTAACAGGCATGACCCTAGGCGCCACCTGCCGGGCTAGGCGCATGGGGTGCAACATGTCGCACCGACTGCGCCGGCGCAGGCGGCGGCTGGTTCTGCCATCATTGTCGTAATTCCTCGACATGTGCTTGAGCGGACGCGGGGGCCCCCACACGTGGGTCCGAAGGGGTGTGAGTTTGCGCAAACTCCACAACCACCGGTGGCTATCCTGGAGCAAGCACCATAGCGCACTCCTAGGATGGACGGTGGCGGGGTGCCACGTCACCGATGCTGGAACCGTCGCTCTCGCCCTCACCATCCGGAAGTTCGTGGGAAACAGCACGAACGTAGCCTACCATTCCCACGAATTCAGACGTGAGGAGGGATGGTACCAGCATCCTTTGGAGCCCCCGAGCATATGCATCCATGGAGGACACGAGGCCATAGGGGAACCGATCATATGGTGTTTGTGGCGTGGGCGGTGCATTCCCTCCGGGTGATCGATGGGAGATAGTAAATAAAGAGCGAACAACAGTATGCATATTACTTACAGTGGGGTTTGAGTAGAGAGTTTGCTTGGAATGAAGCGCAGATGCCGTGTTGTTGAAGTTGCACGTCTTGGAGTCGATGGAGGACGTCTCTCTGATGGGTGCCGGGTCACGAGTCTCCTTGCGGAGGTGGAGTACGCCGAGCCGGTCGGCGACAAAGTTCAGGCTTCTGAAGAGGAAGGCCTAGGATGGCTCGAAGATGGGTGGAACCCGCATCCTGTGGGTGAGAGTGCAGGAAACTCCAGCGAGCTGAAGCGAATCGTATCGCCCGAGCCCACCACGGTGAGGGTGGTAGAAAAGTGGGCCATCCGATGACCAAAAAGTGTTGAACGCACAGCGTCTTCCCCATAGACGGCGCCAACCGTCGGTGCAGAGAGTGACCAACTAGTGAATATTTGTAGTTTTGTTGTACGTTGTGATCGGAGGTGGCCTAGCACTCAATGACATAGGATTTATACTAGTTCAGGCAATGTGCCCTACGTCTAGTTAGGGTCGGTCGGTGACTTTATTCCTAAGCCTAGGTGCTCAAAGTTTGTAGTGGGGTTACAAACGAGAAGGAGAAAGATGGGGGTGTGCAAGAGGTCCAGTCAGCTCAGGTCAAAAGGGCCAAGAGTGACAGGAACTTTGCTATGAGCTAAGTGTTCAAGCAGGTGCTTGAGGTCCAAACCTGGCAGTTTTGTGGTTGTGAGCTATCGATCTAAGGAACTCTAATCTACTGGAATCGGTCCCCTTTGTTGGAGGAAGCGCATCCCCTTTTATAGATGAAGGGGATGGCTTTACAAGTGAGAGGGTGAGGGTATGTATGCTTCCAAGCCTTGTTGTCCATGCCTATCAAGCCTTGTTGCCCACACCGGCAGGTACCAGATAATGGTAGGCGCCTACAACACTGTTGATGTCACTGTAGAATGTCAGATACATACGGGAGTTCGTGCTGCCTTCTTTAGGGATGGTGGACGTTGGTACCTACAAATACAGTTTGATGCCTAGAGGCATGTGAGGAGTCTCGCTATGTTCACCCGGTACGGTAAATCCTAGCGCCCATACTGCTATCGATGCCCAGAGGCACGTGGAGGGCCTTACCGTATGGGAGTTCTAGCAGCCCCTACAATACTGTAGAGGGAGATGTCGGCACCTACAATACTATTTGTGTTAGGTGGCTATAGAGTATTGTTCCATGCAGGGTATGGTCCCTGGTACAGTGGTTTTAACTTGTGAGCCTTGCCTTGCCTTTCTCTGGATGTCTTCTGGTTTCTACCGAGCGGGCGTCCCTGGTCGAATGGCTCCAGTTGGCTCTGAGTGCGCCGGTCGGAGAAGAGCGGTGAGCAGGGTTCCTATGAGCCCCATCCGGAGGGACGTGGGTTTAGAGTCGGAAGTAGTGCTTTGGGCTAGGCCTTCCGATCAGAGAGGGCGTCCGAAGGTGGCTGGAGGCCGAAGCGAGTGCTCCGATCGGAGTGGTGGGCCCAAGGGGTCGATGAGCAGGCACCACTCCTTTCGGTCCAGACCTTTAGGTTGGCGACTAGGCCATCCTTCCAGCCTATTGTATTTAGACTCTTGGGCTGAGCCTGGCATGGAAGTCGGTCCCCAAGGGACCCTGGGTTTATTAACCCGACACCACTGAAGCTACGGCAGCCCACTAAAGCCCAAAACCAATGAAACCCTAAATCCTACATACCACGAATAGCATCAGTGAGCGGTTACAGTGTCTCTCACACACACTTCCACACCCTTTCAGTCTTTCACACAGCTGGGCATTGGCTCTTTCTGGGCAGCGACGGTGGCTGCTGAAGACTTTAGCGATGACGGCGGCTACGTGGTTGGGCGGCGGCTACTAGGCGGGCTACCAGGAGCTTGAGTCTGGCGGCTGGGCGGCTGAGCAGCACTTGCTTGAGTCCAACAGCCACTGAGCCACCATGAGCTGAGCTGCAAGCCTATGACTGCAAAGGGAAAGGGATCCCTCTCAAGTTCCCAATATGTCCCAGTCTCAACAAGGTTAGTTCGTGATCCCTCTCCCTCGACTGTATGCAGATTGCTACATATTGTCTCAATCTGTACATTGTTGAAATTTGCTTGTGAATTTTTAATTTTGTTGCATAGGTGTAGTCATTGTTACCTCAAGCACTGCCTCTGCCCCAACAGATCAGAATGCATGAGCTATTGTTTCCACAAGTGACCCTGGTTGAAAGTACTGTACTCTTCCAGATGTAGCAAAGAAGCATGAGCTCAAGTGCAATTTTTGTGACAAGGTGTGGAAAGGTGGCATCACAAGGCTCAAGCTCCATCTAGCCCACATTCCGTAATGCAATGTTAAGAAGTGTGAAAAGGTTCTAGCTAATGTGAAGGTGGAGATGATTGAACTGCTCACAAAGAAAATGTTATCAAGGAAAACAAAACCAAAGAACGCAAGAGGGCAAGAGATGAAGTTAACTTGGATCATTCAGAGGGAGAAGCATCAAGCGAAGAGGATGGTGGCAATTCTTTTGTTGTTGTTCACTCAAGGAGAACTAGAAGTGCAAGTAGCCCTATGGAGAGGTTCTGCAAGTCCACTCCTAAAGAAGTTGTTGCTACAAAGAAGGGAGCAAGCCTTAGCAATAAGGTGCAGACCAAGTTGTCAACTCAGAAAAGAGAAGAGAGGTGAGATCGAGCCTGTGAGTACATCTGCCAATTCTTTTATGAAGCTGGCATTGCACACAATACAGTAACACTTCCTAGCTTTCACCTCATGCTTGAGGCAGTTGGAGACTTTGGCAAATCCTTGATAGAGCCTAGTGCATATGAGATGAGTGGTCTATTTTTACAGAAAGCTAAGAAGAAGGTAGAGGATTCATTGAAGAACCAAAAGGAGCAATGGGCACTCATAGGCTGTTCACTTATGACAGATGCATGGACAGATAAGAAAGGTAGGGGAGTAATGAATATTGTAGTTCATAGTGCTTTTGGTGTTTATTTCCTAGACTCAGTGGACTGCTCATCTGTTAAGAAAAATGGCCAATATATCTTCGAACTTGTTGACAAATGGATTGAAGAAATAGGAGAGAAAAATGTTGTTCAAGTGGTGACTAACAATGCTAGTGTGAATTGGGCAGCAGCAGATCTATTGAAAGCAAAGAGACCTTCAATTTTCTGGACTGGGTGTGCTGCCCACACTATAGATCTGATGCTGGAGGATATAGGCAAGATTAAGAAAATTGATGACACAATTGTGAGAGCAAGATCTTTGACAGCATTCCTTTATTCTCATAGAAGGGTGCTGGCACTCATGAGGAAATGTCTAGGGAAAGATCTAGTGCGTGTTGGTATTACACGCTTTGCTACAGCCTATTTGAACTTGAAGAGCTTGCTGGACAACAAGAAAGAGTTGGGAAGGTTGTTTAGGGAAAATGAGCTCAATGAAATGGGTTACTTAAAGTCGGACAAAGGGAAGAATGCTGCCAAAACTGTCAGGTCTGAAACATTTTGGAAAAATGTTGATTGTGCTGTCAATTTTTTGAGCCACTAGCTAATGTGCTTAGAAGGATGGATAGTGATGTACCAGCCATGGGTTTTTTACATGGCTGTTTATTGGATGCAAAGAAGGAAATTGCCAAAAGATTTGACAATGATGAGAGCCGCTACAAAGATGTTTGGGAAAAGATTTATAGGAGGTGGGATAATAAGCTGAAGACTCATTTGCATCTAGCTGGTTATTACTTGAACCCATACTACTATTATCCAAATAAAATAGAGATCGAATCAGATGGAACATTTAGCGAGGGTCTAGTTACTTGTGTCACAAAGATGGTCCCCGATTCAGAAATCCAAGATAAGATATTTGATGAACTCAATATGTACCAAAATGAGCTGGGATCATTTGGAAAAGACATTACTACAAGGCAGCGGAGGAATGAAAAAAATGATCCGGGTAAGTTGGTCATTCATTTAATTATGTTGCAATCTGAATTTTATTATCATTTACTCAATTTGACATGTAGTTATGGACTCTAATCTAAATATTCAATTTTTCTCTAAAGCTAAATGGTGGCTGAATCATGGAACCAGCTCTCCAAATCTTAGGAAATTGGCAACAAGAATTTTGGGCCTAACATGCAGCTCCTCAGACTGTGAGAGGAATTGGAGTGATTTTGAACAAGTAAGAATCATTTAGTGTCTAGTATTAAGTTTTCTACTACAACAACAGTACTACTAGTGTTATTTAGTTTTCTACTGCAGTAATAGTCCTACTAACATGGATATTTATTTTGGATTTATTGCGATTCCAATTGGCTGCACAGGTTCAGTCAAAGAGAAGGAACAAATTGCTTCATGGCAGGATGAGTGACCTCGTGTATGTAAAATTTAACTCCAGGCTGAAACATAAAAGAGAGAATAAGGCAAAGGACCCCATTGAGAAGCAATTTGTAGATATTCTAGAAGATGATGACAATGAATTTATCACTAGAGTTGCACTTGCAGCAGATGATGAATAAGAAGAACCAAAAGACCCCCAAGGTGAAGGTGAGAAAGAACAGGAACAAGAGGTTGCACCAGCGGAACCAGAACATGATAAAAGGAAGAGAGTTGTCCGCCCTAGGTTAAAGAAGAGGGTGAAGAAGATCACTGATATTAATGATGGCAAACAATCGGTGCCTGAGATTGTAGCTGCTTCATCTTGTGATACAGAAAATGATGATGATCATGATGTCGGTGTGCACTGCCAGTCTGCAAGTGATCCATATTCTCAGTCTGACTCTGAGAAGTCCATCTCAGATTAAATTGCACTTGTGTCCTTGAAATTGCACTACAACAGTGGCACTTTAATTAGTTATTTTCTACTTATTAGTTATCATTTGCTACTAATTTGGTATTTTGGACGGTTAAACTTTCATGAATCATGTTGTAATGTCATTTGGTATTTGGTAATATTACCTAGAATTGTGGAACCTTATAAACATATTTGTGTTCATCGAATTTCATATTTGCCATGATTTTTTTATCAATTACGGGTGTTTTTCATGTTTTTTAAAAAAAACGCTATCTGGCATAGCACCGCTATAGCTGCATAGCTTCTAGAAAAAATTTGCCGCTATTTTCAATAGCCCGCTATTTTAAACATTAGGTACACATGATCCCCAACTACAAACTGCAAAGGCCTTCTTCGCTTGTCCGTATAAGTTTTCTATCGACTCTGAGTTGCATTCAAATGACTCTGAATAATACTGACTTGCTCTCGAGCTTCTTTGATGAAATCAGGCCCAAAATATCCATGATCTCCCACTTCAACCCAGTTAAGTGGTGTCCTATATTTCTTTCCATACAGAGCTTCAAAGGGTGCCATACGAATGCTTTCTTGATAGCTATTGTTGTAAGAAAACTCAGCTAAGTTCAAGCATTTATCCCATTTCTCAGGAAAAGAAATGGCATAAGCTCTCAACATATCCTCAAGTGCCTGATTTACCATTTCTGTTTGGCCGTTAGTTTGTGGATGATAAGCTAAACTTATGAGGAGACTAGTACCAAGACATTTCTAGAGTTGCTCCCAAAAATGAGAGACAAAGACTGACCCTCTATCAGAGATGATAGTAAGAGGAACTCCATGCAGGGTCACAATCTGGTTAAAATACAACTTGGCATACTTCTTGGCTAAATATCTAGTATCCACCAGGAGAAAATGAGCGAACTTGGTAAGGCGATCCACAATGACCCAAATAGAGTTATAGCCCTTGGACGTGCGAGATAAACCCACAATGAAATCCATGGAAATATCTTCCTATTTCCAAATGGGGATAGCCAAAGGCTGCAAATATCCTGGTTTGCCTTAACTCTCCCACAAGTGTCGCACTCCGCAACGTACTTGGTGATATCCTGTTTCATATTGGACCACCAAAACAAGTGGCGCAAATCATGGTACATCTTGTTACTTCTTGGGTGGATGGACAACTTGGAATGATGAGCTTCATCCAAAATCTTTCTTCTAATCTCCTCATTTGACGGAACCACCAATCTGTTCTTGTACCTTACTACATCTTGCTCATCAATACTAAACTGAGGACCATGCCCTTTGGCAATTAATTTATTGATATGCGGAATTTTCAAAATATCTTGCCTTTGCACTATAATAAATTTGCTCAAGCAAATCTGAGACTAAAGCAATATGGGCTAGCACCTCAGCATGGTTGAGAGACAAAGGTGTTTCTTCAACCTAATATGACTTCCGGCTCAAAGCATCAGCTACTACATTAGCTTTTTCGAGATGGTAATGAACTTATAAATTGTAATCCTTAATTAGCTCCAACCATCTCTATTGCCTCAAGTTCAGCTCGGACTGAGTGAAAATATATTTGAGACTCTTGTGATTCATAAAAATGTGTACTTTATTTTCCAACAAATAATGCCACTAAATTTTTAGACCGTGCACCACAGCAGCCAGCTTTAAATCATGGGTGGGATAATTCACCTCGTGCTTTTTTAGCTGACATGAAGCATAAGCTATCACATGCCCATCCTACATAAGCACACATCCCAACCCCATCTTTGAGGCATCATAGTATACATCAAAAGGTCTGTCAATATCTGGTTGGGCAAGAACAGGAGCAGTGGTAAGAAATTTCTTCAAAGCTTGAAAAGCTTCTTCACAAGCTGGACTCCATACAAACTTGGTATCTTTCTGGAGCAGCTTGGTCATTGGCTAAGCTATTTTAGAGAAGTCAAGAATGAAACACCGATAGTATCCAGCAAGACCAAAGAAGTGATGAATCTGATGCACTGACTTTGGAGACATCCAATTTAATATATCTTGCACCTTACTTGGGTCTATTGAGATACCTTCAGGTGTCAGAACATGTCCCAAAAACTGCACTTGATCTAACCAAAACTCACACTTGCTGAATTTGGCATACAACTTGTGTTCCCTTAATCGAGTCAGTACTATATGAAGATGTTAGGCATGCTCTTTCTTCTTCTTAGAATATATCAAGATATCATCAATGAACACCACTACAAACTTATCCAACTCTGGCATAAAGACTGAATTCATAAGATACATGAAGAATGCAGGAGCATTGGTGAGACCAAAAGACATGACTAGGTATTCATACAGCCCATACCTAGTAGAGAAAGCTACCTTTGGTATATCTTATGGTCTAATCTTAATCTGATGATAACCTAAACGAGGGTCAATCTTAGAAAACACCTTGGCACCAGCTAGTTGATCGAACAAAGTATCAATATGAGGTAGAGGATACTTGTTCTTAATGGTTACCGCATTGAGAGGGTGGTAATCCACACACATCCACAAGGTACCGTCCTTCTTCTTCACAAAAATAGCTGGACAACCCCATGGTGAAGAACTAGGATGGATAAATCCCTTTTCCAATAACTCCTCTAACTGGTTCTTCATTTCTGCCAATTCCTTCGGGGCCATGCGGTACGAGCGCTGGGAAATAGGAGCAGTGTTAGGTTCTAACTCAATAGAAAACTCCATATCTCTATCCGGTGGCAACCCAGGAAGATCTTCAGGGAAGACATCCGAGAACTCACAGACCACAGGAATAGAGGCAAGATCAGGAGAAGCTTCACATGGGCAGCAACTGGTAAGACTGGATCTGAGGGCATAAGAAGAGACATCCTATCCTCAGAAGAAGGAAGCTGTAACTCAACAACTCTCTGCCTAAGATCCAAGGCTACCCCATATACATGCAACCAGTTCATACCCAGAATTACATCAATGCCCTACCTGAGCAGCACAATGAACTAGAGGCGGTAAGTGTGAGTGGCTAGCACTAATCCAACTGTGTCCGTCTGAGTATTAATGCACAACTGCACATCCAGAGTACTGATTCTATAGGCAATAGGTATAGCCATAAGCGATATATTGTGCCTCTGTGCAAACCCCATGCTCATGACTGAATGTGATGCACCCAAATCAAACAACACATATGCTGGGTGGGAATCAATGGTAAACATTGGAAGGATCAAGATGCCCAAGAGGAGGTGAATTGGGCTAATTCTAAAATTCTTTGCAATAATTAAACCCTACACTTAGCCCACTTCACCTCTTATGCCTAGAATGTGATTCTATTGATCTACCGCACAAATGTTTAGCACCCTAAGTTCCAATCCTACTCTAGCATGGCAATTCTAAGAATGTAAAGACAAAAAATGAATTGCTCAAATATAAATACTTAAAGTAAAGAGAGGAGAAGGAATGTGGCGTTGTTTTGCTGAGGTATCGGAGAGTCGCCACTCCCCACTAGTCCTCGTTGGAGCACCCGCGCAAGGGTGTAGCTTCTCCTTGATCCGAGCAAGGATCAAGTGCTCTCTACGGGCTGATTCTTTGATAGTCCATCATGGTGAATCGCCCACAACCACTCACAACTTGAGTTGGGTCATCCACAAGCTCCGCCAGATGATCACCAAACTCTCGATCACCACCAAGCCGTCTAGGTGATGGCGATCACCAAGAGTAACAAGCATGAACTCTCACTTGACCACAACAAGTCTAATGAGAAGGGTGGATGCACACTTGCTACTCTCCTTGCACTAATGAGGCCTTAATCTTGGATTCTCAAATCTCAATCACCTCACTAGGCTCTTGCTCTCCTTAGCACTCTCAAGGGTGTTTCTCAGCTGAACAAATGGGCAAGAGACCTCCCTTGGATGAATAGAGGAAGTATTTATACCCCTTCATTCGAAATGAACCGTTAGGAGGTTGAGTCAGCACTCAGTGGGGTGACCAGACGCTCCGGTCAGTTATCCCCGCCACAGAGCCATTAAGTTGTGATTTGACTCTGACCTATGTCTGGTCAGCACTGACCGGATGCGTTCGGTCACGAAAATTGCTATCTGGAACCTTACTGATGTTGACCGAACATTGGCACCCAGAATCTGGTCACATCGCTGTTTAGCGCCCGGTTAGTAACTGGATCCTGACCAGTGTCCGGTCAACACTGACCGGACGCGTCCGATCAGGAAACTCCCTCTCTGGAACCTCTCTGGAGTTGATCGGGCATAGAAACCTAGCGTCCGGTCACATTTAACTCAGCATCCGGTCGCAACCAGATGGATCCAATTGATCAAATGAACTGACCAAACTCACCCTTCAGCGTCCGGTCACAACCAGACCAGCGTCCGATCAGTCATTTGACCCCCCATTCACTTCTAACTCGAAATCATATGTGAATGAAGTTTGCTCCAGTTGATCCTAGGGCTACTCCTGAGCTACCTAGTGCTAGATTTTGACAAGTGTGCACCACAGCTAACCCACTAGACTCACCTAGGTCAAGCTACTAGTCCATACCCCCCTTTAATAGTACGTCCAAAGGAAAACAAAGTCCTAAACTACTCTAAGTGTCTCTTCAACACCAAACGACACTTAGAACTAGTCCATCCTTAACCTTGTCATCCATCCTTTGAAAACCAAAATGATTTCCATCGTAGGGGCATGACAACCATGATTGCCCAATCAATTGTTATTACCATGACCTAACTTAATTACCTCTACAAAACAAATGTTAGTCATAGTAATCTCGTATTGTCATTAATCACCGAAACCCAACTAGGGGCCTAGATGCTTTCAAACATACCAATCATCACTTGTTCATTCTGCAAGATTTCCTCAGCCTCTATGAAGTTAACTTGCCCAGAGCGGCTCATGGGCAACTTTTTCTTAATAATTGTCCACTTGATCAGACAGGAGTTAGCTAAGGGTTGAGCAGACTATGTAGGCTAGTTCTGCGGACACTCCCGAGCATAGTGGCCCTCCTTGCTGTACTTGAAACAAGCACCAGGCTTGTTCCCCTGTCCCTGATGAGGTGGGACCTGTTGTCCCTGGGGCTGTTGCTGTTGTTGCACCTGCTGAGTAGGTGCATGGTACTAGATAGAAGGTGCCTAGTAGGTCTACTAAGGCTAGTGGAGCGACTACCCACCTAAAGACTAATAAGGCACCCGCTTGATAACTTGTACCTTCTAAGCCTGGGAGTGACTAGAAGACCTTGTAGCCACCCGCTTGCACTTCCACTCCACCTGAGAGTCACACTGCAGCCCCTCCATGGCAATAGCAGCGTTCATCATAGCACCAAAGGTCTGATAGTTTCCTATGTAGAACTCCTATAGACTACAAGAGAAGCCGCGATAGAAACGGTCCCTCTTCTTCTCATCTGTATCAACATGGGTCCTAGCATACTATGACAGATGATTGAACTTGTTTACATAGTCCATCATAGACATGCTCCCTTGCCTCAGGTCTAGAAACTCTGTCAACTTCCTGTTCAGAACATCAGCAGGAATGTAATACTCTCTGAAAGCCACAATAAACTCCTGCCAAATCACATGGTGATCCACCAGCTGCATGGCATTGAACGTGTCCTACCATGCACTAGCAGAACCCAATAGCTATTGCAATGTAAAGCGCACCTTCTGCTCCTCAGTTATAATGAGCAGCTAAAACTTTTGCTCTAGAATACGAAGCCAATGCTCCATATCCAGAGGTTCAGTAGTTGGCGTGAATGTGGGTGGGTGCATCTTCAAGAAATCCTAGTAAGAACAGGGTCCCTCAGGACCATGGGCACCACCCCCATTCCCGCCATTGCCTCCGTGGCCTCCACGGGTGAAGCCACGGATAGCCTGTGCTAACAGCTCCATGGCACGGGCTGACTCACGATGAGCAGCCAACATCTCCGCCATCATCTTCACACGAGTCATCGGAGGCGGTGGTGGCGGAGGAGGAGGAGCCAGAAGTGGGGCCTTGTGGCTCTCCCCATTGTTGTTCTCATTGCCCCAGCCACTTTCACCTTGGCCTTTGCCAAGACCATGGCCCGCTCCGACATTAATGCTCCCATGACCGGATCTCAGGTTCATCTATAAACAGATAGGAACCAACCATTAAGTACAACCCTCCAGATTAGGAGCAAGAGACTTGAGAAATGACAAGACATTTAGTAAAGGATTCTCTTAGGTTATCCTATCCATTTACTAGTCCAATTTATACGTGTAGGTATATCTATGCATGTAGTTTCCATAAAATGCTTGTAACATAAATGCGCATCATATATATATATATATATATATATACAGTGATCATTCAAAATAAGGGTTATGCACCGGGACTTGCCTTGGGTAGGCGTGGTGTCAGCAAAGTTAGTCGCTGGTGGCTTCGGGGCTCCTTCCTGTACAAGAATCTCCTCCTCATACTCTTCAATTACCTCCTCGTACTCCTGCTCGTCCACAGTCATGAACTCTACCAACTCGTTATCTACATGCATGAAATGATGATGCAACACTTAGTAATGCGGCAACAACGACTTTTAAAATAAGAATACACCTACCAAGCTAACTCTAATGACTACGATGCTAAGCTAAGCTACCTATTATTCCCACTAAATAGGTATGAAACATTTCATGTATTAACTTACCTACTAAAGACACCCTTATTCTTATTATCGATTTAATATATATACTACAACAAGGAGTACTTAGCCACCATATTTCTCAACCTATTCTAAGGCTACAAAAATTACAGTAAGCACATAATAATCTAATGAACCTACTGTAAAAATTTCATAGCCAAAGCTATTACCAAATTGCCACAAAAATTCCTACAATTATTAATCTAAATAACATTAAACACTTTCAAATGATTTAATAGACCTTAGCATCAACACAGACATGTATAAATGAACCATACTATCAGATAGACAACATTTTTAGGAACTCAACAGAATTTATTTCATAATTTTTGGACACCTACTTGATTTTATATAATTTACTAAAGATTAGCTCAAAACTAAATTAGAAAAGCATTTACTAATCTCCAGGAAAAAGGAAAAACCAATTCCTCCATGCAGCCCACAACGCGCGGCCCATGCGGCATAGCGCACGCATGAGCGCGGCCTGCTGGCGCAGCCCACACAAGGTGGCCCACGATAGGAAGGCCTACGCGAACGCGACACATATGTAAAAATGCCCCTAAACTCTAGGCAAACTAACATGCAGTCCATGTTACTATTCCCAAAGACAGCACTTATGCAAAGGAACCCTCAGAACTTTCTCTTCTTCACAACTATGAGCCCCCTGGCCACCCACGCATGCCGATGCAGTGGCGATGGCATTTGGCGGCCACACCGGTCAGCTAGGACCCATGCTGGCACCACTAATGGGCTGACACCCATCTACAACCCCAGTGCCTACACTAGCCTAGGCTACAGGAGCGGCAGAGCTTGTGGAAGTGGCGACCATGGCGCACGGCCATGTGCGATAGTGGTGCGACCACGCCGGCCACCCTAAGCCACCACGGGGTGAACTAGCTAGCATATAGCATCACTATAGTACCCTGGTTATGGCTGCAGTGGTTGTTTGGCAAGAGGTTCCCCAAACAAGGCTGGCCACGTACGGGCAGTGGAATGCGGCGGTGCTCTGAGATGGCACGGTCACGTTAGTGGCTACGGCAAGGTAGTAGAGGTGCAAGTGTGGTGCGTAGGGTGAAGTGTAGGTGAAGGCAGAGCTCGTGGTAAAGATGGATTGATGAGGGGTGATGCGGCGGGTGGCTGCCCTTGGCCATTGCCGGTTCCGGCCTTAATGGCACGACAGAGGGGGAACTTCCAAATTAGAGTTCGTCGTGGCTTAATTCAAAGCGTGGTGGGTATGGTTGGCATGCGGACATCCAGGCGTATACATAGGCACACGCAATTGAAGGCCAGCGTCTGCGCCCTGGCACACCATGGCTGTGACACGACGGCGGAAACAGGGGTGGTCGACACACAGAGGCGAGCAGGGGAGAAACAAAGGACGGGAGGCGGTGAGGACGTGGTGGGTAGCTGGCGAGTGCACCTTGGTGCAACTAGTGCAGCCCATAGCTGGTGCTAGCCGATGGCACACGCATGAGGTCGACATGGCCCGCGCATCATAGTGCCATAAATGGCATGCCGACGGCGTTCTAGCCCCACACGCACAGCGCCCAAGCGAACCAGAGATGCAGCGGTAGGCCAGAGTAGGATGGTGACGCGATGGCAGTGACAGTGGGTGGTGGGGCAGTGAGTTGGCATACAGCATGGTGAAGGGACGGTGGCAGTGCAGAGGCACAGGCAGACATGACGACAGCGTGCTGTGGCGCGGCACTGAGGAGGGACAGCCATGCGCTAGGGCTGTCAGCCACAGTGGACAGCCGAGCGCGTCTAGGCATGCGTACATGCGGTCGGCATGCCAACGCCATGGCACAGGGGCGTGGTGACCGCGCCTACGCGAGGAAAACTATAACACCTCGATGTTAAGCATGCATTAACATTTTGCAAATCATGAGCATAATCACCATCATGCATTCATAAGCATGACATGAAATATAGAATTGAAACATACTAATGAAACATGTATGTTGCATAGTTTTGTTTTAATAGATTGGATGCTATGTTTGTTTTGCCATGTGTGTACCTTGGTTGATCACTTAGACCACTTAGAAGTAATTAGGATGCAATTTGGAGCAAGCTGTATATTCAAAGTTTTCTCAAATTTTGGTTTTAACAATAATCTTCTAAAATAGGGTTTTTGATTTAAATTAACTTTAAATCCATAGTTCACAATCTAATTGGGTTTTGACCTTACTCCTTTTGACAAAGTTGTAGAGAATAAATTTTAGCACAACTTTTATTTTTGGGCCAAAGTTTGAAACTGATTGAAATTGCTCAAAATTTGCATTTGAATGTAATAGGAATAGAAAATAAATTGAAAAAATTCGATTTGCTTCTTACTGGGCCACCCGCCCCGCTTTTGGCCCAGCTGACAAAGCTGGCCCACAGCTCCCACGTGCTCCCGCTCCCGCGCCACGCTCTTCGCCCTGGCCTAGCAGCCGCTTCACTGGCCCAGGCCCACGCCATGCCGCTCCCGCGCGCGTGACATGCCCACGCTCTGACCGTGCCAAGATGCGCGAGCCGTGTGGCGACCATGCGCCAGCGAGCTCGCCGCGTGGCACCACCGGCCTGCCCCATTCCGATTGGCCCCACCCCACCTTCAAGTCCCCTTGTTCGAGCCTCCCTTTCCATTCTCGCTCTCTCCCATTTTCCTCTCACGCGCCAGTAGCAGAGCACGCGCACGCGCTCACCTCCGCCACCGCCCACACCAGCGCCACGCCGGAGTTGGCTCGCCCGACCACCCCAGCTCGCCATCGACCGCTCCATCTCACCCTGAGCTCCGCCTCCACCTCATGCACCGCGCGCTCGCGTTGGTTCACCTTGGTAAGCTTTCACCGGCCGTGAATCGCTCACCGGAGTGAGCTCCTCCTCGCCGGAGTGCTCCGCTCCATGGACCTCACCCCTCTATCCTCCTTCTAGCTCTCTTTTCTCGCGCATGAGCACCACACCATGTCACTGAGGCTCCCGAGCGCCTCCACTCACCGTGCCGTAGCCGGGGACGCCCCACCGGCGACAACCCACGCCGCCGCTCCACCATGCACGGTAGCGGCCGGCTTGCCAAGCTCCACTGGCCTCGATAGATGCACCGATAGGTCCGCCTTGGCCCGGTGGTCACGTGGGTGGTGACCTCGTCACCGGCCACCTCACCGATGGTGAGCTCGCACCGGTCAACGCCGCCTCCCCTGCAGTGGGTGGCTGGCAGTTGGGGCCGACTGACCCACGGGGGCCCGCTGTCAGCACCTCAGCGTGAACCTGGGTGCACTACACCGGGTGCACCCAGCGTTTTCAACAGCTGGATTTTCGTTTTAAAAGAAAAAGATTTCTAGAAAATGCTTTTAAAGGCTTCAAAAATCCATAGTTTGCTCATTTTAGCTCCAAATCGAGTGAGACCAATTTTGTTGTGTTTCTTAGTAGTAGATCTACAATATAAAAATGTTGCATATCAGTTTTGTGATACTTTTGTATAGTGTAACACCCTAGGTGTTTGGCTTCCATGAAATTGCATGTCATTTCATAAACATATGCATCATCTATGTCATCATGCTATTGTCACTGAAACATACATATGCAACATTCACAAATTCTGTTTGTTTCATACTTGATTGCTTATGAATGGTAGTAGTGCAACATGTGAATGCAACATGAATTTCTCATACCTTGAAACATGGCAACATGGTAGTAATGTGACAAGTATAAAATAACAACAAAGTCATGAAACATGTGAAACATTGAATTGCAACATTTGGGTGAATTGCTTGTTTTGTTGTTTCATCACATGTGATCATTTGACATGGGTATAGCATTTGTGTAAAGTGGTTGATTATGGTCTAATACACCTTAACTACACTTAGGGTAATTGTTGGAACATTGTTCATATGGATCAAAATGACAAAAATGCCCTCAAGTGGAGGTTCGACTTGAATTGACCCTTAGAGTGCCACTGTTTGACTGATTCAAAAGACCAACTTAGGGACCTTGCATGGCTGTGCACTCTTTACCAAAGTTGTAGCTAATTTATCAAGGAACAAAAGTTGTTTTATGATCAACTCATGAAAATGTGTGGAACATGTTCAAACAAGGGCCACAAGTCATTTTTCCCTGCTGAGTTCTTACTGAAAAATTTGTCTAAGTCATTGATGCCATTCCAGTTGGATCGAGCCAACTTTGGCTTGATACAACTCAGGATACAGGGTGAATTAGCTATAGATGTCTAAATCAAAGTTGTAGCCCTACCATAGCTCTACAACTTTTGTATACATTACTTCCACTAAATCGTCACGATTTAAGAGATCCATCACTACTAAGTTCGCTTGTCAGTCATCGTCGTTGATCTCTGAATCAAAAATTTCAGATAACGGACAGAGTTTGCTGTGGCCGACCGGTGCAGGAGCTGCTCGCCACGTGGCGCGCATGCTCTACTGAAGTCTCCACGTCGCACGTCCGAGCTCCAGATGAAGGCCAGCGCCTGCCCGACGCACTCGCCTGCTCCATTGCATTCTTTCGCCTTCACCGCGTGTTGCACCGAAGCCACCGCAGCTCCTCCAGTTCTGACCAAGCGTCGCCGTTGCCTTGCGCGCTCACCACTACAAAAACATGCCAGCCATCTTGCTCCTCACTTCGCCGTGATCTCCTCTACCACCTCCACCTTTCAACTAGGGCGATTGAGGCTGGGTAAGGGCGTAATCGCCAGTTCTTCCACCGCCGCCAAGGCGGGACCTCGCCGGAGTTGGCACTCCACGTGGCCAACTATCACCGTGACCCTCCCATCCCTTCTCTCCCTTGCGCTAGCGGCTGTGAGTGATGCTGAAGCTCGTAGGGTCACCCACTAGGGCAGTGGCGCCGTCGTCTCGCCGGAGCCGACCATGCCATGGCCGTGCGCCGCCATGACCATCGCCATTGCCAGTAGCCGCAGCAATAGCTTCAATTGAGGGCACTGCTAGATGCGCGTGGGCAAGGAGAACACCGTAGTACCACTGGACTCGCCGGAGAGGCCACCGGCGATGAGTTGCGCCATCGTCTCTTCCTCCTCCCCTGTCTGTCTCTCTATCGCGTGGGGTCCTATCGTCAGTCATTGAGCCAAGGCGGGAGCCAGCGTGGGCCGCGCCGAGTGCTAGGCCGCGTTGGCGTTCGCTTGCGCATGCGTGGTGGGCCGCCGTGTCCATCGGGCCAGCCCGACAGTAGAGTTAGGATTCAAATTCGTTTTTGTTTTATTCTTTTCACAGATTTGTGTATATATTCAAAAATATGTATCTCCTAGTTGATAGATTCAAATGATGTGGTTCCAATTTTGTTGAGTTCATGATAATGCCTAGTTTTATTAAAAATATAACTTATGCCATGTTCTGTTATGAAAAATGGAGTTACTAGTTATCTCTTTTAACCATGAAGGAAATAGGGGTAATTATATCTTTTTCTATGTAGCTCCAAATGGCATAAAATTTTTATGGTGTATTGCTCATATCATGAATAGCTTGTAGTTAAATTTTCATGTATTTTGGACACTGTATGTAGGAGATAGAAAATTCTCTTGTTTGCATGGATGGATCTTGTGTGAATTTTCATAATTTTTCTATAGATCCAGTAAGGGTAAAATTTGGTGAGTACTGTTCTTATGCTAGAATGATGCTAGGAAAAATGAGAAATCTGTTGCTTGATACTTTTCAATAGGGTTTCCTAATTATGCTAAAAATAGACATGCCACTTGTTATTTTGGATACAACAAGTTCTGATTGCCCAATAGCTTTGAAATTTTTATGGTAGTCTATGTGAAGCATGAGATAGCTACTGTAATTTTGTAGATTTTTCTGAACAGTTTTACTATATATTGCTTTAATCACCTAATTAACTAAATAAATTAGAAAAGGATATTAAATAATTTATTTAGAAGTTGGCACTATACTTTCTAATGTTCCTCTGGTATGCACAACAAGTTGGTAAACTTGGTTTGGTCCAATTATGCTTTTGCATCATCACTAAATATTTAATTTAGTAACCCTATCATTTTGGACAGATTCTAGGTTTACTGGAATTCGATTTGGTTAACATAAGAATCATGCTTTGATGTTTACAAATGATTTGTAGAGAATTTCATAAGCTTTCCAGAATGTCCTCTTGCAAGTCATTTGAATTTATAGAACTCTGGTTATGATTGAATTAAGGAACTACCCGTGTGCATATGAAACTTTAACTGTTGTTTTAAGTATGCCTTTACTATTTCTAAAATTGTGGTAATGTTCCTAGGTGTTAGGCCTTTAACTGAAGATGAACACCTTTATCTTAGGTTATGCAAGTTAGGTAAGTAGATCTTGTTCTTCAAGTTAAGTTAGATACATGCTTTAAAGTGATTTGAATAGAGCTATTCTTAATCGGTAAACGAGTGTCCAGTGATGTTTTCGTTAAACACTTACTGTGATTCATTTATCATGATCATCATGTCATTCCTTATGCATCCATGATATTTATCTTGTGCATCGGCATGCAATAGGTGTACCGGAAGGAGTGACCCTGCTGGAATTCGAGGAACCGAGCGAGCAGCAGCAGCCGACACCGGAGGTTCAGGAGGTGCAGCCTTTAGTAGAAGTGCCAGACGAGGTCGCCGTTGAGTGCCCGGATCACCGTCCATGCAACTTTGTGAAAGGCAAGCCCCGGAGCATATTAAGCCTCCTAATTTCCGAAATGCAGTTAAAGTATTATTGTTACATATATATTGTTGCATTAAGTTTAGGTGTTGGATGCAAACACTTGCTGCATTGGTTATCCAATCCTTGTCCAGATATTGATACCCTGAATCCTATGTAGCTCAGGCTCGTGTAGTGCTTAGCCCTGCTTAAACACGGTAGAAGTCAGGTGATTTCCTGTCACCTGCGAGATATAGGAAGATACATATGGCACGGTTGGCTATATTTGCTATCGTGGAAAAGAACCAGTCTTAATTTGAAATGAAGACCGGACTAAGGCTTGCCGGTTTGCAGTGACTCCGTCTGTGTCGCTTAAGGACTGAATCTTGGAGCCTTTCCTGTTCATGTTGAACGCATGCCTCTCTCTTAGTTGGACGGGTCTGGAGACCGACCACGAAGCCGAGTAGCTCACCTCAGGCCAGGAGTCGATAAGTATAAAGTACGCCTCGGAAGGGAGCCATAGGCGTGAGTCCAAGGGTAGGTGATTTAAAAGTCCTGATCGTCCTGGCAGAAGGGTAATCCCTGAGAGCGCTGGCCCTGATTGAACCCATGAATTTGGTTCCTGAGTTGTACCAAAGGTGACCCACGGCTACCCTTGCAAAGTATGCCAGGGTGAGAGTTAGGAATACCCCCTCAGCTGAGTTGTAATTCGATTCGAGTCGCCGTCTCTCCTGGTTAGTGAGAACTTGACGGGCTTATCTCCAAAGTAGATCCACTAAATAACATAATGGTTTAGAAATGATGATATGATGATGACAACCTTATTATACCTGCTATGGTTAATATTGTTTGCTCCTAATAAGTGAGTGCTCTAGTACAGGTGCAAATCTAGTGGACAGGTAAATGATGATAAACTTGATGCAAAGTTTAAATTGGTTACTGTATTCATAAGCT
This sequence comes from Miscanthus floridulus, assembly GCF_019320115.1. NCBI lineage: Eukaryota > Viridiplantae > Streptophyta > Magnoliopsida > Poales > Poaceae > Miscanthus > Miscanthus floridulus. The sequence continues at coordinate 44,672,102 of NC_089596.1, forward strand.
CTTTTATGCAACTGTGTCTAGCTAGCCTACCTCATAAGCCTTGCATGACCCTTGGTGTTCTTTATTTCTGGTTTTGACGGGTAAGTCTAGCTGAGTACCTTCTCGTACTCAGGGTTTATCTCCCACCTGTTGCAGATGACCAGTTCTACTTTGGTTGCTGCAAGTATTGCCTTCTCCCGGCTAGGGATGAAGACTAGACCATTGGGCATGGTCTCTACTAGTTCTCGTACCTGATGATGCTTTTGTGGGACATGACTCAGATCTGGCAATGTATTTGAAACTATGAAGTTATGTACTAAACTATGTTGCTTCCGCAAATTTGAACTTGGTTTGTAATATTTTATTTGAACTCTGATGGATGTAATTTGAATGCTACTTGTGAAATGTTGTAACTAATGATGTGTTGTATTGAATCACTACGGTCTTGGTTTGTATGTCGAGAGTTGGTTGCAATCCTTCGTGATTTCTGGACTACCGGGATTATGGGAGCTTAAGTACAGGAATTTGATCACTTCGGTGATTGTTTTTGTACTTACGTTCTTATGATTTGGTCGGTTCTGTTACATATAGGGTTTTATTTAATTCTTGTATTTGTTGTTATCTTAGAAAATGTCTAGTAAATAGAATAATTATTAGAAAAATATGGTTCTAGTTTTGTTAATCTCCTTTAGTGATGTACTTTGTAGGAAAAATATATGTCATGCATGTTCTATAGAGAAATATTAATGTGTAGTTCAAGTGCCTTTAATTGATGATTTTTGTTATTTTGATACAGAGCAAAAATTGTATAAAACATGTGTATGATAATTTTTGTGCAGTGATTGTTTACTGTTTAGAACATACGAAAAATATTAAATCTGTTGTTTGATACTTTTCATAATACAAAGTATTTTCATGCTCATATTTATGCCATAGCCTATCATTTTTATGTAGGCTATTTTACTTATCCAAATGCCATGAAAATTTTATGGTAGTCTACTTAGAGTAGTACTATGCTACTGTAATTTTCTCAGATTTTTATAAGCATCAGAAATATATGTTGCTGTTGTAGCCCTAGTTTAAAATGAAATAAAATAATCTTCTTTAATGCATGTTTAGTTAATAATGTTTGTTTTGGTGTATCTATGAAGCATCTTAGCTTGCTGTGGTGACTTGGCATGTTAGTATAGTGGTTGTAGTAGTGGTATAGTAGTACATGTTCTTGGATGATGTTGGCTACCTTGTAGAAGAGCTTTACTTCTACTATGTCCAATAAAGTTAAACCTGTTCATCTACATTCCATGTATCATGATCATTACATGTCATCCCTCTGATGCATTTATGCATGAGCACTTATACCTCTGCATCATACAGGAGTTGTAGGAGTTGATTGAAACCATTAATGTATTTATTACTATCCTTGCCTACCTTATTACCTTTTTACCCTATTAGGTCGGGATCGAATAACTACTTAGCCTTGCTTAGACCGGTAGCGATCGGTGATTTCCGGTCACCTACATTTATAGGTGGTTACTGGAAGAATTTAGCTATGGAAAGGATGATATTCTGGAATTAACCATGTGTGATGGATAATTGGAGACCGGACAGAAAAGTTGGAGGCAACCAGACAGGGTTCTGGGGTGCTGTTAGTTTTCTGTCTATGTCGATTAAGGACCGATCATTGCTCGTCCCTCTTGTCATGTTGAACATATGCCTCACATTTAGCTAGCGGAATAAAGTACCTTTCGACCGCGAAGCTAGTGACACTATTCGAGTCGGGATAAACTCGGATTGGTAGACTGGTGCTGAAGGGGGTATGACGGGGACGCGAAGAGTGAGCCCAAGGTGCGTCCTAGCTGTCGGGTGGTCCCTAGGTAGTGCGGTCCATGACTGTTATTCCGCGGCTACTTGGAAAGTGTCATTAGTGATCTGTAGCTCACTTGATCGGTGAGTGTGGTTTGTGTGAGGAATAAATCACCAGCTGGATAGGAATCGATTCGAATCGCCATCGCTCCTGGATAGTGAGCACTTGACTCGAGCTACAACATCGTAGTAATTATGATGGAACACTGATGGTTATCTGGATGTTGTGGGATATGCTAAATCTAAGTTGGTAACTAGATGTTATTGGTTAATCAAGTGATTGCTATTATATAGGTGCTTACCTAGATGGATAGGTCATAATAAAGATGATGCAAAGTACTTAAAATGGTTTCTTCATGATAGCTTATGCTTTTCGCAAACGAGTCAGCTAGCCCACTAAATAAAGCCTTGCATAATCCTTAGTGTCGCTTTATTTTGGTTTAAGATGGATAAGTCTAGCTGAGTACCTTCTCGTACTCAGGGCGTTGTTCCCATTGTTGTTGTAGATGGTCAAATGTAATATGACTATTGCATTAACTGCCTGTACCCAGCGATGGGTGACAACTAGGACCAAGGGCAATGGTCACTCCATATCTCTCATCTGATGCTTTTGTTGGAGATGACTACCTATTGGCACTGTATCTGAACTAAAAGTGTGTGTGTGGCTTTAAAACTATTTGCTTCCGCTATTTTAGTTTGAACTTGGGTTGTAATAACTTTATGTTCTAAACTCCGATGTATCCAACTATCATTGTAAACTTTATGTAACATGGGATGATGATTGCTAAACTTGTACGATCTTGGTTTGTATGTCGATTGGTTTGAAATCCTTCGTGGTTTCACGCACTACCGGGTTATACGGGCTTAAGTTTGCTAAATTATCTGCTTCAGCGGAAGATTTCCTTACTTAATCTTGTATAATTGGTCGGTTCTATTACAGCTGGTATCGGAGCAAGGTTTAGCAGGTTACTGTTCCCATGAGTATTTAAAACCAAAATTGTGTTTAAAACTGAGTTTTAAAACTTAATAGTGTGCCAGTGGTCATATCCTGTATGCCTAGTTAAGGACTCTAGGTGGTTTATTTAAGTACTAACTTGGGGGTCTTTGCATCATATTTCTATTTCGTTGCTCATACGGCGTGCTATTGTATGAGTGCCATTCACTTGAGTGGTAATGTATGGATCCATTGCCTCTACGCCTCGGTAAGTGAGAGTTGTGAGAGCATGATCGGATACACTGCCGATCTAGGGAAGTGCTTATATGATGCTGGATTATTTACATGCCATATGCGTGTTTGTATGAAGGTATCCAATGTGTGGGGAATTCCGTCCTGTGGTGACGATGCCATCGATAGGATGATGGTTTGGGTAGTTGCTACCGTTGTACGCGTATCTGGGGATGCGTGTAGAGCGAGTAGATTACTTTACTGCTTTCGTGCATATTTTTCATACTGTCAGGGTTTGGGCTGAAGTGGATCTTTTGCAGGTACATAACAACGCTATCGTGTAGTACGCATTAGCCACGTTTATGAGAGACCGTTGTATGCCACCGTCCATGCCGCTAGCAATTGTTATTTTTCCTAAGTTTGTGAGAACGTACGAACGTGCATGCATCATGTTGTTACCTATCATTCATGGCATTGTTCCTCCCCTTATAAGTTGATTATCCCATTTTGATAAAAATGACAACTTAACATTGTTCTCACGTGAGTAATAAAAAAAAATTTGCTACAGATGGCACGCACAAAGCAGACCGCTCACAAGTCCACCGGAGGCAGAGCTCCCCGCCATCAGCTTGCTCCACGTACCCATCAGCACCACACATTTCTTGGAGAGTTTGGGATGCCTACACTCTTATGGAGAGTGCTCAGCTATGTAGGCTATCCTGATGGAATGGAGACCTGCTATTTCTGGACAAATGAGCAGTTGGGGGAAGATCTCTTGGTTACTGTGGAGGCCGTTGTTCATCCTCGAGGTAACGGTTCTGAGTGGACTGGTTGGCGTTATGAGTTAACTAGCAGGACCGCTAAAGAAGTAGCTGATAGGGCAGCCTTTGGGATACTGAGGGATATCATGGATCGTTTTCCTCAGGAGTTGGCAGCCGCTATAGTTGGAGTCTTTCCGAGGGGTAACCCCTCCACTGACTCGTGGCAGCAAGCAAGAGGAAGATCTCTAGAGATTGGTGTAGCAGAAGGACAGAACAGTGATAACCCTGCTATGAGCGCCATGTTCGCAGTGATGAAGGCTTTCGATGGAGTAGAAGGTAGCCTGAGACATGTGTCTAGTGCTCTTGGTTAGGCCTACGATGACCGACGTCAGCGTCAGAGGGATCACGACGCCGAGATTGACAGGCTCAATGTAGAGATGGCTCAGTTGACTCGTTAGAGGGATCAGGTGACCCAGAGGACTAGAGTCTATGAGGGAGACATACGTGCACTAGGAGAGCAAGTTGAGCATCTGACCACTGCCAATAGGAACACTGAGTGCATGTTGATCCATGTGCTCCACTAGAGGAATGAAGCCTGGTCTACAGAAGATGTTTTGAGAGCTCGATAGGTTGAGCTGGAGCAGCAGCTAGCCAATGCAGAAGAGTACAACGACAACCTACATGAGGAGGTTCATCAGCTGAATAACCAGCTCCACCCTTACGTTCCTCCTAGAGCAGCAGAGATGGATCTAGATGAGGACAAGGATCCCGAAGAGCCTGAGGCACCAACTGATGATGACAACGATGATGTGGATAGTGACAATGTCAACATCTTTGACTTAGACAGCGACCACGATGAGTAGGCTAGTAGTTATTGCGCTAGCTACTAGGGTTTCATTTGCGATGACCTTTTGCATGGTTGGCTTGTCTGGCATGTAATAATGAGTAGAAAGACTAAGACCTTGATGTAATGTTGGAAAACTTGGATGTGTTTGTGGCGATATCTGAACGTCAAAAGTCCAGTGTATGTATGCTGGCAATTTGGTTGTAATGGACGTGATGTGTGCGCTTAAGTAATCTAATTAGTGATGTTGTGTTAATTGGAATGACTTATTGTGCCCCTATTTTATTGTATGAATTTATTCTCTCTAGTGAATTCAGTACGGCATAATTTTTCATTCACCTGCAATTTCTACAACATCGCCTAATAATTACTATTTCTGAAATATGCAGATGCCGAACACTCGGTGTACCGTGTACGACGCTACTGAGGCAGGTGGTAGTGCCCCTGGGAATGAGAACCATGATCCACCACCACCTCCTCCTCCACCGTACACCATGGAACAGTTCTTCGCACAGTTCCTTGGAAGTCAACGCAACATGGAGAGCATGCAGCAGAACATGGAAGCTGCATTGCGCCACATTGCTGACAACACCTGTCATGGGTTAAACCTAGGTGGACATGAAGCAAATGAGTATAGTAGTTTCAAGGACTTTATGGACACCAGACCACCAATTTTCAAAGAAGCGACAGAGCCATTGGATGCAAAAGAGTGGATAAACACCATGGAAGATAAGTTTCATGTTCTAAGGATGACAGAAGTGTTGAAGACTGAGTATGCAGCTCATCAGCTACAAGGCCCTGCAGGAATGTGGTGGAAGCACCACCGCACCACTTTTCCCCCCAATGCCCACATTACTTGGAGGGAATTCACTGAGGCTTTTCGTGGAGTTTACATTCCACTTGGTTTGACAGAAATGAAGTTGGGAGAATTTCTAGCACTGAATCAAGGCACCAAGACTATGACACAGTATCTACATGCATTCAACAATCTAAGTCGCTATGCCTCTGACATGGTGAATACCGATGCCAAAAAGATCGCTAGTTTCAAGAGAGGTCTGAATCCCAAGATGATGAAGCACGTGGGTACCAACATGAGAACTAGTTTCAATGACTTTGTTAGTGACTACTTAAAGCAAGAAAAGAACAACAATGTATATGCTACATCTAAGACTCACAAGAGGGCTTTTGAGTCAGGTCCGTCCTAGCCAAGGGCCCTGATGGCAAATTGTTCTGTGTATTGTCCGCCTACCCCTAGTGCAAGGCTCAGGCCACCCCAGTGGAGGAATCAGAATGCCCAGCAACCTCAGAGGAATCAGAAGCCATTCAAGATGGCGGTGCCACAAGCCAAGATCGGACAAGGCAGTTCATCTGGAGCTGCTACTCAAGTAAGAGGACCGTGTTTCAACTACAATCAACCTAGGCACTTTGTGAAGTTTTGCCCAAATCCCAAGAAGTAGCAGAATCAGTATCAAGCTCGTGTGCACCACACCACCATTGATGACATCCCGGAAGGAGAGCCCATGACAGCCAGTATGTTTTCTATCAATAATCATCCTGTAGTCGTTTTGTTTGATTCTAGATCATCTCATTCATTCATAAGTCAAGCATTTGCAAGAAAGTATGAACAAAAGATAGTTGAATTGGAATATGCTTATCGGATAAGTTCAGCTGGGGCTGATCTATTAACTAATCAGATAATCCAGAGGGTAACCCTGAGTATAGCAGACAGGTAGTATAAGCTTAACCTGATAGTTATGCCAGGGCTAGTTATGGATGTGATTATGGGAATGAACTGGATGAATAAGATGGGAGTAGTAATTGATATTGGAGGAAGAAGCATTTCTCTCAAGGAACCTGTTGGAGAAGGTACATTTCAAGTAACCTTACCTCAGAGAATAGATCTGGCCAGTACAACTTGTGCAGTCCAAACTACTCTTCTAGCCAAGATTCCAGTAGTGTGCGAGTTTCCGGACGTGTTTCCAGATGAGTTACCCGGTCTTCCACCGGATAGAGATGTTGAGTTTGCCATTGAGTTAATCCCTAGAACACCACCGATCTCAAGAAGGCCTTATCGGATGCCTCCAAATGAATTAGCCAAGTTGAAGAAACAACTCCAAGATTTGTTGGCTAAGGGTTTAATTCGTCCAAGTTCATCGGAATGGGGATGTCCCGCACTGTTCGTGAAGAAGAAGGATAACTCCTTACGGATGTGTGTGGACTACTGGCCACTGAATGTGGTGACCATTAAAAACAAGTACCCTCTACCTTGAATTGATATCTTGTTTGACCAATTGTCAAAAACCAAGGTGTTCTCCAAGATAGATTTGAGATCAGGGTAGCATCAGATCAAGATTAGACCACAAGATATACCCAAGACCGCGTTCTCCACCAGATATGGTTTGTACGAGTATCTTGTCATGTCCTTTGGTTTGACAAATGCTCCTGCATACTTTATGTATCTGATGAATTTGGTCTTTATGCCGGAGTTGGATAAGTTCGTGATTGTGTTCATTGATGACATTCTAGTATACTCAGAGAACAAATAGGATCATGCAGAGCATCTAAGAATTTTCTTGACTAGACTCAGAGATCACCAGCTGTATGCTAAGTTTAGTAAATGTGAGTTCTGGCTAAAGATAGTTCCTTTTCTCGGTCATGTGTTATCTGAGAATGGAATCTCAGTGGATACTAGTAAGGTACAAGAGGTTATGGATTAGAAGGCACCAAGCATAGTTCATGAGGTTCAGAGTTTTCTTGGATTAGCCAGTTACTATCGTCATTTTATACCGGACTTCTCAAAGATTGCCAAGCTAATGATAAGTTTGCTACAGAAGGATCATAAGTTCGCTTGGATAGAGGAGTGTGAGATAGCTTTCTACACCTTGCAGAATTTGCTAACCACTGCTCCTGTTCTGGCACAAAAGGATATAGAGAAGCCGTTTGATGTGTTTTGCGATGCATCAAAGAATGGTTTAGGATGTGTTCTGATGCAAGATGGAAGGGTCATTACTTATGCCTCATGTCAGTTGAGGAAGCATGAGGTTAACTATCCTATGCATGATTTAGAGCTTGCGGCCATTGTGCATGCTCTAAAGATTTGGAGACACTACTTGCTTAGGAATGTGTGCAATATCTTTACAGATCATAAGAGTCTCAAGTACATATTTACTCAGTCTAAGTTGAATATGCGATAGAGAAGATGGTTAGAGCTAATAAAGGATTATAATCTGAATGTGCACTATCATCTAGGAAAGGCAAATGTAGTAGCAGATGCCTTAAGTAGGAAGTCACATTCTCTTGCTGTGCAACCGTTGTTTGAAGATGGGTTCAATTTGTTGCATCCTGTTATGTTGCATAATATCCATGTTAGTTGTACCTTAGAGAGCAAGATCATTGAGGGTCAGAAAATAGATAAGGGAATATTCCATATCAAGGAGAAAATGAAGAAAGAACCGACCAAGCACTTTAGAGTGGATGAACAAGGAGTGTTATCGTTTAAGGACCGTCTGGTTGTACCTAAAGATCGAGAGCTCAAGAACAAATTGATGGATGAAGCTCATCACTCTAAGTTGTCTATCCATCCTGGAAGTAGCAAAATGTACCAAGAATTGAGACCTTGTTATTGGTGGACGAAGATGAAGAAGGAGATTGCAGCGTATGTTGCTAGTTGCGACATGTGTTGTAGAGTGAAAGCTCTTCACATGAGACCTGCAGGAATGTTGCAACCTTTGTTAGTACTAGATTGGAAATGGGATGATATAAGTATGGATTTTATCACCGGTCTTCCCACCACACCAAAGGGGAATGATTTGATTTGGGTGATTGTAGATCGCCTTACCAAATCAGCTCACTTTTTACCAGTCAAGAATGCTTTTCGACCCCCTCAGTATGATGAGAAGTACATTGCAGAGATTGTCCGATTACATGGTATACCAAAGACTATCATGTCTGACCATGGGTCATAGTTTACCGCTCATTTTTGGGAGCATCTTCATAAAGGTTTGGGTACTAGCTTGGTTCGTAGTACAACTTACCACCCACAGACAGATGGGCAGACAGAGCGAGTTAATGCTATTCTTGAAGATATGCTTAGAGCTTGTGTGTTATCGTCTAGGGGTACATGGGATTCATTGTTACCTTTGGCAGAGTTCGCTTACAACAACAGTTACCAAGAGAGTATCAAGATGGCTCCATTTGAAGCATTGTATGGCAGGAAATGTAGGACACCGTTGAATTGGGTTGAGCCTAGAGAGAGAAGGTTTTACAGAATCAATTTTGTTGACAAGGCTGAGAAAAAGGTTCGTATTATCCAACAAAACATGAAAGCGGCACAGTCACGCCAGAAGAGTTATGCCGATAAGAGAAGGAGACCGCTTGAGTTTGAGGTAGGTGACTATGTTTATCTGAAGGTTACTCCAATGAAGAAAGTACAACGGTTTGGAGTAAAGAGAAAGCTCGCTCCTAGGTTTGTAGGACCGTACAAGATCATAGAGAAGAAGGGTCCCGTGGCTTATAAGTTACAGTTACCAGAAGCGATGGGTTCGATCTTTCCAGTCTTCCATGTATCACAGTGGAAGAAGTGCTTACGTGTTCCGGAAGAGAGAATAGAACCTTAGGGCACTCGGATCAAATCAGACTTGGAATACCGTGAGCAACCGGTTTGAGTTTTAGACACTAAAGACCAAGTCACTTGGAATAGAGTGGTGAGAACATATAAGATACAGCGGAGTCATCACGATGATGGTGATGCGATGTGGGAAACAGGAGAATATCTACAAAACGCTTATAAGGATTTTTATAACAAATGGTTCGTAACTCAAAATCTTGGGACGAGATTCTTATAAGGGGGGAGGGCTGTAACACCTCGGTGTTAAGCATGCATTAACATTTTGCAAATCATGAGCATAATCACCATCATGCATTCATAAGCATGACATGAAATATAGAATTGAAACATACTAATAAAACATGTATGTTGCATAGTTTTGTTTTAATAGATTGGATGCTATGTTTGTTTTGCCATGTGTGTACCTTGGTTGATCACTTAGACCACATAGAAGTAATTAGGATGCAATTTGGAGCAAGGTGTATATTCAAAGTTTTCTCAAATTTTGCTTTTAACAATAATCTTCTAAAATATGGTTTTTGATTTAAATTAACTTTAAATCTATAGTTCAAAATCTAATTGGGTTTTGACCTTACTCCTTTTGACAAAGTTGTAGAGAATAAATTTTAGAGCAACTTTTATTTTTGGGCCAAAGTTTGAAACTGATTGAAATTGGTCAAAATTTGCATTTGAATGTAATAGGAATAGAAAATAAATTGAAAAAATTCGATTTGCTTCTTACCGGGCCGCCCGCCCTGCTTCTGGCCTAGCTGACAAAGCTGGCCCGTAGCTCCCGCACGCTCCCGCTCCCGCGCCGCGCGCTTCGCCCTGGCCCAGCAGTCGCTTCGCCGACCTAGGCCCACGCCGTGCCGCTCCCGCGCGCGTGACGCGCCCGCGCTCCGACCGCGCCAGGACGCACGAGCCGCGTGGCGGCCATGCACCGATGAGCTCGCCGCACGGCACCACCGGCCTACCCTGTTCCGACCAGCCCCGCCCCACCTTCAAGTCCCCTGTTCGAGCCTCCCTTTCCATTCTCGCTCTCTCCCATTTTCCTCTCACACGCCAGCAGCAGAGCACGCGCACACGCTCACCTCCGCCACCGCCCACACCAGCGCCTCGCCGGAGTTGGCTCGCTCGGCCACCCCAGGTCACCATCGACTGCTCCATCTCGCCCTGAGCTCCGCCTCCACCTCGCGTACCCCGTGCTCGCATCGGTTCACCTTGGTAAGCTTTCACCGGCCGTGAATCGCTCACCGGAGTGAGCTCCTCCTCGCTGGAGTGCTCCGCTCCGTGGACCTCGCCCCTCTGTCCTCCTTCTAGCTCTCTTTTCTCGTGCACGAGCACCACACCGCGTCACTGAGGCTCCCGAGCGCCTCCACTCACCGTGCCATGGTTGGGGACGCCCCACCGGCGATGACCCGCACCGCCGCTCCGCCATGCACGGCAACGGCCGGCTTCCCAAGCTCCACTGGCCCCGATAGATGCACCGGTAGGTCCGCCTTGGCCCGGTGGTCACGTGGGTGGTGACCTCGTCGTCGGCCACCTCGCCGATGGTGAGCTCGCGCCGGTCAGCGCCGCCTCCCCTACAGCGGGTGGCTAGTAGTTGGGGCCGGCTGACCCGCGGGGGCCCGCTGTCAGAACCTCGGCGTGAACCTGGGTGCACTGCATCGGGTGCACCCAGCGTTTTCAATGGCTGGATTTTCGTTTTAAAAGAAAAAGATTTCTAGAAAATGCTTTTAAAAGCTTCAAAAATCCATAGTTTGCTCATTTTAGCTCCAAATCGAGTGAGACCAATTTTGTTGTGTTTCTTAGAAGTAGATCTACAATAAAAAATGTTGCATGTCAGTTTTGTGATACTTTTGTATAGGGTTTTATTTAATTCTTGTATTTGCTGTTATCTTAGAAAATGTCTAGTAAATAGAATAATTATCAAAAAAATATGGTTCTAGTTTTGTTAATCTCCTTTAGTGATGTACTTTGTAGGAAAAATATATGTCATGCATGTTCTGTAGAGAAATATTGATGTGTAGTTCAAAAGCCTTTAATTGATGATTTTTGTTATTTTGATAGAGAGCAAAAATTGTATAAAACATGTGTATGATATTTTTTATGCAGTGATTGTTTACTGTGTAGAACATAGGAAAAATATTAAATCTATTGTTTGATACTTTTCATAATACAAAGTATTTTCATGCTCATATTTATGCCATAGCTTGTCAGTTTTGTGTAGGCTATTTTACTTATCCAAATGCCATGAAAATTTTATGGTAGTCTACTTAGAGTAGTACTATGCTACTGTAATTTTCTTAGATTTTTATGAGCACCAGAAATATATGTTGCTGTTGTAGCCCTAGTTTAAAATGAAATAAAATAATCTTCTTTAATGCATGTTTAGTTAATAATGTTTATTTTGGTGTATCTTTGAAGCATCTTAGCTTGTTGTGGTGACTTGGCATGTTAGTACAGTGGTTGTAGTAGTGGTATAGTAGTACATGTTCTTGGATGATGTTGGCTACCTTGTAGAAGAGCTTTACTTCTACTATGTCCAATAAAGGTAAACCTGTTCATCTGCATTCCATGCATCATAATCATTACATGTCATCTCTCCGATGCACCTATGCATGAGCACTTATACCTCTACATCATACAGGATCGCAGGAGGAGTTGCTAGTAGCAGTTCAGGAAGAGCAGACCGGGACAGATCCACAAGAAGTCCAGGCACAGGAGGTGCCAGAGGAAGAGGAGCAAGGAGAGGACTTGCCCGAGTACGTGGATCATCAACCTAGTTTGTTCGAATGAGGTAAGCCCCGGAGCATTCTAAGTCTCCTACTTTATAAAAGCAATTCTTTCTATATATGAGTTTATATATTGTTGCATTAAGTTGTGGGAGTTGATTGAAACCGTTGATGCATTTATTACTATCCTTGCCTACCTTATTACCTTTTTACCCTGTTAGGTCGGGATCGAATAACTGCTTAGCCTTGCTTAGACCGGTAGCAATCGGTGATTTCCGGTCACCTACATTTATAGGTGGTTACTGGAAGAATTTAGCTATGGAAAGGATGATATTCTGGAATTAACCATGTGTGATGGATAATTGTAGACCGGACGGAAAAGTTAGAGGCAACCAGATAGGGTTCTAGGGTGCTGTTAGTTTTCCGTCTATGTCGATTAAGGACCGATCATTGCTCATCCCTCTTGTCATGTTGAACGTATGCCTCACATTTAGCTAGCCGAATAAAGTACCTTTCCACCGCGGAGCTAGTGACACTATTCGAGCCGGGATAAACTTGGATTGGCAGACTGGTGCTGAAGGGGGTATGATAGGGACGCGAAGAGTGAGCCCAAGGTGAGTCCTGGCTGTCGAGCGGTCCCTGGGTAGTACGGTCCATGACTGTTATCCCGCGGCTACTTGGAAAGTGTCATTAGTGATCTGTAGCTCACTTGATTGGTAAGTGTGGTTTGTGTGAGGAATAAATCACCAACTGGTTAGGAATCGATTCGAATCGCCATCGCTCCTGGATAGTGAGCACTTGACTCGAGCTACAGCATCGTAGTAATTATGATGGAACACTGATGGTTATCTGGATGGTATGGGATATGCTAAATCTAAGTTGGTAACTGGATGTTATTGGTTAATCAAGTGATTGCTATAGTATAGGTGCTTACCTAGATGGATAGGTCATAATAAAGATGATGCAAAGTACTTAAAATGGTTTCTTCATGATAGCTTATGCTTTTCGCAAACGAGTCAGCTAGCCCACTAAAGAAAACCTTGCATAATCCTTGGTATCGCTTTATTTTGGTTTAAGACGGGTAAGTCTAGCTAAGTACCTTCTCGTACTCAGGGCGTTATTCCCATTGTTGTTGCAGATGATCAAATGTACTATGGCTATTGCATTAACTGCCTGTACCTGGCGATGGGTGACAACTAGGACCAAGGGCAATGGTCACTCCGTATCTCTCATCTGATGCTTTTGTTGGAGATGACTACCTATTGGCACTGTATCTGAACCAAAAGTGTGTGTGTGGCTTTAAAACTATTTGCTTCTGCTATTTCAGTTTAAACTTGGATTGTAATAACTTTATGTTCTAAACTCCGATGTATCCAGCTATCATTGCGAACTTTATGTAACATGGGACGGTGATTGCTAAACTTGTACGATGTTGGTTTGTATGTCGATTGGTTTGAAACCTTTCATGGTTTCATGGACTATCGGGTTATACAGGCTTAAGTTTGCTAAATTATCTGCTTTGGCGGAAGATTTCCTTACTTAATCTCGTATAATTGGTCGGTTCTGTTACAAAAATGACCAAGACCATGCCATGCATGCTTTCTAAAGCTTCCAATTCAACTAATCGGTTGGCCAAACACCCAAACCATCTTTGCTATACCTAAGAGGGTATATTAGGCTACAAAAACCAGCCATAATACGACACTACTCCTTAACCCAATTTCCCTACAAAAATTACCAAACATAGCTTTGTCAATCTGTTTTCAGACTTAAGAAATCGACTAAGTCTTAGTTGGATTTGCGTCAAATTCGATTTCTAAGATATTAGATACATTAGCTAGTGATATCATTTTTTGACCGCAGGTATTTCATCGTCATCTATAAAGTTTGTATTTCAAACTTTATTCAAGTATCACATACATGTTTTATAGCATTTTTGCTTAATAAAAATTGGTTTTAAACCCTAAGTGATATAACATGACTATAGAATTAACTTTCGTTATGCATTTCCGTTGATCGTTTTGAGTCACGGAACTTGATCTACACTATTTATTACATGCATTAACACATAAACATGATGCTCATGACATGTTTTAGCAAATGAATTACAGTGTAACACCGATGGTGTTACATCTGTTTTAGCATCTCTCCCAATACCTAAAAAGTAATATTGGGTCATCCTATTATCATGTTAGTGGGGGAGATGTAGAGAACCGCTGAGATGCTCTAATCAACGCATTATCAATACATACATGGAAAGAAGAACATTTACAGGTGTGTTTGGTTCCCTGGCTATCTCATGACCAGGCTTTCTGGAGCCAACTCGAGTCTGTTTGGTTGGCTGAACAAGCCTCTTAGCTAGGCTCTAGCAAACCACGTAGGGGGTCTTAGCCTGGCCCCAGAAAACATAGGAGAAGCATTTTTCTAGAGCCAGGCCTTGGATAGCACTCGGGTGAGTTCACTCACCTCTCCATTCGATAGCCACCACTGCTCGGGACTAGTGGTGCTTAAGAAGGGGCTGTGGACGGCTGTGGAGGACACCATGCTCATGGACCACGTCCAACACCACGGCGAGGGGAACTAGAACCCAGTGAGGATGACCGGCCTGCTTTGCTACGACAAGAGCTACTGCCTACGCTGGACCAACCACCTCCGCCCCAACCTCAAGAAGGGCTCCTTCTACCCCAACGAGGGCTCCTCATCGCCCATCTCCATGCGTAGCTCAACAACAAGTGGGTGTGCATGGCCATGCATGTAAGCATTGTACTCTCTTTGCCTTGAATAATTTATTTATGGCGAGTGGTGGCTTGTTGATGTGACTGATGCTTCATGTTCGTTTTTGTGCTGGTTGGTGCGCGTTCGTAGCTACCAGGGAGGACGGACAACGAGATCAAGAACTACTAGAACAGGAGGACCAAGCACCGCCAGCGTGCCGGCCTACCCGTGTACCCACGTGGAGGTGTAGCTCCACCTCTCCCTCTCCAAGCGTTGCCGCTATGATGACTTTTCACCGCTGGAGTCCTTGCAGCTGTCGGTGACGACCAATGTCTAGGCGTTGGCGCCCTTCTCGGTGTCGTTGTCCCCATGGGCAAAGCCGTTTGCTCGGAACGCGCAGTACTTCTAGCTCGCACACTCATCGGTCGTGTCCCTGTTGATGCCAACCGGGCCGATGCACCCGGCCATGCTAGACCTTTCCCTCGGCTATGGCGTGCGCGGCGCTGCCGACTAGAGTAGGCTGCCGCCGCTCTAGCCATCCCCTAGCCCTAGAGTGGAGCTCCCTTCAAACCAATACAGCCAATCGATGTCGCCATCCCCTGTGCCGTGCTCACCAAGGATGCCCATCATGTGTCCGACGAAATGCCTTAGAGGGGTAACCTTACCAGTTTGGAGAAGAGGCCACTGTATCAAAATAAACCCGACAAACAAACATAGTCTAGGGCTAGCCACTGGTAAACAATTAGATTAGCTTGGTGGGAGAAACACACCCTACGTCATGTCCCTGTCCCTTATCAAGTAGTTGTACTTGTACGCACGCTGGGCCGAATTCGGAAAAATGATGTCTGTAGGCTAGATGCTTCTTGGGCCCCTACTCTCACATTTCCATACTCTACTATCCCCGCGCGCTCGAATGTGCCGATGAGAGACACCTAAAACACACTTTTATACAAACACACACCCAGGTTCTAACATATTGTTCATGCTCCTTTTACAATCATAAAAAGACGACCTTGATTGTAGAACCAGAAACCTAAACATCATCATCTGATGGGGAGGACAGAAAGCAATGCCCTTAGCCCCAGCTAAACTCCATAGCCTCATCTCCTCGGATTCCAACCTTGTAGTTTCTACCACATCTGCTAATGCTCTATCAAATACTCACTGGTTGCAATGTTTGCAATGGGTGCATGCACCTAGAATAATTATGAGTTAAGGCCTTGCTGAGCTAAACCATCAACTAAACAACTCGATATGAAGTATCACCCAGTTGGGTTGCAAGGCTTTGCAAGCCAATTTTCAGCAACAGACCATACCAGAATTGCCTAGCAAAGACACATGAACTTATAAGGTGGTTGGTAGTTTCCTCCTCTTGATCACAAAGGACACATTAAGGAGGATGTAGCAGACGGCAGACACCGACACGCAAGATGATCAGCGGTCCAAACATTTAGGGGGTGTTTGGTTTGAGAAATGGTCTAGTCCATCTACTCATTCCTCACTTTTTTGTTTGCTTTGTGGAATGGAATGAGTTGATGCATCATCACCTCATTCCTCACAAGCTAATAATTAGTACTAGTATGAGGAATGAAGTCATTCCACCAAATTTGAGGAATGGACTCATGATGCACCACCTCATCTAGAATGGACTGAGTTCTCAAACCAAACACCCTATTACTGTGTGCAGCCAGCCCAAGAAAAATCAGCAATTATTGGGGCCCATGTTTTCCAAACCATCTCCGAAGGTCTGAATATGATAGCTTCATTGAAGAGACCTTCATAAGCAGACTTTGCGGAACACCAGAGCTAGCCAATCTCCAAACATGAGACAGAAGGTCCTAGAGGTCCAGGAATTCAGACAAGGCACCGACACCCAGTGCTCGTTGTAAATCTAAAATCCACTTGTGGTCAATGAACTCCAAAACTGTGCGTTTATTCTCTGCTTATGGACAAGAGCAATTATGGGGGTGATTGGTTGCTCCTTGGTCTGCTAGCCGGGATGGAGGGCCTGTGTAGGCTTAAACTATCCCAGATGAGACCATGCACCTTGGCCTATTTGGTTGCAAATGAGTGTATCATACTGGATCATAGGAATCGTGTTTGGTTGCTTGTGTGGACGGTTTTGTGGTATGAATTGGTGTGCCTAGATGTGTTTGGTTTGGCGTACGACAGAAGGTGTGAGCACCCAGGTATGGTTTTGGTGAGGTTACCACCCTACTCAACAGTACAAGACAGACAATAAAGATGTTTTTGCCTCAGTTCATTGTGCGCTGTCATTGACAATGACCTTGGAGCATCTAATGACAAAATACAAGCATACAATAATTTTCCCATCTAATAGTCAACAACATTATAGTCATAGTACCTCACAAGGTCATTGGCATTACAACTTTGCACGGCAGTTTGAAACCATCACAGGCAGTTTGAAACCATACCAACAACTAACAAAGGTGTTTTGTTGACCACCTGTGAAGGAGGCTTCTTAAACACTTTCTCATCTTCACATCCCTTGAACTCCAAGAATGATGCTACTGCCTCTGCTTTGGTAGAAAAGATTTTGTAACAGCAGTTTGGAAAACCAGTGACCTGTGCATGGCATGTAAGCCTAGGTACACAAAATACCAATAATAAGATGGTGATCAAATGATGTAGTATTCAACACGTTGGCCTCATATATTAGTTGCTCCTCAGTTGACCTTGAGCTTGGAGCATAAGAAACAAACAGAGTAAGAAACAAAGTTCCAGTACCTCAACACAAGCTCAAGGTCATCAGTTCTTGGTAACGTAGTTGACATGCTTAATATGATATCATCATTGGCAAAGTAAGTGAGGCCTCAGCTTAACGATATGTTGGTACAATTTCTAGATACTCAATCATAGGTGGCTGCCAAGGTAAACAAAAACAGATAGAAGAAAACTAAGATCATGTCCCATGGTTTGATGACAGTCATGAGAATCATACAGAATGCACAAAAAACAAATTGCAGCCACCTCAGAGTTTATTTTTCATGTTGCATCATTGGCCAAATAGATATCAAGAGTTTGAACATCACAGTCATATCAAGGGATTGAACATCACAGTCATAAATTCTAGATGCTTTAGCACAAAGAACCCTCACTAGAATCAGAGCTATGGACTTAAGTAAGATGTGGCTGCCACACCATAGGGTGCTCCTCTAGTGCCTAGGGTTTCAAAGTAAACATCATCGACCAAGGCACTTTGCTCACTTTGTAAATCGGACTAGGCATCATCATGTGCAAAATCTAGGCGACAACACATGTGTACAACAAATAAGAGGTGCACATCACACAGATCTGAGGGTGAAACAAGACGAAAGCAAATGTAAACATGTAGATCAGCAAAATGTCGCCCAGATCTAAGTATCTAAGAACATGAACCCTAATATCAGTTGACGGCAAACAAAATTCATAAATGATTCAACAGAAATCACCGCACAGAGAGGGGTAGGAGATGGGGGCAGGTGAGATATACTGTTAGAGCACTGGAGGACCAACATGAATCCGCCGGTGGAGGTTGACCGTATAGGTCAAGCGAGCTCGATGGGGAGGAAGAGGAGAGAGCGCACCAAACCAGAGGAGTAAGGAGAGGTGCGAAATGGGGGCGGTAACCCTAGCCCAGGACAACAAGATCTCCCGCGCAAGTCGAAATCGTTCCCTCCAAGCAGCGCGGCGTCCAGGACGGAGAGGGAAGGAGAAATCGAGAAGATGGAGGCGTGCGGGATGGCGGAGGGGAAAGGTATGGAGAGGAGCAGGCATATGGCGCGAGCCGGGATACCAATCACGCCCTCACTGCACCAACTCGTGCCGGATGGGCCTTAGGACCGCCCCGTCGGGGCAACCAATCACCCCCTACACGAAGTGCTAGGTCCTTAATTCTCTGCTCATGCAACCACCTGTCCTTCCAGAAGAGAGTGCAAGCGCATCTCCAACTTAAATACACGCAGCCATGGAGAAGAAAGTCTGGACACACTTATGGACTTGGACAGGATAGAAAGACCAAGGCCGTTCATGATGAACCTTCTGCAACCAAAGCCATCTCATCCTTAGTGGCTTTGTGCTTATCCCATCTTTTGAAGATCATGCCAAGTCCACCAAATTCAGGGGGACGGCAAGCCTTGGCCCATGCCACAGGACAGTGGCCACCTCTTGCTTGTTTTCTCCCTCTCCATAAGAATTTTCTTCAGATTTTCTCAATCTCCTTTATGGCCCATGGTGGAAGATTAACATGCATGGCTAAATAGACCACAATAGAAGTAAGAACAAGTGTACCAGTGTTTTCCTGCCTGCCTGAGTCAACAAATCATCTTTCCATCCTACAAAACGGTCGGCTATCCTATCAGTGATAGGCTGCGGTTCTGCTCATGTAAGCTCTCTAGTATCATGCTTAGAAACTCGTGACTCCAGAAGTTATAGGATGTGGATTAAAACACACTGTTTCTGACTGATTTTTTTAAATAAGATTTCTCAACTCCTGTGTTTTTGTACTTATTGTTTGCAAATCTATTTTCAAATGATCAGGTGTCTCGGTAGCATCCCTCACTGAACTCTCGTTCAATTGGACTGGCTTCATTAATGCCATGATCTCAAATATTTCTTTCACCTACCGAAGCATCTATTCGAAGAAGGCTATGGTTTATCTCTTTGGCCTAGCATTTTATGTCAATTTGCTCCTCTACATTCGTAGCAGCTCCTATTTTCTGACTTACTTTCTTATTGTTTTCCTTTGTCACAGACTGACATGGATAGTACCAACTTGTATGCATACATATCAATAATTGCTCTCTTTGTCTGCATTCCCCCTGCACTTATTGTAAGTGTAGTCTTAATTTATCTACATTATATTTTGAACAATATATTTCTGCAGTTTGTCTCTTTACTTGTATTTTTGCTTCAGGACTTGTTCTTTCTTAGAATGCCTAATTTTCAGTTATTTAAACTTCCATTCAGTCACAAGCATTAGACCTTCAATTAATTTTTATCAATGCTGTACAAGGACATTTGATCAAGAAATAACAACATGCAAGGAAAGAAAACACAACATGAGTAAGAACAGTTGAGAAAATGATGAGAAGACAATTAAACAAGAATAGATTTATTGCACCTGCTTAATTTGAACAATTGGCATCCTCACCACCCAGATTATTTTCAGTACCATGGTAGTTCGTTAGAGATGAACATCCACTCCATTAGTATGGTTTGCTATACTTGCTACTAGTAGCACAACTTAATTTTGTTCTGTGTCTGCACATGCCAGCATGTGTTTGTTTAGTTAGCAAGCATGTAGGCGTTCATTGTTTTGTTTGAGAATTTTGGATACATAGAATTGTAAAGTCTTGTGCTGAGTACTGACCATTCATTTCATGATTGCTTCTTTTATTCTCAACTTTCAGATTGAAGGACCTCAATTAATGCAGCATGGATTTAAAGATGCAATTGCCAAAGTTGGATTAACAAAGTTGATTTCTAACTTTTTTGTGGTGGGCTTATTCTATCACCTTTATAACCAGGTATATAACTTCGTGGCATGTGAACTGTCCGTATTCTTGCTAGTATGTAGGGCCGATTGCATATTTCCATCGGTTTGATTATGGTGAATATGCCACTATACGAAGCCATGGTCAGCTGAAGTAATGATTTGTCACGGATGGACTGAGTAATGGCAAACATAAGGCATAAGAGTCTATTTTAGTGGCAAATTTGCAATTATCCCTAAAATTTATTGAGACATAAAGTTAAAAGTACATCAATATCAACAGCATTTGGTAATAAAAGATCAAGGACAGTGAATAACATTGGTCAACTGGAGTTGGACAATGTGGCTCAAATAGAGTAGTATTAGTGTTGGGTTAATTCGATATCCGAAATCCAAATGAGTAATGCGCATATAATGTCTCTTGAAAAGAAGAATGTAATAACAATATATTAATCATTCTGGGGAAGAAGCAAGGATGGAACGTGAAAGACTGCACATATGCATAGCCCGTCCTGCTGGGGTGGTTTCAAAGAATTTATGGAAGCACAACATGATATGTGCAAATATGCTGCATACTTGTGTTTTTTGTGATGATATTTTCTTATCATTTTTTCATTCAGCTATATATCATATGTTGACTGGAAAAATGTACATCCAGGTTGCTACAAATACATTGGAGCGGGTAGCCCCTCTATCACACGCCATCGGCAATGTGTTGAAACGTGTATTTGTCATTGGCTTTTCCATCATCGTCTTTGGTACTTGAATGAACTCTGATGTTTCTTAGTGATCTAGTTACCTATAACCATATAGTTGTTCTTGCTACTGTGCAAATAGTGTTTTCAAATAACACTCAGTGAGCTTAATGTTGAGCAGGCAACAAGATCACCACACAGACTGGAATTGGCACTTCCATTGCTATTTCTGGTGTTGCCCTCTACTCATTTATAAAGGCCAAGATTGAGGAGGAGAAAAAGGTATGTACTTTGTCCTCATTTATTACTATGATGTTCTATTGAGTTCAGGTTGGAATCTTTTCTAAAAAAATAGACCTCTCTCTTCTCTTAGGGGTTATTTGATCTATAGTTTTGTTACAAACATATTTTAATAATCCAAAACAACCTAAAATTCTTTTTGGCTAAGTATCGATAAGGTAAAATCTGGATAAGAAAAGTCTCTTTATGCTCAAACCAGTATTGTGGGTTTTATGAGAAATCAAAACCTGTTGAGTTTTCCTGGAAAACCACTTCCTCATGTCTTCATTTGCATCAGCTGAAACAACCTATCCAATCAAGGTATACTATGGACTTATCATAACAAAATAATATCCTAAAATTGGTCTTCCTAAAAATCTCAATGGAACTTGTTTTCTATTAACTTTTTTTTTAATTCCACTAATCCAAACAAAAACCTAGCTAGGTATGCAGTAATAGTTATTGGTTAAGATCTAGTTACTCTCGCTCACACTAGCTCCATTATACACATGTTCATATTGTACACAGTGGACTTATGAACTTCGAATGTGCTGGTCCATTGCTTTGCTCTCTGTGTAGTCAGTAATTTCAGTTGGCAGCAGCCTCCAGTGGTTTCTATCCACTAAACTCCAGCTTCAACTCATATTCTCATGACATCCCATCCCTAACAGCAGGCCTCCAACCTGCCGTCAAACTTGTCATCTTCCATTTGATACAACCATTAAATTTCTTACCTTTGGATAGAAGCAAAATTAGTTTAGCTTGCTTTGACCAGTAGGCAAGACGATTCAATCTTGCTTGTTTCTCAACTTATGCAACGCGAGAGAAGCTCAGTATTTATGTTCAAGCGGCAAGCGCTGTCACTGGGCCCACACCATTGAGATTTTCAACCGGCACCAGCCAGCTCAATTCAATCATCGTTTTTGTTGCTCATCAGCTGGTCAACCAAACATACATCAATAGTTATTGATTCCACAAGTTCATGCTCAACTGCAGCGGAGCCCCTACTTGAATCCCCATAGCTAAATATGGGTGCCCAGGCAAAAAACTATGCTTCAACAGGGCCCCTACTTAGCCCCAAAATTTGGGTGGGCACCCAAATCCCCCATTCTTGGGGGCTCAGTTTCCTTCCGTTTTTTCCCCGTGCGCACACGGAATGCTGTCCGCTCAGATTCTTCTTCACCGGCGACATCGGATTCTCTCCCTCACCGGCGACCCTCCCGTTGCTCCCGCCCTCCTCAACGACAGTTCATACACTTAACGACATAGGCGGCGATGGCGGGCTGCGTCTGGCCGAACACGTCAACCCCGTCCTTGCTCCTGACCTCCTCGATAGCCCCCTAGACCCGGAGCTCCTCTTCCTCGGCGTCGGCGCTGCGGTCCAGGCCGAGGCACGCGATGCGGTGGCGGCACCTCCCGCCACGTCGCAGTCGAGGAGATCCTGCGCGGAGGCGGCCCCCTCCCTCCGGACGAGGTCCCTCCCAAGCGGAGGAGCAGAGGCGGCCCCCTCCCTACCGACGTACTCCCTCCCTAGACCCGAGCGGAGAAGCGACGGAGAAGAAGAGATGCGGTCGCATGTGTACAAGATAGAGGAGAGATGAGGAAAAAAAAGAAAGAAACGAGGAGGTCCCATTTGCCAGTGTCATTTGGTTGAAATTGGGGGCCCAAATATGGGGGGTGCTGTTGGAGTGGAAGCAAAAAATGTTGGTCCAACAAAAATAGGGGGAGCGCCCAAATCAAAAGTAGGGGCCCTCATTTGGGTGCCCCTGCTGGAGTTGCTCGAATTTGGGTGAACACTGAGACCAGAGCACACACAGCACTAGCACAAGTCTGAATGTGCAGCAACTGAACTGCTCTCTCCATTGCATTGTCTAGTATATATACAAGTCTAGTACCAACTATATGGTACACTAGTACATGGCTTAGCTCAGCCTTCAACTACTACTACATGGCTGATGTATGCCACTACATAGTTGGCCTATTGCCTTACTCCTACAGTACAATCCATGGACAGCAAGTGCTGACCACAATACCAACTCTCTGCTGCAGCAAAAGATCAAAAGGGAGCATCAGATTATCTTACACACCAAACCTTTTACGTATAGCACTATCGGCATATCACCCTTCTTTGGATTGTCACTAAGATACCTCTACATTGTTCTTACGCACACTACTGTGTCATATCATACAACTTTATGTCCAATTTAATGCGGAAAAATCTGAGTGGTGCAAACAATTCAATCTAGTACAATTATGCAAAGCCTACAGTTTGCCAAATTTTAGTATTCATTAGGTCCTAATCAAGTGTTGATAGAACAGACAGTATCAAACTGCTTAGCTTGGTATCTGTTTAAATTTTATTATGCACCCCTGATGTTGCATATGATATTGTAAGTTATTCATGGTTTTATGTTATTGTTGTAACTAAATGCAGCAAATAAAGAGTGCATAAGGTGTTGGCCGATGTGAATGCGGTTGGTTTGTTGCTTTGATGGACCTGTATTCTCTCGGTGAATGAACAGACTTGCAAGATGGATAAAATATTGCTATCTCCTAGTACATTTGATTGTTATTCTCAGTTTTGTATTGAGGTGTGTGGTGGCTGGTGTTGGCTAACTTGTTTATTTGAAGCAAATTTGAGCAATGCCCGGAGACATGGAATTTTCATTTCTGTTTTCCTTTGCTCAGTTATTCTGACTTGACATGGTGCTCTTGCTCTTGTAATCTTAAACAGTAGTATCTCTAGAATGTTTTCCCCAAGGAGATTTCAGTACCAAATTTGAATAATGCTCAGAGATGTGGAATTTTGATTTCCATGTACCCTTACTCAGTTATTCTGATATACAATGGTGTTCATGTAACCTTAAGCAGTAGTGTCTCCTGATCCTTTTTCGAAGGAATTTTTCAGTATTGTTGATAGTACATTACGAATCACGATGAAAAGCAAAATGCAGTGAGAACAATGTTGCCATTCGTGTGATATAACCTATTCCTACTAAGGTTTTATTGTTGCTAGGAGCACATGAATTAATCAGGTTGCAAACATGTAGCATGCAGTTCAGATGTTTACTTATGACATGGTCATATGTGTAGTTAGCCTAAGGTGGAATTTACATTACTGAGTACATATTATGTTTTAGTGGAAATACACTAGTGAGAATTAGAATCAAGTCCTGTCTACCTTTATCGGTAATGGTGTGTCCTTGGTAGTGAGTAGGTAATGGTGCGTTCTTGGTAGTGAGTAGTGACTACTTGTTAGATGTTCTTTTAAACTGACTCTTGCCTGAAATGGATTCTTAGCCTGACCATTCTAGAGTCTAGGCACCAGAAAAGGATCCTTATTTCGGTGCGACGAAGTTTTGGAAGAAGATCTCAAACAGTGGCGAGCTCGTAGCCTAACTATTCTAGAACCTAGACGCCAAGAAAGGATCCTCATTTTTGTATAACAAAGCTGTTTTGGATGAAGACCTAAAACTGTTTTGGTGACCTCTAGAGTTTGGTTATGTGGTGGCCTCGTCCTATCACAATGTTGGTCATCTAACTATGCATGCGTGCTAGGATCAAGTAGTGGTTTGGAAATGTGTTTGAACACATTTGTGATATGATTTGAAAAATGCTAACATGAGCTAAAGGTTTAATTTTTTTTTTGAAAAGAAGATCGCAGAGGCGCTCGGTGTGCATTTAGTGCACTACCGGATTTATTCAGAGGCCTGTGTGGCCCAAGGGTTGTAGGCATCGGACAAAGGGCCCTAAGGCTTCGGCCTTAAGGCTGGCTGCTTCGTCTATGTAGGTTGGGCCTGGTGGCCCGATTGGCCCAAGGGGGTGGTCACACCGTTGTTTAGTGGCAGGGCGCGAGAGGTGCAAATTTGACAGGCGGCGTAGCACTTGTTTTGGAGTTGGCGGCGTGGGAAGAATCGGAAGATAGGGGCCTCGCCCTTGGGTCGAGGGCCACTAACCAGAGGCACGGGCTCTTATCAAGTTAAACTGCCTACAAATACTGATCACTTCGAAGATTGCCAACTTGATGTTGCATCAAGTAAACAGAGGAAATAACAAGCAAACAAACAACTACATGAAAATGATGACCTCAATAAGACGGAGTACATGCGAGGCGCAACATATCACTATTCAACTTTGCTGTTAACAAATATCTATCTAGCGAAATAGAAGATGAGCATTCTGCCATTGAAACTAATACAGATTGTAGGATCAACAATCGATGCTCTCTTCAGACAATCAATACTGGAAGTATGAAATCCAATATATAATTGGGTCAACACAAAGTCAATCGCCAAGAAACTGTACAAGGAATCGATGATCACGACAAGGGCCCCTACAAGCGGGACCGAAGGCACATACCAAATGCAATCGCCAAACATAGCTTGCAAAAAAAAATCATCTCACATCACCGAGACCTCGCGACCTAGCAATCCTAAATCGCTAGCACCCTAGCAGTCCGAGAAACCACCACACAACTATGATGGATGGCTACGAGGGGGGCGGTTTTAAAAGTGCTTGTCTACCTCGTTGCGGGGGAAGAATACGAGGAAGGAAAACCACCGGCGTGCGGACCTGTCCCCTGACCTCGAGTATGATGTGGGCGCCGTCCTTCTCGGGGTTATCGACCTCGGTGATTACAGACATCCTCGTCGAAGCCTCCGAACATACGCTGGCTCCAGACATCCTCGTCAAAGCCTTTGAACTCACGCTGGCTCCGATCACAGCAGCGGGATCAGTTGGCAGCGGTCGGTGCGGGGCTATGGTGTGGTTGCGACGCAGGTGCAGCGAACCTTTGTACGTGGCCTTAGCAGGTCCAGCCAACCATAGCCTGTAATGGCTACCTGCACACGCGATGTTGTTCGCTGCATGGCGAGCATCCGCTTTGTAGGTGGCCTTAGCACTATAGCAGGTGCAACCAACCGTAGCATGTAAATGCTTCCGCACATACGCTGTTATTCGCTGCAACAAAGGCATCTGGTCGCACATGCACCTACTTCTACTTAGTAGCAGAGCCATACACACCACATCTCTTTTCACACTTGCACCTACTTCTACCTAGCAGCAGAGCCACGTCCCTCTTCACTAGCTTGTATGGACACAATGACGTGATACGCTCATACACACGCCCCTACAAAGGCAAAAGGTGTGCAAGTGGGCACTGGGTAAGAGCCTCTGTCCTTCTGTTATGATTCAACACAGTGACTGTGACGCTGGATGCCGTTGCTGTGGGCTGTGTGGATTGTGGCCAGCGCCGGCCCTAGGGCAGGGCTAGCGGGGCACACGCTCTGAGCCCACGACAATAAGGGCCCGTTAGCAGCTAGCAAGTATGTGTTTTGTATATGTATTTTGTATAGCTGAAACAGAGGACGTCGTGGCTTTTGGCTAGCGATTGGCCCAAAAGTAGATGTGCATGTTGATGAAAAAATAGATGTGCATGCGTAGGTGCAAGAACGCTGATGCAGTCTTTTATCTGCTGGCTTTGAGGCTGAAGCGCTGCATATCTGCGAGCAGGGTTCAAAATTTCGCTGAAATTTCATGAATTTCAGTATTTTGTCGATTATGGGCAAAAGAAAAATCCAAAATTTTATAATATACAGCTGGCCGGTCATACCGCCATTGCCTGTCCAGAGCGTGGGAGATGCTAATCGTTTGAAACCTCGTTAGCGCTTTCTTCGGAGGTGGTTAGGATTAAGTACTAGAGTTTTTTTGGTGGTTATTAACTGAGCCACCAGTAAGGTTTTTGTCACACCAGATTTGTTCGCTGGTCGGCACTAGAGGACCACCGGACAAAAGGCTGATGAAGTAGCCATTTGAAAGAGCTGTTGGCACTGACCGTTGGGCCAGGTGGTCCGACCGCCAGGATATAGAGCCACAGGTTCAACTCCCAAATGGCTAGTTTGCCACTCCCCTCTATAAATAGAGGGGTGGCCGGCCATGGGGTTGGCTTGACACTTTGGGGACCAAGTTGGCACTTGTTGTGTATTTCTTTGGCTACCGTGTCACATATGTTTAGTTGCACTACTACACTCGGATCTTTCACAGCCACGTTGTAACTTCCATCATAGTCTAATTTTGGCTTCGACAGTGAACTATCGGCAGTGATGGTCATAGCATTTACCGTCGTCATCTAAGACCGACTACGGTGTACGCTAACACCACCGTATTGGCTTATGATCCATGCATGATTAGGTCCGTCGCATTGGAGCACGACCCGGCCATGGATGTACGCTAACACCGCTGCATTGACAAATGATCCGCCTGTGTCGAGGCTATCAAAATCCTCGTGTGGGCACATCAACCGCCTGTGTGGTGGTCATCAACACCATCGCCTTGTACTTCGACCTAACTATCAGCGGTGTGGGTTCACTGTCGCTTCGACGGCTGAGACGCTTGTGTAGAGGTTAACACCACCATCCCTTCAACGTATGATCCGCCAGTACAAAGGTCATGGTCATCGTCGCCTTGCACCATGATCCGCCTTTGATGATCGTTTAGTCGGTGTCGAGTTACTAAAGGATTCGGCGGTGATATACTTTTAATCCCTGCCATATCATACGTATAGCGACGGTGGTGATAACAAAACAATGAACGGCGCTTACATCCGACGGTGACAGAATTTCATCCGGTTTCACAATAGTTACTAATTCAGCTGGGCCCTTAATAGCTTCATGAACACAAAGCATACAGATATATAATCATTACATCTATAAATCATGTTCACAAACAAGAGTACTTTTTATAATAACAATGGACGCTAGCATAACATCTTTCTCAACTGATGTCCTAACACAAGCGGTACATAGAGCATACTAAAGGTACCGATGTATACAGACTTACAAAACGAAATGATGTAGCCGTGCTCCTTCTATGTGGCACTCCTACTTGCAAGGCAAAATAAATATAATTAGTCCATCCTTAGGATTGGTAGCCAATGCACCATGGAACCCCTGTTATTTATCTCTGATCCACAGCCTGAACAAAGTAGCAGAATTAATAATATTGAACATACCATTTCTTTAGTTAACAAGCCAAAATTGGTCTATACATACATAGAATGAAAACAACTCCCTATCTAAACAAAGATTGTCGTGACGACGAAATACAGGAAATGCACCTTTACTGCTCTGCTAATGACTCCATGAACAAGGGAACATAAGGAAGATAGTAAGGCCTGTTCATATCAAAACACCCTCTTGATCTACAAAAGCGGATGACACGGCATGGAGGACATGAACCTTTCTACGGTCCATGTCATATGCAATCAATGTTCTATCCTTCCCAACAAGGAAAATGAAATTCCATTCTGGGTGAACTGTAATCACTCTATACTCCTCATCACAAAGCTCAGAACCAACTTTAATATTCATGTGTCCAAACAGTTCCTCCGTGTCCACAAAATGCTTCAAACTCTAGTTATCAGTACCATAGTCTTCAAGTATCCACACTAAAAGCCAAGACCTATTGCGAAAATCAGCACAGCACACACACAGGTGACCCTGAGCTTGATGGATGGACATTTCAGCACCACCTGGTTTACGAATTGTCCTCCATGTCTTTTCCTCCATATCCACAGCAACTATCATAGAGTACTCAACCATGTGCATAAAACAATTAAGAAAAACACTTCTCGATTTTGAACGTAGAACAATACTACCATCGCCCCATTCAGATTCCTTAAAGATCCATGCTGTAGTTTTAGATGAGTAGATTTCCACACCTATGCATGCACCCTCCACCTCAACAAATTCAATCACATGGAAGTGCAAGGACGTTGAGTCGAAACCTAAGTGAGCCTGACCAATAGAACGGATGCTACGCAATAGTACATGCCATTTGTGGGTCGCTAGATTGCAGACAACATAGTGTCGTAATCCATCAGGTCCAGCACACCAGCAAAGGACAAGGCCGCTGCAACAATCTGAGACTCGGACTGTTTGAAGGGGAAAGGCAAGAAGGACAAGGAGGGTCGTTCACCGGTGAAGCTGGTGAAGTGGCGATTGCCCTTCCACCAGCTGCCATAGAAGAAGCCGACGATAGTCTATGAAAGCTTCTTACGGTGATAGGAGTCAGAGATGACACAATTCTAGGAGTAGCAGACACACTTGCAGCAGCACAAGGACTGGGCGGGGAGGTAGCAGAAGGTGTCGGCAAGCACATCGTCTGAGAGGCTGTCCACTGCATTTCCCATGTTGGAGGCCTCCTTCATCTGAAAGGACACCACCAACCAAAGAGATGAGGCCGTCCTACCATGGAATTGCATCAATAAACATTAGTAAGGAGATGAGTTTCGAGGAGAAAGGATGACGATGCAAGTAAGGCCTTATTACACTTGCCTTTGGATCTGGCGGTGGTGAGCACGAGTGTTAATGTCGGTGATAGCAGCGCTCGTTCGTCGGTGGATCTGTGCGGGCAATCCGACGATGTGCACCGGCGTGGAGCAAGAGTTGAGCAGTGCTGATGAGCAGGAGCGACGATGACGAACAACAATAATGAGGAAAAGAAAAGCTATGTGTGTGGGGGGGAGGGAGGGCGGCGGTGGGGGGGGGGGGTTAGGGGGGATGTTGGAGTGGGGTTACTTGCTCTCTACGTAACTTTTATGGCAAGCGGGAATCAAACTTTCATCAATTTCGTGCGGGAGGGTTCAAACGCGGGATTAGAAATTTTGCAACTAAGCGACGTTGAATGCATAGTACCATAACTGGCGGCTAGGTCTTATTACCACCCGGAGACCTCCGTATGATACGGTGATGAACACTAAGGCACACAATCTTAATGTTTGGCATTGAAACAAAGCAAAACTGCACACTTAGAAAACTAAGAAAAGCATAATTCTAGTACTCAGATTGAAAGGAAGCCAACTTGAGTTCGATGATGAATAATAAGACACACAGATTTACATTGTGTCGTGTTCATAAACCTAGGGTCCCTCATGGACTGGTTTCCAACAAAGGCTTGGCCCAACAGACAACGTTGCAAGCAACGCACAACTCATGGGCCAGCCCAAATACCTAGATGGCAGGCCAGACGGACGACCCAATCTCTGACCGAAAGGCCTGACCGAGGAGGAACAGTGTCCGCTTCTGACTCCAGCCCACCTCTCTAACCAGAGCGCTCACCTCGGTCTCTAGCCTGCCTCTGGACGTTCTGATGAGGACATCACTTCTTCATCACATACAAGCAGGAGAGGAGGAGGACGAGCATGGGCGTCCAATTCATCCTTCTCATGGTGGAGGCCCAGTCCAACTGAAGTTGGAGCCCATCTCAAGTTCCAGGACCAGTCTACCTTAAACTGGTCACCCATGACGTATCTAGACTCCGTTTTTGATGATCCACATATGGTTGGAAAGCTAATTTGATAAGGAAGCCAGTTCAAGTCGTCTCACGTCAAAATACCTTCAGAATCAGTAGGAATCATCAAAACAAGTCAGTGTCTAGAATCTACCAGGGTGCTACGACACCGTCTTTTGGTCCGTTGGATCGTGTATCGTGTTTAGACCCATTAGGGGGCATGTCCAGGGGGTGACGCCCAAGACTCTATAAATAGTAGCCATCGCTCTCCTTAGGGTTTGGGTTTTGTTTAGTTCTTGATTTCCTCATGAAACAGACATTGTTTTGCCGCAACTGTGCCGTCAAGGCTCCTTGCTATGAACCAGGGCCCCAGTTCTTGATCTTGTTCGCCCGTGGCGATTAGTCCTTTTGAATAAAGACTTAAACTCCTTCTTGTTATCATAAGCCTCATATTTATTTGCAATTTCAGATTATGTTCATCCCGTTCTTGCTTGTGTTCTCGATTCGCTTGTAGGAAAGCCTTCTCGGCGAGGTCAATCGCGTTCGCGTGGTTGATAACCAACGGAGCAGTGGTGTAATGGTTGCGGGGTCCGAATCAGTCTTGGTTCAAAGCCTAGATTGTGAGCGTCGAGTCTCCACCAATCGACGCTATCATACCTTTCGGAAGATCGGGCCTAGTCTACATCAAGTGGTATCAGAGACCTTATTGCCCGTTAGGTATAACTTTGTTTTTCCCTTTAGATTGTTACTGTTTTTGCATTACCTATAGTCCACAAAAAGCCAAAAAAATATACACCGTCACATATTCCCTGTCCTATAGCCTCGTTGTGCCGTGTAATTTCGTCTATGTGTCGCGTGGTTGAGTTTGTGCCCTAGGTCAAGCTCTGGTTGCTGGTTTTAGATCGTTTTTAGTCCAGTTTGTGTTTTTTTCTTTGTTTTTCATCATAATCCGTGAACACCTTCAAGTCTTGCTGTGTTTTCTTTATATCCATCAAACCCTAGTCCATGCCATCTAATTTGTTATACTTTTCTTCACTGTTTCCATCAAATCCTTGCTGACGTGACCAATTTTGCGCGCATTGTTCCCATTTTGTCCTCTAATTCGGAGTCAGTTCGTAAAACTGGTCTAGTTTTCGCATATGAACTTGGATTTCGACGTTCCATATATTAAAATCGATTAGAATTTTTTTGGATCCGTCCATCCCCTGCTTTGTTAGGGTCGAAGATTTTTATTTTGGTTAAAAACTGGTCACAAGATCCTCTTTTCGTGGTCACAAGCTTTTTGTCGATTTTGAGCACGTCTTTTGAAATTTCCATAGCCACGCCTTTCACTTGTTTAAGCTCATATTTTCTGTGGTTACTTCTTTTATGCTCCTAAGTGAAGAAAAAATTTTAAAAAAAGAAAAAGAAAAAGTCAAAGAATCCCAAAAAACAACGATAGCCCAAAAATAGAGAAAAAAGAGGGGCAAAAGTGGAACAATATCTAGTGGATCATATAGAGAGCACAATTTGAGTTGTATTTGCGTGTGCTGATTTCTGCCTTGTTCCTAATCATATTCCTGCTGTTCACATCACTTAATACATCTGATACTTGGAACATGAGTAGGCCAGCAACTAAGACAAGTACTTGGGATACTTATTCAGCTTTGCTATTCAGTTGCGAATTTTTCTATTCCTTGCTACTATATTGTGCCTGTCCAAGCTCCACTTTCTTCTAACCAAGTACAGGTTTGCCTTGCAACTGTTACACTCAAGCTACAATGGTATCACAGTCATCGACCGATTGCACCACCTGTTGCTTTGGTAAGAACACTTGTAAGACCGTGATAAGATGCTTGAGAGTTAAGTGCCTTGTTTTTCCTTGTCCACAACTTAAGTAGTTGGTAGGGATAATACTATTTGTGTTGTATTCTTCTTTCTACTAACCATGTCAGGAAAAGCGAAAGGCAATGACAAAGGAAACAGGGACACACCTATAGATTTCAATGACTGTGTTTCTAAGAATGAGCTTCGTGCCGTTTTTGATGACAAGTTCAATGAGATCCTTCAACAAATCATCAACTTGACCAAGAGGATTGAAGATGTTGAACAATGACATCTTGAACCACGTCATGAAGATGATGATGATGATCTCTCTGGGGAGGATGATGGCGACGCGGAGGCTGAAGCCGAAGCTCAATGACATGCTGAGGATGCACGTAATTGTAATCGGTCGAACTTTAACCGACGCGGTATGGGAGGTAATAACCAAGGTAATAATGATACTTTCTCTAAAACTAAGTTTAAGATACCCCCTTTTTCTGGTTCTGTTGATCCTGAAGCATATTTAGATTGGAAGATGGCTGTAGATAAAAAAATTAGCTCCCATCAGGCCCTTGAAGAATATAGAGTTAGACTTGCTACTAGTGAGTTTACTAGTTTTACTCTTTTCTGGTGGAATGATATTTGTAATAATGTTAATGCTAATGCTAATGCTCAAATACCTCAAATCTGGACTGTACTTAAATGACGAATGAAATCGAAATTTATTCCTCCATACTATCAGCATGATCTACGATTAAAACTGCAACGTTTAAATCAAGGTAGTAAGACTATTAAGGAATATTATTAGGAGCTTTTAATTTGTCTAGCACGTAGTAACATACAAGAGGATGAAATGGATAAGTATTCTAGATTTTTTGAAGGTTTGCGTCATGAGATACAGGATGTTCTTGACTATAAAGAATGGACTAGATTTTCCCACTTATATCATTATGCTCTTAAAGCTAAAAGGGAAGTATAGGGACGACAACCTAGGCGTTCCATGAATCCATCCACTCCTTCATGTCCAACCGAGGTGAGTAAATTTTCTGATGTGCAGACATCACTAGCGCTTGTAAAGAAGA
Organism: Miscanthus floridulus; assembly: GCF_019320115.1. NCBI lineage: Eukaryota > Viridiplantae > Streptophyta > Magnoliopsida > Poales > Poaceae > Miscanthus > Miscanthus floridulus. The sequence goes on from NC_089596.1 coordinate 44,705,411, forward strand.
GTTTTCTATCACACCTTCTTCCAGTGGATCTGCTACACCTTCCTCTAGCAGCTCTTCTAAAATTGTTTGCCACCATTGCAAGGGCATGGGACATATTGCTAAAGAATGCCCTAGCAAACGTGCATATATTGCTACTAATGATGGTGGGTATGCTAGTGCTAGTGATGAAGAGAATGAATTTGCACTTGCAACTGATCTTTATGCAGATAAATTTGCGGATAGTGCTGAAGATCCTAATGAGGTAATTGATAGTGTGACATGCACTGCAAACTACAAATCAATCCTTGTCTAGCGTGTTTTGAGTACACAAGTTGAGCCAGTAGATAAGCTACAATGCCACAATTTGTTTCAAATGTTCCTCATTGTCAATAATTTCCGTGTTCGTGCTATAATTGATGGAGGGAGCAGCAATAACTTGGTAAGTTCTGAGCTTGTCAAGGCCCTTGGTTTATCTACACGTGCTCTTCCACATTCATACCATGTTCAGTGGTTCAACAATAGTGGTAAGGCAAAGGTAACACAATCTGCTCATGTGCATTTTTCTATCGGATCATACCATGATTATGCTAATTTTGATGTTGTGCCTATGCAAGCTTGTTCACTTTTGTTAGGCCTCCCTTGGCAATATGATAATAATGTTCTATATCATGGTAGGCAAAATAGATATACTTTTATATTTAAGGGATAGACCATTGCTTTACTTCCTTTAACTCCTGGTGAAATTGTGCAATATGAAAAGGAACTTGCTGAAAAGAAAAAGAAAGGCCATGATAAAGACTTTAGCAAACCAACAAATGAACCATCAAGTAATATGAAAGAAGTTTTATTTGCTCTTAAATCTGTTCTTGCTGATCATGATGAACCTTGTTATGCTTTAACTTGTACATCACCTATATGTCCACTTGGTCCTGCTTCTAGTGCTATGCCTCTTGTTGGTACTAACCTTTTGTAGGAGGAGGATGAATTCCTAGCCAGGAAGCCACCATGGCAGTCACCTTTGTGAAGGATTGGGTGCCAAGATGAACGTCTTCTTCTGGAGCCATCGTTGTTGTCATCCAATGGAGGAGACGATCTACTTCAGTCGAGAATGACTTCAATTCAAGAAAGGGAGTATGATGAGGACATCACTTCTTCATCACATACAAGCCAAGGAGAGGAGGAGGACTAGCATGGATGTCCAATTCATCTTTCTCATGGTGGAGGCCCAGTCCAACTGAAGTTGGAGCCCATCTCGGGTTCTAGGACCAGTCTGCCTTAAACTGGTCACCCAGGACGCATCCGGACTCTATTTTCGATGGTCCACATATGGTTGGAAAGCTAATTTGATAAGAAAGGCAGTACAAGTGGTCTCACGTAAAAATACCTTAGGAATCAATGAGAATCGTCAAAACAAGTCAGCATCTAGAATCTACCAGGGTGCTACGACACCGTCTTTTGGTCCGTTGGACCGTGTATCGTGTTTGGGCCCATTAGGGGGCGCATCCAGGGCGGTGACGCCCAAGACTATAAATAGCAGGCGTCGCTCTCCTTAGGGTTTGGGTTTTGTTTAGTTCTTGATTTCCTTGTGAAACAAACATTGTTTTGCTGCAACTGTGCCGCCAAGGCTGCTTACTATGAACTAGGGCCCTAGTTCTTGATCTTGTTCGCCTATGGTGATTAGTCCTTTCGAATAAAAACTTGAACTCCTTCTTGTTATCATAAGCCTCATATTTATTTGCAATTTTAGATTGCGTTTATCCCGTTCTTGCTGATGTTCTCGATTCGCTTCTAGGAAAGCCTTCTCGGCGAGGTCAATCGCGTTCGCGTGGTTGATAACCAACGGAGCAGTGGTGTAATGGTTGTGGGGGTCCAAATCAGTCTTGGTTCAAAGCCTAGATCGTAAACATTGAGTCTCCACCAATCGACGCTATCATACCTTTCGGAAGATCGGGCCTAGTCTACATCACGTTCTCTCCTATCAGAAGGTCTGGCCAAAACGCCACTTCTGACTCTGGCCCGCTTCTCCGACCAGGAATATGCCAGACCCCTGCCTATGGCTCCTCTCCACCTAGCGGAATCAGAGCTGATTGGGACCAACCGACCGGGGATGCTCGCTCGGTAAGGACCAGGAAATAGACGGAGAAAGTATGGCAGCACACTCAAGTCAACCGCAATACCAAGGACTATACCCTATACACCTGTAGGACAGTACCTTGTGACCTCCCTAGCATGATAGAACGCAAACACTGTTGTAGGCGCTGACATTTTCCCTACATTGTTGTGGGTGCCATCAACTCCCATACCAGACAAATACGGTAACGCTCCCCCACGTGCCTCTAAGGCATCGACAGTGTTATGGGCGCCGGCATTTACCATGCCAGGCGAACATGGTAAAAACCCCTGCATGCCTCTCGGCATCAACAGTATAGCAGGTACCGACATCTGCCATACCTGAAGAAGACGATGCAACCTCCCATGTGCATTTGACATTCAACAGTATTGTAGGTGCCTATGTACCCACCGGCATGGGCAGCAAGACTTAGCAGCGAACATACTCCCTCCTTCTCACTTATAAGGCCATCCTATTCATCTATAAAAGAGGATGCACTCTCTTCCAATAGATAAGTTGATTTAGGTCGATCAAGATCACTAGTACACAGCAACAGAACCACCAAGTTCAAACCTTGAGCACACGCTCAAACACATAGCGCATAGCAGAGCTCTCATCACTCTCGGTCCCTCTGACCAGGGTCCGACCGAACCTCTTGTGCCCCCCATCTTTCTCCTTCTCATTTGCAACCCCACTGCAAACTTCGAGCACCTGGGCTCAGGAATAAAGTCACCGACCGACTCAAACTGGATGTAGGGTACGTTGCCTGAACCAGTATAAACCCTATGTCATTGAGTGCTAGGCCACCTCCGATCACAACGTACGATAAAACTACAAATATTTATGTGTTGGTCACTTTCTGCACCGACAGTTGGCGCCGTTCGTGGGGAAGACACTATACGTTCAACACTTTTTGGTCATCGGATGACCCACTTTTTCACCACCTTCGCCATGGCGGGCTCAAGTGATACGACTTGCTTTGGCTCACTAGAGTTTCCCACACTCCCACCTATTGAGATGTGGGTTCCACCCCTCTCTGAGCCATCCTAGGCCTTCCTCTTTGGAAGCCTGGACTTCGTCGCTGACCGGCTTGGCGTACTACACCTCCGCCAGGAGGCACTCGTTCCAGCGCCTGTTGGAGGGGCACCCTCCATCGGCTCCAGGACGTATGACAACTTCAATGTCGAGGCGCCTACGCTTCATTCTGAGCAAACTCTCTGCTCAAACACTACTGTGAGTAGTGTACATGCTATTATTTACTTGCTATTTTCTATCTTCCACTGATTATCCAGAGGGACCCTGTTGTCCCCACCGCGACCGCCATGTGATCGGATCCCATACGGCCTCACGTCCCCCATGGATGCATACGCCCGGGGGCTCCGAAGGATGCTGGCACCTCCCCCTCTCACGTCTGAATTCATGGGGATGGCAAGCTAGGCTCCCACCTATTTCCTCGAGCTCATGGATGATGATGTTGAGAGTGATGGCTCTAGCATCGGCGATGTGGCGCCTAGCCAACGTCCGTCCTAGGAGTGCGCTATGGTGGATGCTCCGGGACAGCCACCGGTGGTAACAGAGTCCTTGTAGACTCACACCCCTCCGGACCCTCGTGCGGAGACCCCCGCGCTCACACGGGAGCACGATGAGAAGCTACGACAACGGTGGCTGAACCAGCCACCGACTGCACCAGTGTGCTTGGTGCACCGCTGTAACAGAACCGACCAATTATACGAAATTAAGTAAGAAAATCATCCACCAGAGTAGACGATTTAGCCAACTTAAGCCCGTATAACCCGGTAGTCCGTGAAATCACGAAGGATTTCAAACCAATTCGTGTCCCAGCCATGATCGTAATAAGTTTAGCGGTCACCAATCACATATTACATAAAAGTTTGCATAACAGATACATCAGAGTTTAAACATACTTATTACAAAACAAGTTCGAATAAAAGTAGCGGAAGTCATTTGTTTAAAACCACACACACTCACACGGAGTTCAAATATAGTGCCAGCTGATGATCATCTCCAACAAAAGCATTAGACGAGACGTAAGGAATGACCATGCCCATGGTCCTAAGCATCACCCATCGCAGGATATAGGCAGTTGATACAGTAGCCATAGTACATCTGCCCATCTGCAACAAGTGGGAATAAAACCCTGAGTACGAGAAGGTACTCAGCCAGACTTACCCGACATAACCGAAAATAAATGACACCAAGGATTATGAAGGGCTTTAAGGTAGGGTAGCTGACTCATTCGCAAAAAGAAGCATTTTTAGCATTTCAAGAACCTTTCTAAAAACATTATTGCCAAATTAATTATTATTAACCTGTCAACTAGATTTGCACCTATACTAGAGTAAACATGTGATTAAGCAGATAATGATAACCAATGATCATTACGCAACTTCCATACTGTCATATTCATTATAACTGTCCAAGTGTTCCATAACATTTACTACGATGAAGTAACTCAAGTCAAGTGCTCACTATCCAGGAGCGATGGCGATTCGAATCGATTCCTAACCAGCTGGTGATTTGTTCCTTACACAAATCTCACTCACCTGCTAAAGTGAGATATTGATCACCGAGTCAACTTTCCAGGAACCTCGAGTTTGCCAGGAACCACATGTACCCGGGGGCCGACCGACTGCACTTTGGCCTTATCATCCCGCCCCCGTGTCCTACCACACCTGCTTCGGCACAGTGCGCTACGGGCAATTTACTCGGCCCGAAAAGTCTCCCAGCTTCGCGGTCGGAAGGTACTTTATCCGGCCAGCTAAATGTAAGGCATGCGTTCAACATGACTCGAGGCCCAACAACGGTCGGTCCTTAATCGACACAGACGGAAAGCACTACAGTCCAAAACTCTGCAAGTCTCCGTCCGGTCTCAACTTCATTTAACACTTAGTTATACCATGACTTCATAGTCATCCAAGCAGATCCAGGTAACCACCTATAGCTCGCAGGTGACAGGAAATCACCCGACTTCTACCGGTCTAAGCCAGCTAAGCATTTACTTGACTGCGGATACCAGGGTAACAAGGATATAGTATAACAAAGGTAAGCAAGGTATAATGCAGCAACGGTTGCAAACAACTCCTGAACGTAATGCATCAATTAAAGTAAAGCATTTAATTAAATCATTGCAAACCGGGAGAAAAATGCTCCGGGGCTTGCCTCTCTCGAAGGAGCTCGGACGGTGATCGGGGCACTCCGGAAGTTCCTCAATGTCCTCCTCGTCGGCTTCTGGCACTTCCTGCTGCTGCACCTCGAGCTGCTCCTCTGGCTCCTCGGGTATGATGACGGGGTTCTCGGTTTGCGATCCTATATGATGCAATGCGCGTAAGTGCCCATGCAATCGGTGCATCGAAGGAGATGAATGTAATGGATATGTTGAAATGCAAGGTAGTCAACATCGTCCAAGAAACTATACTATAAGCACATGTCATCTACTGCATTCTCTTCTACTACTAATATGTTAAGTTAACATATCTTAAGAAATGCTTCAAAGATACACCAAAGCTTTACTAATTTCTTAATCACACTTAAAGCAACACTTGCTTAAACCCTAATTGATAATAGGTTTGAATAGCAACCTATTTTTCTGATGCTCCTAAAAATCTAAGAAAATTACAGTAGCATAGTACTACTCTAAGCAGACTACCATAAAAATTTCATAGCATTTGGATAAGCAAACTATCCTACACAAAAATGACAAGCTATAGCATAAAAATGAGCATGAAATTACTTTGTACTATGAAAAGTGTCAAACAACAGAATTAGTATTTTTCCTAGGTTCTTAATAGCATATAATGACTGTACAAAAATTACCACATGCATGTTTTATACAAAGTTTGCTCTCTAGCAAAAATAACAAAAATCAGCCATTAAAGGCACTTGAACTACACCTCCAAAGTTTTCCACAGCACATGCATGAAACTTATTTTTCCTAGGAAGTACATGACTTAAGAAGATTAACAAACTTGAAATCATATTTTTATGAAGCCTATATATTTTTCTACATATTTTTCAAGTTATCAGTAATATTCAAGATTAAATAAAATCCTATAGAAAAGTATCTCAAAAATGACATGCAATAATTTTCCCAAGTAGATCTGGTAATAAGGAACCTAGCAAATTTTGTTTCAACAAATTTGGAGCAAGTTTGATCATCCAACATTTTTCAAATCATTTTTGATTTCAAATAACAAATCATAAATGGAAAACAATTCACTTAAGCGCTGCTGGGCCGGCCCGAAGGGACCCGACGGCCCACGACACGGCGCAGCCCAAGCCTGGCTCTCTTCGGCTCGGCGACTGACACGCGGGACCCCCGTGTCAATGACACGAAACAGGGGAGACGGCACACGTCGGCGCGGTGATGATCGAGCTCGCCGACGGTGATCTCCCCGGCGAAACCGACGGCACCAACGTGACCTACGTGAATAACCGCGTCGATTGGTACCCTAACCTTGCTCCCTACTGACCCCTAAGCACCCCAGCCACGGAGCTCGGCGGCTCGGCCATGGCGCACGGCGGTGTGCGGCCGCGTTCCGGCCAGATAGAGCCGGCGAGGACGGTGACACCATCACCCGAGTAACAGTGCGCGACGGAGAAGACAAAACGAGAGGTAGGGAAGGAAGAGAGGAGCTGTGCCGTGCTAGCCACGGTGAGCTCCAACTCCGGCGAGTTGCGGTGGCGGCGGAAACTCAATTGGGCCACTACCTTGGGTTATCCGGCTCGACGGTGAGATGGAGTAGCTAGGGGAGGTGAAGACGGAGCTGAGCGCTAACTGGAGGCGGCAACGACACGGAGGCGAGCGAGCTGAGCAGCGGCGACTCACCCTGCGGCAATGGCGGAAGCGCGAGCTTGGCTCGGAGGGGACTGACGATGCGAAGGAACGCGGGCGAACCAAATAGGCCAGCTGCGGGGCGCGTGGCGATGTCGTGGCAGTGACGGTCTGACCTGCGGGGGCTGCGACGGCGTACGGACTCCACTTGGCGCACTTGGCCTGACGGCGGTCGGCCACTCGGCCTGACGAAGACGATCATCAGACCCGCGATCAGAGCCTGACGACGCCATTTGACAACGTTCTTTCTACTAAACCGTGAAGTAATAGCTCATACCATCTACACAAGAGTTGTAGCTCTAAGTACCATCTGTAATTCATCTTAAATGATCAAGACCTAATTCGCAAAGGACAGAGAGTAAAATCATGCCAAAGTCGGGTTCAAGAAACTGAAAACTGAAGTTTACACTTAGAAATTTCTAAGTGTTGAAATCAACCCAAATTCTGACTTGTGGGACCATTTTGAGCATGTTGTGCACATTTTCATGACTTGGTCACAAAATAACTTTTGTTCCTTATGTAATTTGCTACAACTTTGTTTTAGGTTGCTCTGACATGCAAACACTCCAAGTGGTACTTTTTAAACAGTCAAACCAAAAAGTCCTAGGGTCAAAACAAGTCAAACCATGATTTGAAATTTTAATTGGGCAAAATGATCAACATGAACATTGTTCCTAATGACTTTCTAAGCATAGCTAAGATGTTTAAAAATATATTTAGCCATACCACACATTGGTCACGCAAGAATCAAGCACAGAATGCACTGAAACGATGAAAAACAATACAAATGTTATATTTGTTTCAAGGCCATGTTTCCCATGTTTCAAGTGACATATGCTCATGAATTGATGAATGATGCTAATGAATATGAAATACAAGTGCAATTAGGCAAGAATAACACCAGGGGTGTTACAACCACACTACGCCCCGTGCGCATAAACCGGCGAGCGACGCCTGGGGTTGCGCCCATCGGGTCCAACACAACACCTGGACGGGGGGAACAATCCCCCATAGTTCGCTCAGGCCGATCAGAACATCACCGCTGCGGTAATGCTTCTGCGCGGCCTTCCCGAGCCGAACGACCCCCCAAGAATAGCTGATCCACCAGAACCTCCGAGCACTAGTGGAGACCACCGTCGTTCAATAAGTGGAGAGCTTCGCATCGCGACACCGACTCGTGGCCTCTCTCCCCACCACAGGAGTGGGGACACACCAGACGAATCGCTCCACCCGCTCACCGCTACAGCTGCCGAGCGCGGCATAGGAGGCCGTATTTGTGCCTTTTCTTGACTTGGTGACCGCTCCACACCGACCGCCTGTACACGAGCGGCTCGGGCCAAACCAAGACGCTCGCAGCATCATCAACAACCGGAGTCCTAGCCCGAATGGCCCAGGACCATGGGCCTTTGTTCGACGCATCCAGAGAGCGCCGCTCCCGTAGTGCTTTGACGGAGGCTGAGGCAAAGGCAAGGCCAAGCACTAGGATCAGGACAAGGGCCCCTCCACGTAGAGGGGCAAAAAGAATAGAAAACATCATCGCCGACCGGCCAACTCCGCGTTGGTCGCCATGATTGATCTCATGGGCAAATAGCCTCAGCAGGGTCTTCTAAACCACTTCAACAAGCTCATGGAGAGCCCATGCACCAACCACACCTACCCTATCAAACACCTCTACAAAGACTGCGAGCTCCTCAAGCGCCTTCTGCGATAGGCCAGTGGGCCAAAGGAAGAAAAAGACAAAGAAGCAATGGCCAGGAAAGATGGCATAGCGGGCAAGGTTTTGGATGACTAAAGGTCGAGGTGATCTGACTAGACGCCTACCGACTGAAGGATGACAACAACAACGTTCTCACCAATGCTTGGAACAGCTATGTCATTTTTCCCCTAAAATTCAGTCTTACCATTGTTTACTTAACATTTGCTCCTATAAAAGCACCCCAACCCGAACACTTTCGGCCTGGGTCGCTTGGGGGCCCCATAGGGTGCACTACCACCTCTCTTTCCATTTACTATCATATGGTAAAACTCCTTCTTGCCCGAATGAAAGGGTAGTTTGTTCCTTTAAATTACATTATGTAGCTTTGCTTTAAATATTCCGACCGATTAGACCCCACCTCTACCTACGGTTACGAGCAGCTGAGCCTCGCAGGCCACGCCCAGGCACCTAAGGTTGTAGCCTACAGAACGAATGGGCAAGTGTGAAAAAGAAAGAATAAAAAACAAAATTATGCTAAGGTAAAACTAAGGAACGAATGGGACAAGCTCCCCCGAATGGAGTGATTCCATCACAAAAAACAAAACTGATTGTATTCATTGAGTACACAAAAATGTTTGTATGAGGGCTCCCCCATGAACTTAACTTTTTTACATCTGCTAAACTATGTATACTTTACAAGCTATTGGGGCTACCCAGCAACATCTACTGTCGGTGCGACCGGCGAAGGCATGGGCTGCTCACTCCCTAGCTGGACGACATTCAGCTCGGTTGAAGGTAGGGCAATGTCCACTTTCGACCCAGGCTCCACACAAACCATAGGCTAGGCGATGTCCCCCTGACACATGCTTCTGACCATGTCCTCACAACGAGCATCCATCACCCACTGCGCGGAGACTTGCTCTGCCACCAACCTTGCATACAACAGCAAGCTCTCCCCGAGCGATTGGATGCCCTCCGTGCTCAAGCCATCAGCATATCCATTGTAGATAGTGGCAAAGTCCAGGTCTAGGTGGTACGTTGCCACCAAAATCAACACCCCTGACACTCCGTAGAACAACTCGTGTGTGATGAGGGCCCAGACCTCATCTAGAACCTCCACTAGCTAGATGGCGGGTACACTAGCACTTAGCGCAGACCCAAAGACCTTCGAGACGACGAGCTAGGCAACATTGCAGATTTGGTCAAGTTTCCCCTTGAGAGCATGTCGCTCTTCAAGGGACTTGGCCAGTGCCTCCGCATTTCAACCAAAAGTCGCCTTGGCCATCTCTAGGTTCCGCTCCAATGATTTCACCTTTCCACCTAGCTCTGGAAAAAGGATGACAAGCTCAGAATCAAGCTAAAGGAAGAAACCAACACGTTGAAAGTAGAAAAGGTACTTACCAAGGTGGGTGTTCTCAAGGATGGAGAGTCCCTCCGCCTGCTAGGTCACCTGCTCACGCAGCCGGGCGTTCGCTTCCTCCGTCCCTATCATCCGGCCCCAAAGCACGAGCACTTCCTGGTCTACCTCTGACTGGGCCTTTTGCTCCGACTCTAGTGCATTCTGCTCCCACTCCAGGGCATTCCGCTTCGACTCTAGGGTCTCTAGGGATTTTTGGAGCACCGCCTCGGTGTCCACCAAGGACTTGCGTAGCTCTACCTTGGTCTCCGCCTGGCGGGCCTTCGCTACCTCAAGCCCCTGCTCGGTGGCAGTCGCCCGCTCCACCATGAGCTGCTTCACTATCTGTGCCTTAGTTGCCTCCGCTGCCTGATCCTAGGACTCATAGCGGGCGGACTCTAGTAGACACTCAAGCTCGGCCATCTGGGTGTGCTCCATCCAGAGGAAACGAGACTTGCGGCATGACATATCCTACAGACCCTACAAAAAGGAAAAACAAGCATGATGAGGCAACCAACAAGAGACTAAGAGGTCATAGACAAGTGCAGAAAACTCACCTCTGTAGCGTGCTACAGATCGACCTTGACCAACTGCTGGATAGACTTAACCCGCTCCTGGGCGTCCTCAGGCTTCACCAACAGCTTGGTGAGATCGGACTCCATGGCGAGTCCTCTCCCCCCAAGTATGTCCTAGAGCTGACACTCCTATGAATCCCGAAGGATGAACTGAACCTTGGCCGAGTCCTCAGGATAAGGCCACACCAGGTCAGTCTCCTCCAGCCCACTAGAGGGTCCAGCCTCCGACCAGACCAACGCTAGCTCTGGCAATGATGCTGACAGCTCCACCTCATCATTTGCCTTATTGTTGGAGGGGATCTCCACCACCTCATCTTTGTGGGCCACCGGTAGATGTTCCGGTTCTGACCCGGCTGCATCTCCCAGCACCCTCGGCTCTAACCGGGATGGTGAGCCATGCAGCCCTCTGCCTAGCGAGGTAGGAAGCTCGGTCTCCCTCTCATCTTCCACCGTAGCTGGTGGAGGAGGGGCCATGAGGGACACCTCCAACGCAGCCTCTGCCGTCACCATCGAGATCACCACCAACACTGTCGCTACCGCTGTCGCCGTGCTAGCAACCGACCCGAGGAGCACCACCCCTGGAAGGGAAGGACTCGCTGCCACCACCCTGCTCTCCCCACCACTTGCCACGACACGCTGCAAGGTGGGCCTCCAAACATCCTGCATAGGAGTTGGGGTGATGCTCAACCCTGTCAACGTCTGGCCGCTGTCAAAAAGCATATGCCTGTCATACTCCAAAAAAGACTCAACAGCAAGATAAAAAAGAAACAAAGAAAGACATATTGGGATGTAAGCAGTGTGACCCTAAAGCCAAGACCCAATGTCGATGGGCCCGCAAGGTGATAACCGCTCCTAGGCTGTGACCCACGCCCCCTCACTTCAGCCGGGGGTGGAGTCGACCCAACCGGCTCCTGCCTGGCCCATGGGTCACCATGACCTTTGGCTCAGGGCACTCCAATCAGAGCAGTAGGTGGGGCATCCTCTCGTTGTGAGTCGCACGCTGGCGTCGGCCCCGGCAACATGCGGGTACAAGCGCGCTCCTTGGACCACCTGGCTTGCTCGGCCATGTCTTCGGCAGGCGGGGACGAGACCGTTGATGCCATCGAAGGGCGCGATGACCGTGTCCGCTTCGCCGCCGGCATCCGTGCTCACAGCATGCTTCCTCGGCACCAGAACATCGCCGCGCCTCTCCGTGTCCTGCTCACCGCCAGCGGACATGATCGTAGGATCACGACACTCTACCAAGGTCGCAACGACCTCCCAATTTTCCTCCTCCTCGAAGAAAATCATGTCATCCCCCACCTCTGTGGGGTCCTCCAACTCGAGCTCTGACTCAACGGCGCTCCTATTTTCTCCGGCCTTCACGCACCGGGCGATCTCCTTCTCCTTCTCATACTTCCACTGAGCCACCTCAACTTTCTTCTTCTTCTTGGCATCCACCGCCTCCTTCTAGGTGGCCTACTGAGTCGCGTCCTCTGGCCCCTTTGGAAGGTGTGGCCGGGACTTATATGCATCAAGTCCCTACAAAATAGGCGACTCAAAATAAAAAAGCAAGAAAGTAAAGGGGAAGAGAACACGGAGCAAAGAGAGGGGAGCATACCATTTTGAACACCACCGATGCATTGAGAGGTCCGAGCTTTCCATCGACCTTCTCTTTGGCCTTTAGCTACAGCACCTAGTTGAGGCGACTCCAGACCTCGTTGTTTGGCAGCTTCTCCAGCGACACATGATTAGGGTCTGACGAGCCACCATACTTCCACATCGGCCGTGCCCTCTCCACCAACGGAGCAACGCGATGGTGATAGAGGGTGTGGAACACCCACACCCCATCAATACCACACCGCACGAGCTTCTGGAGCTCCGCCTCAATGATCTCCACCTTCTTCTTCTTCTCTCGACGGGAAGGTCCCCACGACCAACTTTCCCACCTCACCGGCCTTCCATCGGTGAATGCTGGGAATTGCGCCTCCATTGGGTTCCTGATATAGAACCACTCCCCGTGCCACCCCTGGTTGGAGTCACAGGGGATGTACATGGGATACGACCCTCCCATGCTTGGTTTTCTTTGCAGGGTGAAGCCCCCACCGGCGTGGCCTCAGGCGGATTCTCCACTGGCAAAGTTCGCCTAGAGAACAGCTACCAGAAGAAGTCCATGTGCGGCTCCATCTCGAGGAAGACCTCATAGATGGTGACAAAGCCGGCGATATGCAGCACCCCAGTCAGATTGAGGCGTTGTAGCTCTAGACATCACTCATTGAGGAGCCCATATAGGAACTAGTGTGTGGGGTATCCCAACCCTCGCTCGTGGAAGGCAAGGAAGGAAACCACCTCGCTAGGCCAAGGTTGTGGAAAATCCTCCCTCCCAGGAGCCCTCTAGTGTGCCACCTCCTACGGTGGTAGAAACCCCTTCACGACGAAGGCCTCCAGCACTGACTCCCTCATAGTGGATGACCTCCAGTCTGGCATTTCGCTCCTGGTTTGTGGAAGGATTTGTGAGTTTTCTCTTCTCCCTCGTTCTCTCCCTTTTCTCTCCTAGGAACCACCATGACACTTAGATGCTCTTGGCGAGAAGGAAGAAAGAGAAGAGACGACAGATGAGGAATAGGCGAAGGAACAGGGCGAAAGCCCTCTCCCTTCTCCTACTTAAAGAAAAGGGTGCAACAGTTGGGGAAGGCATGGCGATCGGGGAAAGGCGAAACAATGGAGCAAAAAACCCTCTCCCTTCCCCATTTAATGTAGATGGGATACGATGGGATGCGCCCTGACCGATGAGACATGCCCTGCCCGACAGAACAACACCTGATCAGATGGGATGTGGCCTGGGTATGGCCCACCACTATCGCTCGTCGGGCACAAGAACCAAAGCGTCACCACACGTAGGTGGTTCTCCGCCTCCCTAGGCGAGACTTGGAAAAACCCAAACAACAGGATCTCTGCTAGGAGGAACCATCGGGCTTCCTAAGTTGATCAAATGGCTCAGGAAAACACCATGAGATAGGTAAGGAGCAAAGGGACGCCCCATGTAGGCCATGCCGACTTCGTCATGAACAACGAGCGCAGATCCTAGTTGGATATTTCTGATTGGATCTCTTCAAACCCTATGACTCGAGCCATCAAGGTAACGCTACTGACCCCCATATTTCTTTATATAATCATTCATACATTCGTTCCATACGCCTATGCCCCCTGGATGATTCAGGCCCCGAATCACCCGAGGGCTCGGGAACTAAGGCATCGCACATGCGGCGAAATGCATCACAATGCTCTGTGTTGTGTCACAAAGCAACAGTTGCCTCATTCAACATGAGCAACGACTGACCAGGGTTCGAAGGTTGGCCCATAAAGGGCTCAAGGCTGCCTCATGTCAAACAGAGCCAGGGGAGAAAACGCAGATGAGCCCCGTGCGGCCCTCGCCTAGTCTGCCCTGAAGCAGACAGGGTCATCTCAACCTTCTCATATGATCCTAAACCTCCCACCAAACCCACAAAATCTCCATTGAGGGGAGTCCAGCAGGCCACCCGGGTCGGTCTTCAAAATGACCTAGGCATCTACCGGGTTGCAGGTAAAGGAGTAATGGAATGTCATAAGAGGGCTATGCCGATCCCATCACGAACAACGGACCTAGATTCCACTCGATCATACCCGTTAGCGAGCTCACCATGCGTGTCACTTGAGCCCAAGCGATCGAGGCAAGCGACAAAGCTTAGCCCCTCTAGTTGTGAGAAACCAAGGATGGGGTAACACACAAAACTCAAACCAATCCATACCATGCCTAACAGGGCTCGGGGGCTCAAGATCCCTAAACTAACTGCCTCGGCTATGTGGGCTGCACCGAGGCCTAGATCCACGAGCTCCGCCTTACCTGATCCCTAAACTAACTACCTCAGCTGCGTGGGCTGCACTGAGGCTAGGATCCACAACTCCAACTTGCCCGATCCCACGGTGCACACTGATGCCAGGATCCATGAGCTCTATCTCATCTGATCCCCAAACTAACTGCATCAGCTGCATGGGCTGCACCGAGGCCAAGATCCACGACTCTAACTCGGCCGATCCCATGGCCCACACTGATGTCAGGATCTGTGAGCTCCATCTTGTCCGATCCCTAAACTAACTTCCTTGGCTACGTGGGCTGCGCCGATGCCAGAATCCATGACTCTAACTCGCCTGATCCCATGGCACGCACCGATGCTAGGATCCACGAGCTCCATCTCATCCGATCCCTAAACTAACTGCCTCAGCTACGTGGGTTGCACTGAGGCCAAGATCCACAACTCTGACTCACCCGATCCCATGGTGCGCACCGACGCTAGCATCCATGAGCTCTATCTTGTTCGTTCCCTAAACTAACTACCTTAGCTACATGGGCAGCACCGAGGCTAGGATCCATGACCCTGACTCACCCGATCCCACGGTGTGCACCGACGCCAGGATCCATGAGCTCCGTCTTGTCTGATCCCTAAACTAACTGCCTCGGTTGCGTGGGCTGCACCAATGCCAGGATCCATGGCTCTGACTCGCCCGATCCCATGGCGCGTATCAATGCTAGAATCCACGAGCTCTGTCTTGTTCGATCCCTAAACTAACTGCCTCGGCTGCGTGGGCTGCACCGACACTAGGATCCACGACTCTGACTCACCTAATCCCATGGTGTGCACCGACGCTAGGATCCACGAGCTCCATCTCATTCGATCCCTAAACTAACTGCCTCGGCTACGCGGGCTGCACCGAGGCCAGGATCCATGACTCCGACTCGCCTGATCCCACGGCGTGCACCGACACTAGGATCCATGAGCTCCATCTTGTCTGATCCCTAAACTAACTACCTCAGCTACGCGGGCTACACCGAGGCTAGGATCCATGACTCTAACTCGCCCGATCCCATGGTGCGCACTGACGCTAGGATTCGTGAGCTCCGTCTCGTCCAATCCCTAAACTAACTACCTCGGCTGCACGGGCTGCACCGATGCTAGGATCCACAACTCCGACTCACCTGATCCCATGGTGTGCACTGATGCTAGGATCCACAAGTCTGTCTTGCCCGATCCATAAAACTAATTACCTCAGCTGCACGGGCTACACCGAGGCTAGGATCAGCAAGCTTTGACTCGCCCAATCCCTAAAACTAAACTACCTTGACTGCATAGGCTACACCAAGGCTAGGATCCATGACTCTGACTCGCACGATCCCACAACGCACACCGATGCTAGGATCCACAAGCTCCACCTCGCCCGATCCCAAAACTAACCACCGACTCTGTCTGAACTAAAATACACATGCACACGCCCGCTAACGAAACCCCCCAGACAATTTTGCCCGAATCACGCGGGGGCTTGGGGGCTACACCCGCGGGTGCGCTCGCACGCACCCACTGACAAAACAAAAACTTCCCAGGCAGGCAACATGAAACACCCCCAGACGATTTTGCCTAAATTGCTCGGGGGCTCGAGGGCTACACCCGCTGGTCCACTCACACGCACCCGCCATGAAGACAAAAAACCCCTAGATGATTCTACCTGAATTGCCCGGGGGACTCAGGGGCACCTGTTGGGTTCATAAACCCAGGGTCCCTCATGGATCGGCTTCCCAACAAAGGCTTGGCCCAATAGACAACGTTGCAAGCAACACACAACTCATGGGCCGGCCCAAATACCTAGATGGTAGGCTAGACGGATGACCCAATCTCCGACTGGAAGGCTTGGCCAAGGAGGAACGGCGCCCGCTTCCAACTCTGGCCCACCTCTCTAATTGGAGCGCTCACCTCGGTCTCTAGCCCACCTCTAGATGGTCTCTCTGACTGAAAGGCCTAGCCAAAACACCACTTCTGACTCCGGCCCGCTTCTCTGACCGAGAATGCGCTGGACCCCTGCCTACGGCTCCTCTCCGACTGGCGCAATCAGAGCCGACTGGGACCAACCCACCAGGGATGCCCACTCGGTAAGGACCAGGAAACAGATGGAGAAAGTAAGGAAGCGCACTCAAGTCAACTGCAGTACTAAGGACTATACCCTGTACACCTGCAAGACAGTACCATGCGACCTCCCTGGCATGACAGAACACAAACAATGTTGTAGGTGCCGACATTTTCCCTACAGTGTTGTGGGCGCCATCAACTCCCATACCAGACAAATACGGTAAGGCTCCCCCCACGTGCCTCTGAGGTATCGACAGTGTTGTTGGCGCTGGCATTTACCATGCCATGCGAACATGGTAAAACCCCCTACATGCCTCCCAGCATCAATAATATAGCAGGTACCGACATCTACCATACCTAAAGAAGATGACGCAACCTCCCACGTGCATCTAACATTCAACAGTATTATAGGTGCCTACCATCATCTTGTACCTACCGACATGGGCAACAAGACTTAGCAGCAAACATACTCCCTCCCTCTCACTTGTAAGGCCATCCCCTTCATCTATAAAAAGGGATGCGCTCTCTTCCAACAGATAAGTTGATTTAGGTTGATCAAGTTCACTAGTACACACCAACATAACCACTAGGTTCAAACCTCGAGCTCACACAACCTCGCTCGAACACATAGCACATAGCAGAGTTCTTGTCACTCTCGGTCCCTCTGACCAGAGTCCAACCAGACCTCTTGTACCCCCCATCTTTCTCCTTCTCGTTTGTAACCCCACTGCAAACTTTGAGCACCTAGGCTCAGGAATAAAGTCACCAACCGACTCAAACCAGTATAAACCCTATGTCATTGAGTGCTAGGCCACCTTCGATCACAACGTATGATAAAACTACAAATATTTACGTGTTGGTTACTTTCTGCACCGACACATTGAAAGAAAGCCTAATCATGCACTTAGAAAACATAAGGAAAGCATAATGCCATTACTCTTGGATTGAAAAGAATCCAACTTGAGTTCCATACATTCATACCAATAAGTAGGAGGACACTACCAAGCTAACAAGCATACCGAAAGGTAAAATGCAGATACTAATTAGGCTGACACTATGCAAAAGTTAAAAGGCCTTCATATGTACATCATTGGTTGCATAATTAATCATTCTCCATGTAGATGCTAGTCTATCTCCATGGGATCATTGTGAATCTCCATAAGATCCTGTAGATCATTGTCGACCTCCATGGGATCGTTATCAATCTCCATGTCATCCCGAGCCTTGACCACTACAACCCTGTCCACATCCATTGGTATACTTTCATTTAGCTCATCGGCTTTGTTCATGAAGCACTGATTTGGTGAGCCAATACTGAGGACAATAAGGCTCACAAGCTACACTCCACGGATATACAAGGCCACAAACTCTAGAATGAGAAGATGCATTTTCATCTATAGATCCAACAAAATTAATGTAGCTAGGTTAGAGGTGAAGGAGAAAAGAGCACAAGAGAGCAATACAAAGGAATATAGAATCCGGTGAAGGAGCAGATTCAGTGCAGTTACCTTAGATCCGGATGGAGTAGAGAAGCAGGGATGACGCACTGAAGATTTGTGCACCGACGAGGTTGGAGGTGAAGGAGCAGTGAGCACGCGAGAGGCTGCCTTTCATCTGACACTAGCAGGGTGAAGCAGAGTAAGGGAGCAGAGTGGGGAATGGATGGGAGGAAGGTGTGGTTGGACTATAGGAGAGTGTATATACAGTTTAATAAATTAGTTGCCCCTATACCAGAGCCTAGTGTCTAGGGAAGTAGGATGCCTCCAACACATCAATTCATACTTGGATCTACTATCATTTGCAGTTCAATAAATTGAACACCTGGTTAATCACCTTGCATTGAGTTCCACAATAGTTGTACAAAAGTGATAGATTTTAGTCTGACACATCAATTGATACTTGGATCTACTATCATTTATAGTTCAATAAATTGAACACCTGGTTAATCTCCTTGCATTTAGTTCAACAATGGTTGTACAAAAGTGATAGATTTCAGTCCGATACATAAATTGATACTTGAATCTACTACGGTGAACAAAGCAACTTGCCAATGAACATACCAAGAAATAAGATAAGTATAAAATAGGTGAAACAAGAACAGGAAGCATATTTCTTTCTCAAAGGTATGGAATCTTCCATCATTTTCTTTGGATCCCTAGCCATTTCTTCAATCTATGGCATAATCTCTTCCTCCTCCTGCAAATGTTCTTCATTTATTTGTTGTTACATTGGCCTCCACCTTCAGCTACCAAATCTTGTTATGTAAATCCAAAATCAAAGTCCTCAGAAATTTTCCATATGAGGGATCATGCCACTTAAAGAACCCACAATCTAAGTCAAGCTATGAAAAAACCAAACTACCATAAGTACAGTGGAATTTTAGCATTTGCATTATGAAAATAGAATGGACAAGAAAGAAATCAAGTTACATTATTTACCCTGCAGCATCTATGGTACCGACATCCTGGGTTTTCATCACTCCACAAAATGCACTGAGGTGTCTTCAAGCTGTGGGGCGTCTTCAAGCTATAGCAACACAAAAGTGGTGGCTCGTATGCGTAGGGGTGGTTCTCGACATGACACGGGATGGACGGCCCTCTCCTATTGTAGCCTTCTCCGCTGGAAGCCGGTGTTCTTCTCGTGATGGCTCCCTAGGATGGTGCTGACCACTAGGAGGAGTTGGAGCTAGATGCAGCCATAGAGTAGTCAGGGTTCAAAGTGTTGTACACTCTGAGTGAAGAGGTCAGCCTAGGTCTTTTGTCTATGCTTTTGCCTCCCGCCAAGGCGCCAAGACATCCTTCAACACCATCGCACTCCCACCAAGATGAAATGATGTGTCACCGGTGGTTTAGGGTACTATCCGCCAATAGAAGAAGGCCTGTTTTGGATCCTCTATGCTTACATAGAGGTGTACACGTGGACCACAATAAAGACTAACTGATTCAATTAACATTTCAACCGAAGTAATAGTTCAACAATTATGCAGTACTCATACATACTAATCTAGAGGTTTCATCAGTACATATAAACTTTATTAACATAAAAGTTTCACAAATTCTAAGACTTAATGTTAGATGGGTAGGTCGTTTCTAAGGTACTCAATTGGTTGATGCGATCCCAAAAGCTAGAGGTAGCGAACCATAGCGAAGATGACAGCATCTTCGTCCATGGACACATTTGTATCTATATAGTATGTCTACTTCATGTCTAGTCCTGCAAAGCACAAAAATCTCTCCATAAATAGGGTCTTGAACAATTCGTATCAAATTTTGTGGTTCGAGAAGGTGATGAACAATGGCTTGAACAATCAATAGTCGGTCTGGGTGAATGCTCCATCCCCAAGTAGCAAACAACATCATCTGGGGTCCTGGTGCCACTCCTAGCCACCAAAACACAAGGTTGCTCGCATTGAAATGGCTTCTTCTGAAGTAAGACATCTATTGCAATGAAGAAATTCCTAATATGAACAAAACTAATACCAAACTCAAAACCAATTGGAACCAAATGCAAATAGGGGGATGACCGAATCCATCTAACCTTCATGGGGCGTTGTCAATGACGACAATACAAGGTGCTCAAGGTAGGGAAAATATAGGAGACGGGTCAAAATGAAGATGAAGCAATAGGTGGGGTGAATGAAGATGAACCAACAACAGGTGGGGAGAACTAATGGATTTGTATTGGGGTTTTTTAGTTGGTCAAACCACTGCCAAGGCACTGACAAGACCCGAAGGGAGTTGGGAATGGGCTGGGCGTTTCTAGGTTTGTTGCCAAATGGATGGTCCAGATTGATCTGCAATGAGAACAAATGACATGGGATAAGTTAAACAGTGTCTGTATTAAGACGACCATTGCCACGCTAATCCAACGCTATAATACGGTGTTTATCAGTGGTTAAATTGCTTTTAGTTTCTCCTAAAAACAATTGCAACCGTACATGACAGTTTTCCCTTTTCATTCACAAATATACAGAAAAATTAAAAAAATTGTTGAGAGATCAAATCCATGCACTAGCATTTGGAAGTAGTATTGGAAAGAACTTGCTTTGCATTTCATATTAAAAAGGTGGCATTGAAGAGATAAAATCTACACGAATAGAATTTTTTTCATTGATTGATTATATATAACTAACATATAGATACAATTTGGACGAGTATATGATTGTACTCATTCGATAAAACTACTTATACTAATTATAAACTACTTAATGTAAATAAATGATCCTCTCATAGAGAGGATCATGCTTGCCTCGCTGGCTTAGGAGGAGGTGAGGCAAAGTCGAAGTCAGAGTCGGAGTCGTCTTCGGCGTCGGTGGTGGCATCGTCCTCATCCTCCTCCTCTGGGTCCTCCTTCTTAGAGGTCAATGGAGGACTATAATCAGACATCCCATCGTCGGAGGAGACGTTCTCCTCAGAGGAGTGGTGGGAAGGCAATTCATTCTCGCTGGACGATGGGCTGCTTGGAAACTTGATGGGGTTGTTCGACATTTTCTTTGTAGATTGAAAGAGAAGGGGATGATGGATGAACAAGAGGGGTCGTTTCAGAGGGCATAGGACCTAAAGTATATGTAGAGCAGTGGGTACGCGGCTCTTAGGTTTCCGGTGGTGGAAGTAATGGTCATTTGATGGCCTTGGAAGTTGAAGCAATTCAACACTCACACTGAATTTACCATTGGTTGACCAAATGCTACTTTAGGGCCGATGGACAAAAATGCATATCCCAGTCGGCCTAGCTTTTCATGCGAAGGAGGAAATGCAACCCCAATACCACTACCGCATCTATCGTTAACCCATCGGTGGTAGAAGTCTAAATTGATAGTTTTAGTCCTAGGAGGCCTCGCTATCGTTCTCCGATACCAGCTGTAATAGAACCGACCAATTTGTAAGAGCACAAGTACAAAAACGATCACCGAAATGATCAAATTCTCGCACTTGAGCCCATATAAACTCGGTAGTCAATTGAAACCATGAAGAATTTCAAACCAACTTGCATACAACCAAAATCGTAGTGATTCAACATAACACATCACATGTTACAACATTTCACAAATAGTTCGCAGATATATTACAACACATCAGAGTCATAGTTATTACGAACCAAGTCTTGCAAAGTAGCGGAAGCAAATAGTTTAACTCACACACATGAGTTCAAATATAAGTACCAGCTTGCCGATCACATCCCACAAAAGCATTCAGATAAGATAAATAAAGATCATGCCCGTGATCTAGTCTTCGTCACCCACCGAGTGGAGATAGTACTTACAGAAGCCCTGATAAAGAAGGTCATCTGGAACAAGAGGGAATAAACCCTGAGTATGAGAATGTACTCAGCTAGACTTACCCGTCGGAAACCAAAAATAAATGACACCAAGGATCATGCATAGCTTAATTTAGTGGATCTGGCTGACACTTTCTTTTTGCGGAAAAGCATAAGTAATAATGATCAACTCATAACCCGAGCTAGTAGTGACTTTTAGCCATTAACCTGTCATCTATATTAGCACCTATCCTAAGCAATCACTTGATTAAGATGCAAACATTATTAACCATAGCAGGTATAAACTGTGGCAACATTATCATCATCATCCATTTAACCATATCGTTAAATTAAGTGTATCTACGTTGCCGCTGCTCAGTCAAGTTCTCACTATCCGAGAGAGACGACGACTCGAATCGGTTCCTATCTAGCTGGAGGGGTATTCCTAGCATAAACCCTGCTTCCCCCATTAGGGTCGCAATCAAGTCACCTTTGGTACAACTCTAGAGTCACGGGTCCAGACAGCGTTGCATCCTCATGGGTGACACTCTACCAGGAAGTATAGAAATTTTAAGCACCTGACCCCTTAGACTCACGCCAATGTCCCCAAGCACATCCTTACTACCTCCAGAATGTGCACGACCCCCCAGTTCTTGGCCTGAGTCAAACTACTAGGCTTCATGGTCAGAACGACTTATCCAGCCAGCTAAGTGTTAGGCTGTGTTCAACATGACATGAGGACGTATAGTGTATCGGTCCTTAAATGACACAGACAGAGTCACTATGTCCAACCCCACACAAGACTCCGCTGATCTTAATTCATTATTAACATGGTTCTTTTCCGCGATAGCAAATATAGCCAACCGTGACCCACCTCATCCTAAAGCTCACAGGTGATAGAAAATCACCCGACTTCTACCGTACTAAGCATGGCTAAGCATTTAACCTGTTCCTGAATTTAATAGGATTCAAGTGCGATATATGGACAAGGATAGATATATCATGCAACAATTGGTTCCAACCAATTCATATACGTAATGCATCATCAACAATAAAAGATACTCAAGATATTTGTAAAAAAACATGGGAGACTTAGAATGCTCCGGGGCTTGCCTTTTAGGAAAGAGGATGCACGGAGGTCAGGGCACTTGGGCAACTCCTCCACTGCGTCTGCTTCGTCGGTTGCCTGAACCTCGGGCTCCTTCTCCTGGCTCGCTCCCTCAAACTCTAGGAGCGTCACTCCCTTCGGCACACCTATTGTATGTATGCGCAAGATAAATATCATGGATGCACATGAACGAAGTTAGGGATGCTCGGGGAATGCACATGCTTACTGCAGTACACATATTCTAACTTAAGCTCTATTCAAACCACTTTAACTTACCAAGTTTAGACAACCTAATATACAATTGCTCATCTTTAGTTAAGGACCTAGCACCTACACCTAAGCATTTTCTCAAGTTAGCCTATCACCTAAACAATCAACAAGAACAATGCTACAAAGCATTCACACCATCATTCATATTTCAGCAAAACTTGGAATTTATAGCAGCATAGTAAATTGACCATAACTTGAGATTTACAAATCCAAATGACATGAAACAAGACAATTTGGAAAGATTATGAATTTACCTAAAATTGATTTTCAGACCTCAAGGCATGATTCCAACTTTTACCAGGTCGAAATCACATAACAACAGAAATCTATCCTCACAAGACAGAGAGCAGCCAAAACTGTACTCAAACTAAGAATAGCCATATCTCCTAAACTACTTGGACAAATGCCCCCAAATTTTAACACAAGCTAGTTTAGTAAGTTAACTACAACTTTGATATTCACATGATTCCCAGAAAATACCATTATCAAATCCTAATTCACCAACTGCTAGAAACTGTCTAGAATTATAGAAATGCTAACATTAAATATTTACTTATGTGTCAAACATGATTTCTGACCAAACCAAGTGTATCACCAGTTCACACATCATATAAGATCACCATAAAGTAAGGTGTTCACCACCAATTCATTTCTTTTAATGCCTTTCTTAATTTATTTAGTTATTTAAGTGGAATAAGGAACATATATGAAAACTACACCATTTAATCTAGAGAAATTACAGTTCATACTACATGCTCCAAGTATGCTACTATAGAAATTTCACCCAAAGTTACCAATAGATACATCCTACACAAAAATAACAAGGTAGCGAGACTGATTTTGGCCTAAATTAGAAACCCTATTTAAAAGTGTCCAACAACAGAAGCAATATTTTTCGTAGCATTCTTAAGGTACCAAGACAGCCTCCAATAAATTTTATGGGCATTGGATTCATAGATTAATTATTAAAATTCACACAAGGATCATCTAATTATAAAAGAGAAATTAATAACTCAAAAACTATTCATGCAATGACTCTCAAATTTTTACCAGAGCTTCTCCTCATCAAAAAGAGCTCACCATACAAATTTCATAATTTTTGGATCATAGAAACTGTAGATATGAGTTAAACAATTTTGCATCCATTTAAAAATACATTTTAAGTTACAATTTAATTCTCCCAGAAACTTTACTACAAGTGTTCATTTTATATTTTTCCTAAATACTACACTTCATGAGGAACACCATAAAATTTGGTTCACCAAAATTGGACCTCTAAAACTCCACTTATGATTTTCCAAAGTTGCATGTAAATCTAGAAATAAATGAAATATCTTCAGTCCTTAAGCCACTGACAGCCAGGGTCCACGCCTCAGGCGGGCCCGCATGTCAGCGACGGCAAAAACAAAGCACGGCGCGGGACGACGCAATCTCACCGGCGGTGAGACTCTCCGGCGACGTCACCGGCACTACTGTGATCCCCAAGTCCTCCCAAACCTATTGAGCAACCTAGCTAGACCTATCGCTGGAGCCAACGATGACGGCGGCGTCAATGGTGGCACAGTGGTGCGGATTGATGGCGAGACACCGGCGCTGGCCATGATAGCTCGATCTACTACTATGTCAAGCTCCTACATACTACTACGAAACTAATGCACCCATTATCACGGTTAGAGGCGGTCGGAGACGTCCCAGCTACGGCGTCGTGGCACGGTGGCAAAACTCCAGCGAGGCCGTGCATGATGTTGAGACCTTACCAATAGCTAGTGAGCAATACTGGCATGGTGGTGCGGTAGGAGTACGATGACGCTGCTGTGGTGGTGAAGGAATGATGAGATGTGAGTTGGCATCGACAATGGTGATGGCGGCAAGCTGCACTGCTACTATGGCTACTGCGGTGAGCGAAGGAGGTGAAGGAGAAGGCAATGAATAAAATGTGAGTCCAGGAGCATCACGGGCAAGCACTTGGGCTTGATGTGCTGCGCTGCAGCTCGACGTGGCCTGGCCGAGCAGCACAACGGCGACGCACGGCGCCATGCGGCTTTCAAGCTCTAAACCGGTCGGGTCACTGTAGCGCGCCATCAGTGCATCGATTCTAGCCAGATAGCGTACTTTCATGGTGTTCAAACTCCTAAACTGTGATGATCTAGGTTAAGGTGCAGTTGACAAAGTTGTAGTACCAAGTGAGATCTTCAACTTTGCCAATTGGAGCTCGAGCTAGTTCGGCTTGGTTTGGGAGCTACAGGGCTGACAAGTCGAGTACATGAAACTGTTTTTTAGAGTTAACACTTAGAAAATTTTTTGTCTCTGAATGTAGGGGTAACTTTCGTGTTGTGATCCAATTTTCACATTTTCACAGCTTGGCACCTTTACAACTTTTGTTCCTTATAAAATTATCTACAACTTTGCCTAAAGGTGCATTGGCATGCAAAGCTTCTAAGTAGCACTTTTCAAAAGGTCAAACAAATTGGTTCAAGGCTTTCCAATTTGGTCAAACCTCACTTAGGGGCTTAATTAATCAATTTAGTTAACATGAACAGTGCTCCACTATGTACCCTAAGTGTAGTTATGGTGTTTTAGGGGACAATTAACCACACCACACATTGATCACACCAAAATCAAGCATCACATGCATTGAAACAATGAAAGGAAGTTATTTAGGAACAGCCACTATGTTTTCTAGTGTTCATTTGATGTATGTTAACTATTGGTAATATTGGTAGTGCTCTTAGTACTATTCTTGTATGTAATGAAATATTATTTTCACTATAATTCACTCGCTGTGAGTTTTTGGACAGATTTTAGAGATAAGCAAATTAACTAGTGAAGATGAGATTTGCTGTAACAACCCTAGTGTTTGGCTTCCACATTTGCACTTGCATTTCATAAACATGAGCATTATTCATCCATTCATGAGCTTAGATGGTTTGGAACATGCTTTTGAAACATTGCAACATATGTTTATTTTCCATGTGTGTTTGTTTTATGAAATGGATAGTGTGCAACACTCAAGTGCAACATGTGCAACTCACTCTTGAAACATGTCACATACTTTAGTGAAACATGGTTAGTTAGTACTATGCAACAAACTCATGAACCATATGAAACATGGCTTTGAAACAAAAGTAGCAATTCACTTGTTTTTCCTTGTTTCAATGTATGTGATGCTTGATTTTGGTGTAATCAATGTGTGGTGTGGTTAATTATCACCTAAAACACCTTAACTACACTTAGGGTACATAGTGGAACATTGTTCATGAAGGTTACTTCACCTAATTAAGCCCCTAAGTAATGTTGAGTTTAGTTTGACCTAGGGAACCAACTTGTTTGACCTTTTATGAACTGCATGTTAGAAGCTTTGCATGGCTGAGCAACCTAAAGTAAAGTTGTAGCAAATTATATATGGAACAAACTTTGTTTAGAGTCCAAGTCATGAAAATGTGTGGAACAGCCCCAAACATGGCCCACAAGGAAGATTTGGGTGCTGATTCAGCACTTTGAAAATTTTCTAAGTCTTTTTCTGATTTCTAGTTTAATCGGCTCAACTTTGGGACGATTTTACTAGCAAACCATTGGGAATTAGAACTTGATCCTTTAATGGAAGTTGTAGATGGTATGTAGGTCTACAACTTTGGTTTAGCTGGTTTGTGTTAGTGCTTCACGGTTTAGGAGTTTGAACATTAGCAATTCGCGCTGACAGTCACTCGGTGCTGGCTCTGATAGTGTTCGGGTTCAGGTCGACAAGGCCGACCGGCGTCGGGCCAAG
Organism: Miscanthus floridulus; assembly: GCF_019320115.1. NCBI lineage: Eukaryota > Viridiplantae > Streptophyta > Magnoliopsida > Poales > Poaceae > Miscanthus > Miscanthus floridulus. Next base: position 44,732,334 of record NC_089596.1, read on the forward strand.
CTCGCCAAGTGGCGGTCATATGCTGGCACTGCCCCCACAAGTCTGGCCATCACAGACACCTCAACCCCATGCACCCTTTGGAGCAATCGCTGCCTTCATTTGCATTTCCTTGCCTCGCCCTGCTCACGTTCACGCTCGTCGCGGAGAGAACAAGCCACAGCGACGCCATGGAGCTCCGTCGAGGTCGCGTGAGCTTGCCGCTGCACCATAGCCAGCACCACTCTAACCACAGCTCCGCTAGCACCTCACGGAGCTCGGCGATGTTCTCGCTGAGCCAACCAAGCCCTAGGTGAGCGACATTGCCGACTCTACCCTAGCCAAATCTCACCGAAGCGCCGCCACGCTCGCGGTCTGTCGTGGCTAGCACATCACTGCACCTCTCCTCCTTCCCTAGCTCTTGGCTCGTCTTCTTCATCATGTGTAGATGCTCAGGTGAAGACGCTACCAACAAGCCTATGCACACCTTAGCTAGGCATCTAGAGCCGGGGTTTGTTGGAGCATCGCCGTGCGCCATGGCTGAGCCACCGTCGCCATGGCCGACACACCTAGAGGCCGGTAGAGTTTAGGTTTAGGAGGTCACTCGATGTAGGATGTCGAGGTGGACACGGTGGTACCCTCCTCATCACCGACGACCTCACCATCGTCGAGATTCCTCGTAATCAACGGCGTCCCCTGCTCTGGTTAGACTGACCGGTGGGGTCCACTGACCTGTGGGTCCCGAGCGTTAGTGACTGTGAAGTGAAAAAGAAAGTTCATTTATTTCTAGATTTGCATGCATATTTGGAAAATCATATGTGGAGTTCTAGAGATCCAATTTTGTTAAACAAAATTTTGTTGTGTTCCTTATGAAGTGTAGTATTTATTAAAAATATAACATGAACACTTGTAGTAAAGTTTCTAGAAGAATTAAATTGCAACTTAAAATGTGTTTTTAAATGAATGCAAACTTGTTTAATTCGTATCTAGAGTTTATTGCTCCAAAAATTATAAAATTTGTATGGTGAGCTGCTCTTGACGAGTAGAAGCTTGAGTAAAAATTTGAGATTCATTGCATGAATAGTTTTTGAGTTATTAATTTCCCTTTTATAATTATTTGATCCTTGTGTGAATTGTAATAATTAATCTATGAATCCAATGCTCATGAAATTTATTGGAGGTTGTCCTGATACCTTAAGGATGCTAAGAAAAATATTTCTTCTGTTGTTGGACACTTTTCACTAGGGTTTCCTATTTATGTTATTTTAAGCCCTGCTGGCTGATCATTTTTGTGTAGGATGTTATGATTGTTCAAATGATGTGAAATTTATACAATAGTCTATTGGGGACATGTATAAACTACTGTAATTTTTGTAGAATGTTTTGTACACTTTGTCTAGGTGTTTATTATTTAACCTAAGTATCTAAATAAATAAATAAAGGCATGAAAGGAAGTTATTTAGGAATGACCACTATGTTTTCTAGTGTTCATTTGATGTATGTTAACTGTTGGTAATATTAGTAGTTCTCTTAGTACTATTCTTATATGTAATGAAATATTATTTTCACTATAATTCACTCGCGGTGAGTTTCTGGACAGATTTTAGAGATAAGCAAATTAACTGGTGAAGATGAGATTTGCTGTAACAACCCTGGTGTTTGGCTTCCACATTTGCACTTGCATTTCATAAACATGAGCATCATTCATCCATTCATGAGCTTAGATGGTTTGGAACATGCTTTTGAAACATTGCAACATATTTTTATTTTCCATGTGTGTTTGTTTTATGAAATGGATAGTGTGCAACACTCAAGTGCAACATGTACAACTCACTCTTGAAACATGTCACATACTTTAGTGAAACATGGTTAGTTAGTACTATGCAACAAACTCATGAACCATATGAAACATGGCTTTGAAACAAAAGTAGCAATTCACTTGTTTTTCCTTGTTTCAATGTATGTGATGCTTGATTTTGGTGTGATCAATGTGTGGTGTGGTTAATTATCACCTAAAACACCTTAACTGCACTTAGGTTACATAGTGGAATGTTGTTCATGAAGGTTACTTCACCTAATTAAGCCCCTAAGTAATGTTGAGTTTAGTTTGACCTAGGGAACCAACTTGTTTGACCTTTTATGAACTACATGTTAGAAGCTTTGCATGGCTGAGCAACCTAAAGAAACATTGTAGCAAATTATATATGGAACAAACTTTGTTTAGAGTTCAATTTATGAAAATGTGTGGAACAGCCCTAAACATGGCCCACAAGGCAGATTTGGGTGCTGATTCAGCACTTAGAAAATTTTCTAAGTCTTTTTCTGATTTCTAGTTTCATTGGCTCAACTTTGGGACGATTTTACTTGCAAACCATTGGGAATTAGAACTTGATCCTTTAATGGAAGTTGTAGATGGTATGTAGGTCTACAACTTTGGTTTAGATGGTTTGCGTTAGTGCTTCACGGTTTAGGTGTTTGAACATCAGCAATTCGTGTTGATAGTCACTCGGTGCCGGCTCTGATGGCGTTCGGGTTTAGGTTGACAGGGCCGACCAACATCGGGCCGAGCTCGCCAAGTGGTAGCCGTACACCGGTGCTGCCCCCACAAGTTTGGCTATCATGAACACCTCAACCCCACAGGTTCTCTAGAGCAAGCACCGCCTTCATTTGCATTTCCTTGCCTTGCCCTGCTCGCGTTCACGCTTGCCACGGAGGGAACAAGCCACAGCGACGTCGTGGAGCTCTGTCGAGCTCACGCGAGCTCGCCGCTGCACCACAGCAAGCACCACTCCAACCACAGCTCCGCTAGCACCTCACGGACCTCGATAACATTCTCGCTGAGCCAACCAAGCCCTAGGTGAGCGACATTGCCGACTCTACCCCAGCCAAATCTCACCGGAGCGCCGCCGCGCTCGCGGTCCGCCGTGGCCAGCACATCACTGCACCTATCCTCCTTCCCTAGCTCTTAGCTCATCTTCTCCATCATGTATAGATGCTCAGGTGAAGACACTACCAACAATGCCGGTCTGGCCGAGCCAGAACATGGACGCGCACTGCCGCGCCATGGCCACTGCTGGTGGCCTCACGCGGCCACGCTCGACCACTTCACCGTAGCTAGTAGCAGTAGCGTAGGGAGGTCCTACATAGTCCTAGGAAGCCTATGCACACCTTAGTCAGGCATCTAGGGCCAGGGTTCATCGGAGCATCGCCATGCGCCATGGCCGAGCCACTGTCGCCATGGCCGACACACCTAGAGGCCAGTAGAGTTTAGGTTTAGGAGGTCACTCGATGCGGGACGTCGAGGCAGACACGGTGGTACCCTCCTCGTCGCTAGTGACCTCACCATCATCGAGATTCCTCACAATCAACGGCGTCCCTACTCTAGTTAGACTGACCGGCGGGGTCCACTGACCTGTGGGTCCTGAGCGTCAGTGACTGTGAAGTGAAAAAGAAAGTTCATTTATTTCCAGATTTGCATGCATATTTGGAAAATCATAAGTGGAGTTTTAGAGATCCAATTTTGCTAAACAAAATTTTGTTGTGTTCCTTATGAAGTGTAGTATTTAGTAAAAATATAACATGAACACTTGTAGTAAAGTTTCTGAAAGAATTAAATTGCAACTTAAAATATGTTTTTAAATAAATGCAAAGTTGTTTAATTCATATCTAGAGTTCTAATGCTCCAAAAATTATGAAATTTATATGGTGAGCTGTTGTTGATGAGAAGAAGCTCAGGTAAAAATTTTAGAGTCATTGCATGAATAGTTTTTGAGTTATTAATTTCCCTTTTATAATTACGTGATCCTTGTGTGAATTTTAATAATTAATCTATGAATCCAATGCTCATGAAATTTATTGGAGGTTGTTCGGATACCTTAAGGATTCTAAGAAAAATATTTCTTCTACTATTTGACACTTTCACTAGGGTTTCCTATTTATGGTATTTTAAGCGCTTCTGGCTGATCATTTTTGTGTAGGATGTTATGATTGTTCAAATGATGTGAAAGGAAGTTATTTAGGAATGGCCACTATGTTTTATAGTGTTCATTTGATGTATGTTAACTGTTGGTAATATTGGTAGTGCTCTTAGTACTATTCTTGTATGTAATGAAATATTATTTTCACTATAATTCACTCGCGGTGAGTTTCTGGACAGATTTTAGAGATAAGCAAATTAACTGGTGAAGATGAGATTTGCTGTAACAACCCTGGTGTTTGGCTTCCACATTTACACTTGCATTTCATAAACATGAGCATCATTCATCCATTCATGAGCTTAGATGGTTTGGAACATGGTTTTGAAACATTGCAACATATGTTTATTTTCCATGTGTGTTTGTTTTATGAAATGGATAGTGTGCAACACTCAAGTGCAACATGTGCAACTCACTCTTGAAATATGTCACATACTTTAGTGTAACATAGTTAGTTAGTACTATGCAACAAACTCATGAACCATATGAAACATGGCTTTGAAACAAAAGTAGCAATTCACTTGTTTTTCCTTGTTTCAATGTATGTGATGCTTGATTTTGGTGTGATCAATGTGTGGTGTGGCTAATTATCACCTAAAACACCTTAACTACACTTAGGGTACATAGTGGAACATTGTTCATGAAGGTTACTTCACCTAATTAAGCCCCTAATTAATGTTGAGTTTAGTTTGACCTAGGGAACCAACTTGTTTGGCCTTTTATGAACTGCATGTTAGAAGCTTTGCATGGCTGAGCAACCTAAAGAAAAGTTGTAGCATTTGGCCAAATAGTTATTGAGTTATGCTTGTTCAAATTTCACCTTTAGAAATGTTAGCTCTCTGGAATTTCTAGACCAGATTTGATAAATATGTCTGTTTGACCTTATTAACTTAGGAATCATGCTGAGAGGTTTAAATATGAATTATAGACAATTTCATAAGCTTTCCAGATTGTCTTGTTGCATGTCTTTTATATTTGTACAACTCCAGTTATGAGTAAAACTAGTTGCTGATGTTTGCAGCCTTGACTCTATGATTGAAGTGAATAATTTGTTTGGTTGCTATGAGTTGATGTGATGATTTAGATACTAGGCTAATTAACATAACTTGTTAGTTGCAGGTGCTAGACCTCTTACTGAAGATGAACAACCTTATCTTAGGTTGTTAGAGCTTGGTGAGTGTGTAGTTCTTATTGTCTAGAAGAGATATGCACCTACTCAGTAAAATAAGTGTTAATCTTATATCATCATGTCTTTTATGCGTCCATCTATACATGACTGCACATTTCATCATCATCTTCCATCTCTTGTGCATGCATGATTCTTATGCTATGCATATGCATGCAATAGGTGTACCGGAAAGAGCCACGCTTCTAGAATTCGAGCAAGGACTCCCGGAGGAACAGTAGCAAGCTTAGGAGCAGGAGGTGCAGGCCTCCAAGAAGGAGCCAATGAAGAAGTTCTTGAGTGTCCCGATCACCAACCTTCATCTTTTCTGAAAGGCAAGCCCTGGAACATTCTAGGTCTCCTATGTTTTGAAAATGGTTACTTTGAGTATCTTTATTTGTTGATGCATTATGTGATAGGAATTAGATGCAAACACTTGTTGCATAAATATCTATTTCTTGCCTAGTAAACGTACCTTGAATCCTATTTAGGTCTAGGAGCAAATCAAAGCTTAGCCTTGCTTAGATCGGTAAAAGTCAGGTGATTTCCTATCACCTGCAAGTTAGGATAATGTCTGGTCACGGTTGGCTATATTTGCTATTGTAGAAATAACCATGTGTTAATAATGAATGGAGACCAGACAGGATGTCGATAGAGAAGCAATAAGGCAAGGAGGTCTTGGGTGTGGATCTATCCCCATCCGTGTCATTTAAGGACCGATTCGCTGTATATCCACATGTCATGTTGAACGCAGCTGTAACACCTCTGGTGTTTTGACCTAATACTAAAATTTTACATGTCATCATGTGCATTGCAAAGCATTCATATAGTATAAAGTTTTGAATGCATTCACTAAATAAGGTTTATTTCATAATGTTGTTATTTCATGTGATGTGTTTCAAAAACCCTAAATACAGATCATGACCACAAGGGTCAAATTTCATGTGTTCATGTGAGGCCATGTGTCATTTGACTCAAATAACCCTAATGGGCCATGTTACTGGTCAAAAATCAAAATCTAAGTGAAAGGAAGACAAATCAAATTTGAATTCACATTCAAATTATAAAAGTCCTTTTTGCCCCTTTTAACTAATTCAAAATCCATGAGGAATTTGGGGTTGAGGCAAAAAGCAAAGTTGGAGATTATTTTATGAGGATCAACTTTGGTATTCAAAGTTTTTCAAGTTTACATATAAAATTTGGAGTAATTTTGAAATGATTCATATCTTTAAATGTACCCCAAATTTGAATTTCAAAATGGAGGCAGAATTTGAAAATGTTTCTTAAACCAAAGTTGTAGTACTTGAAAATTGAACAACTTTCATTTTTGGAGATTTTCAACTTCTTTAGAAAATTTCTGAGTAATTTGAGAAATGAATGCAGTGGCAGTTCTGTAATTATTTCAAAATTTCATCTCCACCTCACTACTTGCCGCCGGCGCCACGCGGAGTTCACCGCCGTTCAGTTTTCACCGCTTTCACGCGCAGTGACACGCCGATGTCACCGTGGCAAGTCCGCCCGTGCGTTGGCGACACCGGACGCCTCCTTCCGGGCTATAAATAGCCACCGTCGCCGCCGTCGCTTCCATTTCTTCCCTCTGCTCTGCTCCGCCACCACGTAGCTCCGCCGCTCGCCGTTGGTCTCGTCAAGCCGTGTCTGTCGTTCCTAGCTACGTCAACGCGAGCGCTTTGGTCTTGCACTCCTCCTCGACTTGCTCTCATCGCTGGTGTTGGCCGGAATCGCCCAGCGCAACCCGTCTTCCCCGTGATCGGTCGGAGCTCCGCCACGACTGCCCTCACCGTGGCCAGGCTGCTCCAGACCATCTCCGACTGCACCGAGTCCACCATCGTGATCACAGTAAGCTCCTGAACGTGTTTATCACTTCGCTTTAGTCCCTACTGTACCATCACCATGTTTACGCCGTTCACCGACGTGCTCCGCCCGCCATGCCCGGTGTGGAGGTGTCTCCGGTGCACCTTATTCCTTTCTACTAGCTGAGTTCGATTCGTAGGAAGTAGAAGATCATGTAGGAGCAATCCGTATCGTCAGAGAGTCACCATCGGCGCGTTTTGCTAGCCGGAACTGGCCGCGCCACCGTGCGGCTTCATTGTGTCGCTGACAGCGGGCCCAGGCTGTCAGTGAAGCTGAGGAAGAAGAATAGTGAGCTTTGGTTATTTTCTGATTTTGAATAGTGCAGCAATTTTGCAATTTTGTAGGAATTTATTTACACATCCAAAAATTCTGAAAATTTTTGTGTAGCTTCTGTACATATTCTAGTATGATTTAAAAATTTGAAATTTGAAATTTGGCTAAATTTTGAATGTTCAAATATTCAGTCCATTAATTGAAAAATGCAATTTCCATGATTTTTGTAGGTCACTGTATAATTCCAAAAATTATGAAATTTGTTTTGGTACACTAATTTGTCATAAGGAAGCTTACATAAAATTTTCAGGTCATTTGGAATAAGTTTATTTTTGGGCTTATTTCCAAATTAATTCAAAAAAAAATAAATAAAAGCAAACCCTAAATGTTAGATTTGTGCTTGATCTTGTTTTGGTCCTGTTTTGTGACCAGTAGGGTTTCAAGATCAGTGTGGTCGGAGAGTTCGCCGTAGTGGTCGGAGAGTTCGCCGTAGTGGTCGGAGAGTTCACCGTAGTGGTCGGAGAGTTCGCCGTAGTGGTCGGAGAGTTCACCGTAGTGGTCGGAGAGTTCGCCGTAGTGGTCGGAGAGTTCACCGTAGTGGTCGGAGAGTTCACCGTAGTGGTCGGAGAGTTCACCGAAGTGGTCGGAGAGCTCGCCGAAGTGGTCGGTGCTGGAGTGGTCACATCCGTTACGAATATGGATTGGTTAGTTTGGCTTGCAACTGTACCGCGAAATCAAATCGGTTGCGGGTGTTTCTACATTTCATGTGCCGTGAAAGCATCATGTTTACATTATCATCATGTTAAAGCATATGTTATCATTTCGTGTAGAACCCAAGAACGAAACGATTCTAGTTGAGCAAGTTCTGGAAGAATCCCCGGTTGTCACGGGATTTGATAATTGTGGTACTGACCCGGAACCTGAGATCGTCAACGAAGGCAAGCCCCGGTTTATGCATTAAGCCATTACCTTGTTTACTTTGAAAAGTTATCACCTATGTTATTTATTGCATTAAGTTGTTTAATTCAAATGTTACCTACTTGATGCATTGCCTACCTTGTTACTTGTTTACCATCCTTGAAGATGTTTTTATTTACAAAGTCGTAGAATGCTTAGTATGCTTTATGATAGGCTTTCAAAGCAAAAGTTTTGATACAGTCAAAGATGGCATACTGGCCAAAGAAAGAAAGAATGTAGAATGAATTAGAGACTAGCCGGGTGACTTATCTTGAATGTTGGGTAATGTTACCGACTATGTCGCTTAAAGGCCACTCATTGTGGATCTTCTGAATGAGACACTTTGTAGTACTGGTCACATACTCCGGTAAGCCTACTTCGGCTAATCCGATACTAAGACGAATGCCCGCGCACTGGGAGTGGAGAGATGGCGGGAGTAGTGTGTACCCTCGTGGCTGGAATGTGGCCGGATTTGAGGTGTGCTGTACTCTCGGGTGGCGTGGAGACGGCTTAGTATAGGAGGATCCGGTAGCGAGGTTGATATATGCAAGATTAAGTTCTACATATGTCGTGTGATAAGGAATCCCCAGCTGGGACTTGAATCAATTCGAATTGCCGGTGCTCCGCGGATATGGAGACTCGATTCATTACAGAAGCAATGTAGTACTGGTGAATTACTAAAATATGAGAAAAAGAATGGAATGAGAAGGAATGAAATATGGGAAATGTATATTTAGTTGAGCTAATGAACTAAAAGAACTTAGTGGTAAACTTGAAAAAAAGAATGAAGGATAGTAAGCTTTTGGCAAAGAACTTTTGAATCTTGCTACATCCTTACCTTGCCCCAAATCCCTGCATCTCTAAAGTCTTACACCCCGTTACGTCGGGTTAGTCTTGTTGAGTACCTTTGTACTCAGGGTTTGTTAACCCTTGTTGCAGGTGAGTCGCATGCGCAGGCTTGTTTTGGTCCCTGCTGCATGTCAGTGTTTGAAGTCAACGATGATGATGAGGAGTAATGAATGGCCTTTGGACAAGGCACTAGTTTGTATGATAAATAAAGTTAATGTAATATTATTCCGCTACTATGGTCGTATGACACTTATGGTATTGTAGGTTTGAAAACAACTGGTTTGTAATAATACTATCTTAAGACTTCCGCTATCTTTTACTCTGGTATATATTTGAATAAACTGTTGTAATCCGCAATGACTGTGATTGGGATCCTGTTTGAAAAGAGAATCGTGGATGATTCGGGTTTCCCGAGGACACCCGACAGACCTGTTGAGTTGTTGGGAACTCGTGTACGCTATCCGAGGTCTGTTACGACAACGATAGGTGCATGTGGGCCCAATTCCTTAGGAGGTTCTGCCACAGCTGGTATCAGAGCAGTTCCCATCTAAGATCATTGTAGGTTACTTTGGAAAACCTTCAAAATGATTTGGATCAATGAAAGTAAACATGATATTTTGAAAGTTCAATTTCTTTCTTCTTACCTATGATCTAGCATCAATCCTGTCTTATTTGAAAGTTTGTGGCGGATAATATGATTAGGTTTGTCCTATGAATTATAAAAATCTAGTACTCATGATTATATTAATCTTTTGGTACTTAGATTCGTAAGATCGATTCATGCATCATGCTTAAGCACATTGCATATTAATTCCCCTTAATAGTGGTTGGGTAAGTAATGTCAATCCCATTCTTGCTAACCTCCGTTATCCTCAAGCTATTCTTATAGTCCTACCCTAAATTCTTCAGGCTATGGCAAAGACCAAGAAAACCGCACGCAAGTCCACCGGACCTCATGGAGTCCCTCGTCACCAATTGGCACCAAGAAATCACGAGCTTGGTGAAGGAAGTTCCAAGAACCCAGGAGAGGAAGGATCTTCAAGCAACCCCTCCAACGTCGAGAACCTTAACAAGGAGCTCAACACTCTTCGTCGAGCTCATGCCAAAGACCAAGAAGAGCTGGCGGAAATGCAAAGGGGTATCACCATGACCATGGAGCTGCGGAATGAAGCCTGGACACGAGAGGATGCGGCCAATGAACGCGTCCATGAGTTGGAATTCTACGTGAAAGATCTGGAGATGGACAATGCCATTCTGCATGAGAATGTCCATATGCTGTATGCTCAACTTCATCCTCCTCATGGGGATGGTGAAGTTACCGATGAAGAAATGATTGTAGCTCTAGGAGAAGTCAAGAATGAAGAAGAGGAGGAGGATCCTGAGGAGTTAGTGTACTTCTCAGATGAAGATGAAGTTTCGTCCGATACGGGCACGGATGCCGAAGACTGAGAGCTTGGAGTAGAAGTAGTTCCTTTACTGCTTTCCTAGAAAACCAGGGTTGTCTTGTGGGATACAAGACATGTAATATAAATAAGAACCCTTTGTAGTATGCAACCTTGTAAAAGCTTTCAATAAAGAATAATGTAAGTAAATGTGTTTCTCTAACAGATGTCTCGTCCTATCACCCGAACTGGTGCTAGTGGCTCGCATGATGATGATGAGTGCCCAAATCCTCCACCAATGCCCTCAACTATGGCAGATGCCATAGCTGCACTCGTCAACGCAACGGCAGAGAATGCCAGGCTGTTAAGGGAGTTGGCGCAGAACCAGCAGGCACCATACCCTAATCGTGGCCGTCGTAATAATGGAAACGACGAGTCAACCTATGTGGATTTTACTGACACACGTCCGCCGGTGTTCTCTAAGGCAGACGAACCTTTAGAAGCTGATGATTGGCTTAGGACAATAGAGCAAAAGTTCGAGCTGATCCACTGTACTGAGGTTCAAAAACCAAGGTTTGCGGCACAGCAACTCCGAGGAGCTGCTGGTGCCTGGTGGGAAAATTTGGTAGCAGTACAGCCCGTTGGTCACCAAATCAACTGGAGGGAGTTCAAGGATGCCTTCAGGGCACATTATATTCCAGACGGTGTGATGACCATGAAGTTGGAAGAGTTCTTGGCTCTTAAGCAAGGGGAGCACCCAGTGATGCAGTATGTTGGGCGTTTCAACCACCTGTCGCAGTATGCTATTGAGTATGTCAATACTGACAGGAAGAAAAAGAATCATTTTCTTAGAGGCTTGAACACTAAACTTCAGACAATGATGGCAGCCTATGGTAATGCAACTTACCATGAGACAATCAACATTGCTATCGCTTCGGAAGAGAATTACCGCCGACACAAGGAGGCGAAGAAGAAGAAAATATTTGCTTCCGGATCATCAAGTTCGTAGCTTCCTAGGGTTGGCAGGGTATTACCGTCGGTTTATCCCTGACTTCTCTAGAATTGCGAAGCCAATTACTGGACTGTTGAAAAATCAAACAAAGTTTGTATGGTCAACCGAATGTGAAGTGGCCTTTCAGACATTGAAGAAGTTGTTGACAACTGCACCAGTATTAGCACAACCTGATATCGAGAGGCCATTTGATATCTATTGTGATGCATCTGGAATTGGTATTGGCTGTGTTCTTATGCAAGAAGGCAGAGTCATAGCATATGCTTCCAGACAACTCAAGAAGCATGAAGAACATTACCCCACCCATGATCTTGAATTAGCTGCTGTTGTCCATTCACTCAAGATTTGGCGACATTATTTATTGGGCAATATATGTCATATCTATACGGATCACAAGAGTCTGAAATACATCTTCACTCAGTCAGAACTGAATATGAGGCAAAGGAGATGGTTAGAACTTATTAAAGATTATGACTTAGAAGTGCATTATCATCCGGGTAAGGCTAATGTGGTTGCCGATGCCCTGAGTCGCAAGAGTCATTGTCATTGCCTAATTGTGGAACCTATGCAGCAAACATTGTGTCAAGTGATGGAGCATCTGAATTTACAAATCATAGAACAAGGTTCCCTGTCCAATATTGTAGTTGAGTCCACTATCAAAAATCAGATCATTGCTGCTCAACAGAAAAGTAAGGGCATAGCCCATATTAAGAATAAAGTCAGATCTGAAAGACCAACATGTTTCAAGATTGATGAATCAGATGTTGTATGGTTCAAGGATAGGTTGGTAGTACCCAAAAATCCGGAGCTGCGAAAGCAGATTCTTGATGAAGCTCATTCTACAAGATACTCCATTCATCCGGGTAGCAACAAAATGTATCACGATCTGAGAAAGAGATATTGGTGGACCAAAATGAAAATAGAAATAGCTCAATATGTGGCCAAGTGTGATATTTGCCAGAGAGTCAAAGCAGTTCATATGAAGACTGCAGGTCCATTACATTCGTTGCCAGTTCCATCTTGGAAGTGGGAAGATATTTGTATGGACTTCATCGTGGGATTGCCTAGGACATCTGCAGGATACAACTCAATATGGGTTATTGTTGATCGACTAACCAAAATAGCTCATTTCTTGCCAGTCAGAGATAAATATCGAGCGGAGCAGTATGCAAAAATTTATCTTGATAGAATTTTCAGTCTGCATGGGGCACCCAAGACCATTGTCTCTGACAGAGGATCATTGTTCATATCCAAGTTTTGGAAAAGCCTACATGAGTCTTTAGGAACTAAACTTATCCGTAGTTCTGCTTATCATCCGCAAACAGACGGACAGACCGAAAGGGTAAATCAAATTCTTGAAGATATGTTAAGAGCATGTGTTCTTTCCTTTGGTGCTAAATGGGATGAGTGCCTTCCCTTATCTGAATTCTCGTATAACAATAGCCATCAAGAGAGTATTAAAATGGCACCATTCGAAGCACTGTATGGCCGTAGGTGCCAAACACCGTTAAATTGGTCAGAAGTTGGAGAACGTTGGTTCTTTGGACCGGATGTGGTCAAGGAAGCTGAAGAGAAAGTTAAACTCATACAAGCTAATATGAAGATAGCTCAATCTCGACAGAAAAGCTATGCCGATAAGAGGAGACGACCGCTAGAATTCAAAGTGGGAGATTTTGTGTACCTCAAGGTATCACCGATGAAAGGAGTTCATCGATTTGGGATTCGGGGAAAGTTGGCGCCCCGTTATGTCGGTCCTTTTCAGATCCAACAATGATGTGGACCAGTCGCCTATCGCGTCAAGCTACCAGATCACATGTCAGCGGTGCATGATATCTTTCATGTATCTCAGTTAAAGAAGTGTCTTCAAGTACCTGACCAAGAAATCGACTTTGGTAATGTAGAACTAGAACCTGATTTGACTTATGCTGAGTACCCCATTAGAGTCTTAGATCGGAAAGATCGAGTCACTCGTAGACGTACAATCAAGTTCTACAAAGTACAATGGAATCAACACACGGAAGATGAAGCTACTTGGGAGTCCGAGGATTACTTAGAAGAGAACTTTCCTGACTTCTTCGCTTCTATCTAGTTGCAATACCTTGTCTATACTGTAACTTGTCTTGTTGTTAATAGAATGGAAAACCCCCTCAATAGCCTTTTGAATAAAGTTATGATGTGTTAGCTTGACACATTTCCTTTTCCATTACTTAGCCTTAAGTTTTAAATCTCGGGACGAGATTTCTTTAAGGGGGAAGGGTTGTAACACCTCTGGTGTTTTGACCTAATACTAAAATTTTACATGTCATCATGTGCATTGCAAAGCATTCATATAGTATAAAGTTTTGAATGCATTCACTAAATAAGGTTTATTTCATAATGTTGTTATTTCATGTGATGTGTTTCAAAAACCCTAAATACAGATCATGACCACAAGGGTCAAATTTCATGTGTTCATGTGAGGCCATGTGTCATTTGACTCAAATAACCCTAATGGGCCATGTTACTGGTCAAAAATCAAAATCTAAGTGAAAGGAAGACAAATCAAATTTGAATTCACATTCAAATTATAAAAGTCCTTTTTGCCCCTTTTAACTAATTCAAAATCCATGAGGAATTTGGGGTTGAGGCAAAAAGCAAAGTTGGAGATTATTTTATGAGGATCAACTTTGGTATTCAAAGTTTTTCAAGTTTACATATAAAATTTGGAGTAATTTTGAAATGATTCATATCTTTAAATGTACCCCAAATTTGAATTTCAAAATGGAGGCAGAATTTGAAAATGTTTCTTAAACCAAAGTTGTAGTACTTGAAAATTGAACAACTTTCATTTTTGGAGATTTTCAACTTCTTTAGAAAATTTCTGAGTAATTTGAGAAATGAATGCAGTGGCAGTTCTGTAATTATTTCAAAATTTCATCTCCACCTCACTACTTGCCGCCGGCGCCACGTGGAGTTCACCGCCGTTCAGTTTTCACCGCTTTCACGCGTAGTGACACGCCGATGTCACCGTGGCAAGTCCGCCCGTGCGTTGGCGACACCGGACGCCTCCTTCCGGGCTATAAATAGCCACCGTCGCCGCCGTCGCTTCCATTTCTTCCCTCTGCTCTGCTCCGCCACCGCGTAGCTCCGCCGCTCGCCGTTGGTCTCGTCAAGCCGCGTCTGTCGTTCCTAGCTACGTCAACGCGAGCGCTTTGGTCTTGCACTCCTCCTCGACTTGCTCTCATCGCTGGTGTTGGCCGGAATCGCCCGGCGCAACCCGTCTTCCCCGTGACCGGTCGGAGCTCTGCCACGACTGCCCTCACCATGGCCAGGCTGCTCCAGACCATCTCCGAATGCACCGAGTCCACCATCGTGATCACAGTAAGCTCCTGAACGTGTTTATCACTTCGCTTTAGTCCCTACTGTACCATCACCGTGTTTACGCCGTTCACCGACGTGCTCCGCCCGCCATGCCCGGTGTGGAGGTGTCTCCGGTGCACCTTATTCCTTTCTACTAGCTGAGTTCGATTCGTAGGAAGTAGAAGATCATGTAGGAGCAATCCGTATCGTCGGAGAGTCACCACCGGCGCATTTGCTGGCTGGAACTGGCCGCGCCACCGTGCGGCTTCATTGTGTCGCTGACAGCGGGCCCAGGCTGTCAGTGAAGCTGAGGAAGAAGAATAGTGAGCTTTGGTTATTTTCTGATTTTGAATAGTGCAGCAATTTTGCAATTTTGTAGGAATTTATTTACACATCCAAAAATTCTGAAAATTTTTGTGTAGCTTCTGTACATGTTCTAGTATGATTTAAAAATTTGAAATTTGAAATTTGGCTAAATTTTGAATGTTCAAATATTCAGTCCATTAATTGAAAAATGCAATTTCCATGATTTTTGTAGGTCACTGTATAATTCCAAAAATTATGAAATTTGTTTTGGTACACTAATTTGTCATAAGGAAGCTTACATAAAATTTTCAGGTCATTTGGAATAAGTTTATTTTTGGGCTTATTTCCAAATTAATTCAAAAAAAAAAGCAAACCCTAAATGTTAGATTTGTGCTTGATCTTGTTTTGGTCATGTTTTGTGACCAGTAGGGTTTCAAGATCAGTGTGGTCGGAGAGTTCGCCGTAGTGGTCGGAGAGTTCGCCGTAGTGGTCGGAGAGTTCGCCGTAGTGGTCGGAGAGTTCACCGTAGTGGTCGGAGAGTTCGCCGTAGTGGTCGGAGAGTTCACCGTAGTGGTCGGAGAGTTCACCGTAGTGGTCGGAGAGTTCACCGAAGTGGTCGGAGAGCTCGCCGAAGTGGTCGGTGCTGGAGTGGTCACATCCATTACGAATATGGATTGGTTAGTTTGGCTTGCAACTGTACCGCGAAATCAAATCGGTTGCGGGTGTTTCTACATTTCATGTGCCGTGAAAGCATCATGTTTACATTATCATCATGTTAAAGCATATGTTATCATTTCGTGTAGAACCCGAGAACGAAACGATTCTAGTTGAGCAAGTTCTGGAAGAATCCCCAGTTGTCACGGGATTTGATAATTGTGGTACTGACCCGGAACCTGAGATCGTCAACGAAGGCAAGCCCCGGTTTATGCATTAAGCCATTACCTTGTTTACTTTGAAAAGTTATCACCTATGTTATTTATTGCATTAAGTTGTTTAATTCAAATGTTACCTACTTGATGCATTGCCTACCTTGTTACTTGTTTACCATCCTTGAAGATGTTTTTATTTACAAAGTCGTAGAATGCTTAGTATGCTTTATGATAGGCTTTCAAAGCAAAAGTTTTGATACAGTCAAAGATGGCATACTGGCCAAAGAAAGAAAGAATGTAGAATGAATTAGAGACTAGCCGGGTGACTTATCTTGAATGTTGGGTAATGTTACCGACTATGTCGCTTAAAGGCCACTCATTGTGGATCTTCTGAACGAGACACTTTGTAGTACTGGTCACATACTCCGGTAAGCCTACTTCGGCTAATCCGATACTAAGACGAATGCCCGCGCACTGGGAGTGGAGAGATGGCGGGAGTAGCGTGTACCCTCGTGGCTGGAATGTGGCCGGATTTGAGGTGTGCTGTACTCTCGGGTGGCGTGGAGACGGCTTAGTATAGGAGGATCCGGTAGCGAGGTTGATATATGCAAGATTAAGTTCTACATATGTCGTGTGATAAGGAATCCCCAGCTGGGACTTGAATCAATTTGAATTGCCGGTGCTCCGCGGATATGGAGACTCGATTCATTACAGAAGCAATGTAGTACTGGTGAATTACTAAAATATGAGAAAAAGAATGGAATGAGAAGGAATGAAATATGGGAAATGTATATTTAGTTGAGCTAATGAACTAAAAGAACTTAGTGGTAAACTTGAAAAAAAGAATGAAGGATAGTAAGCTTTTGGCAAAGAACTTTTGAATCTTGCTACATCCTTACCTTGCCCCAAATCCCTGCATCTCTAAAGTCTTACACCCCGTTACGTCGGGTTAGTCTTGTTGAGTACCTTTGTACTCAGGGTTTGTTAACCCTTGTTGCAGGTGAGTCGCATGCGCAGGCTTGTTTTGGTCCCTGCTGCATGTCAGTGTTTGAAGTCAACGATGATGATGAGGAGTAATGAATGGCCTTTGGACAAGGCACTAGTTTGTATGATAAATAAAGTTAATGTAATATTATTCCGCTACTATGGTCGTATGACACTTATGGTATTGTAGGTTTGAAAACAACTGGTTTGTAATAATACTATCTTAAGACTTCCGCTATCTTTTACTCTGGTATATATTTGAATAAACTGTTGTAATCCGCAATGACTGTGATTGGGATCCTGTTTGAAAAGAGAATCGTGGATGATTCGGGTTTCCCGAGGACACCCGACAGACCTGTTGAGTTGTTGGGAACTCGTGTACGCTATCCGAGGTCTGTTACGACAACGATAGGTGCATGTGGGCCCAATTCCTTAGGAGGTTCTGCCACAGCAGCCTAACACTTAGCTAGCCAAATAAGTCGTTCTGACCGTGAAGCCTAGTAGTTTGACTCAGGTCGGGAATTGGGGGGTCATGCGTATTCTAGAGGTAGTAAGGATGTGCTTGGAGACATTGGTGTGAGTCCAAGGGGTCAGGTGCTTAAATTTCCTGCACTTCCTGGCAGAGTGTCGCCCTTGAGGATGCGGCGTTGTCTGGACCCGCAACTCTGGAGTTGTACCAAAGGTGACTTGATTGCGACCCTAACGGGGGGAGCAGGGTTTGTGTTAGGAATACCCCTCCAGCTAGATAGGAATCGATTCGAATCACTGTCTCTCTCGGATAGTGAGAACTTGACTGAGCAGCGGCAACATAGATTCACTAAATTTAAAGATATGGTTAAATGATGATGATGATAATGATAATGAGCCATGAAATACCTAATATAGTTATTATTGTTTGCAACTTAATCAAGTGATTGATTAGTACAGGTGCTAATATAGATGGTAGGTAATGGCTAAAAGTCACTGCTAGTACAGGTGAATAATGATAATGATTACTCAAGCTCTTATGCAAAAAGGTTGTCTAGCAAGATCTACTGATAAAGCCTTGCATACTCCTTGGTGTCATTTATTTTTGGTTTATGACAGGTAAGTCTAGCTGAGTACATTCTCATACTTAGGGTTTATTCCCCCTTGTTCAGATGACGTGCTCTATAACGGCTTCTGCAAGTATTGTCTCCACCCTATGGGGAATGAAGACTAGATCATGGGGCATGATCGTCTATGCTATCTTATCATGTTGCTTTTGCTGGATATGACTATGGAACTGGCTTGTATCTAAACTAAGTATGTGTGAGGATCTCAAACTACTTTGCTTCTACTATTTATGAACTCGTGTTGTAATAACTATGTGAACTACTTGTGAAATGGATGTAACATGTGGCTTGTTATGTTGAATCACTGCGATCTTGGTTGCATGCAAGTTGGTTTGAAATCCTTCATGGTTTCAGTTGACTATCGAGTTTATATGGGTTCAAGTATGATAGTTTGATCACTCCGGTGATTGCTTTCGTACTTGTGCTCTTATAAATTGGTCGGTTCTGTTACAGCTGGTATTGGAGCTAGATTCAACATTAAACATGCCATATGTGTATTTAAAACAAAGGTTTTTGTTTGCAAAAATCTGTTTTGACAACTTATAGGTACTTATATATAGGTGTGTTCAAATCTAAAATTTTACTTAAGTGTGCCAGTGGTCATATCCTCTATGCCCAAATAAGGACTTCTAGGTGGCATATTTAAGTAATGACTTTGGGGGGGGGGGGTAATTGCTTGCATTTTATTTCATCGTCCATACGACGTGCTATTGTATGGATGCCATCCGCTTGGGTGGTAATGTATGGATTAATTGGCTCTACGCCCAGGTAAGTGTGAGTTGTGAAAGCATGACCGTCCAACTATCGGTCTAGAGGAGAGTTAGTTGTGGTTACTGGAATATTTACATGTTGCACACATGTACATATGAAGGTACTTAATTGTGGGTATATTTCTGTTGGGTAGTTTGGATACCGAAGTATATATATCCGGGGAGGTATATATGGAGAGTATCTTAGTTACTACTTTCATTGTGTGTTATTTCTCTTTTGTTGGGATGGGCTACAATGAATTTGTCTACAGGTACACTAACAACGCAACATGTAGCTTGACTAGATATGTATATGAGAGAACGTATGTATGCCACCGTCTATGTCGTTAGAATTTTAATTTTTTCTTAAGATTCGTGAGGACGTATGGAACGTGCATGCATCATGTTCACTCATGTCATTATATTTTTGCATCACTCCCTCCCTTATCTTTAATTATTCCGTTATATATTTCTCATCCTGTAAGATAATCCTCTCACACCCAAATTGCAATGTTACTACAGATGGCCGCACCAGCACTACCGCCCAGGAGCAGCACATTCCTGCACGTGTTTGGTACTCCAACCTTGTTGTGGAGGGTGCTACATTTAGTGGGATATGCGGAGCCACCTCGTTATACTTGGAAACAAGGGGAGGCTGAAGGAGGGATACTGTGGTATGACGTTGAGGTGGTTGTCCTGCCTCACGCAAATAGACCCATCGCTTGGTTGGAGCATCGAAGCTGATGGCCAAACCCCTTAGGAAGGGGCACAGGTGGCAGCTTTGGAAGTGCTAGTTGATATTTGTCAAGAGTTTGGTGACGAGTTGATCAACGGACCAACTGAGTCCATTCCTCGAGTGGCCCCGTCTGAGGTAGAGTGGCTGAATTTTGAGGCTGATCCCTTGGTAATGACTGAGGCAAAAAGGGCATAGAGCTCAGGGCCAGCCATGAGTGCTATGATGGCTGTCCTGAAGATGTTTCAGGATCGCCAGGGCACTTATGTTAGTGCCTTGATAGCCCTTCGGTAGGCATTGAATGAACAGCTCAAGTGGAAGAAGCGTGCATGCAAGAATGGTAAGGAGCTTATGATAGCTTGAAATGATATAGGTGGTCTTATGAGTGCTTTGGAAAACCGTAGGTAGCAGTTTGTACGTGCTGTTAGGGAAAGAGATGCTAACCATGAGCAGATCATGTGGTTGACTCATGAGCAAGATGACGCACTTCGTCTGGCTCAAACCAGGGACAACGCTAGGATCATGGCAGGAATTCAAGCTAAAGTTAGAGAATGAACTCCTCCGCCAAATTGAAGAACCGTAGATTGATGTTCACTGCCTCAACAATTAGCTCAATCTAATTCCTCACCCTATTCCCATGTACCCCATGGTGGGAGGACCACAGGTGATCTTCACTGATGATGATGGCATGGACTTAGATGCTAATGTCATCGCAGTACCTGAAGCCGATGAAAATGAAGAAGAGGAGGAACTTGATCCTGTCGAGGATGAAGATGGTGAAGGAGTGATCGATACTGACACTGATGAAGATGTGTAGTTTAGTTGTAGCACTAAGCTAGATGCACTAGTGCTTATCTTTTGCTTTCTTTTGGAAGAACATGTAACTTAATTTTAGTTAGAGACTTAGATGTAAGCTCTGTATGTTTATCAGTCTTGATCTCATGTTGTTGCTCGGTGAGATCAAATCTCATGTGAATCTTTACCTAGTAATCACCTGGGTGGACCCAAGGCATGTATGGAAATAACGCAAGAGTCCCCTGCTTAGTTGTGTTTGGCAATTAGGCTATGTTCTCTTGCGCTGTGTTTTGATCTTCAGATCACCTCCTTGTTGACTCCTAACCTTGTGACTACCTTTACTTGCTATCCCTCCTTTGCATAGTGCTTGTTCTTATGACCTAATCTATGCACTTGAAATTTCACTTTGGGTGTGTGATCAGTAATGGTGTTATGAGTAGCGACTACGGTGCCGTGACGAAACCAAGAGCCTCCTATGGCATGCGACACAAGGTTGTGGTTCTTGACATGCGCTGGTATCGAGATTTCTAATTATGATCCATTATAGAACTACACTAATGTGATATTTTCACATGAGCTCTTCCTTGATGATCTCTCCATATCTACTCTAAAGATAATTATATCTGACCTAACGGAGTAGTGTTCCTTCTGAAATTGCAAAGAATATCACCTTTGAAGAACAGGTCACTGATATGAACATTGGCAGACTGCAAGAGGTGATAGACAAGTGACTCTTCATAACTGTTCCTATAAGGATGTCAGTCCTCTAGGGAGCAACTTATGTTGTCCCCATTGGATCAGAAGACTATATAATATTTAAAGTTGGACAAGTTATTAGTCGGCTAATAAATGGACCATGATATTATGTCCTATGATGGGTCACCTAGGGCATATGAGCTTTCTATCTTAGCCTTGATCTTTAGGTGCAAGATGATCAATCAATCTTCTTCGGTGTGACCCCTTTTGCTGACTTCAATGGCGACCATCCATTATGCATCAACCGTGATGATGGCTGTTTGTAGAATTGAAGATTCAATTGCATGAACTTTTAGAGAAGGGCCTCATTCGCCCCATTTCATCACCGTGGGGTTGTCCAGCTATATTCATGGAAAAGAAGGACAAGTTGCTGTGCATGTGTGTGGATTATCATCCACTCAATGCCATGATAATCAAGAACAAGTACCCATTGCCCTGCATTGACATTTTGTTTGATTAGTTGTCTAAAGCAAATGTGTTCTCCAAAATTAATTTGAGGTCAGGTTACCACCAAATCAAGATTTGGTCGAGAGGTGTACCTAAGACAACTTTTTCCACTAGGTATGGCCTTTATGAGTAGTTAGTCATGTCCTTTGGATTGACCAATGCTCCTGTCTACTTCATGTACTTGATGAACTCGGTGTTCATGCCTAAACTTGATAAGTTCGTGGTTGTGTTCATCGATGATATCTTGATTTATTCTGAGATGGCAAAAGAACATGTCGAACATCTAAGAGTTATTTTATCTAGGCTACAAGAACATAAGCTTTATACTAAGTTTAGTAAATGTGAGTTTTGGCTTAAGAAAGTACCTTTCTTGGGTCATGTGTTGTCTGATGAAGGAACTTCGGTTGATACGTCTAAGGTGCAAGAAGTATTGGAGTGGAAAGCACCAACTTTAGTGCATGAGGTTAGAAGTTTCCTTGGTTTGGCTGGCTATTATCATCGCTTCATTCTAGATTTCCCTAAGATAGCCAAGTCCATGACCAGGTTGCTTCAAAAAGATGTGAAGTTTCTTTGGACTCTAGAGTGTGAGATTACTTTTTGCACCTTGCAGAATTTGTTAATCACAGCTCCTGTTTTGGCACAACCTGATATCGAGAAACCTTTTGATGTGTTTTATGATGCATCAGGTACCAGTTTAGGATGCATCCTTATGCAGGAAGGTCAGGTTGTTGCTTATGCATTGTGTCAGCTAGGAAAGCATGAAGCTAATTATCCAACTCATGATCTAGAGTTAGCTGTTGTTGTTCATGCCTTGAAGATTTGGAGGCATTACCTGCTCGGTAACGTGTGTCATATCTATACCGATCATAAAAGTCTCAAGTATATCTTCACTCAACCGGAATTGAGCATGAGATAGAGAAGAGGGCTAGAGTTGATTCAAGATTATAATTTAGAAGTTCATTATCATCTGGTTAAAGCAAATGTTGTTGCCGACGCTTTGAATAGAAAATATCATTGTAATTCTCTCTTGGAATAAGATTATCATTTGGCACATCTGTTGCACCCTGCTATATTGCACAGTATTACTCTTAGTTGCTCACTAGAAAGTAAAATCATCGAGCTTTAGAAAACTGATGTGGGTGTGTTCCACATAAAAAGGAAGATGAAAGAGCAAGAAACAAAACACTTCTAAGTTGATGAGAAGGGTGTTCTATGGTTTAAGGGCAGACTAGTAGTACCAAAGGACAAAGAGCTTAGAAACCAAATTTTAGAGGAAGCTCACTCATCCAAGTTATCTATCCACCCAGGAAGTAGCAAAATGTATCAAGACTTGGAACCTCGCTTTTGGTGGACCAAGATAAAGAAAGAAATCAAAGCTTATGTTGCAAGATATGACAATTATTGTAGAGTCAAAGCAATTCACGTGAAGCCTGCTGGACTTCTTCAACCATTGTCTATACCAGGATGGAAATGGGAAGAGATTAGTATGGATTTCATCATTAGACTTTCCCCTACTCCAAAAGAATTTTAATTCTATATGGGTAATAGTGTATTGTTTAACGAAGTCTGCTCATTTCATACTAGTTAGAACTGACTATCGACCAAGTGACTATATTGAGTTATATTTTAATCAGATAGTATGTCTCAATGGTGTTCCTAGAACTATTGTATCTGACAGAGGACCTTAGTTCACTGCTTGTTTTTGGGAACATTTGCACAAGATGTTAGGCACCAACTTACTCAGAAGTTCTGCTTATCATCCACAAACCTCAGGATAGACAGAGCGGGTGAATCAAATATTGGAAGACATGTTAAGAGCTTATGTCATATCTTCCAAAGGTTCATGGGATAAGTGGTTACCCTTGGCTAAATTTTTCTTATAATAGTAGTTGTCAAGAGAGTATCAAGAGGCTCCATTCAAAGTGTTGTATGGCCGCAAGTGTAGAACTCCTTTGAACTGGGTTGAATCTAGAGAAAGGAGATACTATGGCATTGATTTCATCGCAGAGGCTGAACAACAAGTCCGTACTATCTAGAAACATATGGGAGCCGCTCAAGCTAGGCAGAAAAGCTATGCGGATGAGAGAAGGAAGCCCATTGAGTTTGCAGTGGGTGATCATGTTTATCTGAAAGTATCATCGATGAAAGGTCTGTAGCGATTCGGGGTAGAGAGGAAGCTTGCACTAGATACGTAGGCCCATACCTAATCTTGAAGAAGAGTGGGAGAGTATCCTACAAGATAGAGCTACCTTATGAGATGAGAGCTATCTTCAATGTTTTTCATGTCTCCCAATTGAAGAAATGTCTCCACATTCCTGAAGAAAGAGTTTCACTTAGAAATATCAAGTTGACATCAGATCTATCCTATGAAGAAAGACCGATGCGGGTTATTGATACCAGAGAGAGTAACCTGGAACCGTGTGGTCAAGTTTACAAGGTTATGTGGCATAATTAGGGTAGTGAGATCGATGCAATGTGGGAACGGGAAGATTATTTGAATGATGTATACCTTACCTTTTATTCAAAATGGTACGCTTTTCAAATCTTGCGACAAGATTTTTATAAGGGGGAGGGTTGTAACACCCCTGGTGTTTGGCTTCCACATTTGCACTTGCATTTCATAAACATGAGCATCATTCATCCATTCATGAGCTTAGATGGTTTGGAACATGGTTTTGAAACATTGCAACATATGTTTATTTTCCATGTGTGTTTGTTTTATGAAATGGATAGTGTGCAACACTCAAGTGCAACATGTTCAACTCACTCTTGAAACATGTCACATACTTTAGTGAAACATGGTTAGTTAGTACTATGCAACAAACTCATGAACCATATGAAACATGGCTTTGAAATAAAAGTAGCAATTCACTTGTTTTTCCTTGTTTCAATGTATGTGATGCTTGATTTTGGTGTGATCAATGTGTGGTATGGTTAATTATCACCTAAAACACCTTAACTACACTTAGGGTACATAGTGGAACATTGTTCATGAAGGTTACTTCACCTAATTAAGCCCCTAAGTAATGTTGAGTTTAGTTTGACCTAGGGAACCAACTTGTTTGACCTTTTATGAACTGCATGTTAGAAGCTTTGCATGGCTGAGCAACCTAAAGAAACGTTGTAGCAAATTATATATGGAACAAACTTTGTTTAGAAGCCAAGTCATGAAAATAGGTGGAACATCACCAAACATGGCCCACAAGGTAGATTTGGGTGCTGATTCAGCACTTAGAAAATTTTCTAAGTCTTTTTCTAATTTCCAGTTTCATCGGCTCGACTTTGGGACGATTTTACTAGCAAACCATTGGGAATTAGAACTTGATCCTTTAATGGAAGTTGTAGATGGTATTTAGGTCTACAACTTTGGTTTAGATGGTTTGTGTTAGTGCTTCACGGTTTAGGAGTTTGAACATCACCAATTCACGCTGACAGTCACTCGGTGCCGGCTCTAATGGTGTTCGGGTTCAGGTCGACAGGGCCGACCGGCGTTGGGTAGAGCTCACCAAGTGGCGGCCATACGTCGGCACTGCCCCCACAAGTCTGGCTATCGTGGACACCTCAACCCCACGCATCCTCTGGAGCAAGCGCTGCCTTCATTTGCATTTCCTTGCCTCGCCCTGCTTGCGTTCATGCTCGCCGCGGAGAGAACAAGCCACAACGACGCTGTGGAGCTCTGTTGAGCTCACGCGAGCTCGCTGCTGCACCACAGCCAGCACCACTCCAACCATAGCTCTGCTAGCACCTCATGGACCTCAGTGACATTCTCGCTGAGCTAGCCAAGCCCTAGGTGAGCGACATTGCAGACTCTGCCCTGGCCAAATCTCATCAGAGCATCGCCACGCTCACGGTCTGCCGTGGCCAGCACATCACTGCACCTCGCCTCCTTCCCTAGCACTTGGCTCATCTTCTCCATCATGTGTAGATGCTCAGGTGAAGACGCTACCAACAATGCCGGTCTGGCCGAGCTAGAACATGGACGCACACCGCCGCGCCTTGGCCGCCGCTAGTGGCCTCACGCGGCCACGCTCGACCACTTCACCATAGCTAGTAGTAGTAGCGTAGGGAGGTCCTACATAGTCCTAGGAAGCCTATGCACACCTTAGTCAGGCATCTAGGGCCAGGGTTCATCAGAGCATCGCCATGCGCCATGGCCGAGCCATCGTCGCCATGGCCGACACACCTAGAGGCCAGTAGAGTTTAGGTTTAGGAGGTCACTCGATGCGGGATGTCGAGGCGGACAAGGTGGTACCCTCCTCATTGCCGGTGACCTCACCGTCATCGAGATTCCTTGTAGTCAACGGTGTCCCCTGCTCTAGTTAGACTGACCAGCGGGGTCCACTGACCTGTGGGTCCCGAGCGTTAGTGACTGTGAAGTGAAAAAGAAAGTTCATTTATTTCTAGATTTGCATGCATATTTGAAAAATCATAAGTGGAGTTTTAGAGATCCAATTTTGGTGAACCAAATTTTGTCGTGTTCCTTATGAAGTGTAGTATTTAGTAAAAATATAACATGCACACTTGTAGTAAAGTTTCTGGAATAATTAAATTGCAACTTAAAATGTGTTTTTAAATGAATGCAAAGTTGTTTAATTCATATCTAGAGTTCCAATGCTTCAAAAATTATGAAATTTGTATGGTGAGCTGTTCTCGATGAGTAGAAGCCCAGGTAAAATTTGAGAGTCATTGCATGAATAGTTTTTGAGTTATTAATTTCCCTTTTATAATTAGGTGATCGTTGTGTGAATTTTAATAATTAATCTATGAATCCAATGCTCATGAAATTTATTGGAGGTTGTCCGGATACCTGAAGGATGCTAAGAAAAATATTTCTTCTATTGTTTGACACTTTTCACTAGGGTTTCCTATTTATGGTATTTTAAGCCCTGCTGGCTTGTCATTTTTGTGTAGGATGTTATGATTGTTCAAATGATGTGAAATTTATATAGTAGTCTATTGGGGATATGTATAAGCTACTGTAATGTTTGTGGAATTTTCTGTACACTTTGTCTAGGTGTTTATTATTTAACCTAAGTATCTAAATAAATTAATAAAGGCATGAAAGGAAGTTATTTAGGAATGGCCACTATGTTTTCTAGTGTTCATTTGATGTATGTTAATTGTTGGTAATATTGGTAGTGCTCTTAGTACTATTCTTGTATGTAATGAAATATTATTTTTAGTATAATTCACTCGCGGTGAGTTTCTAGACAGATTTTAGAGATAAGCAAATTAACTGGTGAAGATGAGATTTGCTAGGAATCTTGTCTAAAACAAAGTTGTATATAACGCACTTAACTAGCTTGTGTTAAATTTTCATGGCATTTGGCCAAATAGTTTTTGAGTTATGCCTGTTCAAATTTGGCCTTTAGAAATTGTAGCTCTCTGGAATTTCTGGACCAGATTTGATAAATGTGCTTGTTTGACCTTATTAACTTGGGAATCATGCTGAGAGGTTTGAATATAAATTGTCGACAATTTCATAAGATTTCTAGATTGTCTTGTTGCATGTCTTTTGGATTAGTATAACTCCAGTTATGAGTAAAACTAGTTGTTGCTCTTTGCAGCCTTGACTCTGTGATTGCAGTGAATAATTTGTTTGCTTGCTATGAGTTGATGTGATGATTTAGATGCTAGGCTAATTAACATAACTTGTTAGTTATAGGTGCTAGATCTCTTACTAAAGATGAACAACCTTATCTTAGGTTGTTAGAGCTTGGTGAGTGTGTAGTTCTTGTTGTCTAGAAGAGATATGCACCTACTCAGTAAAATAAGTGTTAATCTTGTATCATCGTGTCTTTCATACATCCATCTATACATGACTGCACATTTCATCAT
Source organism: Miscanthus floridulus (assembly GCF_019320115.1). NCBI lineage: Eukaryota > Viridiplantae > Streptophyta > Magnoliopsida > Poales > Poaceae > Miscanthus > Miscanthus floridulus. Next base: position 44,759,704 of record NC_089596.1, read on the forward strand.
CACGTTCCATCTCTTGTGCATGCATGATTCCTATACTATGCATATGCATGCAATAGGTGTTCCGGAGAGAGTCAGCAAGGACTCCCAGAGGAACAACAGCAACCTTAGGAGCAGGAGGTGTAGGCCCTTAAGAAGGAGCCAACGAAGAAGTTCTTGAGTGTACTGATCACCAACCTTCATCTTTTCTGAAAGGCAAGCCCCGGAGCATTCTAAGTCTCCTATGTTTTGAAAATGGTTACTTTGAGTATGTTTATTTGCTGATGCATTAAGTGATAGGAATTGGATGCAAACACTTGTTGCATATATATCTATTCCTTGTCCAGTAGACGTACCCTGAATCCTATTTAGGTCCAGGAGCAAATCAAAGCTTAACCTTACTTAGACCGATAAAAGTCAGATGATTTCCTGTCACCTGCAAGTTAGGATAATGTCTGGTCACGGTTGGCTATATTTGCAATCGTGGAAATAACCATGTGTTAATAATGAATGGAGACCGGATGGGATATCGATACAGAAGCAACAAGGCAAGGAGGTCTTGGGTGTGGATCTATCCCCATCCGTGTCATTTAAGGACCAATTCGATGTATGTCCTCAGGTCATGTTGAACACAGCCTAACACTTAGCTGGCTAGATAAGTCATTCTGACCGTGAAGCCTTGTAGTTCGACTCAAATCGGGAACCGGGGGTCATGCGCATTCTAGAGGTAGTAAGGATGTGCTTAGGGACATTGGCGTGAGTCCAAGGGGTCAGGTGCTTAAAATTTCCTGCACTTCCTGGCAGAGTGTCGCCCTTGAGGATGCGGCGTTGTCTAGACCCGTGACTCCGAAGTTGTACCAAAGGTGACTTGATTGCGACCCTGACGGGGGGAGCAGGGTTTGTGTTAGGAATACCCCTCCAGCTAGATAGGAATTGATTCGAATCGCCGTCTCTCTCGGATAGTGAGAACTTGACTGAGCAGCGGCAACATAGATTCACTAAATTTAAAGATATGGTCAAATGATGATGATGATAATGATAATGAGCCATGAAATACCTAATATAGTTATTATTGTTTGCAACTTAATCAAGTGATTGATTAGTACAGGTGCTAATATAGATGGTAGGTAATGGCTAAAAGTCACTGCTAGTATAGGTGAATAATGATAATGATTACTCAAGCTCTTATGCAAAAAGGTTGTCTAGCAAGATCCACTGATAAAGCCTTGCATACTCCTTGGTGTCATTTATTTTTGGTTTATGACGGGTAAGTCTAGCTGAGTACATTCTCGTACTCAGGGTTTATTCCCCCTTGTTGCAGATGACGTGCTCTATAACGGCTTCTACAAGTATTGTCTCCACCCTACGGGAATGAAGACTAAATCATGGGGCATGATCGTCTATGCTATCTTATCATGTTGCTTTTGCTGGATATGACTATGGAACTGGCTTGTATCTGAACTAAGTGTGTGTGAGGGTCTAAACTACTTTGCTTCTGCTATTTATGAACTCGTGTTGTAATAACTATGTGAACTACTTATGAAATAGATGTAATATGTGGCTTGTTATGTTGAATCACTGCGATCTTGGTTGCATGCAAATTGGTTTGAAATCCTTCGTGGTTTCAGTTGACTACCGGGTTTATATGGGTTCAAGTATGATGGTTTGATCACTCTGGTGATTGCTTTCGTACTTGTGCTCTTATAAATTGGTCGGTTCTGTTACAGCTGCAACCAATGGTGGAAGTATCACACCGTCGCTTCTATCGCTACGGCAGTAAAAGTGGCGACAATAATAAATCAATCTATAGTAGCGTTGATTTCATATCTGACTGTGAGAGTGAGCGGTTCTAGTGCTTTGCATTGAGAGATTGCAAGGTGTGGCACTAGGTGATCATGTTGCAAGCCGCTAGTGTTTGTTACTCTTGGAGGTTGTCACCCCTAGACACCTTGGTGGCAAGATGCTCTATCACAGCTCGCATGGAGATTGTGCTATACTCTGGAGAGACTGCACTTGTGAGGGGTGTTGTGCTTGTCCTATGGGTGATCATGAATAGCAACTCTAGTAGAAGTGAGGTGTGCAAAGCATCAAGTGGTCCACCTAGGTCAAGTGCTAGTGCTCATATTGGGAGCTCACCTTGAGGGTTGATTGAAAGCTTGCGGTCTTGATACCTAGCAAGAAGATCGATGACAACCTTAGGGCTTGCCTCAATGGAGATTAAATGGTTGGCAAACCATTGAACCTCGGGATAAAAATCACCGTGTCAACTTGCGTATTCTGCTGGGTTTGCAATCCTGACACTAGCTATTTACTTGTTCATATCTTGTGCTAGTGTTGTTGCTCTTATGTAGCTAGTTAGCTTGTGTACCTAAGTAGCTTAGCTCTTGTGCTAGTTAGGCTTGTGTAGCTTAAGTAGTGCTATTGTAGTGCTTACTAGTGTAACTTATGTTTAGTGGTTGCTTGCTCACTAGTATGTGTAGGAGCTCCTGTATGCTTTGTTGAGACTAGTTACTTCGGTTTTGTGACCTTACAAACTAGACTTGTGTGGGAGTTTTCTCACTAGCTTGGCACCTTAGTTATACCTTGTATAGGATCTTTTGTAAGGTGCTTATGTTATTAGATAGAGGGGTGAAGTCATGGCTAGACAATTAGTTTAATTATGTTGCTTACATTGACTAGTCATAGCGATTAGATTTAAAAATGATTATTCACCCTTCTCTCTCTAGTCGACCATTTCAGCCTAACAGTTGTCTCCTCAACAACAAGGACGTAAGTACTCCTTTATGGGGTGACTGAACCTCGGGTTAAATCTATGTGTTCCTGTGTCTTGAGCTTGTCCTTGATAGTTCTTAATTCTTTCCTCCCTATCTACTAGTTGTGAAGCTTTTAGTGGAAATCATCTTGTGGATCTCGATCATCGTACATTCCTACACGTGTGGTAAAAGTAAATATCTGTTTCGTTAGTCAAATTCGTAGAACGATTACAATCTCTCCCGGAAAGATTTTAGGTCTTGGCCGGAATTTCTGATCATGTTCAGAAATTCCGAGTAAGACCAGAATTTATGATATATATACCTACCATTTAATTCGTTATGAAGTTTGTATTTTCAGGTTTAGTCTATTTAACCCCTCCCGCCTCTAGGTATTGTTGATCCTTTAAGAATGAAGATTTTCACCTGTGCATCATATATATATATATAGGAAAATGAATAAATTTTATATATTGAAACAAAGCATATATGCAGATAACAAATAATCAAAGTGACGAAATCCAAAGTTATTTTATGGAACTGCAGAATAATAACAAAACTAAATATATTTTATGTATTGGAATAAAGCATATGCAAATGAAAAAAAAAATCCAAAATTGTTTTATGGATTGCAAATACTTAGGCCTTCAATTAACCAAACATATCAAAATAGGAAACTAACAAAACAAAAAAAGGAAAATTGAAACAGCAAAAATACAGGAAATAATCAAGCATATCAACTTTTTAAAAATGACATAATGCAAAGAACAGAATTATTTGATGGCATATAAGTACACAAAGATTGAGGGCCCTGAATGGAGCAAACATATCAAACTTTCAAAACGACATAGTGTAAACAACAGAATTATTCTATAGATAACAAATACACAAAAATATATAATGCTCAACAAGTAACCATGAAAAAAGAAACAATGGGCAAAACATGAAATCTGATAAAAAATTACAGTGAATAAACTAACACTTCAATTACAACAATCATAGCAATATAAGTATAATTAGATTTATATGTAAATAACCAATTTAGAACTAAGTCCTACAAATGAGATCCACACCAAAAATCCTGATTGAAGTGAAATGGATACAAAATTAGAATAGAAAAAAAAACTCGATGGGCTTCGATGCGATGCAAGCCACGCAAAAGATCAGTTGAGCCATGCATGCATGCAAGTGAGACAAGCACAAAATCGATGCAACGTGGCCCTACCCTAACAACCATGTTATTCATTGTGCAACGCTTGGTCAAGCCTGCGCTAGCTGTAGAGATTGAGGATGCGTTTGGTTCACGGCCTCCTAGGCAGCTGACTGCTAGGCATTCGATCCTGGTCCTAGGAGACCGAAGATGCCTGCGAGCGCCATCTGGGCCAAATAGATCTGACGAAGAGGGAACCAAACAGGCTTTGACTCCGAAAAAGCTCATATTTGATTACAAAAGTCGAACTAGAAGCAGATGAGCATCGAATGAATCACTGGTACAGAGATGGCCTTTACTTTTGGTGGGGAACCCCCTCTAGTCCCGGTTCCTCACCCGGGAGCAAGCATCCGGGACTAAAGGGGGTCCTTTAGTCCCGGGTCAGGAACCGGGATTAAAGGGGACCTTTAGTCCCGGTGGGTAACACCAACCGGGACTAAAGGTGTCTCCTGACATGCCACGAGGCCGGCACCCTTTAGTCCCGGTTGGTAATACCAACCGGGACTAAAGGTTATTTTTTTTTTCTTTTTTCTTTTCTTTTCATTTTTTTGTTTTCTTTTCAAAATAGGTTTTCGAAGTCGTATTAATATGTTTCGGTTCAAGCACAATGAACGTATTAAATGACACAATTCAATATATATATATATATGCATGCATGCATCATATATATATTTACGTGCATGCATGCATATGTGTATTTTACATTTGTTGTGATATAACAAGTTTTCTCTCATCCTCTAGCTTGTCTTCCATGGCAGTGTTGGGTCGAAGTAGAACTCGCCCTTGGAATCGATGACCTGGTCATTAAAAAATCCGGCTATAGACTCTTGAATTGCTTTGATCTGGTCTTGTCGTATGACCTTTTCCTCCAACCATCGAGCCTACAGGTTTGAATTAAAGGAAAATAAATTAATATATATATACATACATACATATATATATATATAGACATAGTAACACAATCAATAATAATAATTAAATGAATATATAGTGTATTTTTAATATACTTTGAGTCCTTTGGGAGACCTCCTTGATAAACTTGCAAACATAGTAACCACAGTAGTTGTTTTCCTGTTCCTGCCTCAGACACCACTTTACGAGAAAACGATTTGTCATCCAATCTAGTGATCCGGTGAAAGCTATATGTATAATTAATAAAGATGATGCGATTTAGGGGACTTAATTTCAAAGGGATTACATTTAGTGGCGCTTTGCATTTTCCCATGTGTTGCTTCTCAATAAAGGTTTTCCAAACACTGTCCAATAAAAAATTTGCCACGTCATCAGATATAGTTAATCATCATGTTTGTGTGTATATATAGTTGCTAGAGATACCGAAATTACCTCTCGATAATATCTATCATATCTTGGTAGTCTTGTTGTGGTTTTCTCATTGAGTCATAGATTATCAAGTGACTTTTCACCAGATCGATGTCCATCAATATCCAGTGATTGTTGCATGTGTTTATAGGATATAATGCATAACACTCATTAATTAACTAGAATCAACATATGAGCCATTAAGGATGATCGACATTATTAACACTCACTTGAAGTTGTAGGGAAAGAGTATATCCTTCTTGTGGTGTTGGTTCACTAAGAAGTTCATAAGGTTACTCTCTGACTTAGACTTCCAATTAGGCTTTGGAGTAACTGAGTCTTTGAATACTATATGGGGATCAACAAAACTAATTTCATTGCAGCCTTTCTTTCCGCACTCTGTCATTGTAAATCTACATATATATAGTACTTGTTAGGATAATTTATATGCATATACACACATATAATGAGTTTAATAATAGATCAAAAGAATTATTACTTACAGGCAATAGCAGCTAATGATAACTTTGTCAGAGAGGTCAGGTGGCATAGTTGATGAAATTCTGCAAAGTCAACATACATAACATCATCGCCACGGAACTAATGTTCGTCTCTAATTCTAACACCAACGCAGAAGTCTCAATCGGTAGACGCCTGCATGTACCACTTATTTAGCAGGTACATTTGCGTCCCTAGATCACCTAAGGCTTGAGGGTTGTATAGACTCTGGCCTAGTACAATTTTTTTTCTTCCAAATATCAACCTCCGCCGCACTCTCAATGTTTCTATCACCAAACATATGGTAAAGGTTGAGACCAGTCTCTTCAATAAATTCACCAAGGTGATCCAAATCGACATCCGAAGGTATGTTTGTCTGATGCATTAATCCTAAATTTGAACCATATTCATTACCAACAACTAGCGGGGGGACTGATTGGTGCGATTATTGTCCGAGTTGTGCAACTCTTTTCCCTGCCCGCTTCTTTTTCTATGCCACCTCAATTGACTTGGTGAGAGTGGGGTCATAGTCCGTTAACGTTGCTTTGGACGGCTTACAAGATTCCCGCTGCTGTTGCTGGTAAGAAGCCACCTTTTTTCTTAGAATATCTGGAGCTACGAAGAAGTACGGTTTCTCCGAGTTACTCCTTGCTTCTTGATCCTTTTTAAGTTTGTCATAGAATCTAGACATATCTTTTTATATGCATCAGTTACTTCTTCCTTCTCTTCAGATATTATTTTGGGAATAGCCCTTGGTTTCACGGTGGCTTTCTTTGCCGGCGGGGGTTGGTTCTTCGTTTGTGGGGCTGGCCTCTTGCTAGTACTTGGCTTCTTGGTAGGCAGGGGCGGGGGAGGCGTTGGAGACCTCCTTGGAGGTGGTGGTAGCGGCGTTGGAGACCTCCTAATTGGAGGTGGCAGCTGCGGCGTTGGAGACCTCCTTGGAGATGGTGTGGATGCAGCCTCACCTTCCAACACATTGTCATCATACAGAGCACTATGATGATCTGGCGATTGAACAATTGGACTTAGGTTGGGGGAGGATCTGCTACAAAAAAAAGGAATAACATATTATTATGAGCAGATTGTTAATTATTTAAGCCAATATAAATTAATGATGTAGTGTTTTCATCCGCACCTATGGTGAGGTAGTTCAGGAGGAGGTGGAGGCGACATCCCAGGAATGATGATGTAGCGCTTACGTCATAGAATGAATGTCTTCTCTGCTTCTCCTAGAGTCTTCTCGCCATCACCTCTAGGAATGTCAAGAGGCAAATCACTAAAACCTTTTTCAGCTTTATCTACCGAGATGGTAGCATATCCTTCTTAGATTATATTCCCATGAATCCTTGGTGTCTTGGTTCGGTCAATAGGATTAACAAGACCGATAGCCACCTTGATTGTGGAATTCCCCTTCGGAATGTGTAGGTCACACGATGTACAAGGTTCAGTGACGTCATCCACAGGGAAGCGCAGTCCTGTGTCCCCTTGATTTGGTATCTCCTTGGAAGCGCAGCTGCTTTTCAACTGAACGGATTGGCTAATGTTGATTCCTGGCTCTGATGCCTGCTTGCTTGCACTCACTGCTATTTGCACTTGACTTCTGATTTCCTCCTGCATTCTCGCTTCAAGGTTTTTTCTCGCTCCTATGCTTCACGCACCGCTTCCTCCAACCTCTATAGCCACTATGCCTCTTCTTCCTTCTTTCTCTGGCGGCTTCTATAGGAAGGTTTGTCCTGAGGGAATCCATGCTCCCATGAGACACTTCCTTTGCCTCTAGTTCAGCCACCGTGTTCAATAGTCCTGATGGCGTATGTCAGTTCATCCTTCTCTTTGTTGGGCCTGAACGCACCACTAGCAGTAGCTCTCTGAGCATAAAACAATCTTTCTGCTGCTTCTTGCAGTCTTGCACCATAAACCAGTGTTCGCCTACACGGCCGTGTAGACCGATTACTCGGCGTGTAATCGCTACTCGGTAGCCGAACGTGCAGTTTAGGCCATAAACGGTAGGTTACACAGAATCGCCGTGTAAACGGTAAAAAACGGTCGTGTAATCGGTCTACACGGCCATGTAGGCGAACACTGGGTAATATTTTGAAAATAATTTATCTATGTTATTTTCAAAATATTACAAATGTTTATGATGTGTAATAAGTACCATTAGATTAGTTGTGGAATATACTTTCATAATAAAATTATTTGAATATACAAATATTATCTATGTTATAGGAATATATACACATGTTATTATAGTTATTTTTACAAATAAAGTAAAAACGAGTAATCCGTGTAAAACCGTGTACACGCCGTGTACACGGTCTAAACGCTACACGAGACCTCGCCGACTGTCTACCGTTTACCGTTTAGGAAAACATTACCATAAACACACTTCCCTGTCTCCTGGTCCAGTGTTCCCCTATGAGCGAAAAACCAATTCTTTGCACGCTCTCCCCACTCGAGTGATTCTGGTGTGATACCCTTGGAAAGAAGGTCTGCTTCCATTTTGATCCACTTCTTAATGGCAGTCGGGTAGCCACCTGATCCCAAGTTATGGTGGTATGTCTTCTGTTGGGCATTACGTTGGTTCTTTATCACCCGACTCACACCCTCTTCCAACGTCTTGTACTGTACAAACTCATCCCAATAGGGCCTCTGCTTTGAGATCGGGCCTAGGACAGTGAAATCTGGTGCTATGTTCTTCTTGACATACGTCGTGTATAGGTGTTTCTTCCAAGTCTGAAACTGGGTGGCCATCTTCTTCATTGCTCAATCCCTAACTCGCTCCTTCAATTCATCACCATCTATTATATCATCATAACCATCTATTTGGAGCGTGAAATGTTCCAAGGCATCATTCCAAATTAACGTCTTGTCACGATCGGAGACAAAATTGATATGAGGAGCATTGGTCTTCTTCTTCCATTCGCGGGTACTGATCGGGAGCCGGTCCCGTAGAAGGTAACCATAGTGGTGCACGAATTTCATTTTATTTGCCCCCCCCCTGGTTCTCCTGTATCCACATTGAACTCCGAGATGATGAAGCGGCCCTCCAATGGCTTTTTGGGACCTATAACATTTTTACTCTTCGTTGTAGTTGTTGATGTCGATCCAGAGGGCTACAAAACATAAACATTATTGTTAATGTCATGAGCACACATAAGACATATGATAATATATATAGCTAATAATAAAAAATATATACTTGGCCAATATGTTGTTGCTCATTTTGTTCAAGAGCTAAGTACTGACTCCCGTCATCTGCATCCTCTTGCACGTTATTTTTAGCACCATCATCGCCGACAACTTGAGTGCCAGTGTTGATCAAATTCATCATCAACTCCTCATCCATGTTTCTCGGGTTGGCCATCTAGCTTCAAAAAACAAAACCAATATATAGTACGTCAAATCTTTGCTTACATGCGTAAAATCTATGAACAATATGCATTATTAAATCTTGCCCCTCGGTCACAGATGCAATTCGCCACACTAGGGCGAATTGTGTCGATACTAGGGTGAATTAGGGCTATACATAAATGGCCGAGGGCGAATTGCGTCGGTGACTAGGGCGAACCACGTCGGTGACATCAACAACGCGGTTCGCCCTAGTCACCGACGCAATTCACCCTAGTGTGATTGTTTAGCGTTAACGATAACAATAATACGAATGTTGATCGACTAGGCTGCGAGACAGGGTAGTGTGACGAGAGTGGCGGTGCTCCGCTCCGCCGTATATATGTTTGTACACATGGGTGAACGAGGGCGGTGGTGCTCCGCCGTATAAACCCTAAACCCTAGGGCGAACGAGGGCGGTGGTGCTCCGCCGTATACATAGAAACGCTTGGGCAAACGAGGGCGGCGGTGCTCAATTCCCACGATGACTCTTTTCCCTGAAAGAACTATGTGGCGCTTTGGCTCTTTGGTTGAGTCATTATTGTTTTTCCCTCTTTTTGGTTTGGTAGACATATCATTGATATAGAACACCTGATTCATATCCTTGGCAAGGATGAATGGTTCGTCTTTGTACCCAATATTACTAAGGTCTACTGTTGTCATTCCATACTCGTTGTCTACTGTTACCCCGCCTCCGATCACCTTGACCCATTGGCACTTGAACAATGGGATCTTCAAAGTAGGTGCATATTCTAGTTCCCATATTTCATCTATGTGGTCATAATATGTCTGCTTATTTCCATTCAGGTCTATGGCATCTATGTGAACACCACTATTTTGGTTGGTACTCCTTTTATCTTGGGCTACTGTGTAGAATATGTTCCCATTTATCTCGTACCCTTTGTATGTGACGATATGCCATGATGGTTGCATAGCCAATAAATACAGTTGCTCATAGATGCTCTCATCACCTTGACATTTTTTTCGCAACCAACCGCTGAAAGTTTCCATGTGCTTACGCATAATCCAAGCTTCAGTCTTCCCTAGAAACTCGGATCGTAAGAGATCCTTGTGTGTCTCAATATACGGATCTACCAAAGAGGAGTTATGTAGAACTGTGTAGTGCGCTTTATTGAAATAATCATCCTCCGTACCAATATATGTTTTCCTCCCTAGTGTCCCCTTTCTGCTTAGTCTCCCCTCATGTCTCAATTCAGGAACACCAATCGAGTCAAGGTCAGGAATAAAGTCAACACAGAACTCAATGACCTCTTCTGTTCCATAGCCCTTGGCGATGCTTCCTTCTGGGCGAGCATGGTTGTGAACATATTTCTTTAGGACTCCTATGAATCTCTCTAAGGGGAACATGTTGTGTAGAAACACAGGACCGAGAATGAAAATCTCCTTAACTAGGTGAACTAGGTGGTGTGTCATGATATCAGAGAAGGAAGGAGGGAACACCAACTCAAAGCTGACGAGACATTGAACCACATCATTCTGTAGTTTAGCTAGATCAGTTGGATCAATTGCCTTCTAAGAAATTGCATTGAGAAATGCACATAGCTTCACAGTGGCTAGACGTACATTTGAAGGTAGAATTCCTCTTAATGCAACTAGAAGTAATTGCGTCATGAGAACGTGACAGTCATGGAACTTTAAGTTATAGAATTTCTTCTCTGGCACATTTATAATACCCTTTATATTCAAGGAGAATCCAGATGGTACCTTGATGTTGTTTAAGCATTCAAACATGATTTCCTTCTCCTCTTTGCTTAGAGTGTAGCTGGCAGGACGTAAGTAATGGCGTCCATCATCTATCTTCTCTGGATGCAGGTTGTCTCTTTCTCTCAAACAACGTAGGTCCTGTCATGCTTCAAATGTGTCCTTAGGCTTTCCATACACACCCATGAAGCCTAGCAGGTTCACACAAAGATTCTTTGTCAGGTGCATCACGTCGATCGAGCTACGGACCTCTAGGACTTGCCAATAGGGTAGCTCCCAAAATATGGACTTCTTCTTCCACATGGGTGCGTGACCGTTAGCGTCGTTCAGAACAAGTTGGTTGCCATGTCCTTTTCCAAAGACGACTTTCACATCATTGACCATATCGAGTACATCCTCACTGGTTCGGTTGTGAGGCTTGGTCAGGTGGTCTGCCTTCCCTTTAAAATGCTTGCCTTTCTTTCTTATGGGGTGATTTGCAGGAAGAAATCGACGATGGCCAAGGTACATGACCTTTCAACATTTTTTCAAGAATACACCTCTAATATCACCGAAGCAGTGTGTGCATGCATTATATCCCTTGTTTGACTGTCCTGAAAGATTACTTAGAGCAGGCCAATCATTGATTGTTACGAACAACAATGCTCACAGATCAAAGTGTTCCTGTTTGTACTCATCCCACACACGTACACCTTCTTTATTCCACAAAATGAGAAGTTCGTCAATAAGTGGTCTCAGGTACACATCGATGTCATTGCCAGGTTGCTTCGGGCCTTGGATGAGCACAGGCATCATAATGAACTTCCGTTTCATGCATAACCAAGGAGGAAGGTTGTAGATACTTAGAGTAACAGGCCAAGTGCTATGACTACTATTCTGCTCTCCAAAAGGATTGATACCATCTGTACTTAAAGCAAACCTTAAGTTTCTTGCGTCATTTGCAAACTTCGGGAATTCTCTGTCGATTGCTCTCCACTGGGACCCATCAACAGGGTGTCTCAACATATTGTCTACCTTACGGTCTTCTTTGTGCCATCGCAACAATTTTGCATGTTCTTTGTTTCTAAACAGACGTTTCAAGCGTGGTATTATAGGAGCATACCACATAACCTTGGCAGGGATTTTCTTCCGCGGACATTCGCCCTCAACATCACCAAGGTCATCTTGCCTGATCTTATACCGCGATGCATGGCATACCCCAATTTCTCGTACTCTTTGCCATGGTAGAGGATGCAGTCATTAGGACATGCATGTATCTTCTCGATTTCTAGCCCTATAGGACAGACAACTTGTTTTGCTTCGTAGGTAGTGGCGGGTAATTCATTGTCCTTCGAAAGCATCTTCTTTTGGATTTTTAGTAACTCTCCAAATCCCTTGTCAGATACACCATTCTTTGCCTTCCATTGCAGCAATTCTAGTGTGGTTCCCAACTTTTTCTGCCCTGCATCACAAGTTGGGTACAACAATTTCTTGTGATCTTCTAGCATCCGCTCGAACTTGATCTTCTCCTTTTCACTTTCACATTCTCTTTGTGTATCACGAATGACCTGACAAAGATCATCAGCAGGCTCATCTTCTGTGGCTACCTCTTCTTCAGCTTCTCCCATTGCAGTATCATTGAAGCACGCACCATCGGGAATAATATCATTGTCGTCCCATTGTTCTTCTTCACCTTCTTCCATTACAATGCCGGTTTCTTCGTGCTTCGTCCAACAAATGTAGTTTGGCATGAAACCCGACTTGAACAAGTGTGAATGAAGAGTTCTTGAGCAAGGATATTCCACCGTATTCTTACATATGGCACATGGGCAACACATGAAACCGTCGCGTTTGTTTGCCTCGGCCGCACGTAATAAAGAATGCACGCCGTCAATGAACTCTTGGGAGCGGCGATCAGCATTGTACATCCAATGCCTGCTCATCTGCATTACATGACATAAATACCATATTAAAACTTAGATCATAATTAATTATTTATACAACATGCGTGCCACCACAAAAGGTATAAATTTATGAAAGCATCGCTACAATGTAGACAATTCCAACTACCACTAAAAGAACTAAAGCTAAAATACATTTCAGGAGCACAAGGATTTCGCGACCAATCTCAACTAAAACAGACAGATCCCCCGATTGTGCAACATCTTTGGGCTTCTTCGGCTGGATCACTGCCTCATTAGCCGCCGTATCTACCTGTTGTGAAAGATATTTTTGCACGAGTTCAACATACTCTTCCTCCTAGTAGAAGCCTGAACATCGTCCACTGCCATCCCACTGAAATTAAAATAAAAAATTAGAACTTTAATCACAACCATCATTAAAATAAGTATAAACTAATCATAATCATAAAATACGATAAAATAACTCACATTGCGATCCGGACACTTGTAGAAGATACGACCATTGTTGGGACCCTCCTTCTTCACTCGGTACTCCATCACAATCTCCGTCTCATCACGACACTTGCCGCATGGAATGAGAGGGAGGCCTGGCCTAAGTCGCTTTGGAAACCCATGAGAGGCCGAGGACCCAGAAGCAGTTGCCATCTACTCTCTATACTCATTTTTTAATACACTATAAATTTCTCATTTTATAAACAAATAAAATTAAAAAACTATAAAATTATCTATATCTCTAAACAATGAAGTGTGCTATGCATGCTAAAAATAAAAAGTGAATACTCATTTTAAATACCTACTTTAACATTTCTTCATCCAAATATGCAAACTATAAGTTATTTTGAGCTCAAATTGTTTACAAATAAAAAAACACCATAAAAACAATATATATATATAGTGAACAATATGAGATAAGCCAATGATGAAAAATGAGAGTATGAGATTGGTAACCTTTACAACTGAAGAATCGACGGAGGAATCGAAGAAATCGACGAAGGAATCGAAGAATGGATGGAGGAACAATGGAGGGAGGAAGCAAGAACACTAGTGTAGTGAGCTTCAAAATGTGCTGAGCTCGGGCCTCCTCGGGATCAGGGAGGAAGAAGGAGACGGTCGGGATATAAAGGGGAACCTTTAGTCTCGGTTGGTGGTTCCAACCGGGACTAAAGGTAACTTTCCAACCCCCGGCGCAGCCACGGCCCGGGAGTAGACCTTTACTCCCGATTGGAGCCACCAACCGGGAGTAAAAGTCTACCTTTAGTCCCGGTTGGTGACTACAACCGGGACTAAATGTCCCTGCCACCTCTGTCTGGCGCAGTAGCCGTTGGGCAGGGACCTTTAGTCCCGATTGGATCCACCAACTGGGACTAAAGGTCTCTCTAGTCCCGGGCGTAAAAAAAATACTGGGACTAGAGCCCATTTTGGTGAAGAATCAAAGGTCTGTTCTCTGCTAGTGAATGGATACTCTGAAATAGAACGGACACAAGGTCATGCGTAGATAGATGGCAAAGACAAATCCAACGATCTGGAAACCATATGATGGAAACAAATAAACCACTCAAGCAAAGTATAGCTGCAGTGTAAAGAAAAAGGGCAAATATGTGGGACAGTAGATAGACATGCAGTACTTCAATCTAGTGCTCCGTGCTTCCATCTCAAAACCATAGTCACAGTCTCACAGATTTTATAATTTACAAACTATATATACAAGCGCGAGCTAGCTACCTCCAACGGACATCAGTGGTCAATAATAATCAAGCCTTCAAACAGGCGGTGGCTCCGGCTGGCCGGCGGCGTTGGGTTGCACGGCAGCGCGACAGATGGGGCACGTCGAGTGCGATCGCAGCCACATGTCAATGCACTCCACATGGAACAGATGCTTGCACACCGGCAGCCGCCGCACCACCTCGCCGACCTGCACCAGCCCCAGGCATATGACGCACTGCGCCCACCCTGTCGCGTCTCCGCCGCCGCTGATACCACCCTCCCGCTTGTACGCAAACGCCGGGATCGCGGACAGGACAACCGCCGCTTCTGTCCCGACACGGCTCCGCGCAGCGCGCATGGCCGCTCTATGACGCAGAGCGGCACGCTGGCGAATCTTGAGGTAGCAGAAGGAGAGCACGACGGCGCACGCGGTGAAGACAGAGGCCCAGATGACGCCGGCGACGAGGTAGAGTAGGATGAAGGAGAAGAAGATGCCGAAGGTGAGGAGCACCGTGAGGTTGTGGTCCCTGTCGTCGGACGGAGCAGCTGATGCATCGCCTGGACTACCTGGCTGCTGGTGGTACGAGAACCCGGAGAAGAACATGCTAATAGCTACTCAGCTACAAACTATAGCCAAGTGTTGATGATCCGGCAAACACTGAGATATTCTTATGTTATGCACCCTCCAATGGTAGCAACATTTATATATATATGGACGCCACGCCGTACAGAATGGTAGTGTGCTGCAAGAAGCAAAGCCATAATCTATTCACAAGATAGAAAGATATGTTACTGAAACACTGCAAAGAATGAGAACTATATTGGACTAGTCCAGAGGCTTAGCATCCGGCCAATGAGATAGACTAAGAGTTGTAGGGGCTGTTAGGTTTGACTTTGATGTATGTTCATGTTGCAGCAGTTGCACCAATGAAGTCAGACATCCTTGGGCCTATCATGCATCATGTGGTCAAATATTTAATTGTTGGAAACAAATGTGCACGGTTATGATAGAGCTAATTCATCATCCAGTACGTCACATCATCATCACCCATGAAGTTAATCTATGTTTATATACATTATTAGTTGGAAAATATTGGTCTACTTGTCATGAAACTATACACGCTATTATCAGCGTGGACAAGAGCACTGAACAATGATCCCTACTGGATTTGCCGCACTTCAGTTCCCCTTACGAACTGATTTGCACCATGTTGCTGTGTCAAACCTTATCGAAAATAACAAGCAGGGCATATTAATTAGAATGCAATTAAGTTCGAAATTGACAGTCATAATGGACAACAATAAAACAGATTCATGTTGTTGATATGTTGATCCAAGTGTGTTGAGCTGGACCGATCCGCTGATCCATTGACACTGTCAAGCTCATTTGGTGATATTGGTTCGTTCTAAACAATATATATGACGCAACAAATATTGCATTGGTGTGCAGTGCTAGAATCCTTCCTTGCAATATCCGTACAAGTCTTGTTTGGATGTTGAGGAAAAAATTAAAGAATAACAAGTTGACATCACCACTCTACTTTACCAGAGCTGTCATCCTTATTTGTGGAGCGAGATGACTATTAGGCAGGAGGCAATAATCAAGAATGGCTGGTAGTGGAGCAGTAAGGCTGACTCGGATGGAAGTGAGCAAATTAATCCATTGGGAATGGAACAGGATACCAGCCCGGTTCGTTTGAGTTTGTTTGGCTTGTTTTTGGCTTGTTTTTAGCCAACGAAGAATATTTTTCTCTTACACCAAATCAATCAACAGTACATTCAGCCATGGCTTATAAGCCAAACACGACCAAACAAACATGCTGCAGCTCGGTTTGCAACATCCAAACAAACCCATAGGCCATAATTAAGTTTGCACAATACTAATAATGTCCAATAGCTACTCGATTTGCCGCACTTGCCTATCTGCCCCTTCACGAACCTGTTTGCACCATACGATTTGGTGTGCAGGACCTTACTGAAGTGTGTGTGTATATATATATATATATACCCCGTTCGATTTGCTGAAAAAAGCCGAAATACTATTCCAGCTAATTTGTTATGAGAGAAAAATACTGTTCCAACTGAAAAAACAAGCTGAAAAGTACGGATTATAAAACAAACGAACATATATATATATAGATAAGAAAGCGTAAAGAGTAGCCGGCGTGCCACGTAGTCTGCTTTTCGTGGCCGTTCGATCGGCCGCGCGGACGGCCTAGATCGGACTATCCGCGGTCATTTTTCAAAAAAAATCCTTATTTTTTCTGGAAATCAACCCGCGCTCCAGAGTCCCTCTCAGGACATTTTGCAAAAAACACCTCAGATTATTTTGAAATCAACCCGCGGTCCAGAACGGATGGCCTCCGGGTTTTTTTTCAAAAAACCCCTTATCTTTGTCGAAAATCAACCCACGCTCCACAAACCCTCTCATCATTTTTTACGAAAACCTCCTCGGATTTTTCTCAAATCAACATACAGGACAACTTTGATTGTATCTTTTTTTCCCCAAAAAAATGTGTGGCCAGTGGCCCACGTGCATGGGCACGCCCAGTGTTGGGAGCCCCCAACCCACCTGTTTATGTGTTTTTTCACCAACCACAAACTGAAAACCCACTCCACTGATTGGTGGGACGCCACTCCCGAGGGCCTACCTGTCAACGATGTCGCCTTATGCTGCCCGATCCTCACCAACGAATGGGCCCCAGAGCAACATGACCCACCAGTCAGTGAGTTTTCAGTAATGAGCGGCAGTCCGCAACGCCCCAATATGGCACGAAATATCCTATCACTAGTCCTTCGGGCGCGCCCATGCGCGCGGGCCACTGGCCACGGGCTGACCAATGGCGAGACGACAACGTCCTGGGCGCATCAGGGCTCTGACCAGATGACGCCTACGTCCGTCGGTCAACGCAACGAGAACCACCCATCATGACTTGGACGGCCAGCATTCCATTTGCTATCGTGGACATCCTCAGTGCGCGTGCTGAGGCTGGCTATTCTGCAGCCGGCTATAGAGTTTGTTATTCTGTGTCCGGATGCCTGGCCGCACCCCATCTCGACCAGCCCAGGAGCCACGGCTACGGAAGCCAGTAATTGCCGAGCGAGCCGACCAAAAAGTAGTAGAATTCGAGCCAGCCGATAGAACATGAGCCGACAGCATCAATGCGCCAAAGACGTAAATAAATGATTATCTCAAATCAGCACTACTGGAAGGCTTTGTCCAGTAACTCATACTATTGTATACGAGAAAGGGTGCAAGCGAGTATATACGACATGTGTGGTAACTCGTAATATTGTATACGAGAAAGGGTGCAGGCGATACACATGCAAGCTATGTACGGAGTATATACTAGATGTGTGGTAACTCTAATATTGTATACGAGAAAGGGTGCAATCGATACTTAGCATAAAAAAATTCTAGTAACCAATAACAAAAATCTATACTAAGTATAAAAAAAAATCTAGTAACCAGTAACAAAAATATACTGCATGTAGTAAGCATGAACCAATAAGCAGTGGCTGTATCGTGTAGATCTCGCGCAGTTAGCGCCTGCAGTTCACAATACGTCATTTACGCAAAAGGCACTAGTGCAGCGGCCACTCCGGCATTTATTCTCTTTGTGCAATATTATTGATAGATGCTAACTTCTCGCGTATCTAAATGCTACTGCAATTGGACGGGGCGTGACTAGTCCATCATTCTGTTTTCAGTGCTGACGATTCAGGTTTCACGAGTCTCGTAATGCCGCCGACCCATGGATCACCCACTCCGTCGTCCTCTGCGGCCGGAGAGCCATCGACGTCGTCTGTGCTAACTCCAGTTCAGCCTGTGGCGCCGGCGTCGGTGCCAGTAGCAAATCCTGCAAGCCTTGCTGAAGTGACTCCGCTACGGACTGTCTCTCCAACGACGATGGTGACGCCTGATCAGCAGAAGACGTACATGCATGTGAGTTAACTTGTATTAGCGTTATTCAAAATACTGTCCTCTATGGTTTAACTTGTAACTTGTTCAATGTGAATCAGGATCCCTTGTTGATAGAAGAAATTGTGCCCAATGAAGAGCTGTGTTTTGAGAGCAGAGATGAAGCAGAGGAGTTTTACAAGTTCTATGCGAGTAAGGCGGGATTCGACGTGCGCATAACCAAGACTAGGAAGACGGTTTTGGAGATGAGTTGCAATAAACAAGGGCACTGGGATTATTATAAGCCTGGTGAGGAGAGAATTTGAGAGAAAATGTCAATGAGGTGTGAATGCAAGGCATTTGTGAATGCTAAATGGAACTAGAAGAAGGGATATTGGTTTTTTGAGAGGATACGGTTGGAACACACTCACCCATTGCATCCATCGCCGAGCTTAACACAATATATGAAGTCACACAAAAACCAGGACCCGACAACCATGGGGATTGTTGATCAGATGCATAGGTGTGATGTTCCCCTGAACGCAACAGTAAATGTGTTGTCAGACATATATGGCAGTAGCCAAAACTTCACATTCACTGAGAGGGACCTGAAAAACAGGTAATGTATACAGTAATGTATAACCAAATGATATTAATTGTCAAATCAGTAATGGGAGTTGCGTGATGTTACAATTTCAGGAAAGCTGCAGTGGCCAAGGCAGAGAGGGAAAATGATATTCCCAAGTTGCTCGAGTTCTTCAAGGAGATGAAGGCCCATAATGAATATTTCTACTATGATTTGCAGGTGGACAGTGAGAACATTGTCAAGAATGTGTTCTGGAGTCATGCAAGCCAACGTGCAGAATATAGAGATTTTGGAGATGTCGTTATATTCAACACCACATACAAAACTAATATGTATAACATGACAGTAGCTATGTTTGTCGATTCGAACCATCAACTACAAAATGTCGTGTTTGGGCAAGCACTTTTGCAGGATGAGCAAGCTGATACATTTGAGTGGTTGTTTCAAGCATTCCAAGACTGCATGTTAGGAAGTCGAGATCCTAGATGTATACTTACAGGTGAGAAGATGACCCTGGCAATTAAATGTATTGTTGCTGAAATACATGTAGGTTAATGTTTGGTAACATTATTACTTTTCTTGTTTCTGGTACAGACCAGGATAGCACGATGGCTACCGCAATCAAGAGGGTGTTTAAAAAAACACAACATAGGTTGTGCCGTTGGCGCATGCTGAAGAAGTATCAAAATGAGCTTAAGAAATTGTATAAGTTGCATGAGGTTCTGAAGATAAAGTTGCTAACAGTAATCAATCACCCACTTACGCGTATCGAGTTCGAGGCAGCCTGGAATGAGTTGGTCGATGAGTATGATGAGTATGGCATACGGGAAGATGAAACTATCAAGGGTCTTTGGGATAGTAGGAAGTTGTGGGTTGTAGCTTACTTCAAACCCTTGTATTGTGGAAGGATGACGTCTGCACAAAGGAGTGAAAGCGTGAATAGGATGCTAATGCAAACTTGCTCTAGCTCTACAAGGGTTGCAAGCCACCTATCCCATAATTCTAGTTGCAATGATAGCTAGACACACAACTTGCTATGATACTACTCACTAAGAGCTCTCAATCTTTCTACTCTAAAGAGCTCCACTATGCAAACTTAAATAGCAAAGCAAGCTCTCAAATCTAATTACACTAAAGAGCTTGCTACAACTAGTTTGCAAGAATATAAACGAGTGAGTAGGATGGTTATACCGCCGTGTAGAGGAATGAACCAATCACAAGATGAATATAAAACCAATCACCGGGAGAATATCAAATGGCAAGAGACAACCGATTTTTCTCCCGAGGTTCACGTGCTTGCCAACACGCTAGTCCCCGTTATGTCGACCAACACTTGGTGGTTCAGTGGCTAAGAGGTGTTTCACAAACCTCATCCACACGATTGGACACCGCAAGAACCTACCCACAAGTGAGGTAACTCAATGACACGAGCAATTTACTAGAGTTATCTTTCGGCACTTTGCCGGGGAAGGTACAACTCCCCCCACAATCACCGAAGACGACCACGAACAATCACCAACTCGTGTCGATCCTCCACCGCTGCACCAAGCCGTCTAGGTGGTGGCAACCACCAAGAGTAACAAGCGAAATCCGCAGCGCAACACGAATACCAAGTGCCTCTAGATGTAATCACTCAAGCAATGCACTTGGATTCTCTCCCAATCTCACAAAGATGATGGATCAATGATGGAGATGAGTGGGAGGACTTTGACTAAGCTCACAAGGTTGTTATATCAATGAAAATGTGCAAGAGAGTGAGCTTGAGCCGGCCATGGGGCTTAAACAGAAGCCCCCCACGAAATAGAGCCGTTGGGCTCCTCACTGCACTGAACACGGGTCGACCGGACGCTCCGGTCAGATTGACCGGACGCTGGACCTCAGCATCCGGTCGTGCGATGTGCGCCACGTGTCATCGGCTTCAAACGCCGATCGCCCGATTTCAACGGTCAAGTGATGACCGGACGCGTCAGTTAGAAAGTGACCGGACGCTGGATCTCAGCGTCCGATCATTTCCAGTAAGGTTCCAAACGCAACATTTCACGACCGAACGCGTCCGGTCATGCCCGACCGGACACACCCCGCGTCCGGTCACTCAATGTTTCCTCTGTGCGCCCACGTCAGCGTACGTCAGCACTGATCGGACGCACCCTGCCAGCGTGCGGTCACTTTTAGCGCCAGCGTCCGGTCGAAGACCGAAACACGCGCCCTCTGCTGCAACTAACCGGACGCGCCGGTCCAACCGAGACCAGCGTCCGGTCACTTTCAGTGACCTTTGTCTTTTCTATAAAGAGCACCGGTGGCACCATCGGACTGTCCGCACTCTACGGGCGGACACTCTGCCGACGAAGTTTCTAACCCTTGCTCAAATGTGCCAACCACCAAGTGTATCACCTTGTGCACATGTGTTAGCATATTTTCACAAACATTTTCAAGGGTGTTAGCACTCCACGAAATCCTAAATGCATATGCAATGAGTTAGAGCATCTAGTGGCACTTTAATAACCGCATTTCAATACGAGTTTCACCCCTCTTAATAGTACAGCTATCTAACCTAAATGTGATCACACTCGCTAAGTGTCTTGATCACCGAAATAAAATGGCTCCTACTATTTATACCTTTGCCTTGAGCCTTTTGTTTTTCTTTTTCTTCTTTTCCAAGTTCAAGCATTTGATCATCACCATGCCATCACCATCGTCATGATCTTCGCCATTGCTTCATCACTTGGAGTAGTGCTACCTATCTCATAATCACTTTGATAAACTAGGTTAGCACTTAGGATTTCATCAATTAACCAAAACCAAACTAGAGCTTTCAATCACACGGCGGTAGGAGAAACCCATTGGTCACAGGTAATATCGTAAGTTTTTGGTATAACATAATTAATTAGTTGCAAAATGTGTTGTGTACAAATGATTTGCAATTACTAGAAAGGTTTATCTGCTGCTTGTGTTAGCTAAATTTTTTAGGTGATTGTGTTTGAAACAGGTTGATAACTTTCGATTGATGTTGCAACACTTCGACATCTATTTGAGCAGGGTGTACACACGGGCTGTCTACAAAAAGTATAGAGATACTTATATATATAGTACTGCATTCTGTATTGACCCAGATGCAGACAAGGCTGATAGTTTCCTAGTGACACACACAAATCAGTCGTGGAAATATTCATGGTTTCAACATTCTTTCAAGGTGGAGGCTAATGTGGAAGAAGGTAGATACACATGCGAGTGCAAGACATGGGAGCATACAGGTGAGTGAGTTTGGGAAAAGGTCATGTCTTTCATTTCTCATGATTATATTATCTAAGTAAAGGTGTTAATGATTAGTGCATGTTTGATTCTTTCAGGCTTGTTCTGCGCCCATCTTATTAAAGCTTTCACCTACCTGCAAATTGAAAATATACCTTCGAAATAAATAATGAAGAGATACACCAGAGATGTGAGGATGATGGTAACTTGGGATAGGCATGACATAGCTAATATGGGAACAGATTGTGAAGACGAGAGGTACGCAACAAGAAAGTTGGTAGATTTAGCAATGATGGCCGTAAGGGCGCTCCGCAAAACGAGAAAATTGCTATTATAGGACGCGAAACAATGAGCTTCGCTATTGTAGGACTTCAATCGTCGACTTCGCTAAAACAACATTTGAAACGTTGGCACTTTGTTTTACATGACATTTGGTCTTTTTAATCACTTTTCTCATTTCAAATACATGTATTTTGCCATGGGAGGACCGTATTGCCCTTGAGTGGGTAGGCAGGTGCGTGGGCTGGCTGCTGCCGCCGTGGCCTTCAATGTGGAGTCTGTCTTCTTCTTTCCAGCCCGAATCAAAGAGGAAAAGGATTTCCAGTAGCTCTTCTATAGATCAGGCCAAGACGAGGGATGCAGCACCAGCTGATAGGAAGAGGAGCCCATTGAGAGGGAGAGCTACTCCTGAGTAATCAGAGAATCCACATGCCAAGGTTATTGATCATCATCGCTGGCCTGCTATGATGGGGGGCAAGGTGTCTGCAAGCACAATGTCCAAGAGCATGGATCTCACTGATAAGATCAGTAGGTCTACTCTTCCATTAGTTTCGTCTCGTGGGGTTTCACCGAAGCGAACTACAATGTCCTCCGCGGCAAATACCTTATCAAGAAGTATTGATCTTGTTGATAAAATTTACCGGCTGGTCTCTTCGTCAATGTCATCACAAGGGGGATCACCAAAAAAGTCACCTTCTTCTAATGGTGCAGATGATGTGTCCAGAAAGGTCGGTGTTCGTAAAGATCTCAAACTTTCATCCTTGGCAATTTCATCAAGAAGGGTGTCACCAATAACAACAGCTGCATCAGATGGCACTAGGACCCTATCAGAAAGCATGGATCTTACTGAAAAGGATAACAGTACACTCTCCTCGTCAGTTTCATCACCCAGCATTTCACCAAGTGCATCATTATCAAGTGTGTCTAATGCTGCATCGCAGACTACTACAAAATCATCCGAGATATTAATTGGACCTTGGCATGTGGATTCTCCGATTGCTCAGGAGTCGCTCTCCCTCTCAATGGGCTCCTCTTCCTATTAGCTGGTGCTGCATCCCTCGTCTTGGCCTGATCTGTAGAAGAGCTACTGGAAATCCTTTTTCCCTTTGATTCGGGCTGGAAAGAAGAAGACAGACTCCGCATTGAAGGCCACGGCGGCAGCAGCCAGGCAGCCCACGCACCTACCCCACTCTTACGTGAATATGACTGAAGGGCAATACGGTCCTCCCATGGCAAAATACATGTATTTGAAATGAGAAAAGTGATTAAAAGAACCAAATGTCATGTAAAACAAAGTGCCAACGTTTCAAATGTCGTTTTAGCGAAGTCGACGATTGAAGTCCTATAATAACGAAGCCCATTGTTTCACGTCCTATAATAGCAATTTTCTCCCGCAAAACAAGTATTGGGGTTGAGAGAGGAAGCAAGGATTTGCAAGCATTGGCTGAGTGGGGTGAATCAGTTGCGGTAGGTACTAGACCATCGCAGATGGGGAATCTTAGAAACGAAGAAAATGTGTCAGATGGAATAAGAGGACCTGAAGTTCCTGTGGTCGATGAAGTAGTGGAAAATGATACTGAAGAGGATCCTCATTCTCCTACAATTAGAAAAGACACGCTAATTTCAGAATGTGCGCCAAAGGGTGCTAGTACAAAGGGGAGGAAGCGCAAAGGAAAACAGATAGTCCGAGTTGAGACTTCTAACAAGAAAGCAACGGGGGTACGGAATTGTGGCCATTGTGGATTGAAAGGTCATTATAGTACAAGTTGTGAATTAAACCTTGACAATGAATGGAAGAAAAGTGGTTCCAGATGGGGAAGAAGAGGGGGAGACCACCCACAAAAAGGCAACTAGAGGAGGAGTTTGATGATGTTGCATGTGGCGGATGGATGAAATGGGAAGAATAATAGTGAGGACAATTTTAGCTTGAGATAACACCAGACAAGTAGTGGTAACATTAATGATACTCTGGACTCGTGGTTGCAATTATCTAGTGAGGTCTGATGTACTTGTACCAGAACCCAGCATTGGTTACTGGAATATATGGCTTACTAGAAGAAAAATTAAATAATGGCTATAAGTGCAAAACCAGTATAGTAGAGACGTAGGTTACAATAGACAGCTGCTTTCATACTAGATTTGCGTAACAGATATAACGATTTACTCAAATTTGGTTACCATACACAGTGACCATAAGTAAAAAATAAGCATTTGTTTGGTTTGTTAGATGACAGGGGATAGGTTTGGACGAACCTGGTTTTTGAGGTGTTTGGATCTGTGACTTGAAAAATAGAGTGCTTGTAGACGGGCATATTCTCCGTAAATGCAGGTCAAATCCGTCCTTGGAAACAAAGAAATCGATCAATCCCTTTTCAACAGAGTTCCTTTCCATCTTCGGATCACTCGTCTTCCTCTCGCTGCATGCCGCGCCCGAGCTCGGCCCCTCCGGCCATTTTAGGTTGGGCAACCCATGATTGAGCTGCTGTCATCCCTTCCTGTAGATCAAGTATTCTCAGAGATGGTCACGCCTGACTAGATCAAGAAAAAAACAAAAAAAAGGTGTACAATGAAACTACAGGAACATTGAAAGGGGATCGGATTTAAAAAAAAACTGTGATGGTCGGGTGCTACCAAGTTGAATGGGGATTGAGCGGGGATGGATGAGATTCCGTAATCAAATAAACTGTGATTTAAAGGGGATTTAACAGGAATGGATGAGATGCAGGCACGAAAGACCTCAGGGATTGGCTCAGTGCTGGAGACTACCTTGGCAATCTGGATGGAGATGGTTGGGTCGCCGCTGCACTGCACAGTACGCTTGCGCCGACTGCATGTAACTCGATTGGGTTCAGCGAGGTGTTTTTGTAGCTGGTTCTATGCGGGACATAATACCTAGACGTAATTTTGGGGATCTTGGTTCAGCTCTTCTTTTCAACGGAAAGGATTCGGGGAGGTGATTTTGGCGGCGTACATGGTAACTGCGGCAATCAGGGGATAGGGGAGCGCGGAATGTAGCATCGGAGGCAACAATTTTTGCGGCGAAGGCGGAGCTGCGGCAATAGGAGGGTGGGATCCGGCTGGATTGGGAGCCGATGAAAGAGCCTAGGTGAGGATAAACAATAATCGGCTAATCTGAGCGGATCTAAAAGCCGAGCTAGAAAGACCGGTGGGTGCGGGCGTCGGTGGGTTTGGTGGTGCGCTGTTGGGTCTGGACATAGAATTGGGTATTCTGTGGCCAGCCATAGAAAAGATATATATATATATATATATATAGAACTACTACCTTGTAGCTGGCTACAAAATAACTTATTATGTAGCCACTTTGAGTTACGATAATTACTATGCTAATTTACGAGATTATAATAACTCCTTACTAAGTGGTTTACTATAACGTTATGATAAATATCCCCATATGTTATAGTAACCCAACTATCGTAAATTAGTATATAAAATTATCGTAAATAGAGGTGGCTATATAATAACTTATTTTATAGCTGGCTACTGAATATACTCTCCCTATACAACTCGCTAAAAAAGCCAGGCTAAAAAGTAGTGTTCGCTGATTTGTCGTGAGAGAAAAATATTATACCATGGCTGATAAGCGAGTAGTGATTGTGATGTTTCTTTGCCCCTGCTGACCTTTGTGGAATTTAATTTTGAACTGAAAAAGTAGTCTACGCTTGTAGCTTAAATTCAACCACCTTCAACGAAGAAAAACCAAACTCTCTTAACTCAAAGATTAAAATGATCCAAGGAAGGGTATCGTCCCCATTCCTTCTATGCCCCTTCAACAATTGAATTGCACCTCTTGCTTTGTTTAACAATTAAATTGCACCTGTTGCTTTGTTCAACCTTGTTCAAACGAAATCAGGGCAGGTTGGATTACTTCCCCAAATACCCTAACCTTTTAGATGGATCTGCTGTTGCAATAAACAAGTTCTAAATGGTATCAGGAATTCAAAATGAAAATTACATTTCAGAAGAAAAAAATCCCTTGAAGAAGGTGAACATTTTATTCTTAGAAGTACAAGTTGTTTTCTTTTAAGTAAAAGTCAGATTTAAGTTGAATCGTCCCAAATAATTTGAGCTGAATGGGAAGATAGAAATGAGAAATCAGAGATGAAGTGAAAGAAAGGATGAGTGCGCAAACCATGATGCAAAAACTTATGGTCTACTGTGATAGAATCAATGCTATGCCAAAAAGATTATTTTTCAAAAAAAAAAAAACAAAGGCAACCAAGATCTATATGGCTTACTGATAAAAAGAAGGTAGATGTCGCACCGCCACATGACCCCAGATAAGCATAAGCTGAGTTATAATATAAAGTTGGACAGCCATCGGTACACACTAGGATATTTGTCATAATATAAAGTGGACTGAAATCATCAGTTTATAGGCTCAGTTATGGAGGCTCATTGGGTGTGAATCTGGAAAATTAATGCAAGATCTTCAGTGGAGTTACTGCCACAAGAGAGAAAGAAGTCCAAGGCAAACTGCAGGAGTGGCCACACAATAGAATGATGATGTATGCAGATTTTTGTGACCAAACTACAACAGAGACACAAATCATGCCCTAACCGCAGTTCTCTGAAAAAGGCTCAATACAAGTATCAACAATAACCAGGACCAGCAGAACAGTAGCATTCAGCCTGCGGTTGATTCTCAGTAGGCAAATAGGCTTATGTCCTGGTGGATAAAAGCAGGGAAGCACGAAACTACAAGCAAACAACAATCAACTGACTCTAGTGGTGTACACATTATGAAATCAGGTAAGAGCTCAAGAGGCGTAACTTCAATAGGGCTTATTTGCATTTTGCCAACCCAGTAGGTAGCCTAGGCGGCTAGGCGCGGAACTAGTTTGCCAGGATGTGCAGTTATGGGAAGAGGTAGAGCAGTGGTGATCTTTCTTCATACTGAAAACCCCAAATTTATTTGTCCAACACTATTCTTTTTTATTAACGTTTTGTCATCCTTGATCGTCTTCTCATCCATTTTGTTTCATTATAGTCAACCTATGTTACACGGATACGTCCCTGAAGCCACGTATCACGTATCCGATACGTATCGGATACGGATACGTGTCCGATACGCTCTGGATACGTATCCTCGGAGTATCCGATTTTTTATTATTTTTGCAAATGTTGGATACGCCGTCAGATACGTATCTGGCCTGCCGATACGGCCCAGCCATGAACAGAGTGGAGGCCGTGCAACACGAAGGGGAGCAGAAGGAGATGAGTCCTGCACGGGCAAGGTTGCTCACGTGCTCGCGTCGGCCGCCGAGCCGCTGTCGATTCGGGCAACGCCGCCGCCGATTGGAGCACCGCCGCAGCCGGATCGACCCCGCCGCCGTCGATTCGACCTCCGCCGCCGCTGATTGGAGCTCCGGCACCGCGGGATTCGACCTCCGCTGCCGCTGATTTGAGGTCCGCCACCGCCGGATCGACCTCTGCTGCCGTCGATTTGAGCTCCGCGGCCGCCGAATCGACGCTCTGATGCTGCCGGAGCGAGCTGCGAGACGAAGCAAGGCAGGCAGCGGCAAGGGATCCAAGCAGAGCTTCAATCGCGGGCGAGGCGAGGAGAGGCAAGCGGGTGAGGCGAGGCGACCAGCGGCAAAGGATCCAAGCAGGCTCGAGGTTGCTCACAAGCGGAGCGGAGGTGGTGTGCCATGGAGAAAAGGGCGGACGGGGATGCGGGCGGTGGAGCAGATGGGGATGGGGTGCGGGGAGCGGAAGCTGCTGTGCGCCTGTGCGAGAGCTGAATTGGAGACGGATGGGTGGCAATCGATGGAATGGTTTGTTGGACAGGGCACTGGTAGGACATACTACGTGTCACATATGGTGCTTAGATGGGCCGTGGACTTTC
This sequence comes from Miscanthus floridulus, assembly GCF_019320115.1. Classification (NCBI taxonomy): domain Eukaryota; kingdom Viridiplantae; phylum Streptophyta; class Magnoliopsida; order Poales; family Poaceae; genus Miscanthus; species Miscanthus floridulus. The sequence goes on from NC_089596.1 coordinate 44,788,053, forward strand.
CTAAGACAATGGTCGTCAGACCTACATTATTATTATTTTTATTTTATTTTTTAAATAGTAAACGTATTCGCGTATCGGGTTTCTTAGAAAATTGCCGTATCTGCGTATCCGTATCCTTCCGATACCGATACACGTATCCATATCCGTGCAACTTAGTAGTCAACTATGCCTATGTTGTAAAGATTTCTTTGTTCGACAAGTGATAGAAAGTGATGGATGCACCTGACAACATATGACTGGCTACTAAAGAACAAGTGTGGGTGGGTGGTTGTGCATCTATAGTTACAACCCTTTCTCCTTCAATATCACTTAGTTTTCGACTTTTCAGAAATATATTGGCGGATGAATTAGTCGTTGTTATTCTTGTTTCTTTAGTCCCCTTAGTAGTCCCTATACCGGTCATGTTTCTTGGATTATTTACAAGCGGTATTCAAGCTCTTATTTTTTGCAACGTTAGCCGCAGCCTATATAGGTGAATCCATGGAAGGTCATCATTGAATTAACTGTTTTTGAAATAGTCATTTTTTTAGCTTAGCCCAATTCATGCATGATTCTGGATAATCCTCTTAGTTGGAAAACTAAATAGTTCGAAAGGCGTATGAATATACAACCTAGAGTTGTAGGAGAGAGAATAGACTATATTATGGAAGAGGTCGTCAATCGAAACCGACTCCACAAACTTTGGTAACTCCAACTTCAACTTCGATTTTATTAATCACTACTTATGAGACCTTTTTTTGGCACATACCCCTTAGCTCAAGTTTTTTTTATCAAACCAATCCATTGACACAAACGGTTCATGGGCGAAAAGTGAATTGTTTGGGTCCTGGAGGATTGACGGGGAGAACTGCAAGTTTTCGTAGCGTCTCCCCTTCATGTTCAAGAAAACAAAACATATGCCAGAGGCCAAGAGCTACATCCAATCTGTCAAAGATGAACAAAACAGGGTTACAGCTAAACAAAATGGGAGGTACTATCCTACAAATGACGAGTTGACACAATGAGAAGAAGCAAACAGCAAATCACTGGTGAGCAAACAGGGTCATCAAATAGAGTCAGAAGCAAAAGAAACAACTAAAGTTAGTCGTAGTCTAAACGTGAAAAAACAACTCTGTCACATCTTTAAGTGATGAAATCCAATAAATCATATAACAAAGCAGCCAATTCAAATTCAGTAGATAGATCCAGTCTTCATTTTTCACTGTTGTTCAAACCGCCAAATCTTAAACTTCCCATCGTAGATCTTGAAACTACAGAGAATAAACAAGACCTCGAAAAGCATGCATACTTTTTCCCAATGATCTCTTCTCTGTTAAACTATGTAAATCTGCAACAGAACTTGTGAAGGAAATGTGTTATATCAAAAATACTCACAACAAACAAGTTGAGTTAATCACTAGCATCACTGAACTATGAATCCAAACTATGAAAAGATTATAGCAGGCTGAGGTGGTGGAACAACAGGAGAACAGATAGGACAGGAAGATGGATTGTCCTCAGCATAGTAATAAAGGAATAGCATGCAGGGCAGCAGTGCAATGGCAAATCGCCTAAACTGACATTTTGGATAAATAAGAGCATGCAAGACAAGATCCCAATGAAACTGAAGATTCAGAGGTTACAATGGACAAAATATGTACTTCTGGTCAATCAAAGACAGCAAATTAAGCAGAAATTACTCATATCTTCCTCATCATCTCAATTTTCATTTCATTAATACTCATAATAATTTAGCACATAAATAGCGGAGCATTTATTGGGTTTCAACAACCTTCCATATCTTTCATGAAGAGTATGACAGTTCACACAGATAATACTAAGAATTAAGAAGCAGCATAATAATGAACCCAAACAAAACACAGACAGTTGGAATGTAGTTACAAGGCACAAATATATGCATATAATAAGGCCCCGTTTGATAGGGCTCCTCTCCGGCTCTGGCTCCTCCAGAGGAGCCCTACCAAACGGTTTAGTAGGGGGAGCCGTTTTTCAGAGAAAAAAAGGCTCCAAAACAGCTCCAGTTCCTCCGGAAGAGCCCTCCCAAACACACCCAAAATCATATTTATGTACTTATGAGACAAACCTACAATATTATGAATGTTAAATGACAGGACAAACATACGCCCCGTTTCCAAAAAAAAAAAGACAAACATACGCATAATAATAAACAATGGTAGGAACTATCAACATCAATCAAGTTTGGATAAATATCTTGTCAAAAGCAATGCTATGGGCAAACCTGTGCCATAGATGAGCTTTAGAAAACTAAACCACAAAAGATAGAATCTTGAGATTGGCCAATTAAAAATCTACCGACGGAATATTTATGAGAATGGAAGAAGTGTCATCACCAACAGTTGTTTTTCAATTCTTCAGGGCAAAGTCATAATATAGAACTGGTCAATGTAAAGAGTAACCTTGAGCTACTTTACAATACTCAAATAACACTCAATGGAATGAACAAAAGTTAGTATGAACAACTTATTTTTTCTTTTCAATTCAGGTCCCAGGTTCGAGTCACGGTCTCCTCGCATTGCACAGGCGAGGGTAAGGCTTGCCACTAACACCCTTCTCCAGACCCCGCACAGAGCGAGAGCTCTCTGCACTGGGTACGCCCTTTCAGGTCTCATTACAGTCATGTTTTAGCCTGATACATATATGTAATATTTTTCTATATACAATTTTTTCATTCAAAGGATTTCAAACGTTCTACAGTTTTGCATGAGCTCACATAGAAATAGGCTACAAAACAAATGTCCCTTTTAAGCTTTTGAATGCTTTGGAAACACAAATTCAACAAGAGCTTCTTCAGCCTCACACTAAACATCAGTATAACATATTGGATATTACATTAGCATAACTACGGACCCAAGAGAATAGTACATTACAAGCTACATAAGGTCATCTACTGCATTTTAGCACTACGATCCCAAACAATAACAAATTGCGGGTCAACATCACTCATGAAATTATACTGGAAATTAGTGACTCCTGCGGTTAAACTGAATCGCAAACTGATCAGCAGCCACCATTGCTTGTGAAGCTGAAGCAAGAGAACCATCATACCTATACATTAAGAAACAGGTGTGAATTAAATAGTTTCTTATGAAAAACACAGTTTAATAGCAACAATAGGTAAGAAAATATGATAACCAGTTTCCATGAATTGGATTATTGGAAGTTGAAAAAAAGGCACATACATAGAGACTAACAAGTAAGCTCCAATCTGCATAACTATTACTCCTTCACCTCCTGACTTTGTGCTGTTAATGCAACGGGCGCAAAACCAGTTTTCATGGATTGAGGTGACCAAATCTACAAATCATAACTTTCTGTCACAAATTGCTGGCCACAGCAATGACAATCCATTTGACAAGTTATATAAATAAAAACAAATTCAGCTTGTGGAACACTCACATTGGTTCGGCCCAACAGAGAAGAATTCAGTCTGCAGATTACCCCTCTTGACAAAGTCCAGGAATGGTTGCATATCAAGAGCTGAAAGTTGTGTTCTCTCTTGCTCTGCTCTGGACAGAGGAAAAAGATTTTCTGTAAATTTTCGGCTACACAAACTGCAGCATTCATGGATCATAACCAACAGGGTATTTCCAATCTTCAAAAATAACAACATGCATAGAGATCCCCTTCGGATATCTGATTCATTCATTGCACAACTCGACATCCAACAAATATTCCTTCTGTTACAGGGGATTATATCCAAATCCTATATTGAATCTCCCATGTAAAATATGACCATAAGGAAGATATAAAGCATAAAAATGTAAAACTGCCAATATAGTAACTAACTATTTATTTATCTTCCATAAATTTCAGAGCTAAAAAACCATAAATCCTAGTAATATTCATCGACTGCAGAATTGTTGTGATCCACAAATGCAATCGCTACCAGATTGTACATGTCCAACAAATCGCTACAGGCAACAATTATAGGTAAAAGTGGCCACTGGTAGCTATACCATGAAAAAGGTAAATAAAAAATGATCTGGGGAAGGGGAAAGGACTCACATGACGGGAAGGAGCCGAGATGGCCCGGAGGGGTCGTAGTTGAGCAACAGTGCGGCCTGGCCTGGCTTCCCTGCGAGAGCACGTCAGTCAGTTAGAAATCGAGCGATACAGGGAGCTTGATGAAGAAGCAAAGAGACGAGGGGCACGAGAGAATACCAGAGGGGCCGACGTGCTTCGCGGCCCACTTCTCCCACGCCCTGCGCCCCCACGACCAGTCTGCCGCCATTGGGGGCGCCGGGGCGCACCGCCTGCTACTGCCGCGAGGATGTGGTGCGCGGTGGTGAGGGTAGCGGAGGCGGCGCCGGCGGGGGCGTGCCCGAGAGGTGGGGTTTTGTCTGGGCTTGGGGCATGTTAACATTTGGTGCCGTTTTGCAGCATAGATTTCTCAGCCCACTAGCGGACACTCGGGACATGAAGAAGGAGGAGGCCCTAATCGGCTAATCATTTGTCTTTTATTTTATTTTTAACCTATTTTATTTATTAATCGATCTATATTATATAGCTATATCTATATAATATAAAAATAGTAAATTTCTTCCCTCAGTCTCACGCTCTCTCTCTCCCATCCGTCCATTCCTTACTTTTTTTTAAGCAAAATTCACCGCCGGTCTCTGAACTTGGCCAGCGGTGTCATTCAGGTCCCTGAACTTTTAAAGTGATATATATGGCTCCCTAAACTTAGGCAAACGGTGTCATCCAGGTCCCTGAACTTTTACGGTGCTCAGCCTAGATCCCTAAACTTGACCGACGGTGTCATCCCAGTCCCTGAACTTTCAACGTGATCACCGCAGGTCCCTAAACTTACAAACGGTGTCATCCATGTCCAAATATAGTAATATTAAAAGTCACCTATATTATTAAAAGCTTTCTCTATTAAAAGTTACTTCTAATTTGTATTATTTTTAAAAAAATTAATAGTAGTATTATAGAAGTAATTTTTCTCTGTTATTAATACTATAATATTATTATTAAAACTTTTAATACTATAATACTATTATTAAAAATTTTAATACTATAATACTACTAATAAAAGTAATAGTATTATAGTACTATAGTATTATCCATATCTATACCCCTAATAATAAAGAGGTAAAATTTCTCTCCACCTATTTTTTTCGTCTGGCATGTCCCTCCTGTTATATATATGACATATGTCGGACTTGTTACCTAACTTGGATAGTTAGGAGTTCTAATCGTAATCCAAATAGATTCTTCGAATTCTAAGTACCTAAAAAAGAATCATAATCCAAATATAGAAAGGTATAAGAATAAAATAAAAATTACATAAATTTGTATGTACCTATATTTATATCTATGTCTCGTCGGTTCTCTTTTTTTTTCTCTTTTCTATATTTTCCGTCGTTCGTTTGGTGTCCGTTTCGGTTTTTCCTATGCCCGTTGGGATGGCTGCTCAGCCCTTTTTATTTATTTTTTCTGATTTCGATCGTCTGTGTCAGCTTCGTCTTTTCTTTTCCTGTTTTTTCTTTGTCCCTCTCTATTCTGTTTGTGTCCACGTATCCCTCCACCCTCCCGCACTATTTTATCCGTGTTTGTGTTTCGGCAGTGTTTCTCGGTTTCATTTCTTTCAGTCGGTTTTTTTCCGTCCATCTATTTTTTTTTCTTTTCCTTTTTTTTCGGGTTTGGTCCACATTTTTTCTTTTTATGTTTTTTTTTCTTTTTCTAAGTTTTCATCTCTTATGAGTTTTCTTTCCTTGGTTTAGTATGTTTTTTTTAAGATTTTATCAGTTTGGAATACTTCCCATTGTGCTTTCGAGAGGGTGTACAAGAATAGCAATGACGAGACAAGACCGGTAATGCATCGTAATGAAATTATGAGAGCCTACACATGGTGTTAGGTAGATTGATAGTAGAGCGATCAACAAACCCTAACAAGATCTAGCTACTCCTTGTCAGGATGATCTCTACCAACCACGGTGTTATCGCTAGCATCGATAGCACAATCATGTCTTCTCTATGCACAACACACTTCTCGATCACTAAGGGCACCGTCAAGGTTGCATATTAGCTCAACTGCGGCCGCCGGAAAGCTCTAGTTTGATTTTAGTGAATTGATGTAACCCTAAGTGCTAACTTATTACTCTAGTGATCATGAGATAGGTAGCACATTCCAAGTGATGGAGCAAATGGAGAAGATCATGGTGATGGCGGAGTCCATGGAGATGATCAAGTGCTCGGCTTGGAAAAAGAAGAAAGAGAAAAATAAAATGGGCTCAAGGCAAAGGTGAAATTCATAGGACCACTTTGTTTTGGTGATCGAGACACTTAGCGAGTGTGATCATATTTAGGATAGATAGCCGTACTATTAAGAGGGGTGAAACTCGTATCGAAATACAGTTATCAAAGTGCCACTAGATGTTCTAACTCTTTGCATATATTTATATTCTAGTAAGTGCTAACACCCTTCAAAATGTTTGTGAAAATATGCTAACATACATGCACAAGGTAATACACTTGGTGGTTGGCACATTTGAGCAGGGGTGGAGAAGTTTGTGAAGTGAAGAAACTATTTTTTGTTGACTGGACCCTGCATGGGCGCGGCCGGTCAACATGGCAGTGAAGTGCACGGCTTCGGGTCCTGACCGGACTCTGGCACATGCGTGTGACTGGACGCGCAGGGCCTACATCCGGTCACTCGTGACATATGCTGACGTGGGGGGCGTTTGAACTTGGCGCGCAGCGGGAGAAGGAGCGGACGCTGGGACATGTTCGACCGCCTTCGACCAGACGCGTCCGGTCCTCAAAATCCCGCTCGGGGAGCTTACTAGAAGTGATCGAACGCCACGTTGGTGGCGCGTCCGGTCGGGGCATCGGTGCATCAGGTCGCTAGTTTGCTGTCTCGGGCGCGCGCGTGATCGGACTCCGCGTGGGTGCGTCCGGTCGGGGCATCGGTGCATCGGTTTCAGCTTAAGTGTCCGCACGACTGGTTTCGACAGTTGGAAATCTGTGGCTCGCGTTTGCAGGCTAGCCCACGTGGCGCTCATTGGGCGACCGAACGCTAGAGGCGTGCGTCCGGTCACCTCTGACCGGCGCGTCCGATCGGCTCGTAGTGAGTTGCTCATGCTGCCCAATGACTCTATTTCGTGGGGGCTCCTATTTAAGCCCCTTGGTCGGCTCTAGCTCACCCTCTTGGCCATTTGCATTGACATAGCAACCTTGTGAGCTTAGCCAAAGTCCTCCCACTTATCTTTATCATTGATTCATTATCTTTGTGAGATTGTGAGTGAATTCAAGTGCATTGCTTGAGTGATTACATCGAGAGACACTTGGTGATTGTATTTTGCTGCGGGATTCGCTTGTTTATCTTGGTGGTTGCCACCACCTAGACGGCAGTGAGGATCGTCGAGCAGAGAAAGGTGATTGTCTCCGGCTCCGATCGTGATGATTGTGAGGGGTTCTTGACCTTTCCCCGGTGGAGAGCCAAAAGGTACTTTAGTGGATTGCTCGTGGCTTGTGTGATCCTCATCTTGTGTTGGTTGTGCGGTACCCAGTTGTGGTTTTTGCGTGTGATGCCAATTAGCGAGTGAACCTCTAAGTGAGTGTATCGCCACAACAGGGACTAGCTTGTCGGCAAGCAAGTGAACCACAGTGAAAAATCTTGTGTCATCTTGTCCCGAGGATTTCATTGGTTATCTTGTGATTGATTGATTGATCATCGCTTGCTATGTCAATATAATCTCACTACCTCACCCTTGTATTTATATTCTTAGTGTAGCTAAGCTCTTTAGTGTATTTAGTTCTGAGAGCTAGCTTATGTCGGGTCTAGTGGTTAGTGAGGCTCTTTAGTTAGTCTTTGAGAGCTCACTAACAGTGACATAGCCTCTTGTGTGCCTAGAGACTATAGTGAATCGAATTGTGATAGGTGGCTTGAATTTTTAGTAGGCTAGCGCAACATTCGCTTCGCATCATAATTGTCTAACTGGTTTGCTTAAGCGTTGTTGTAGAAATTTTTATAGGCTATTCACCCCCTCTAGCCACTAGGACCTTTCACCGCCGACCCTTGCCCGTGCCATCATAGGAGCCGTGTTCACATGGGCACTGTGTTGCCAACCTTGTCGCTATGCAATGTTGGCATTTCTTAGCGCAATCACCAAGTGAGGAGGTTTTAAGTTCTTCACCGACAATGGCGCTAGAAATGCCTGTTGGTATTTCTTTACACCATTACTAAGATTGAGTTAATCTTATCAACACCGCCAAGGAACACCAACTACGATAGTTCTTAACGGTTACAGAGAATATCCGCAAGAACACGGATCTATCATTGTAGCATTTCACCCAGAAGTATTCAGGGTATCGTTATTTATATTTTCCCAAAGGAGGACAAGGTATTAAGAGTCTAGCATGAGCATAAACATGATTACATACTTGCATAGTGAACCATAGTACATGATATGGGTAAAAATAGTATTTCATGGATAGTGGACACACATCTGGGTCAACCACAAGGATAAAAGGAAAATAAAGAATAAAAGAATGTTCCTAAGCGGAGCCAGCATGTTTTAATATAGCCGTGCAAAGAACAGTTAATGATCATACAAGTTATATGACTAGAGTTAGAACTAAGTGTGAGATGGACGGGGAGATCCCCGGGCACTGGTCTGCTAGCAAGCCATAGAGACTTTAAGACTCCTACATAGTACCCAAACATGGGGGATTACGAAGGACGGATAAGGCTGTCACCACGTGTCGCCTACCCCTCAACCGTGGGATATCGTAATATCCGAAGGTTCTCGTGTACCCGAGCACCACACCCGTGTACAAGGAAATTACCCATATCCCCCTAGGACTCCGACCCTATAGATCGACAAACAAGAATATGGGCTAACTTGAAGGAACGACAAACCGTCACCCCAACCCTAGCTCTACTTCTACTTATACAAATCATATGAATGATTAAGCATGAAGTTGAACATGTTAGGATCATGACACACAAACTATATGCTAGTTCACATATCATGATTATAACAAGACAAGTATACTCTAGTTCTATAGCACAACTATATAAATGATATGAGAGCATGACTATGGAAGAAATTCTCTTTATATTCATACTAAGTTTTGCTCTTCTTCCAAGGAGACAAGCTCTCCAAGTAGCTCTTGCCTTGCTCACATACTACTACTAAGAACTAAAAGAGTACAAGAGATGAGTAGTGAGGTAGAGGATTCAAATGAGGTGTGTTGAATCATGAGCTCTAGCCCTTCTTTTATACTGAAGCATGGTTGGTTTGGTGTAGGAAAATTCAGAAACGTCCATGAACCGCCTATGCACGCCATGCATCAGTCTGTGGAAGCTAGGCCCAGGTGGTAGCAGAGGGGTGCGGCCGCACCCAGGTGGGGCCAGCTCATGACCACCTTCGTGTGGTCGGTTCCTTGGTGGACCTGGGCCCCTCCCACGTCGGTGCTCGGCCTTGATTCTTCATTAGAGTGGGCCTTTGCTTGCTTCTTTGATATAGAATTTGTATTACGGTTTCTCTTTTGCGCATTTTGATAATTTCCACTGTATTATGATATAAGTCCTGCAAAATAGTAATCTTGCAATACAAGTGGAACTATGTCAATAGTAAAGGTATATGTGTCAAAAGTATGTTTATTTCTCCTATTTTGGACTATAATTGGTGGTCGAATTTGGTCGTTAGTGACCGCCAACAAATCCCCCAAGCTTAACCTTTGCTCGTCCCGAGCAAATAGCTAAGTACTTGGTTGTTGATCAGGAGTTGCTACTATGACGATACAATTCACAAGTGCCATGTCTATAACAAAATATTCTTTCGCAATTTAAATAAGTTGGTATTCTTATTCACCCTTTACCTTGATCCCTGTGGGGCGTATAGATTTTCCAAGTTCTTGGGCGGTTGCAAGATAGAACGGTTATAACAGAATCACCAGTCATTCATTCCTTGATTAACCATCTATCTGAAGGTTTTATGAGTTTTACAAAACAAATGTAAGTTCTAATGATTCTCTCGATCGCTCAATGTGTATGAAACCTCGCCAAAGGCATTTTGAAAAATTTCCTTCTTTTCATATCCTACCACTAAAGGCTTTTAAGTGGAGTTTTAGGTAGGTATGAAAAGTGGGGCATACTTGTATCACATATTTTGCTAAGTCAAAAACCGGACCTCAAGGAGATGCAAGACATACACTTTGATCAAGACGTGCAAGTGTGTGGAATTTTCATGAAGTCCTAATTCTAAATATTTTTGGTACTCCTTTGAATCATGAATCTCTCTCTTTTGGATGAATGCCTTTTTATTTGAAAGTATGGGCTATCTTTATTATTTTTTTCTTTCTTTTTATTTTCTTTTCTTCAAGCTCTTTGGCATGCATTTTTTTTCTTTCATGCCTTTTGACATAGATATTTTTTTAGCATAGCTCATACTATTCTTTTTGGCACATGAAATTTTTGAGAGAGGGACACATGATACATGAATGGAGTAATTATTTGGTGGATGGAAAAAGCATGTTTGTGCATAACTCTCAGTGTAAGAGTCAGTAATTTATTTATGGGTGTATGTGTGTCTTGATCATGGGTGCATGATGAGAATCTCAACAAGGGTCACAACAATTTGACGAAGCTCAATGCAATAACAAGTAGCATATGACTAAGGTTTGAATTTGGATATCATGTCATATGGTCTTGGTAGGTATTCATAATCATTGAGGAACTTTTGAATTTTAGCATTTTTGAAAATGAAATCTCCGGATGTCAAGTTTCTCTTAGAACAAAGTCATAGCAAATTCTATTTGTACCATATCATATCTCGCAACAACTTAGAAAAGGAGCATGCATTTGCAACCCACAAGTTTTCAAGTTTTTAGGATAAGACATTTTTAACCAACAAACTTAAATCTTAGGGAATACTAAGTTATAACCTAGACACAGATGAATTAAAGACAACTATTCATTATTTCAACATCGGAGAAACTAAACATTCCTTTAACACATATGAGAGTGGAATAAATATTTTTGATATTTTTATCATATTTTATTTTTTTTGGTATAATTAATTTTGCAGATTTTTTATATGCTAATAAATAATAAATGCATAAAATAAGAACGTAGGAATTGAAAGATACAAGGTACCTCTACAGGGGTCCTCCCCCAAGCTAGCTCCAGGACTATGGTCTGGGATTGTATCCCATGGACCGCTAGTAGGCCGCCTGTGCTTCTTGTTGTTGCCTCAACAACGCGTTGATGTTCGTGAATTGTTGTTGCTGTTGTAGGTGCCACTGTCTCGTATCCTGCACATGAGTGCTAAGTGTATTTTGAATTTCACCTGTGCGGATCTCCAATCCTCCGAGGCCAGTGTTAATGCCGTCCAACTCCCGACAGTCCAAAGTAGACTGTCATGGATGGACGAGTGGTGGTAGTCCCTTGGAGTTGGACGAGTGATGCGCCCATGCCGTGTCATCGACCTCTTGCCATCCCGATCCACCGGCCTCATGTGGTTGCGGGGTGTGTCCCCAGCCCAGCTGATACCCGAGGGTGAACCCAAGCGTCTGCATGGTCAGGAACCACTCCATATGGAACGCTTGAGGCACAAGTGGTGTCTGTGTCGGTGTCGGTGGTTGTTGAGAGCTGCCAGCTTCGTCCCTAGCCCTGCTTCTTGTTCCCCTGCGAGAAACAGAACTCCTGCGTGCTTCCTCTTTTCGACAATAGTGAAGGTGAGTGACGGGGATTTATACAAAGAGAATCCTAGGTTAGGGAGCGGGATCCCATTTATATATCCCGAAAAGAAAAATACAAGGTTCCTGGCATCATCATATTTCAAATAGTGCCCTTGCATCAAGTAGTGCTCATCAATATCAATGCGTGGAGTAGAGATGTATGTCACATCTTGTCCATCCAATGCACCAATATTGGCGGCAATATGAGTTACAAGGGACGTGCAAGAGATAGATGTTGAAGCCTTGAATGTTTCTAACCAATGTTTAAACATTTCTTTCATAGGAGCAATTTTAATCTTTTTAAGCATGGCATAGAGAATTTATAATTTGGCATGATAAACAAATCTTATGTCTTGCCTAGCAAACAAAGTCATGGTAATCCAACGATGCATAAACCTCAAAGTAGGATGATGAATATTCATATTTCGAGGTTGAAACTTGCCAACTACATTTTGACTAGAAATCATTCTCCAAAATTCACGACGATTAAAACCTCTAAGAGCATGATCCAAGTCAATTGAGCATTTTGTACTAAAGCCTAAGTGAGAGCTGAGATTTTCCATGTAAGATAATATTCTTTCTCAAAAAGACGAAAAGTAATCCCACCCTCAACTTCTTGCAAAGAGCATAAGAATTGAATTGTTAAAAGGCGAGAACCAAGCTCGTCGACGGGAGCAACATTCTCCCATCCGACTGCTTTCCAAATGGTGGCGAATTCAGTGTCCATACCTATCTTTTGGAGGAGGTCAGGGTCATATGCTGGCGTGTGGAAAAACTCATGATTCTTGATGAGGTTGTACGCCTGCGTCTCTCGGTCTCCCTCCAAATCAAGGTGTGGATCATCGTCGCCCTCCTCCATCGGTTGTTTTTGCTCTTGCTCTTCTTCTTCCGTTGGCACCGTTTCTTTGTCTTCATGCATCATGCTCTCTTTGGGCTCGGTGTAGCGCGCACTTGAGCTTCCGCGGGAGTGACTTGAGCTTGCCCCACGGCCTTCTTGAAAGTGCTGACGAGCTTTCTCCCGAACTTTCCTATGACGAAAAAAGACAACAACAAAACTTGCAAACGGGGTTATGTTAGTGAAAACAAATCGAATAACCCGTGAGCTTGGCTTGGTGTTGATGAGCTTAGGAATTTTCTACAGAGTTTCCTTACTCTTGAGCTTTGTGGAATTTTTTTTGCAAGTGATGGAGCAAGAGAGAGTGAGAGGGAGTGAAAATGGAGACTGTGGGAGTGCGGAGAGTCTCAACCCTGGGCTCTCGACTTTTATAGAGCGAAGCACCAGCTGAAGGCGGGAGAGGGTAACAGCTAGGAGCTGTTGGAGGAGCGGGGCCGTAGCGGCGTTGGGCAGTTGCACCAGAGGTGGGCCCGCTTGGTCCCCCCTTTGGCTGGCTGCTTCCAACGGCCATTTTGAACTCAAGACCGTTGGTGCTCTCCTCTGCTTCAAAATTCTTTCTCCAAAATTGATTTTCCACAAAACTTTTATTATATTTTGAATTTTCATAAATATTTTTAAAAATGAGAAATGATAACAGAAAATCTATACTATCGAAAATGATTTTTATTTTATTTTTCTGAAAAGTTTATTATGAAGCAAATTTTAAATTTTGAATTTTAAAATTTTTGAAATTTTGAAAGATAACTATCGATTTACCTTCGGCAAGGGCTCGACATTTATAGTCCGTCGGCAAGACTTCTTCTCCTTTATTGCTCTGCAGCTGCATGAGCAAATTTGAGAGAATTCTTGGCTTGCCCTAGGATTTTTCCCAAATGGTTGACAGTTATAGCGGAAACAATTTGATCAATTTATGTTTCAATCATTTTATTAAAACTTAATTGTTTTTTGACAGAGGAGGATAAACTTTCATGTTTTGAATTTATATTTTCAAACATTTTATCATTATATGAAAGCTTTTTAGAGATATTTCCATTTATTTTCGCCTGGCCTAATACTAGGTCTTTCAAGGTAGGTTGATTTGAATTGAAATTCGAATTACCTCCTTGTGGGCGGGACCGATTGTTCCACCCATTATTATTACCTTGTCGGAACCCATTGTTGATATCTGATGCTTCTTCACGGGTCTCGGGGTAGTTGTTCCCCGAAAGTCCGACCTCACCATAGACTTTGCAAGTCATTTGAGATTCTATGGCCTGAACGATGGCCCCTTTTGTTCAGTCTTGAGAGTAGCAGATCTATTTTTGCATCAAGCCTATCTGTCTCCTTCACGGTATGCATGCCTTTTTATTGTTTTTGTTCCTCTCCCCAGCTTTGGTTTGCCACCATCTTCTCAATGAGTGTCATGGCATTAGCAACAGTGAGGGAAAGGAACGCCCCTCCAGCAGCGGCATCTACGTGCCCCTTTGACATGGGCGTGAGCCCCTCGTAGAAGTTCTAGAGCATGAGCTAGTCCTCCATTCCATGGTGCGGGTAGGCTTGGATGTAATCCTAGAGCCTTTCCTATGCCTCGGGGATGGATTCGAGTGAAGATTGCTAAAAGTTTGAAAATTTTCCCCATCAGGGCATTGGGTTTGCCCATGGGGAAAACTTTCATGAGGAACAACGCGGAACATTTGTCCCACATACTGACAGCTTCCTTCTCTTTGTAGAACCACCATTTTGCCTTCCCCGAGAGGGAGAAGGGAAACAAACAGAGCATGATGCTAGCTTGTGCGACGTCTTTGATGACTATGGTGTCGCACAGCTCCAGGAAGTGTTGCAAGTGTGCACTTGCATCCTCGCTTGGCAAACAACAGAACTAGTTTGCCTGCACCATCGTAATAAGGCTAGTCCAGAGCTCAAAGTTTCCGGTGCCCGTGTTGACATCGGGCCCAACGGGCACGTTGGTAACAACAGGGGTGGAGTAGTTGTGGAGTGACTTGACCATTTTGGTAGTAGCGGATGGTACAGGGGTGACTGGTTCGATTGCCAGCGAAGTAGCAGAAGAAGAAGCGGTACGAGACCTGTTCTTCCTTAGGAGTGCCTCCGAATTATCGGTGTAGTTGTACGACAGATCAAAACCACTCATACACTATCCTATTTTCATCCACAACAGGAAGAAAACAAGCAGAATTAGCCTGCATAAACTATGGCTACCCTTACATGCATGTGATCATTGTTCATATTATGCTAGATTCTTTTAACCTATGCCCTCCCGGACAATAGCGCCAGGAATGCTTGTTGGCATTTCTTAGCGCAATCACCAAGTGAGGAGGTTTTAAGTCCATCACCGTCAATGGCGCCAGAAATGCCTATTGGTCTTTCTTAACACCATTATTAAGATTGAGTTAATCTTAGTAACGTCAGCAAGGAACACCAACTACGATAGTTCTTAACGATTACAGAGAATATCCACAAGCGCACGGATCTATCGTTGTAGCATTTCACTCGGAAGTATTCAGGGTATTGTTATTTATATTTTTCTAAAGGAGGGCAAGGTATTAAGAGTCTAGCATGAGCATAAACATGATTACATACTTGCATAGTGAACCATAGTACATGACAGGGGTAAAAACGATATTTCATGGATAGTGGATACACATCTGGACCAACCTCAAGGATAAAAGGAAAATAAAGAATAAAAGAATGTTCCTAAGCGGAGTCGACATGTTCTAATATAGCCGTGCAAAGAACAGTTAATGATCATACAAGTTATATGGCTAGAGTTAGAACTAAGTGTGAGATGGACGGGGAGATCCCCTGGCACTAGTCTGCCAGCAAGCCATAGAGACTTTAAGACTCCTACATAGTACCCAAACATGGGGGATTACGAAGGACGGACAGGGCTGTCACCACTTACCGCCTACTCCTCAACCATGGGATACTGTCATATCCAAAGGTTTCCGTGTACCCGAGCACCACGCCCGTGTACAAGAAAACTACCTATATCTCTCCGGGACTCTGACCCTACGAATCGACAAGCAAGAATATGGGCTAACCCGAAGGAATGACGAACCGTCACCCCAACCCTAGCTCTACTTCTTCTCATACAAATCATATGAATGATTAAGCATGAAGTTGAACATGTTAGGATCATGACACACAAACTATATGCTAGTTTATATATCATGATTATAACAAGACAAGTATACTCTAGTTCTATAGCACAACTATATAAATGATATGAGAGTATGACTATGGAAGAAATTCTCTTTATATTCATACCAAGTGTTGCTCTTCTTCCAAGGAGACAAGCTCTCCAAGTAGCTCTTGCCTTGCTCGCAATACTACTACTAAGAACTAAAAGAGTACAAGAGATGAGTAGTGAGGTAGAGGCTCCAAATGAGGTGTGTTGAATCATGAGCTCTAGCCCTTCTTTTATACTGAAGCATGGTTGATTTGGTGTAGGAAAATTAGGAAACATCCATGAACCGCCTATGCATGCCACCATGCATCAGTCGGTGGAAGCTGGACCCAGGTGGTAGAAGAGGGGTGCGGCCGCACCCAAGTGGGGCCAGCTCGCAACTGCCTTCGCGTGGTCGGTTCCTGGGTGGACTTGGGCCCCTCCCACTTTGGTGCTCGACCCTGATTCTTCATTGGAGTGGGCCTTTGCTTGCTTCTTTGATATAGAATCTGTATTACGCTTTGTCTTTTTCGCATTTTGATCATTTGTCACTGTATTTCGATATAAGTCCTGCAAAATAGTAATCTTGCAATACAAGTGGAACTATGTCAATAGTAAATGCATATGTGTCAAAAGTATGTTTATTTCTCCTATTTTGGACTATAATTGGCGGTCGAATTTGGTCGTTAATGACCGCCAACAGCCACTACGCCAACGACATAGGCTGTCTGGCTGTAGCTGATGACACCGCATGCGCGTGCTGCCGTGGCCTTGTGTCGCTGGTTTAAGCCGCCTTGAAGTGGCCATCGTGCAACCACATGTAGCTCCGTCATGCTACCACTCTCATCGTCAGCAGTGCGGTGAATTATAGTCCCATTGCAAAGCATGGGCATTTTTGCTAGTAGTATTAATAATAGAGAAAAGTTACTTCTATAATACTACTATTAAAACTTTTAAAATAATACTAAAATTAGAAGTCACTTTTAATAGAGAGAACTTTTAATACTATAGGAATTTTAATATTATTTTATGCTATTAATGATACATAAATACTAAATCAATTTTAGTATTTTTCTATTTTAGTTTAAACCTTATATTTGTTGTTGTAAATTATTTTAATACTTTAATTTATTTTTTGCTGATGTAAATTATTTTATATAATTTATATTTTCATGATAAATATTATATAAATAATGATTGATTAATTGACACATGTTGGATCCACGTCTAACGTACAGTCAGCGTGCCACGCCAGCTTATAGAGTAGGTTAGACCATATTTTGACAGGGATAATACCGCTTGCCAACTTTAGGGATCTACGGTGATCACATTGAAAGTTCAGGGACCGGAATGACACCGCCGGCCAAGTTTAGGAAGCTGGGGTGACCACCCTAAAAGTTCAGGGATCTGGATGACATCATCTGTCAAGTTTAGTGACCCACAGATATCATTTTAAAAGTTCAGGGACTTAGATGACACCGTCGGCCAAGTGCAGGTACCGATGGTGAATTTTGCTCCTTTTTGGGGGGGGGTTATCAGTCTATCGTCCCTCATTCATTCTTACCCTTGTTGATCGGAGTTTATAATGTCATAGCTTAGTCAGGAGCTTAGTCACTCAAGCCTGTACCTGTCCTGACCCATGTGTGGGCGCGTTTGTGGGTCCACCTTTTAAACTCACAAGTATATATAATAGTTATCTATTTAAATTGAGTCAATTTCTTATACGAGATTAATCCTTTATTATAAATGTCTTTCTTTCGACCACCCCTCCCCAATACAACCATCCCTCAACCCGTTGTCCCTCACTCTCATCCTTCTCGTTTTGAGTTTGGAGCTATGAAACCTTCGTTGGTCATGTCATAACCTAACCACATTAGCCCATGCGTGCCGTGTTTTTAAACTCACAACAGGTATACACAATAGTCACTGTACTAAGTTGAGTTAATTTCTGTCTATCACTCTCCCCCGTCCGTCCATCCCTTGATCCGTTATCCCTCACTCTCATCCTTCTCGGTTTAAGTGTGGAGCTACAAAAGTATTTTGTCAATCTCCTGTCATTTTCCCATACAAATTTAATCATTTATTGCATTAATATTTATTGCGGGCGTTGAAAATGGTTTGATTTAAGGTTGGGCTAAGCAGAGTCCAATTTAACAAAAATGGCTAGCTCATTATCATTCACACGAGCACCATGCAAAAATGACAAATGCGTGACACTGTTACTATTTCTGGTGGCAAATATATGCTGACAAATGGAGATGTGACATCCATAAGGATAGCATTAAGTTAAATATCCCAAACGCGATGGGTACAACGACCGCATATGCAATTGAGATTTTCACTCTGCAATATTGTCATCTAGGGCTTGGTTTGCTCAAGTACATAAGAATCAACATTGTTCATAGCACAAGTACGGGTTCGTTCTGACGAATCAGAGGTCACTGAACTTCGCCTTAATTACAATATATCCCCGGCTCCCCTGTTTCCTAATTTGATCGATGTCAATAGACTACAATTTAAGAGAACGTATTTGCCTTCAAACTTATAAATAAATAGAGAAACCCCAAAGACTAGAAACATGTTGGTTTGGGTCCTAGCCTTTCAATGAGATGTATCCGTTTTTAATCATCCACTCGAGATCCCAATGGTTGTTGGCATTCTTGGCAGTCCAATAGGACCATCCAAACGTGGCCTGTCTATACACATTCATCTGCGCTGCTGCGTACTTCTGGTACTCTTCCTTGGTTGCGTTTGGCACCTTCCACTCCGCAACCCACTCTCCTGCACAAAAGCAAAAGCACGAGATTTTCCTTTTTTTTAAAAAAAAAACAAGGCACGATAATAATACAGTGTGCTTCACATATTTATGCAGTTCTGTTTTGGTAAGGAAAAAAAGTACTCCCTCGGTTTCATATAAGTCACTTTTATACTTTTTTAGTACATCCATTTTGATAATAGATGAATCAAAAAGTCAAAGCGACTTGTAATTTGGAACCGTGGGAGTAGGAAAGTTGTCGGAGCCAATTTTTGCTGTTTAATTTGACTTACCAACAAAGGTGAGCGGGCCATTCTGGGTGGTGACGGAGGTGAGCTCGCCGGAGAAGTTGGTCCTGATAAAGTCGATGTTCTGCTGCATGGTGAAGTTGTTGAACATCCCGTTGAACACGGTGTAGTAATGCACGTCGATGACCGCGCCTTGGAACCCGCCGGCGAACTGGAGAAGCTCCGTGGAGTTCCCCGACGACAGGCGGTTGGACATGACCACGTAGGCCGTCGACGAGTGCTTCCGGACGGCGTCGTAGCCGTCGCGGTAGTACTTGGTGAGGCTGTCCAAGGTCGCTCGAGGCGCCAGCGGCTCGTTCATCAGCTCCACTGCGAACAGGCTCGGGCTCGTCGCGTATCTGTACGTAAAAATTACAGTAGGTGCCAAGGGATCAGTATCTTGTACATATGCGTGTAACTTAACTTGTTGGATGAATGAATTCAGAAGGCTGAATGAAGTGAAGTGAATGTGGTGTGGTGTGACGACCTGGATGCGAGGAAATCTATGACTTGCACCGTCTGCGCAATGTTGGCGTCTGTTGTTCCCCACTCCTGCGTGCCGTCTCTGGAGGAGCTGTGCTCCCAGGGGTTCTGTGATCCGGGAGCTGCGTGCAAGTCAATGATGACACCCAGCTTGTACTTCCTGTCCAAAGCAGATTAGCAGAAGCAGTGACGAACAACTCATCCTAGGTATATATATAAACTGAACATTTGAAGGCTAACTCTGAAGGCTTACGTACTCTGCCCATTTGAAGGCGTTGTCCAGGGCTTGGAGGGAACCTCCGACGTACGGAGCCGGAGGGTTGGGGTCACTGGCGATCCACCAACCTACTGGGATCCTCACTGCGGTCAGCCCGCTTGATGCGAAGAACTTGAAATCATCCTCAACTATGTAGGTGCTCCAATGGTCCTGAGGCAAGCCAAACCAATATAAATTAAAATCTTAGGCCTATTACTATTATTGGTGAACTTCAAACTTCAGATAATTATGCTACTCCGTGACTCCTAGGTCCAGTATATACAAGACTCCGTCCTTTTTCTTCAGGAGAAGGGCAAGGTCACGAGACTGCATTTCCTTCCAATATTGGGCCCGTTCGCTTGGAGGAATTCTGTAGGAATTTGGATGGTTTGGAGGAATGCTGAAGAAATTTATGAGAGAAAAACGTTGTTTCGGATGAAAAAAAAGGAGCAGATTAAACCGGATTTAAGGGCACGTGAATAGAGCCATTTAGTCTACCTATAAGCAAGGCTAGTGGGGCCTGAAACTTAATGACCAAGGACAAGGAGTTAGGCCCCGTTTAGTTCCATCCAAAAACCAAAAATTTTTGCATAGTAACCGTCACATCGAATCTTGCGGCACATGCATGGAGTACTAAATGTAGACGAAAAAAAAAACTAATTACACAGTTAGCCGAGAAATCGTGAGACGAATCTTTTAAGCCTAAATAGTCCATAATTGGACAATTTTTGTCAAATAAAAACGAAAGTGCTACAGTAGCCAAAAGCCAAAAATTTTCGGAACTAAACACGCCCTTACATTATGATGTTTGTGCCGCCACATACAAGTACGAAAGGGATTTGAAGAATTTCTAGTAACAAAGGCCTTGTTTAGATTGTAAGTTTTTTCACTCTCTCTTCATCACATCAAATCTTTAGACATATGCATGGAGTATTAAATGTAGATAAAAAAATAACTAATTACACAGTTTGATCGTAAATTACGAGACGAAACTTTTGAGCCTAGTTAGGCCATGATTGGACAATAATTATCAAATACAAACGAAAATGCTACAGTGCCAAATACTGATTCCTAACCTCAATCTAAACAAGGCCAAAGTTTACATGTGCATATTTAAATTTACTACGGACAGAAGACAAGCTTCCCTGTTTACTTGAGCTTATTCAACACTACTTTTCAGTTATGGAACAATGTTTTTCTCTTACAGCATTTCAGCATAAGCCAAATTTCAACATGAGCGAACACTGTTCTATGACTTTAGAACGTATATTCATTTGGCTTATGTTGAAATTGGGCTTATGCTGATGCTTATACTAAAATATTGTGAGAGAAAAACACTGTTCCATTACTTTAGAACGGGTATTCATTTGGGACATAAGAGAAGCTGTAAACATGTCAGATGGATTTTATTATACACAAAACTAAAATTGATAGCTGTCATGTTTTAGTCTATTGCGTTATTTAGCCTGTTCGCTTGTTGGTTTCAGCCAGTCCAAACCAGTCAGTCAATAGTATTTTTCTCTCATAATAAATCAATATCAGCCAGTCCAAATCAGCTCAGAAACCAACCAACAAACAGGCCGATTGTCACCAAAATGCTGCTACGTACGTAGTCACAACAGACGGCAGAGCTACATGGCAAAGACATGTGATTGCATGCCTCAGCCTCACAAGCGCGGCCACGGTCACATGTCTGGTGTTGCTTGGGTTGCATCCAAACTGACCAGGCAGTCCACAGCCTGTTCGTTTGGCTATGGCTTGTCATAAACGATCGTAAATTTTTAGCTAAAACATTATTTTTCTCTGACACGACACAGCCACCAGCAACGGACTTTGTTCCCACGTCTCCCGATGGGCACAGATGGATGCAGACGTGAGAGGACGGTACACCGAAACAAAACGGGCGACGACATGGACCTTTTCTAATAAACAAACTAAAGCCGGTAGGATCGTAGTCTGTGTGCATCAATCAGAGTTCAGACCGTAAGTCCGTAACGCACTAGTCGTCATCTTTTAGTGCTATCTAGACAGTGGGCCCCACCTGTCAACGGGAGAGTCCAGATGACAGGTGGGTCCCTGGGTTCTGTTTTTTTATCTTACCCTGAGCAGTGGCGTGGCCTTGTCGGTGCCGTAGCCGTTGCAGAGCTGGTACTCCCCTTGCAGCTGCTCCCCAACCTTGGTCATGAGGAACACCGACGCGTCGAAGTCGGACCACCGTGTGGGTTCACCGTAGTCCGCTATCACCTCGCCGGTTGCTACTGCCTGCATACAGTAACAGCAAAAATGATGGTTTTTCTCGATCGATGCTCTAGGCCAGTCCACGATCTCGATCACAATTTGTGCACGAGAAGGTTAAGCATGCATGCGACCAGTACAGTCTACAGGCCAACAGAAACCCCAATGGTCACGCCACATCAACCCGTGGCCGTCAATTACAATATCTACCACTGTACGGATGAGACTTTTCTGCGGCTGGCCCCAGCAGTGACGACTCGACTAAAAAAAACTGCTTTCTGCTGATTCTAACCAGGCGCATGATGAGTTGATGACACACTCGACACAGGATGTATGTGTACTCGTATCGTATGTATTTACCTGGACGAAGTAGCCGTTGGCCGCCTTGATCCGGACCCTGTTCTTGTCGAAGGGGCAGCGCACTATCTGGAACGTCTCCGGCAGGGTCGGCGTGGTGGCCGTCGCGACGATGATGCCGTCGCTGGCGCCGATGCCCACGAACTGGTTGCCGGCCGTCCGGAAGTTGAACGTCGTGTCGTTCGTCCTCCACAGCTGCATTATATTGGTTCATGCATGTTTTCATGCATTAAAAAAAAAGACGCGCGCGCACACACACGCACAGAAAAACAGCGACGACGCAGCGTACGTAGCTAGAATATCAACTGCGGCGGAATTCAAGTGCCACAGCAGCGTCGTCGGACGGACCTTGAACGTCTCCCAGTCGGAGGCCTGCGTCCGGTTGGCCACCACGGCGCCGCCGCCGCCCTGTTCCGCGGTCAGGTACGTCTTTCGCAGCGTTGACTTGAACTGCACCTGCGTGCCATCCTACATATAGGATAGGATAGGATAGGGTGACCAAGACGTACGGGCGCAGGTCTGCAGGCAAAGAGCGAGGCAGCGAGCCACAGAGGAAGGAAAGCCGCTAGGCATACGCACTGAGACTGTACGTACCAGGAGATCTTTGTTGGGGATGCCGTCGAAGAGGGAGGGCAGTATCCAGCCCTCGGTGACGAGCCAACCGCCGAGGCACACCGCCCGGACGGGGAGAGCTGGATACGAGGCCGCCGCCGCAGCCGGGCTCTGCTGGGACGACGCTGGCGGTGGCTTCTTGGTTGTAGGCGTAGGCCGCGGCGTCCTCTTGGCATCATCGGACAAGGAGCAGAGGCACGAGGCGCACAGGCACAGGAGGACGAAGCAGAGGCGCGTCACGAGCGGCCTCAAACCACCGCGGAAACCCATTGGCCTCTCCTCGGCTCTGGCTGCCTGGCAGGCCTTACTTTTGTCGTCCCAGCCGGCTGGGCAATCGCAGCTAGTATCTTATATGAGCTGCAGCTAGGATAGCACTAGTAGCAAGCAGTGATGGTGCCAGCCGCCCAGCCTCAAGTGAGGACTAGTGCGTCGGTAAGATGAAAACGTCCTTTGTCTTGGGATGGCGACGGGCGCTTCCGATCCTCCACTCCACTCCATGGACACGCTACCATGCTTGCCGTGCCGGTGGTCTGATGGCTCGATGCATGCATGCAAAGTCAGTGATTGATCCGATCCATTCGAGTCGAGTCGGCCTCGATTCGTTCCTTTTGTTTGAATATAAAAGACCCTTTTCCCTTTGAGATGCGGTTCTGAGCCTGCCAGTGCCAAGGCCCAAGAACAAGCACAATTCTGTTTTCTGAATGTTACTGCAGCAAACGACATTCGGCCACGGCCCTACCAACGACCTTTACAGGCTAGCAAACATATATACGATCCGCGTGTTACATACTCCAAGGTACATGCGACGACGACTCTAGAGTCAGGACACAGGACGGCATGCATCGGCGTCCTCACCGGGCTCACGGCGGAACGGAGGCAGGTGGGAGGACGACCCGATTGGCGACGAGCTCTTGGCCGTAGCGTCCGGCAATGGCCATGCGCTTGGATGCTTCCAGCTTTACCGCGGCGCCCGTGACCGGTGACCGTGAGCTAGAGGCGCCGGCACTAAAGTCGATCGGGCCCGCGTGCTGGGGCGGCATGGCATGGCACTAGGGATGAAAATGGTACGAATATTTTCCGATCGTATTTGAAACCGAATCCGTTTAGAAAGTTTGAGATCTGTCCGTATTCGAGTCCAGATATCCAACATCCGATACCGTATCCGTATCTAAATACTCAAATCGCATATTTATGATGTCGATATCCAATCGTATCATATTCGACATAGTTACACTATCCGTATTCGAATCCGAATTTGAACAGAAATATGAAAACAAATGTAATATCGACGTCCATATCCTATGCGTTTTCATCCCTACAGCACCCCACGCCCCCGGAAATGCATCGGGTGGTCGTGGTCCACCAGCGCGTCCGTCCGTGTCTGTCTCTGCCTGCCAACGAGTGCGGCGGCCGTGCGGGTGCGGTAATCAATAATCATCTCTTGCCGTCACGGAGCATGATGGCTGCTGTGCTGGGCACAGTGCACGCGCCCGGGTCTCAAGGTTTTGTTTGTCAGAGTGAACTCGTCACATGAGCAACAAACCGCGGTTTGCAGCTGCTATTTTATTTTCCATGGGATATTCCATTCCGTTTCCCACTTATTAAGTTCACTAATGTAGACCAATTAATCGTCGTCTCTGTGACTCTATTGTAACACACAGTAAAACACACTACTACTGCTAGTAGTTTTCAGGAACATCAGATTGATTCTTCTAGATATGCCAGCCAAAAGGCAAGAAACGGCTGTGACTGTGAACATGTGATAGGAGTCAATGACCAATATTTGGGATTAAAACTGATATTAATCCCTGTCGATGTCATCCTTGAGTGCCCCCGAGACGACAGCTAATTTGTTCAGCCTGTTGGGGTCACGCGTAAACCAAGCCTAATAAACTAGAATACAAAGGAAGCCCAGGTACCATTAGGAAGAGAAAATATTGAGCATAGGAATTGATCGTGTCGCTTAAGCCTGTTCGGCTTCCCCTCTTGTACAGTAAACTACAGCTGCAGCTCCTGATTTCCTTCATATAGAAACAGTAGATGTTCCTTCACATAGAAAAAGATGATGTAGGAGTGGTAGCAACCACTTCAGAGCAGCATGGACGAAAACACACAGATATCAATTCTGTTCCCACTAATCTCTTCTGCTCCATAAGCATGGACCTTATTCGGTGTCTAAAAAATGAAACAGGAATGCTATATAGCACATGTGTGTTTCTTGGTTTGTTGGCACATGGATTTTGTGTCCGTTGGATTGTCTCGCGCGCGTCTGTTGGACGTTGGATGTGGTCTGCTGTCTTTGCCTCTGACCTGTGGACCTGGATGTCAGCGCTAGTTTTGATTTTTTTGGGAGTCGCGCCCGATTCAGTGGCGTCCGTCCCCCACCCCACCCCATTTCCATTCAGGACTCTTTCCATTTCGTTTCAGCTTCTTCCAGGCGACTCCAGGCGACGCGCCGCTCTCCTTGGGCGGCCGACCGGCGAGCTTTCCCTCCCACTCTCCCAGTGACCCAGTCCCAGATCTACCGCTCCTCTGTCTCCTTCGGCTCCCTGGCAGCCTCCCACCACGCATGGAGCACCGGTATTTGGATGCGAGCGGACGGTGGGATGCGCTGACTGCCGACTGCAGGGGATCTGAATCTGGCGCTACTGGCCTCACGCCCTTCGATGAACTCCTAGAGGAGGGAGGGGGAGCAGGGGGAGGGGTTGGGCTGCTACTGCGGTGAGCCGACCCCGCCGCCGCCACAGCTCCTGCAGGCATCACCAGTGGATGCGGACGAGACTATGGAGGACAAGGATTGTTGCATCTTCAGCCAATGTTTCTTCTGGTACGTTCCGGACCGACCTCTGTGTTTGTTTGCTGAGTGACACTGTCTGGTCTCAGATTAACCTCTGTTTTTAGCACCCCAGACTACATCACGCCGGAGACGCCGCAGGTGGCCAACGAGTTCGACGAGGATGAGGTGGTGAGGTTGAGGTTTTTCCCCTTTTTGAGTGTGGGTATTTGTCATTCCAGTGATAGTGTGATGAGTTGAGTTCAGCTCCATTTTACCTAAATGTTTGCCTGGTTTTGTTTTTGAGCAGGAGAACACCCCTTGCCCAAAATCTCCAGAGAAGTCAGCGAACCATCGAAGCAAGGTGTACAGAACGGTATGTGAGACTTCCACCCATCGAACTGATTACCAATTAATTGGAATGTTGAAACCGTTTCTGCCACAGTATCCAATGATCTAACTGTAATCAGTAACTATTTTAAACTCAATCAACTCATTGATCGACTGTTGCAGATTGTTGTCCCAAAGGTCTGGATGGAATCCATGTTTGTTCTGTTAGTCCTTGTTAATTAGGGTTTGGATCATGAGTGATTGTAGTAGATGGATCATGAGTGATTGTAGTAGTTAGTCTTTTTGAATGATGGATAAGTTTTTGGGTTTTTGTAGCTGATGAACTCTGTTCGATATTGTGGCATACTTCGAACATTTTCCATCTTCTATGTATTTGTATTTTAGTTAATTTTTGTTAGTGGAGGTTTGCTCAGGTGTGCCATTGTTATCATGGTCTTGCTTAACTGTAAATCTCAATTGATTTTTAGTTATTTTTTGGTTAAGATGCAGTAGGCAATTTGCTTTATGCCAAATTGAGCTTGGTTCCTACAGTTTTAATCGGCCTGTTCGCTGATTGGTTTCTGGGCTGGTTTGGGCTGGCCGGTGCTGGTTTATTGTGAGAGAAAAACACTATTGGCTGGCTGGTTTGGGCTGACTGAAACCAACAAGCGAACAGGCCGAATGTCTCTGATGATGTTTTTTTGTGATCTATTTAATTTAATTGGTTTAACTGTAGCTATATTTTTCCTTATATACGAGTTATAGTCAGTGTCAATATTGTTTTGTCTTCTCTGTTTATCTATAGTAGCTCGTAGCTATCATGCTTAGTTGTGATTGCTCGTAGTTTACAGTAGAGTTCAACTGTACTTACAGTTGTTGATTTAGTTTAATTCATAGTTATCTTTGATGTAATTTTGCTAAATTATTTCCTTTTTCTGCAATGATGAGGTCTAGCTACATGTGTACAAGGAGGCAAAGTTGTAGTTGTATCTGTTGTAGCTGCATCTTTTGTAATTTTTTTTCATTTGGCTTTTGACTTTTTTAGTGCGGATTTACTTGATCATCTGGATAGTTGTTAAAGTTGTTTCAGGTAACTTAGTTAGATGCTGTCGGTACAGAAAGTGACCAACTAGTAAATATTTGTAGTTTTGCTGCACGTTGTGATCGGAGGTGGCCTATCACTCAATGACACAGGATTTATATTGGTTCAGGCAACGTGCCCTACATCCAGTGTGGGTCGGTCGGTGACTTTATTCCCGAGCCTAGGTGCTCGAAGTCTGTAGTGGGGTTACAAACGAGAGAGAGAGATGGGGTGTTCGGTCGGTCCGGTCGGAAGGGCCGAGATCGACGGGAGCTATGCTATGAACGAAGTGTCCAAGCGGGTGCTTGAGGGGTTGCGAGCTATCGATCTAATGAACCTGAACTTGCAGAAGTCAACTTGGGTTAACCGCCTCTGTTTGGAGGGAGCACACCCCCTTTTATAGAAGAAGGGGACGGCTTTACAAGTGAGAGGGAGGGAGAGTACGGACGTTTCTAAGCCTTGTTGCCCACGCCGACGGGGACGGGACAATGGTGGGCGCCCGCAATACTGTTGATCTCACTGCAGAATGTCAGGTACATGTGGGAGGTTGAGCTACTTTCTTCAAGACTGGAGGACGTTGGTACCTACAAAAATGTTGTCTCGCCGACTGGAGGCATGGCTTTACCATGTTCACCTGGTACGGTGAATTCCGGTGCCCACAATACTGTTGATGCCCAGAGGCACGTGGGGGTCTTACCGTATGGGTGTTTTGACCGGCGCCTACAATACTGTAGAGGTAAATGTTGGCGCCTACAATACTGTTTGTGGCAGGGCGGTTGTAAAGCACTGTTCCGCAGGGTATGGTCCCTGGTGCCGTGGATTGACTTGCGAGCCTCGTCTTGCCTTCCTTAGTACGCCTTCTGGTTCTTTTTGAGCGGGCGTCCCCGGTCAGATGGCCCCAGTCGGTACTGGCGCGCCAGTCAGAGAATAGCGATGGGCAAGGTTTTCTATGAACCCCGGTCGGAGACACGGGGTCAGAGTCAGAGGCGGTCCTCGAGTCAGTCTTTCTAGGTGGAGGCCGTGCTAAGGCGGCCGGGGCCTGACGCTAGCGCTCCGATCAGAGAGGCCATTCGGAGTTGGCCTGAGCCTGAGCTAGTGCTTCGGTCGGAAAGATGGGCCGAAGGCGGCTAGGGCCAGAAGCGAGTGCTCCGGTCTATTGAATTTAGACTCTCGGGCCGGTCTAGAAGAAAAAAGGCCATCCTCCTGGGCTGAGCCCTGGCGTGGAAGCCGGTCCCCAAGGGACCATGGGTTTATGAACCCGACAGGAGCCCCCGAGCCCCTGGGCGATTCGGGCAGAATCGTCTGGGGGATTTTTGTCTTACTGGCGGGTGCGTGTGAGCGCACCCGCGAGTGTAGCCCCTGAGCGCCCGGGCGGTTCTTGCTGAACCGGCTGGGGGGTGTTTCTGAGTTTGTCAATGGGGGATGTTTTTCTGTTTTTGTCGGTGGGTGCGCGCGAGCGCACCTGCGGGTGTAGCCCCCGAGCCCCAGGCGGTTCGAACCGAACCGGCTGGGGGTGTCGTCTCAGCAGGCGTGTATGCGTGTTTTTTTAGTTTTGAGACAAAATTTTGTTTAACCACGGTGTCGTTGCGCATCGTGGGATCGGGTGAGTCGGAGTCGTGAATGGACCACGGTGTCGGTGCGCGCCGTGGGTAGGATCGTGGTGGAATCACGAGTAGACCTAGGCGTCAGTGCGCGCCGTGGATCAAGAGAGTTAGTTTTAGTTAGTGAAGCTGTTACGCGAGTTTAGGAGTCGCGGTCCTAGGAGCCGTAGCCGGATGTCGCCGATCCTGTCGACGCGAGTTTGGGGTCGCGGTCCCAGGGTTTCTTTGGAGTGCAGTGAAGTTGTTACGCGAGTTTAGGAGTCGTGGTCCCAGGAGCCGTAGCCGGATGTCACCGATCCTATCGATGCGAGTTTAGGAGTCGCGGTCCCAAGAGCCGTAGCCGGATGTCGCCGATCCTATCGACGCGAGTTTGGGGTCATGGTCCTAGGGTTTATTTGGAGCACAGTGAAGCCGTCTGAAGCCGTTATGAAGATGTTGTTAGTTTAGTTAAAGATCAGACGAGGCGGTGCTCGCGGGTCCTAGCGTCGGTGCGCGCTGGGGACCGGGCGAGTCGTAGCCATGGATCTGGCGAGTTCGAGGTCACCGACCTTGGCATTTTTCTTGAGCCCCTGAGCCCTATCGGGCCTTTGTCGGGGTCGAAGTGAGTTTATGTGCGTTTACCCCATCCTCGGTTCCTCACAACCAGAGGGGCTGAGTTTCGTCTCCTGTCCCGATCGCTCGGGCTCGAAAGACTAGCTCGGTGAGTTGTTAACGGGTGTGATCGAGTGGAATCTGGGTCCATCGTTCGTGACGGGGTTAGCATAGCCCTTTTGTGACATTCCACTACTCCTTTACCTACAACTCGACAGATGCCTAGGTCGTTCTGGAGACCAACCTGGGTGGCCTTTCGGCCTCCCCTTGATGGAGATTCTATGGGCTTGGCGAGAGGTTCTGGATCGAACAAAAAGGTTGAGATGACCCAGTCTGCCAGACTGGGCGAGGGCCGCACGGGGCTCATCTGTGGTTTTCTACCCTGGCTCTATTTCGGTTGCTCATATCGAATGAGGCAACCGCCGCTTCATGACGCAATCACGGAACGTTCTGATGCATTTCGCTGCATGTGCGATGCTTAGTTCCCGAGCCCCCAGGCGGTTCATGCCCTAACTATCCGGGGGGTTCAGGTGTATGGTATGAAATGCGCATATGGATGTATGAAATGATTATAAAGAAATAGAGGGGGTTTTAAAGTGTTTACCTTTGATAGTTTTGAGTGACAGGGCTCAGAGAGCTTCAGTCAAAAATGTCCGACCGAGACCCGAGCTCGTCATTCATGACGGAGTCAGCGTGGCCCACATGGCGCGCCCCTTAGCTTCCTACCTGTGTCCTGGTGCTTATCCTGAGTGAATCGATCGACTCAAGAGACCGGTTGATCTCTCTTGGTGGAGATCTCGCTGTTGGATCTCTCCAGGTTTGGCCTTGACAACTGGAGTGACGGGGTTCGGAGAGCTCCAGTCGGAGACGTCCGACCAGGACCTATGCTTGTCAATCGTGGATTAGCCCTTGTGTGAACAGTTTGTTTTAATGAACACATGCTCACCTTGGTGACCTAAGAGACGGGGTTCGGATAGCTTCAGTTCGGAAATGTCCGACCGGGACCTATATCTCAGGTGCTTATCCTAAGTGAATCGATCGACTCAGGAGGCCAGCTGATTTCTCCCGGCAGAGATTTTGCTGTTGGATCTCTCTAGGTCTGGCCTAGGGAGACAGGGAGTCGTCCGCGTGTGGTGGTGCTTCGGTTTTCATGCTCGACGTGCGGTAGTGGTTGGTCGTGCGGTAGTGGTGGGCCATGTCCCGGTCACGTCCCGCCTGATCAGGAGCCATTTCGTCACGCTGGGCATGTCCTGTCGGTCAGGGGGCGTCCCATCTGCATTAAATGAAAAAAAGAGAGTGAGAGTTTCTCGCCCGCCGCTTTGCCTTCCCGATCGGCATGTCCTTTCCTAACCGCTGCTCCCCTTCCTTTAAGTAGGAGAAGAGAGAGGGTGTTCGCCTCATTCTTTTGCCTGTTCATCGCCTGCTGCTGCCACCTTTCTTTTTCCTCTTCGTTGAGAGCATCTTGGAGAGCTTCAGAGGTTTCTAGGAAAGGAAGGGGGATAAAGCAAGGGGGAAGAGGAGAACTCACTGATCCTTTTTGCAAGCTGGAGCAAGATGTTGGACTGGAGGTCATCCACCGTGAGGAAGTCGGTGCTGGAGTCTTTCGTCAAGAAGGGTTTTCTACCGCCGCAGGAGGTGGCGCACTGGAGGGTCCCTAGGGAAGAGGAGTTCCCGCGACCTCATCCCGACGAGGTGGTGTCCTTCCTTACCTTCCATGAGCATGGGCTAGGATACCCCGCGCACCGGTTCCTGTGTGGGCTCCTTAATGAGTGGGATTTGGAGCTGCAACACCTCAATCCGATGGGGGTGCTGCATATCACTGGTTTTGTCACTGCCTGCGAGGCTTTCCTCGAGATGGAGTCGCACGCGGATCTCTTTCGGCGATTCTTCTCTGGGAGGACCTTGACGATGGGGAGCTCGGTCGAGGCCACGCCGGTGGGGGGCTTCGCTCTTCAGAGGAAGCCAAGCGCAGGAGGTTCGTACCCCGCATACACCCCTTGTAGTTCCAACTAGGGGTGGCACAAGAAGTGGTTCTACATCTGGAACCCAGAGGCGGCGCCGTTCCCAGCGTTTATCGGTGGGAGGCCGAAGGAGCGGGAAAGCTGGTCGTGGGGTTGCGGCCATAAGGGGAGGCACAAGGTGGAGGCCAGCGAAGAGGAGCTCCAGAAGCTCGTGAGGCGTGGCCTTGATGGAGTGTGGGTGTTCTACACCCTCTACCGCCGTCGGATTGCGCCGTTGGCGGAGAGGACACAGCCGATGTGGGAGTACGGCGGTCGATCGGACCCAAACCGTGCATCGATGGAGGAGTTGCCAAACGACGAGGTCTAGAGTCGCGTCGGCTGGGTGTTGCAGCTAAGGCCTAGGGAGACGGTTGCGGGAAAACCCATACCACTCAACGCCTCGATCGCGTCCACATTGGTGCGTTCCCTTGTTTTTGTCCGTGCTTCTTCTCTGCTCTTTCCTATTTCTTTGATCTGGTTCATTCGTTCCATAGGGGCTTGGGAGGTACAAGTCCCGACCGCACCTTCCCAAGGGATCGGAGGGCGTGGCTCGGTAGACCGCTCAGAAGAAGGCGGCCGAGGCTCGGAAGAAGAAAAAGAATAAGGAGATCCTGCGGAAGTAGGAGAAGGAGTAGGAGATCGTCTGGCACACGAGGGCCGAGGAACATAGGAGCGACGTTGTAACAGAACCGCCCAATTTATACAAGATCAAGTATGGCTGTCCCCGCTAACAGGTTGGCACGCACATACCTTCACTCATATAAACCCGGTAGTCCGCCGAGTGTCCCAAAAGACCTCGGCAAATCAACATCACAACCAAGATCGCGTGATTAAGCAAATACACATCACATACACATGGTTGCAGCAGAAAATAATATTACAAATGAATTCACAAATAATAGTACAAGTTTAGGTTTCAAAACCGATTATTGAAAACAACATAGCTTTCAAAAGATTACATTAATAGATGTTCCAAATACATTGCTAGCATAAGTGACATCATCCGACAAAAGCATATAGATGAGAAGTAACTATAGAATCACCGAGCCCATCGGCGGTTAGCCACCATCTTCAACAGGCCGAGAACTTCACCTGCAACATGGTGGGATAAACCCTGAGTACGAGAAGGTACTCAGCTAGACTTACCCGTCAAAACCAGAAATAAAGGACACCAAGGGTCATGCAAGGCTTATGAGGTGGGCTAGCTTGACACAGTTGCATAAAGGAGCTTATGAAGATAGTGACCAATTTAAACTTAGCATCGAGTTTATCATCATTTACCTGTCTACTAGATTAGCACCTGTACTAGAGCACTCACTTATTAGGAGCAAACAATATTAACCATAGCAGGTATAATAAGGCTGTCATCATCATATCATCATTTCCGAACCATTATGTTATTTAGTGTATCTACTTTGGAGATAAGCCCATCAAGTTCTCACTAACCGGGAGAGACGGCGACTCGAATCGAATTACAACTCAGCTGAGGGGGTATTCCTAACTCTCACCCTAGCATACTTAGCAAGGGTAGCCATGAGTTACCTTTGGGACAACTCAGGAACCAAATTCATGGGTTCTATCAGTGCCAGCGCTCTCAGGGATTACCCTTCTGCCAGGACGATCAGGACTTTTAATCACCTGCCCTTGGACTCACGCCTACGGCTCCCTTCCGAGGCTACTTTATACTTATCGACTCCCGGCCTGAGTTGAGCTACTCGGCTTCGCGGTCGGTCTTCGGACATGGCTAACTAGGTGAGAGGCATGCGTTCAACATGAACAGGAAAGGCTCCAAGATTCAGTCCTTAATCGACACAGACGGAGTCACTGCAAACCGGCAAGCCTCCGTCCGGTCTTTATTTCAAATTAAGACTGGTTCTTTTCCATGATAGCAAATATAGCCAACCGTGCCATATGTATCTTCCTATATCTCGCAGGTGACAGGAAATCACCTGACTTCTACCGTGTTTAAGCAGGGCTAAGCACTACACGAGCCTGAGCTACATAGGATTTAGGGTATCAATATCTGGACAAGGATTGGATAACCAATGCAGCAAGTGTTTGCATCCAACACCTAAACTTAATGCAACAATATATATATGTAACAATAATACTGTAACTGCATTTCGAAAATTAGGAGGCTTAATATGCTCCAGGGCTTGCCTGGGATCCGACACAAGTCAGTTCAGTTAGCTTGCACAGTCCTGGTGACATCTCAGGTCCTAGCACTTGCTTAGTCCTTCCATCTTCGGGATAGATCCATCAAACGCTGTCTTCGGGTTTGGCTCCGACATCGCATCCTTCATGTGGTGCATCTAGCGTACCTAGATGAGATGCAATATACAAGTGCATAAATATGAAGAATACTACCATGGGACGCATCACAAAATAGCAAGCAAGACAAGCATAGTTTACACTAACACACTTAAGTACTTTGCGGTGCTTAACTTAAACATCACACAATCTATCATGCTAAGATGGCAAAGAAGATGACCACACCAAGCATGACACAAGTTTCCCAAGATCTCAGGTGCTCTAACTTAGTCATCATTCAAGGCATAAGTCACACTTAACAATATACAAGCAAACACTATAATTGGAATCTGCCAATTTCTGAACGCAAACAGCAGCTACAAGATTTAGCTATAACTGGAGTTACACAATTCCAAATTACTTGCAAGAAGACATTTTGGAAATCTTATGAAATTATCTACACTTCATCTGTAACCATCATAGTATGATTCACAAGTTAAGCAGGCCAAAATTATACATTTACAGAAACTGGTCCACAATTAACAGAGAGCAGCCATTTCTGAAACCCAACTTTAAACAGGCATAACTCACAAACTACTTGGCCAAATGACACCAAATTTTAACAGAAGCTAGATACATGAATTATCTACAACTTTTATATAAACAAGTTTCACAACAAAGCACATTATCATGAAGAACTTTGCTAAGTTCCTAGATCTGTCCAGAAACCATATTTGCAAGAAAATAAATATTAACTTATGTTGCAAACACATAATTAGGCAAAACCAACTTTATCAACATGTCACACATGACTAAAGAACACCAGAAAAACTAGTGTCCATGACCAAATAAATTCTTTTAATGCATTTCTTAATTTATTTTAGATAACAAGGTGACTTAATGAACATATACCAAAAGTATACAATAAATTCTACAAAAATTACAGTGGCTCACATATTCTCTCAATAGTCTACTGTATAAATTTCACTCCATTTGAATATGTATAGCAACCTCTATGAAAAAGACAAGTTGCTAAAGCAAGAAATCATGTGAGAGCAAGATAAACCAATAACTCACTCATACTTCATCCAATACTCATGAAATTTTTACCACACATCAAACATCACATGAGTAGCATGCCACAAAAATTTTACTTCATTTGGAGCCCTAGATCTGCAGTTATGGAAAATAACAAATTCAACTAGCATTACAACATTACTACACAAATCTATTTTTACCGCAAAATATTGAAATCAAAATATGCCATATTATAGATCTAATGCATAGAGAATTTCACAAGGATTCCAAAAAGTCCTCATTTGCTATTTTACGATTTTTCTACAAATTGCTACGAATTTTCAAAGTTGAGCATAGAAATCTGCAATTAATAGATTAAACCGAAAAAAAACATTTTGCATCGGGAGTTTTGAGTTTCCACAAATCAACCAAGCCCGGATTTGTAAATGTATGTGTCTGGCTATTTTGCAAAGTGAACATGGTAAAGAGTTTCTATTCGTATTTCACCCCTTCTTCACCATAGACCGAGCAGGTACGAGGACAGGCCGCCGTCGGGCGTTGGGGGCCGTCGTCGGGCCGGCCAGCGAGGGCTTCGGTCGGCTGGGGAGTGGCTCCAGCGGCCAAGGGGAAGGGCCACGGCGGCCAGCTTGGCGCAGCCAGTGGCAGCCAGAGGCTCAGCCGGCTCGGCCTGCTCGGCCTGGCCGGCAGCGGCGGCGCCTAGTGTGCTGGGCCTGCCGGGCCGGCAGCAGCGGCCGGTCTCCGCCGTGGCTAGCCCTAGCTCTGGCCCAGCGCTGTTCGGCTGCAGCCCACGGGAGGGGCCAGAGGTGGCTGGGCACGGTACATGCTGGGCAGCCAGCCATGGCGGCCTCGCCGCGAGCAGCAGGGAGCGGAGGTAGAGAGCGAGAGGGCGAGGGAAGGAAGTGAGGGAGGAGAAAGGGAGCTTGGGAAGGCTCGGCATCCCCTTCTGGACGAGCAGGGACACGATAGGGAGGTGGCACGCGGCAGCAAAGCTCGTCAATGGTGGCCACATCCACGGACAGGTGTCGCCCGTTGAGGCATTTCACCGAGCACGTGGCGGGCAGCGACGTGGGCAAGGTGGAACGCCATTTTGGGCTACTTCTAGGCCGAATTAGACATTGGGCCATAAACAAAGTTTGTTCACCTCGGCCTGCTCTACGTTTCTTATTTAAGGTGCCCGACCATTTGAGCTCTGTAACAGCAGATAATTAAGCTCCAAAATGATAGTGTCAATATGTTAACAGCGATCATGGAAACTCGCTTTCGGAGATCGAAACTCGATCAAACTTAGTGCAACTTTTTGCATTCTCTTCTCCATAACATGACCTTGAACTTTTATTTTTGGACTAACTCAAGTTGCTTAGCAAAATTTGGAGAACGCGGAATGCTAGAATAATTCTAAGTGTTGAAGACTGCAGCAAAATCAATCTTGTGCCCTTTGTTTGTCAAGCTTAGAGATAGATTTAGACTTAGGTCCTTCAATAAAGTTTGTAGTACACAAACTATACTACAACTTTTATTTAAGGTCAAACCTTGTATCTTGAATATAAACCATTCTTTTACTTTGGTCAAAGTAGCATCTCGTTAACCCTAGAATTAGAGTTTTCAACCAATTGAGGCCTTTTCTTGACATGTGCTCAACACAAACCCTTCATGACTTTTGTTGTAGAGTTCAATTAGAGTCATTTAGGCAAGGTAGCAAGGTTTGGTTGATGGCCTATAATTCCCTTCACTTACTAGCGCAATTCAAGCAAGAATGTAACCCATCATTTCATGCGACTTCTTGATTCCGAATTTCATGAAACTTTTCCACGGTTCTAGATGGATGCATGTGGATGTAATGTACATGGAATAAGCATGTTTAACATTACTCTTGCATAATCTTAATAAGGGTCCATATGTAAGCAAATGTGCATGGCCCAAGTTTAAGTTGGAGCTCCATCATGTAGATTTGATCTTGACACCTTCATTACCACTCGACATGTCATGTTTGAGCTCAAACCCATTGCTTAACTGGTGACAAACACCTAGGGTGTTACAGACGTCAAGTTAGAACTTGCGTCAGACGATCCTATAGATCTGGATGATATGGTCTTCTCCGGCGAGGAGGAGAGCCGGGGGGGGGGGGTCATTGCGACCTCGGTGGAGCGCCGTGATACCACGACGTCGTTCGCTGGTGACGAGCTGGTGGCCACGCGTCGTGCGGCGGATCCCTCATCAAGGAAGCGCGCAGCGAGCGTGGACGTCATCGGTGAGCGGGCGTCGAAGCGGATGCGGTCACCGCGCCCCTTGGCAGAGTCACTGGCCCTGTCCCCACCTGTCGTGAACGTGGTGGAGCAAGGTGGGCGGTCTGCTGAGGGGTGGACTAACACCCGCGCGTCGCTCGGACCGATGCCGATGCATGACTCGCGGTGAGGGGATGACCTACCTGCTGCGGGCGTAGTCGAGCATGCCGGGCAACCTAAGGGGCAGACTGGAGCACGTGTGCCGCATGAGTCACAGTCGGAGGATACTACGCCTGTTGCTCTGGTCGAGGATTCCTGAGCCAGGTGTCAGGATGACCCGCAAGTCGGGCAGGAGCCGGTAGGGACGACTTTGCCCCCTACCGAAGTAAAGAAGCGTGGGTCGCGGTCTAGGAGCGGTCCTCGACGCGTAGGCCCATCGACGTTAGGGTCGGCCTTCAGAGTTGTGTCGCTCGCCACCCGGTGTCTTTCTCCGTTTCCTTTTGGGTTTTTGCTGGTTGAGCTTTTTATTGAAGTGTGACTGACCCATACCTTCTGTTAGTGGCCTAGGGATGCCGGGGATGAGTATTGCCCCGACTACCATGTAGGAGACCTAGAAGCCCATTTTGCAGCGTGTCATGGCGGCAAGACCTTCCGTTCCGGGGATGGTGCCCTTCGGTTCGGCTATTGATGAGGCGGCAGCTGTGGCGTCGGTGTTGGTGGCGATCCCAGTGCCAATGGCATTGGTGGCGTCGGAGGTGACTCTCACGGTGGAGGCGAGGGATACCAAGCTCCCTACCTCACCGGGTGGAGGGTTGCGCGGCTCACCCTTGCCGTCGGAGCCGAAGGCGCCAGGGGAAGACGTGGTCGGGCTAGGGTCAGGACACCTGGCGGTGGCCTAGGCCAACGAGGTGGTGGAGATCCCATCTGATGACGAGGCGGATGTCCCGGTAGAGCCATCGGTGCCATTGCGGCAACCCGCCAGTGATGTCACGGCATAGCCGTTGGTGCCATCGCCGGGCCTGGCGGTGGTCCAGTCGGTGGCTGGGACCTCTGGCGGGCCGATGGTGTTGCCGCAGCACCTAGCGGTGGTACGGTTGGAGGCTGGGCCCTCCGGTGAGGTGCCGGAGGGTGACCTAGAGTGGCCCTACCCTAAGCACCTAGTGAACACGTGGTTCGTCCTCTGGGACTCCTGGAAGCGTTAGTTCTAGGACATCTTTGGGGGGCAAGGGCACATCGCGATATTAGAACTCACCAAGCTGACCGCGC
Organism: Miscanthus floridulus; assembly: GCF_019320115.1. Classification (NCBI taxonomy): domain Eukaryota; kingdom Viridiplantae; phylum Streptophyta; class Magnoliopsida; order Poales; family Poaceae; genus Miscanthus; species Miscanthus floridulus. The sequence goes on from NC_089596.1 coordinate 44,825,960, forward strand.
AACTTGAAAGCGCTCGGAAGCAGGCTCTGTTTGCCCGGTAGTTGGTTGAGGGCGACATGCAGCTCGTGGCGGAGGTCAGTTTCTGGTACTTGTCCTTTACCCTTTGGATCCTTTGTCGGTTGTTTTTAGCGTGCTTGCCTTTTGTAGGAGATAAGGAAGACGTCGTCCCGCAAGTCCCACTTCCTCTGGTCGGAGTACGCCCGGATGGCTGAGCTCGAGCATCGGGCGGAGTCTGCTTGCCGCAAGTCCCAGGACTAGGCGTCCGAGGCAGCCGTGGCATGGGTGGAGGGCCAGCGTGCGGAGGAGCGGGCGACTGTGGCCGAGCAAGGGCTCGACGCAGCAAGGGCCCGCCAGGCGGAGACTGAGGCGGAGTTGCGGGCGTCCCTAGCGAACACCGAGGTGGCGCTTTAGGAGGCTTTGGCAGCCCTTGATCTAGAGCACGCTGCCCTAGAGTCAGCAGAGAAGGCCCTGGAGGTGGAGCAGAGGGCCCGGTCGGAGGCGGATCGAGAGGTGCTCGCGCTCCGAGGCCAGGTGATGGAGACAGAGGACACGAGTGCCCGGCTGCGCGAGCAGGTGGCTCGGCAGGCGGAGGATCTTTCCACCCTTGAGGCTTCTCGCATCGGTACGTACCTTTTTTGTTTTCTGTTGTGTTGGCTTTTCCCTCAGCCTATTTCTGAGCTCGTTGCTCTTCTTGCAGAGCTGGGTGAAAAAGTGGAGGTGCTAGAGCAGGACCTAGAGACGACCAAGGCGACGCTTGGCCAAAATATGGAGGAACTGGCCAAGTCCCATGAGGAGCGTCATGCTCTTGAGGGGGATCTTGACCAGATCCGCAACGTTGCCCAACACGTCGTCTTGGAGATCTTTGGGTCGGTGCCGAGCACCAGCGCACCCGCTGTCCAGCTGGTGGAGGTCCCGAGGGAGCTCTAGGATCTTATCAGGTTTGGGTTGTTCTACGAAGTGTCGAGGGTGCTGACCGCGGTGGGGACGCACCATCCGCACCTGGACTTCACCACCATCTGTAGCGGATACGCTGAAGGCATGAGCATGGCAGACATCCAGTCAATCGGGGAGAGCTTGCTGCCGCACGCGCGGTCGGTGGCAGACCAAGTCTCCGCCGAGTGGGTGATGGATGTTCGTCGTGAAGACCTGGCCAAAAGCGTGCATGGAGAGGATGCTACAGAGCTTTCGGATGGCGAAGAGCCTGGGTCGGAGGTGAATGTCGCCCTGGTCTTGGCCGAGCCGGATGCCGTGCCATTGGGAAGTGAGCAGCTCGCGCCTTCATCGGTTGCACCGTCATCGGATGTCACCGAGCTGGCCCAATAGCATGTAAAATAATAGTTGTTTAGTGGAAGTAGATAGTTTTAAGTTTGTGGGGGAAGCCCCCGTATAAAACATTCGTGTGCTTAACTATTATAATGGTATTTTGTTTTTTGTGATGGAGTCACTCCGCTTAAGGAAGCTTGTTCCCTTTCGTTCCTTAGTTTTCCCTTAGCATAATTTTGTTTTTTAGTTCTTTCTTTCTCGTACCTGCCCGTTAGTTCCGTAGGTTGCGACCTTGTGAGCCCAGGGCATGGCCCGCAAGGCTCAGCTATTCGTAACCATAGGAAAGAGTGGGGTGCGATCAGTCGGAATTTTTAAAGTAAAGCTACGTAAGGTAAATTAAAGGAATGAACTACCCCTTTGTTAGGGTAGGAAGGAATTTCTCCATACAATAGTAAACAAAAAAGAGAGGTAGTATTGTCCCCTAGTGGAGCCCCCGAGTGCCCCAAGCCAAAAAATGTTTGGGTCGGGGTGCTCTTACAAGAGCGTACGTTAAGTAAATAATGGTAAGACTGAAACTTAGGGGAAAAGAAAAATGACATAGATGTTCCAAGGTGCTTGGTGAGAGCGTCGTCATCGTTATCCTTTAGTCGGTAGGCGTCCGGTATGACCACTTCACCCTTGAGTCGTCTGGATCCCTGTCCACTGCACCCCCTTCTTCGGCCGCTGCCTCTTCTCCTTTTTCTTGGCCTGCCAGCCTACCTCAGTAGGCGCTTGAGGAGCAGGCATTCCTTGTAGACGTGGTTCATGGGGTAGTTGTGGTTGGTGCATGGATTCTCCATGAGCTCGTGGAAGTGGCCGGAGGGGCCCTGCTGGGGCGGCGTGCCCACATGATCAGCCGTGGCGACCAACGCGGAGTCAGCCGGTTGGCAGTGATTCTTTCTATTCTTTTTTCCCCTCTGAGTGGAGGGGCCCTTGTCTTGATCCTAGCGCTTGGCCTTTCCTTTGCTGTGGCCTCTGTTGAAGCACGGTGGGAACGGCGCTTGTTGGAGGTGTTGGGCGAAGGTCGGTGGCCTTGGGCTGTCAGGGCTAGGACTCCAGTCGACGCCGCGTGTGCCTCAGTTCGGTCCGAGGCATGTGTAGACGGGCAGTCAGCACGGAGCGGTCGTCAAGTCAAGACGAGGTGCCATTGTGGCTTCTTGTGCCACACTTGGTGGTTGTGGCGGTGATAGGGCATAGTGCCCCATCTGCTGCATCTCTGTTCCCCAGATTGGGAGTGAGGTCACGAGTCAGCATCGCGATACGGAGCTCTCCGCTTGTTGAATGGCGGTGGCCTTCACCAGTGTCCGAAGGTTCCGGTGGATCACCTGTTCGCGAGGGTTGTTCGGCTCGGACAAGCTACGTAGGAGCATTACCACGGTGGCAATGTTCTGGCTGGCCCGAGCGAACTATGGGGGATCGGTTCCCCTATACGGGGTGGTGCGCTGGACCCGACGGGCGCGACCCCAGGCGCCGTTTGCCGGTCTATGCGCGTGGGGCGCAGCGTGGTGCACCGAGCGCGCTGGCGTAGTTGGTGGCTGATGCGACCACTGTAGTTGTAGATCCTCCCCATGCTCACGCGTGAGCTCGGGGGTCTCCACATGAGGGCCTAGAGGGGCGTGAGTCCGTGCGGACTCCGTTACCCCTGGCGGCTATTCCGGAGCGTCTGTCATAGCGCACTCGTGGGACGGACGGTGGCTTGGTGCCATGTCGCCGATGCTGGAGTTGTCACTCCCGACGTCGTCGTCCATGAAGTCAAGACAGCTAGGACCATAGCCCACCATCCCCACGAGTTCAGACATGAGAGGGGGCGGCACCGGCATCCGCTGGGGCCCCCGGGCGTACGCGTCCATGGGAGACACAAGGCCATAGGGGAACCGGTCATATGGCGGCTGCGACGGGGACAACAGTAACCCATCGGGTATTTGATGGAAGATAGAACGTAGTAAGTAAATAACAGCATGTATATTACTGACAGCAGGGTTTGAGCAGAGAGTTTGCTCAGAATGAAGCGCAGATGCTGCGCCATCGATGTCGCGCATCCCGGAGTCGATGGAGGACGTCCCTCCGACGGGTGCCGGGTCACGAGTCTCCTCGCAGAGGTGGAGTATGCCGGCCGATCGGCGGCGAAGTCCAGGCTTCCGAAGCGGAAGGCCTGGCAAGGCTCGAAGACGGGTGGAACCCGCATCCCGGTGGGCGAGAGTGCAGGAAATTCCAATGAGCCAAAGCGAATTTTATCGTTCGAGCCCGCCACGGCGGGGGTGGCGGAGAAATGGGCCATCCGATTACCAAAAATGTGTTGAACGTACAACGTCTTCCCCATAGACGGCGCCAATTGTCGGTACAGAAAGTGACCAACTAGTAAATATTTATAGTTTTGCTGCACGTTATGATTGGAGGTGGCCTAGCACTCAATGACATGGGATTTATACTGGTTCAGGCAACGTGCCCTACATCCAGTGTGGGTCGGTCGGTGACTTTATTCCCAAGCCCAGGTGCTCGAAGTCTGTAGTGGGGTTACAAATGAGAGAGAGAGAGAGAGAGATGGGGTGTCCAGTCGGTCTGGTCGGAAGGGCCAAGATCGATGGGAGCTATGCTATGAACGAAGTGTCCAAGCGGGTGCTTGAGGGGTTGCGAGCTATCGATCTAATGAACCTAAACTTGAAGAAGTCGACTTGGGTTAACCGCCTCTGTTTGGAGGGAGCACATCCCCTTTTATAGAAGAAGGGGACGGCTTTACAAGTGAGAGGGAGAGAGAGTACGGAGATTTCTAAGCCTTGTTGCCCACGTCGATGGGGACGGGACAATGGTGGGCGCCCGCAATACTATTGATGTCACTACAGAATGTCAGGTACATGTGGGAGGTTGAGCTGCTTTCTTCAAGACTGGAGGACGTCGGTACTTGCAAAAATGCTATCTCACCGACTGGAGGCATGGCTTTACCATGTTCACCTGGTACGGTGAATTCCAGCGCCCACAATACTGTTGATGCCCAGAGGCACGTGGGGGGTCTTACCGTATGGGTGTTTTGACCGGCGCCTACAATACTGTAAAGGTAAATGTTGGCGCCTACAATACTGTTTGTGGCAGGGCGGTTGTAAAGCACTGTTCCACAGGGTATGGTCCCTGGTGCTGTGGTTTGACTTGCGAGCCCTGTCTTGCCTTCCTTAGTACGCCTTCTGGTTCTTTTCGAGCGGGCATCCCCAGTCGGATGGCCCCAGTCGGTACTGGCACGCCAGTCGGAGAATAGCAATGGGTAGGGTTTTCTATGAACCCCGGTCGGAGACATGGGGTCGGAGTCGGAGGCGGTCCTCGAGTCAGGCTTTCTGGGTGGAGGCCATGCTAAGGCGGCCGGGGCCTGACGCTAGTGCTCCAATCGGAGAGGCCGTTCGGAGTTGGCCTGAGCCTGAGCTAGTGCTCCGGTCGGAAAGATGGGCCAAAGGTAGCCAGGGCCTGAAGCGAGTGCTCCGGTCTATTGAATTTAGACTCTCGGGCCGGTCCAGGAGAAAAAAGGCCGTCCTCCTGGGCCGAGCCCTGGCGTGGAAGTCGGTCCCCGAGGGACCCCAGGTTTATGAACCCGACAGATGCCCTAGTTTGATTTTATTAGTTGGTGTGTCCAATAAATTCCCTCCTGGGTTTTTGTGCCTGCACTTGTGTTGCGTTTAGGCCTGGCCAGTGCCTGGTGCTTGAGTCGATAGAATGTGTGTGTGATTTGCAAGTTTGGATTGACGAAGCAGCAGCCTGGTGTGCATGGCCACCTGTGATTTGCATGTTGTTTATTTAGCTCCTAATATTTGCGCGTTGCAATTCATTTCTCCTTCTCGTATTCACACCCCTATGATCTGTTGGCGATTTTTGTGCGACATTTTTGTGAATTTTCCATGGAATATAGATCCTGCTTTCTGCTACGTTTGTCCCGTTCCGTGTGGTTCAGTATGGTAACTAGCTTCTTCCTTCAGTGTGGCACAAAGATCTCTTTCCTATAATGAATTCTCTGGACCAGTTCATCTTACTATTGATGATCTCAAGCATCTTCTTGAATTGTAAGTCAAGATTAACCTATTTGCTTGATTATTTGTTGTTTCTATCCTATTTGAACCGTTGCGGTATGAGTATGAGATAATTGTTAGTGTTCACTTTGCTATGTCGGCTAGCAAAGCACGCCGTGAAGCAGAAATTATATATATTTTTAAAATATTTATATATGTTGCTTATGTCCTATATGAATGTTTTTCTGACTGAACTAATATCATCACTTCCCTAAAATTCCAATTGGTGGTGAGAATGACTGGGCAACCCCGTTCTCTGCCGTACTGCACCAACCCTTGCAGTTGAGGGCATTTGGCTGCAGAGAATGGTGGGGAGACATTTACGTTGCTTGCTTCTTAAGTGCTTAATCTAGCAAAGTTAAATTTTGGATGCTTTATTTTACCAAGCCAAACTTTCGTGTAGTTTGTGTTGTTCTACTTTGCCTATGCTGCTACATGACGTGGTGTCAATTTGCTTGATTGGTAAAATCTTCTAGTGTGAGGAGGTCATAGTGTTAGAGATTGGTGGTGTTTATATTTGTCGTGTTGGGTTAAGCGAGCTAGCTACGGCCTGTGTTGCGCGCCATGGTGTAGCAGCTTGAGCATTAGGGCAGTTTATTACTGTTATTTGTGTGCAATGGTTTTTATGGTCAGCAATGGTGCTTGCTTTTTTTTGTTTGGGTTAACTCATCTATTAGATCTGATTGCTCTTGATCTATAGAACTAGTTTTTGCTTGGTGTGCTTGTTCAATGGTTTATTTGATCTATAGTTGAAGAGATGATTGTACCACAACATATTGCAAAAATTAAAAAGGGCTACTCTCTACCTGAATGTGCTGCTTACTAATCTATTATTGGCTTTTATCCTTAACAAAATGCTCAGCAATATAGACTGTCATCATATATGTGTAAAGACATTTTTTTACATTTACCAATGCTTGTGCTTTTCAACAGTCAAATTTCTTGCTTTTGGGTGGTGGTCTAGCTATGATTTATCCTTGTGCATTTTGGGGTATTCATGGTACTTGATTGACAGCCTCCTTTCAGTAATTATTCAGTCTTTCAGTACCAAAGGGAGTAAGTTGCTTTGTTTGTGTCCAAGTCATTAGCTCTTTTGGTAACACAGTTGACATGCTAATTGCATTTTGGATAGAAAATTTTGAAAAGTCTTGTCACCATTGTACTGAATGAAGAAGCCACAACAAGGAAGGTTCCCTGCTGGCTTGATCCTCAGAGTCCTGAATCACAGCTTCCCGTTGACACCAAAAAATTTAACAAAAGGTGGCCCTGTAAAGTTGATCATATATGTACTATTAATTCCTTAATTATTACACCAATTTGTGTTATTTTGCTCTTTGTTGCTGGTTTTTGTGGTACCACGAGTGGGCAAGTGAGACTGCTTTATCATTACAAACATTGCAGCAATCAAATGGTAGTATCATTGGAGTTCCTACTGCCTAAGGTTTCTATCTCCTCACCCCAATACGCAAAAAAGAAAAGAGAAACCGATTTCATTTTTCTTTTCCCTCCAGTGTTTTTGTTACAAACTTACAAATTTTTTGTGTAGAATTTGCAGATATTGTACACAATGTGAAGCACCTGCAGAATGAAATTGAGCTCAATGACAGATTGCAGTAATTTTGTATCTCACTTGAGATAATCTGTGGGGTAGCTAATTTTGCTAGTACAGTTTAGCATGGGAAAAAGAATCAGAAGAGAACAACTGTATCCAATCTATTCAAAACTCTTGAGGAATGTGGACTATCAAAGTAGAGGCCATTGGGTCATGAGGTACTATGAAAGCACAGAATGTTCTGTGAAAAATTAACGAAGATCTAGGTTTACAAGAGGTCAGTTCTTAGTTAATTTTAGTATCTAGTGCTATAGATCAGCATATATCAATTTTGTATTTATGCTTTGAGCAACCTACAGGTTAACAAGGCCACGTCTCATCTATTGATTGTGTTGTCTGAACAACATCTTGCTTATAATCTATTTGATCAGCTGAACCAATTCCGACATGCTATTTTTTACTATGTTCTGGAGGTACTTCTCAACTTATGTCTTTTTCCTTTTAGGGCTTCAAAATCAATTTGCAAAACTCACTTGTTATCCTTTATAGGAAAGAGTAAATCCTATCATCAAGCCAAAATGTGTCAGGAATTTTAATTGGATGCAAACAACATTAGGAATTTTTACTTCAGAGCATAAATATGTCAAATATTTTCTCCTATAAACTACAGTAATGCTCCTTGATATAGCACTTGGTATACCACTAAACTATGTGATCCTAATTTTCTACTACAAAGTTGTTGAAGTGCTCTGCAAACAAATTAAACATTTAGTTACATAATTGCAATCAACAATAATGTAAATTGCAAGTATTGGACACCGCAATTGTAGTTCTGAACATATGCAATATGGTGGTGTTGAACCATTTTCCTCCTCGATTTGTCTTTTTTCTACTAGTTGATCTAAATGGCTGCTGCTAAGACTGGATAAATACATAAACATCAACAAAGGACATTTGTATGCACCTTCTGTAAAATTAAAATTTGAATACATGGACTGCCTCTTTCAATGATCCTTTTTTGTGATAAAAAATATTACATAACTTAATCTAAGCTTCCTACAGCTTGGTCCTTACATAATTTAATTGTCCATCTTAAAAATTGTGCATCTATCAGTTCTTGAAGTCCTTATGCACCTGCATAGGCACATATTGCCTCAGTTGGTCTCATGGGATGTTAGATGAGCATTAATCAACATGACATTTTTGTCCTTGTCCTTTCATTGAAAAAAGTTGTTTATTGTGATTTGTGCCAACATATTTCAGATATTTGTGTTTGTGTTTCTATATAAGAAATTGTAGTCTATTAATTGTGATCTGTGCTAGGACACAACACATTTTTGTCCTGTCCTTTCATAGAAAAAATGTTTTTATGATCAGGTTTCGTGACTCCATGCATGCATCTCCTCAGTCCCTCCTCATTTTTCATGGCTGAAAAGAGAATAATCTCGTCGGTGCTAGCAGAAGGTGGTGCTCTGGATCCCCACCATTACCAATGATAGGACGAAGCAGAAGGCCATGGAGGCCATCATGGACATCTAAGGTAAGCAACTAATCCAAACTAATAACCACGTTGTTCGTTCCTTGCTTATTTGTTTTGTCAGTTTAATTAATTTGGATGGAAAAAAGAGCTATAAAATATGATATGATGGATCTTTGCAGCTGAAACTAGATAGATATGTACTCTAGGATCTGGAGGCTTGCTTTAATTTTAGCTTTTCTGTTATTATTATTCAGAAACATACATGGCTTTACGGCCAACTTCTGGTAGCTAAATCATTCTTGTGATCATATCATATATATATGAAAGCTGGCACGGTCAGGTCAGATTGTTAGGTCGGTGGCTGAAATAGAATCGGATTGTGATGCCTGATTATAGTTCAGAGTTGTCTTTGTGCATAGGTGCATGACACCGCCTTGTTTTGTTTACACAGTTTGTTGCAGTATATGGGTGCATTTGGCACAGCTCCAGTGCCGTAGCTAGAGCCCTCAGCCGAAGCCACTTTTCATTGCTTTATTTCTGTACTAAAAATGACTCTGGCTCCGTGCTTAGATGGTTAGAAGCCCGCTTTGTGAGGGCTCAGCACAAACCTAATTGTCTCCCTAACAGTAAAATTTCAAATGGTAGTGAAAATGGCACAGTTAGCATACTTCCAGTCTAGTTCAATTGAGAGGAAGATGGCACTGATTATGGTGGTGAAAACTAAGAGTGCAATGTGAAGCTAAACTCTTAATATTACCTATGTAACAGTGTAACAGTGTAACTATATTAGCATGCTCTATTTGGTGGCGTTGTCATGGTTCCTTTTTATCCAAGTATCATGGATGGGATAGGTAACAAAAATATAGAGTATTCCTCAGAGATACTGTTAATTGTGATTTGTGGCAACACACCTCTTTTTTATCCTTGTCCTTTCATAAAAAAATTATTTCTTGTGATTTGTGCTAACATGCCTTTTCATCTGTTTATTGTGATTTGTGCTTGCCCACATCAAGTTTTTATCCTTGTCCTTTCATAGAAAAACATTGTCTCTTGTGATTTGTGCTAACTCACCTTTTTCTTTGTTTATCGTGGTTTGTGCTTGCCCAAGCCAAGTTTTTGTCCTTGTCCTTTCATAGTAAAAAATTGTCTCTTATGATTTGTGTTATCACTTCATGAACTTTGTTAATTCTGATTTATGCCAATACACATCTCATTTTTGTCCTTGTCCTCGCACATTAATATAATACAAACCCTAGAATGACCATTTTCCACTTGTAACTTATTTTATTAGGTGGTTTTCTATCAATGACACTGCTACAGGAGCACTTATGTCCTATGCCAGTTGTACTTTAGTGATACCAAAGAACTATTTCTGATCAGACAACTTAAAGATTCAGTAAACCAAACAATTTAAAGATTCAATTACATAATTGTAGTTTGCTATAATGTAGATTGCAAGTATCAGGCACTGTAATTTTAGTTCTAAGCATATGCAATATGCTGTTGTTGAACCGTTAGCCTCGTTGTTACTAAATTGTTACTTGTGATTTGTGCTAGAGCTAGTATATTTGTTACTAAATTGCATTTTATATTTGTCATGATTTTGTGGTTGTGTCCTAGTTTGTTATCTATCTTTGTTAATACTGATAAACAAGTCATCCTTGCTGGCTTTACCAGTGTTGTGTATGTCTGCTTTATTTCCCAATAGCAGTAGGTGCTGATGATGAATGTAGCTTTGGTTTCACTGCCTCACTAGGTTCTCAAGACCACACTGCATCTTTCCTGTGAACCCCATTTGTTTTAGAAAACTGACAGTAAGCGAAAGGTATCTATTTGTCTTCCTTGATTTTTTAGGTTAACACCAGCAGATAGTTTATTGGTCTAGCTGAGATGGTGGGTCGAGTTGATTTTAACAAGACAGTTGAATACTTGGTGCAAGACAAGTGGATTGGTTGGTTTCCTGTCAAGTGGCACATTATGAAGGACATTCCTAATAGCTTGTTGAAGCACATCATTCTTGAGTATAATGAAAACAAAACAGTTACTAACGACAGACACATGCAGGAGGTGAGTTAAGTTGCTTTCAGTTTTTCTCTTGTTTTGTCAGTTTCTCCACTGATTGTTGATGGTTTGGTTGTTTTTGTTTTGGTTCACAATTTTGTTGTTCTGAATCACTCAGTCTGCTAAACATGCAGGCAGTGTCTTGAGGCACAAAGTGCAGTTCACCTGGAGTAACCAAGAGGATAATGCCGAGGTATGTATGTCCAGCCCTGAATTTCGTAAACTTGCTGTTGTTTTTGTTACTCCAAACCAGCTATGTAAATTCATCACTCTTTTTTCCATCTCAGGAGACGCCATTTCAGATGCTTGGTACGAGGTGCTGCATTATTCTCTGTTTGCACAGGGTTTTTAAGTGGTTACATCATTGCTACTTCTACATTCTAGTTTGGATAAAAAATGTGATTTGTGCCAGCACACACTAAATTTTTGTCCTTGCCATTTCATAAAATAAAATTGTTCCTTGTGATTTGTGCTAACACATCTTGACTTTGTTAATTGTGATTTATGGCAACACACACCTTTTTTTTGTCCTTGTCATTTGTGCTAGCTCACCTTTTCCTTTGTTTATTGTGGTTTGTGCTTGCCCAAGCCAAGTTTATGTCCTTGTCCTTTTATAGAAAAAAATTATCTCTTGTGATTTGTGCTAACACTTCATGAACTTTATTAATTTTGATTTATGCCAACACACATCTCATTTTTGTTCTTGTCCTTGCATATCAATATAATACAGACCCCAAAAGCTAAACTCCTCCTTGCTATTTTATGTAGAAGTTTTTCTGTTTTTTGTGCATGATATTTGCTCATGATAATTTCTCTACAATAGTGTACCAGTGTGATCTCCAATAGCTGCATGTGCTTGTGGCAGCTTACTCACATGCAAGAATGGTTGTAGTAGTGTGCTAGTAGGATCTGCCAGTGGGTGTAATTGCTAGTTTTTCTTGATGATTGCGCAGTCATGTGTTGGGTATCTGCTTCCTCAATGTGATAACTTATTTGTGTCATTGTGTGTAAGGTATCATAAGGAACCTGGGCATAGGAAATGGTGATCCAGCAGCATGCCAGGGCCATCTGGAGGTGTGCAAATACTTGGTTGAGGAACTAGGATGTCATCCAAATATGGCTGCAACTGGAGGCTCATGTTAAGGTTCTTTCTACATCTTTTGTGCTTCTGGAAATTGTATTATCTTATTATGTGAACCTTTGGCATCTGGCAGTATGAGGTATTTAAATTGTTCTCTCATATGTGTTGTTGTCTCCTAGTTTGTTATTCTTTTTATGTACACATTCTGTGCTATTTAATTGTATTGTCAGCAGGCTCCACATTCATGAGCTGGATTCTGTATTTATATACATATACAATATAATTACATTAACAACATGTAGTATTTGCACTATTTGAAACATGCAATTTTCATGTTCTTGTTTTGTAATTTTTGAAGATCATAATCATTGTGCATTTTTTCATCGAGAACATCTCATTATGTGTGAGTAAATATTTTGTTTCGTAGTAATTTCATCGATATAATGCATTACACTTAATTTGCACATAAGATTGTGCAAAATCTAACAGCATCTGAAATAGTTGGGTGCTCTGAGTTAATTTTGATTTGTGGCAGAGTTTCTTTCTGTAGTGGCAGAGTTATTATTCTGTCAATAAGCTTGTACGTGTGTTTACTAACCTTTGCTGATGAGGTATGGATCAGTCTTCTAGTTCTTCTTCTTGAAATTTCCTGTTCTTCTTTGCAATCTGATGTCTCCCCCTTTTCCCTGCCCTGCGTGAGCAGAGCATAGGCTTCCCCCACGCAGATCTGTTTCTGGTTGGCTTTTCTCCCAAGTCTTTATATTCCTATGTATTCATGGTTTGGGGCTTTTGTTATGGGCTGCTACTGTTAAATGGACCAATTTGTAATTTTAGTTATATTCCTATGTATTTATGGTTTTGGGTTCTCTTATGGGCTGCTGCTGTTAAACGAGCTATTTTGTTATTTTAGTTAATGGGCAAACTTTGGTTGCACAGAAATTATAACAGATTTCCCCTAAGTGGGCCTTCTTTAAAAACGTGTGCTACCTTGTGCTAAAACATATGGTTTCTTCTCTCTTGGAAATCATGTATTATGCAAGCAACCAACAACCATGTGCTAACTTATGCTAAAACACATGGTTTTTTCTCTATTATAAATTATGTGTTTTGTAACTAGCAAACAACCATGTGCTACCTTTTATTGAAATACATGGTTGTTGGATAGACAAACTCAAAATAAAAACGAAACAAAAACAGCAGATAAGTGCAATTTTGTCCTTGAAGAAATAATGGACTCGAAAAGGCAGTAATATAATACAACCCCTTCTGTATACTTTTTTTTTGAAGCCTCTCGTCTGAGTACATCCACACCACACACTACTTGTACACTGCTGGATCTACAATTACACACAGATAACAATAGTGTCCTTCTTAAAATCGCCTCCACACCCGGAGTGCTCACCAACCGGCTCGGTCCCCTTATTATTGATTGAAGTGTATACTGAAACCCCTGATATTCTTTCTTCGTCTACTAGAAGTGTATAATCATCGTCTCTCGTCAACTGTAAGGAACGGGAATCCTATCTGGGCCAGACTTGATGTCGTCCCGGAGCATATCAGACAGGGCAAGACTAATTCTCCCAACTCTTCCTGCATCATCAAGAAACAAGAAATTAATGGATAGGTGGATCTCTGTTGCATCACGAAACAACTGTATCCACCAATGTCAAACTGTAAGTGCATTCTATCTAGCAGAAAACATTTACCATCCCCAACTGGTTGCCCGTCCCATTCGACGACGGGCAGCAACGGCAGCCCGCTCCCAAGAAACATCATCTCGGCGCACTGCCTCGCCTCAACGGCAGAAATCCTTGCGTCCCGGACACTCCTCAGAAGGCCGGCTCCAACCAGCTCGGGCGCCAACGCGAGGATCCGCTTCGCCGTGCACCCGCTGAGGATCCTGTCGAACGCCGGCAGCACCAGGTCCCCGCCCGTGGTGACGAACGCGACGTTCATCGTCGGGCCCTCAGCGACGTACCCGTCCTCGTCGACCCAGACCGAGGCGAACGCGCCTCGCTCTTCGGCTTCCGCCATGGCCAGTGCGTTCGGGAGGTAGTTGACGCTCTTTATGCCCGCGAAAAATGGATGCTTCATGGGCACGGTGGCCGTGATGGCCTTGACGCCATCCTTGTGCCGAGAGCCGGCGGCGGCGGTGGCGACGATGGCGTAGAACGTGGACCCCGTGCAGCCCTTTGGCGACAGCAGGAAGTCGCCGGGGCCGGCACTCAGCCAGTACTTGATTGAGCCGTTCTTGCATCCGGAGGCTGCCGTCATCTGGAGCAGTATGTCGCGCAGTGTCCTGCGGGGGAATGGCGGATCGATCTTTGCTTTGGATGCAGAATCGAGGAGCCGGTCCAGGTGAGAATCCAGTTCGTACAAGTAGCTGCTCACAGAGTCACAGTAACCAATGTCACTTTCAGAATTCAGACAGGATATCGTATCACTGTATATCATCAGAAGATTCAGAAATGAGATAAAATAGATGAGCAGAGCAGAGAGGACAGTCAACCCATCAGAAATGGTAGCAGTGTCGAAAACGCCATGTCCTCTGTGAACCATGTGATCGTCAATCGGGATCACCATCATCGATGGATCAAGTATGATGCCGCCAACGACACTGGAGTACATTGCTGGGTAACCTTGTTTGGTGGATTCCGATTTCTCTTGTAGCTTTCGGAGAACCTGTATATACATACATATTCAGAGTGATAAATTAAGGATGCAACATGATGTTTCACTTCATATATTTCCTGTTTATGAATTACAGGCACCTCCCAAGAATCCGTATACTAATTTCTAATCTAGTACTAGTACATGAATTGCCCAGCAGAATCTTTCACGAACGGTACAGAAGTAAATTAATCTCCTGCTCCTTGCATCACAGAATCTGTCACGAATGGTACAGAGGCAAATACACCAAAACAAGAAGATATATACTGACCTGACTGCCCGACGCGTACACTGGTACCACGCGATCCTCCCCTGAAACCAAGGAAAACACAAGCAGAGATGGCTAATTCAGCAACCAATTCTCTTGAGAAAGCCATACTCCGGAGATGCGAACCTTGCATCCTGTCGGCCGCGGAGGTAAGGAGACGGGGGAGTGATGGGGATGCAGAGCACAAGTCCGACTTTGGTTTTGTAAGCTCCCATCAGAGATTAGAGTCAGAAATTCAGAATCCAAGGGAGAGCATAAACAAGTACAGAGTTCCGCCGCTGATCGCCACCTGGAGTTGACGGCGTTATTTTTTTTATTACAAATATGTTTTTGCCCATAGGGTGAGTTCGATTGACGATTTCCAACGTGAAACTCTTTTATACTAAAAAAAACGTGAAACTCTTTTCTAAAACCCAAAATCTCTAATATGCCAAAACTAGTTTGGTTTATGACTTAACGTTGATTTTTTTAGCAACGTTTTAACTTTTTTTTTAAATTACATAGTACAATGTAGACACTTCCAATATGTATGGATACTCACCTCTATTAACACACGTACACAAACCCTACCCTTATTAGCAAATCCGAAGGACTGAACTGACATAGACGTTGATGACAGGTGGTAGTACAGCCATTGGTGGACCAAAAGCCCGGTGACCCTGATGTATGCCCGAGCTCCGACAACGCCAATGTATAATAAGGTACTTTTCGCAACACTCTTTGTCCGAAACTCAAGAGATGCGACCTAAGGGTATTCACAATGCAGAAATCATAAAGTTATTAATTGCACAGCCAAGTAAGCAATTTGTTAATGTGGCGAGTAATTTATTAAAGAAAGAGAAATAACTGAAGAAACCGTTTCTTCACAAGAAACCTGAGTCTACGAGTATATCGAGTGTGGAAGAAACTACGCGTGACGCGCTGAAGGACTCTATCATCGTTTACATACTTTTCACTGGATCCCTATGCCTACGACCTCGCCCGCTGCTGCGGCAAAATTTCTCCACCGCCTGCCACGTGAGCGTCGGACCCTGCCCTCTCCCGCACGTGTGATTTGTATATTAAATTTCTTCTCTATAGAAACTGTTATTAGAAACATTGCATTTGGAACAATGATTTCTAATGGTGAGATTTTGGAGCCATGGAAGCTATGGATGGTTTCTGCATTGGGAGTACCCTAATTGATCATCTTAATCTTGGTCCGAACTCTATTAAAGTGCTGAGTTCACTGGTACTACCTCCATCCACAGAAGAATACAATTATCAAATTTCGAGAAGTCAAACAGTCTGAACTTGACTAAATTTATATAAAAAAGTACAAATATTTTTTATTAAAAAATAAGTATCATTAGATTAGTTATAGAATATATTTTTATAATAAATTTATTTAGAGACATAAATGCTAATACTATTTACTATAAACTTATCAAACTTTAGCTCAATTGATCGATACGAATACTATAATTATATTCTTTTATAGACGAAGGAAGTACGTCCTACTCGCTAGGCTCCTGCCTTCTATCTCTGCTCTCCACGTGCCATCACTCTCCATATTTAACTCTCTCATGTTTCTCTCCCTTATGCGGCACTATCTCTTGATTATAATTTTTTTTGAGTAGAAACAGGCCTTTATTAATCTTCAAAAGAAATACAAACGCCATCAGACGGAGAAATAAACCTAACATGTCTACCATAATCAGCATAAATACTACTTCAAGCTAAATTATAGGCATCGATATTTGATTGCCTCCCTTCATGGACAAAATCAACAAAATTAAACTCGCATGATCTAGCTCCGATCTCCTGGACTACATATCCATATGAGCCCATGCTCCCTTCTTGGATGCTCCTAATAAGTCCAGCATTGTCACACGCTAGTCTGAAATCACGTAGAACCAAATTGCTAGCAAGCGCACGACTTTCTTTGCACGTGATGGCCTGTTCCATTCGGCCATCTAGAATCAGAGCTGAGGCACCTACAAATTTCCCATTGAAATCACGAGTAGGTCAGGTCGACTATTGGGGAGTTGGCCTGGCCCGATCTATTCTGTACTAGATAGGAACAGTTCGAATTTCCGTCAATCTACCCAATCCTTGTTTAAGACCTATAACAAAAGGTATTTGGGCCAATCCCTGTTTCACATTGAGCTAATAAGGCCATAACTTCTGAAATGGGTCGGCCTATTTCATATCAACTAAATATGCACATAATTTTTTCCCCATATTTCAGAATATAAGAAACCTAATTTCGTTTAACAAAAAAATGATATTGCTTAGTGTCATTCACCCAAAGAATAGCACATGTCACACGTAAATCATATGATTTTTTTTTCACAATTTTGGTCAAAGTCGTCCCATGGTAGAACTTCTCATATCATTAGGGGAAACGATTTTCAAAAGTGGTTGTTTTCTTGGAAGCGACAGTGCATTAATTTTGATATTTTGTGAATTCATGATATATTTACAAAAAATATATTGAAAAGTAGAAAATTTTGGACACACACAGCAAGAGAAATTTGCTGTTTATACGTTATATATATACAGATTTGTTGGGAAAAACAATTGACATATTTTTAGCTATCGAACAATTTTGCTTTAAGATCTGTCCAATGGGCAATGGTTGTTGTGCCTGTGGTGTTGCCAAAATTCGAAAGATACTGGAGGCAGATCATATATATCAAGGTAAAATGCAGAGCTTTCATCTTGCTATTAACTTTTGCGATTTGCGATTGGGCTCTGGAGCTCGTATACGATTCCACTTCAGCTAGTGACATACGAGTAAGCTGTCATTGTGAGTTGATCGTGACAACATGCCGAGCAAAAGTTTATTAGTACGAAGCGGTATTCTAAGAGATTGTTTAGGTGAAGGTAGATATATATTTGCTCACCAAACTGGTGTGACAAAGCATGCAAATCGGCGTTGATGACGAGTTAAGGTGATACTGAGCACAACTGAGGACGTGGTATGAGTAAGGTGATACTGATGTACCAAATCCTTGACTTCAACACTAAGGCTCCGTTCGTGCCCTTAAACCCGACTTGATCCGCTTCTTTTTTCATCCGAAATAATGTTTTTCTCTCACAAATTCCTCCAAATTCCTCCAAAATTCCTACAAGCGAACGGGGTCTAAGCGGGTAAGCGGGTAGTGGGGGCAATCCCCAAAAATTTATCCTCTTCGAACATTTTCTCTTCACAATTTAAAGTTCCAATGCAATAAAGAGTATGACAAAGAAGCATTTTGGCGCATGCATGCAGCTGAATTGCCTGAATATAATTTCAGGGGGAACAAATAATAAACGATCACTTAGGAAATAAATGAGAAGATATAATCAAACGGCAAATAACGTATAACTGTGGCAGATCTCGATCGGCATACAGTGATACAGGGCTCGTCGGATAGTTGGTTAATCGACCGATCGATGAGCAAGTTGTGAACGCGAACAGGAAGAACTGCTTCTAATGGCAGGAGCAGAGGGGTTCGGCCACCGCGTGGAGGGAGTACATGATGATGAGGAAGTAGAGGAGCAGCGAGACGAAGCCAGCGATGAGCGCCCCCATCACGTGGCTGCAGTAGGCCTGCACCTGCGCGCAGATGGGCAGCCACCCGGTGTGCTTGTTGCCGCTCTTCCCGACTTGAGAGATCGCGCCGGTGGCCGCCACAGCGCCCGTCAGCAGCATCCCTACCATCTGCGTGGAATGGAGGAGGATCGGAGTCACATTCATGCATCATCTGCAAGGTAATAAGGTTAATTTGCGCTTAATTAATACTATATAATTACCACGTCGCTTAGGAGCAGTAATCTGGAGGCGGTGCTCCCCGGGCGCACGAGTAGGGCGAGCAGGCTGTAGGCGAAAGCCACAGCGAATGCCACCACGAAGAAGCTGTGTGTTAGAACGAGCATCGTCATGACCAACATTAGTACTGTAATTTAATTAGTTGACCGATCTATGCATGATATGATGGAGAAGAATGAGATTGTTACTTACACGAATGATGGGGTGTACGAGTACTTGGCCTCCATCTCTATGCCGAAGAAGCTGGTGGTCTCGTGGCTGGTCACCATGATTATGGCTGCGGCCGCCGCGGCTCCCGCTGCAGCCAGCCTCAGCACGGCGGAGATGAGCCGGTGCAGCTTCGCCATTTCTTCGATCCTCTGCCAGGCCACCACTCTCTCTGAATATGCTTGCTAAGTGAGAGTTACCAATACGCAATAGGGGACGAGCCTCCTCAGTCCTCAGCAAGTTTTGTGTGGCCATGTTAAATATATAGCTGCACCGGTCGCTTCCAGTAGTTTTGGTGGTTCAGCTCTGTGTGGAAAACATGCACACCAAGAGGCAAGAGCAGGAAACCTATGCATCCGGGAGCAGGTTTGCTGGTAAGCGACTTTGCCTTAACTTCTGAGAGTATGCCTTTTTCTTTTGTGTCTAACATATATGTGTAGGTACCATGATAGTTGAGCAACGTGAGAAAAATTCTATGACTTGCTCTGCTCTGCTCTCTTGGCACTGGTGATGATACAAAAGAATTATTCTCCTGTCGTTTGGTATACATATTGTTTCTCATCATCTGAATTCGGTGTTGCGTGCATAGCAGGCTGTAGGAACAAAATACTTAATTAAAGGGACTAGCGAGCAGAGCTACTGGTTTCCTTTTGGCAAACCCAGGTAACCACGAAAAAGTTTCTCCGCCTGACTGAAGCCTGTAGCACACCTACTAGTTGTTGTGATACCGCTAACAGGTTTTTTTTTTGCTGTTCGTGCGGCTGATTTTCGTCAATTGGCGGCCGTCTATTTTAAAACAATAAATATATTTAAGCATTGTTTGAATGTTGTCCGATTTACATCAATCCACATGTATTAAGGTGAATTGGGATGGAATTTAGTTAAGTTTCACTCAATCCACCCCAACACATGTGGATTGATGCGAATTCAACTACATCAAAACAAATGCCTTAATGTTTTAGGCAGGCCTGTGGCCTGGCCTATACGTTAAAAAAATGAACTCGTTTGCAAACCAGAATAATGTTTCATTTTTTACTTGTTGTAGTTTCAACTGTGCTTATCGAAACACTAAGGACCTATTTGTTTTTCTCGACCTAGGTGGTCCGTGTGGACGACCTGGGCCAGGGCAGGACCAGGCTCGCCCAGATGGTGCAAGGTGTCATGTTTGGTTGTAATGTTCCACTTTGATCTCACTGGGCCAGGAACCTGTTTGTTTGCCTGGATGCATTGTCAGGTTTTTCTAACTAACACCAACTACTCATTTGAGAAGGCGTTTGGTTGCCTGCATTGGTGAAATGTGCCCTACATTGGTGAAATGTGCCCATTGCCCTGAGCACATTGTATAGATCAACACACATTGATCAAGTTCAAACTACATAATTCCAGAAAACAGGTCCAGCTAAAGCAGCTCTAAGCATTACACTTAAAAGAGTTACACTGGCTCAACAACTTCCATAGGACACACACATAGATTGAAAGGATAATGTCTGGATATATGGACCAGGGGTACCTACACTGCCCGTATATTCGACCACGTCTGGCTATCAGGCCAGAGGCCGTGAAGGAGGAGGCCCACGAGGGCAGAGGAGGTCGACCAACGTGAAGACCAAGGCATGCCGAGAATATCTGAGATAGGCGTATCTGGACGATAGCGTAGGATCAATCTGTTGCGCATTCTGTGTAATAAACTAGGAAACACACCTTTTAGCCGATCGCTCTCATTGTAACCCTACCCTCTCTGCCTATATAAAGGAGGGTAGGGACCTCGTGATCGAGATGAATCTCATTCCATCCCATCTACTATGTAGTTAGGAGCAACAACCCCTGTAACCGAGCATACGAATACGTAGGGGTCTTTCGCGTACATATTTCGATGAGAACATCCCAGCTCAACATGTGTTGATACATGAAGAAAGCTCACTATCTAGCACTCATGGGCCACCTACACGAAGTCGTGCCAAAAAGAAACAAGAGCAGGTGAATTTATTCCTAGCTGAAATTAACTTTGATATATTTGAGAACGTTATACTACCTAAGTGTTCTACTTTGGTTATCCTTAGGTATACAAATAAAGAGGAGGATATTACTCTACATCGGACTAGCTCAGTGAAAAATGGACCAATAGTTTGAACCAACAAGATGAAAAACAGACCATCAGTTCAGACTAGCACAGTGGAAAACGGACCAGCTGTAAGAAACATTCATAACTATCGATTCCTTGAAGATTTGGAGCTCCGTAAGGACATTTTAGAAAGCTTATCAATTCTAGTTTCCAATGGCGCCAGTTCTAAGTCTTTTGGACTTTCCAATGTTGAGATATGAACATAGTGAAGATTGCTAACAAGGTCAACAGTCTTTCTAGGACATAATATTGGTATAACTTTCCATGCAAAACGGTATCGTTCTACAATGTTTCGTGCGGCATGCTACACATGTCTAGAAAGCTTATCGAGTCTACTTTCACACCCAATAAACGACTCATCATTTTGAATTCCCAATAAAGAGTTATGGCTAGATTAGTGGATACTGTTTAGGAGGCCAACAGTCATGCGAGACCACTTTGGGAATCCATCTAATGGTGACCTTTCACATAGCCTATCTTTAGAAACTCTATTTCGTTTTCACACCTAACTAGGAAGGTTTATCCCTTGCCTCTAAGCTATTACAAACCTTTTGATGATTTGATAAACTATATGATATTGCAGCCGAGCTGCCGACTCTCTTACTCAAACCTATGTTCTTCCTTGTTCTTCTTGGACTTGTGAAGAGATCTCTCTGGGTTCCCCTAGTTCGTGCTCTACGGTTTCTAGTACGTCTGCACCGTTTGTGTAGATTAGTTCCGGATTGTGGTTCTGTGGTCGTTCGGAGATCGAGTCGAAGTCTTCGCGGTTTCGGTGCCTCTCTCCCCATTACTTGGTCCATCCAACCTTTGTCAGGTATAAAGCTAGTTACCCCGCTATTCGTAGCAAGTTATCTTCGATTCTTCGACCTACTATCGTGAAGATCGGCCACCCTCAAGGAGGTTCCTTATCATCTGGTATCAAAGCCTTCGCTTTCATGATAGGTCTCACCATCATCCACATATTTACCTTTGATTTATCCATCATTTGTTACCATTTTTGTTGATCTCCACTAAAAAGCCACAAAAAAATCTTGTAGCCTTTTCACGGTACTATTATCTTGTGGCATTGTGTTCATCAAGTTGCTGGTCACCATAGTTACTTGTATCGTGTTGTATTTCATTTGTTATCCGCGCCCCTATTACTATAAAAAAGATTCAGAGAAAAAGAGAAGAAAGAATAGAGTAAACAAAAGAAAAAAGAGACGAGAAAAGAAGTGAAAAGAAGGGGTGAAAGTGCATCTAGCCCTTTAGTGGGTTTTTGATGATTGAATGACAACGTGATTAAAGGTCTAACCTATTTGCTAAGTGTTGGACATGAAAATTGGTTATCTCATAGGTATTTAATTTAATTGTATAAAGCCAAAATAATGTGTTGTTGTATAAATAATCCAGTTCAAACACAAGACAACAATGCAAATGTATTTCATGCAAGGCTTACTTATTGTGGGATTTCTATGATTCATTATAAAGCAAGTACGTTGAGAATTAATTAATGAGACATGAGGGATTGCCTATGGAATGGTCTCACATTTAAAGCTTGCTACCATAAAAGACAACTATACAAATGAAAGGATGGATGATTCAACACAAGGTGTGACTTGATGGCTTGAGTTGGTGAGAATAGCGAGGAAAGGCTTCGAGGTACTAAGCAAGGGTGAAGGGCAAGCGACGGCTTGGTGACCAAGGAGCCTAGCTAGGGTGAAGAAGAAAGTACTTGCATTTAGTTGAGGTACCAATAAAACTTTCATGGTCACATTGAAGTGGAGGATCAAATGTAGTGAAGAAATCATTGGAAGTGACTTGATACATTTGAAGTTAATTCTCATCTATTGAATGGAATCAAGTCACATGCTCAAGATGGCTATGCTCAAGTAGAAAAATCAAAGTTTACATGATTGACACCCTCACTTGATGAAGATTAAGAGTTATGGCATTCGGCTTGAAGGAAATCAACTCAAGTGATTCAAAATCAGTTTTCATTTTATCTTGAGTCAATAGCTATGCCGTACTATTAAGAGGGATGCATCATGTTGATAGATGATTATTCATAGGTGCTCAAGCCAACCCATGTGAGGTTTGAGTAAGAGAGAGACACTAGTTCTGACTTAACCTGCTGTGGCAAGAAATATCGGGCGTGTTCGGTATTGGCCTGGCTACAACTACTTTTTTAGTGTTCTTTGTTTGGTTCGTCGGAAGTTCTAACACGAATCGGGAGTTTCGGGAGTTAGAAGTACCAACAAGCATCAAGAGTTCCGATGTCTCACGCATGCTTCTAACTTGCTAACGTTGGCGCTATGCTGATGATATCAGACGTGTCCGGTATTCCAATGGCTAGAAAACAACTAGTTTTTCAAAGGGGCTATAAATATCCCCAAGCCTCCACCTTTGGAGGCTGCTGATTCTGCTGGTTTCCATACATGTTTTTGAGCCTTGAGAACACTCTCCAACCCTCTCTTAGTGAGTGTGTGATCCAATTTGCAAAATCATATTTGTGGATTGAGAGAAATTCAAAATTGAGAGCAAGCCACCCTTGAGCACTTGTGCATATTTGTCAATCTTGTGATTTGCATTTGTTACTCTTAGACTCTTCAGTCCTAGACTGCTAGGGGTCACCGGAGAGTACCCAAGAGATTGTGGTATGCCACAGGAAGTTTATAACGGTCGATTCCACCCCCGCAAGGGAAGGAATCAACTAGTGGAAGGAGGAAGAGGAGTTGAAAAAGACTCTAGCTAGAGTGACCTTCGTGGGTCCTCTAGAGCTAACCTTTGCTGGGTCACTCACAGCCCTCAATGGAGAGTAGGACTCAATGGAGTCTGAACTTCGGTAAAACAAATATTGTGTCTTAATTACCTTTTGATTTGGTATTTGTGATCAATTTGTGTTGCTTGAGCTTGTATACAGGTTACTGGTGTGTGGCACAACCTCTAGTAGGTCATTGTCACTTGGATCAAAAGGCAAAACCAAAATGAGCAAGTTTGGAGCAAATTTGCCGAAGTCGTGAATACCCGACGTGTCTGGTATTACCCACTAGCGCCGATTTGTTTATTCTCTATCTTAATCTTTGATTTGCAGGGTTGTAGCTCCTAAATATATTCTATATACCTTGTATACTCTGTGGCCAACTCTTGAGGGGTTTAATTCTCTGATTTGGAGTTTCTGATCCATCGGAAACTCTCATACTAATCGTTTCCACATTTGAAGGTGTTAATTTTTAGAAACGCCTATTCACCCCCCTCTAGGCGACATCCTCGGTCCTTTCAAGGGGGTTGTGTTGCAGTTTGGTTCATTGCAAATTTTAGTTTTGGCAACTCAAAATTGTGGTGTTCCTAACAACAACATTTACTTATCATTTGAACATTTTACACCACGTGGTTACAATACCGTAGCCTCCTTGAATTGCCGCCTATAGCTCCACCAAAATCTAAAACCAGGACATTCAATTCATAATCCTTTTGACCTCTCAATCACATCCCTGGAACTGCTGTACTAAACGTGATTTCGCCAAAAGTCCCTACCTTGCGTGCCAGCTGTTGGTGTTTCATGATTGGCAACATGTTATGTCACACCTGATTTTGAAGGAGCAAACCAGGTGCATATTACATGTGTGCTAGGATCAAATTACACACATGCAACGACATCATCAATGGTCCAATACACAGTGTTCTTACATAAATGTGTAAACGAGTACAAGTAGCATTATTACAAGTCTTTCATCAAAGTCTAGCGAAAACATAAACGATAGCATTCGAAGGAAACATAAAGACAACAACGTTGACACATAGCGGATCCACCTCATCCCAGTCTTGAGCATAAGAGCAGCCTTTATTTGTGATTATAGCAAGGGTGAGTCCATGTTGAACTCAGCAAGTACAAGCGAAAAGTAAATGAAATGCAAGGCTTAACAAAAAGAAGGCTGACTCAGACTTACTGCAGATTAGCATTTTAGTTGGCAAGCTTTTATTAAATGCAACCTATTTACTAAGGTGAGTGAAAGATCCCAACCATTAATTAATGAGTGAGGTATATCATTAGATCATCATCATAATCGAGGTAGCAATCTCAAACTAGGGAAACCATCATCGCTGTCCATCTGAGTCAATTTCTAATCATGTGAGGGTCTGGGCCGCTCGTATCCATGAGCATGGCTGATATATCAGTTTCAACTCTACAAAGGTGTACACTTTCACTTCAAGTTGTGATTCCCATATGCCCAGGGTGATCAGTCCCAAAAACACTACCAAGGTGAGTAGGCAGAGTTTCACTACGAGACTATTCGTAGGTTCCAGCTAATAGAATGCAACCCGCAAGGTTTTGCCTAGGTGCACGGCGACCGTCCCCATGGCCATGAGACCTGGACAACCGTAATTTAATCTTTATTACCTAGGTTACTCTCTTACGCCTACCTGGTAAGCCACATCCTACTAGTAGAGGCCCTGTTAATACGTCAAGCCAGATCCATATAGCTTGAAGCTGTACGGTAAGTCCCAAGAGGCCGCTCCATGACCCGGTCCTTAGGGAGAGCAGACATGAGTACCCCCTAGAGAACGGGAAGGGCTCCAGTACTCGTTGCCCCTTTTTCCTTAAACCATGTTGCTATAAAAGCATCTTTTAACCATAGTCAATATTACTTTCATCATCATGTATTAAATGTGGGTGGAGCAGCTAAGCATAACTACACTACCCATAATATGAAAACCCTAGGGAAACAAGGATGGTAGAAAAAGGGTTAGTCGTGTCCTTAGGGTTTGCAATATTAAGACACATGCAATGAAAGTAAAGGTGAATTAAATAATGAATAGGTAATCAAAATGATCAAACATGCTTGCACTTGCCTTGTCCAAGCTCGGGCTACTCAAACTCCTCGGGAACTTGCTCCTTCCCACAAATGGATCATCCACTATATGCATCAAACATCACACGAGAGAGCAATACATGCAAGCAATAATGTAATTAATTAGCAACAATACACCAACACATATAACAAAGGCAAACAAGTTAATAAAACTAATCTACGCATCGAGATGAAACCGTAGGAACAAGAACCACCTAATTCAGAGCTAAAATGGGCAAGTTATGGCCTAAACAAGTTACTGATGGCATTATTATAATTAACCTAAACTATTTTCACATTTAAAATAATTAAAAATGAAATAGAAAAAGGCTTTTGGACTTTGGGTGAAAAATCGACTGCTGTAGGGGCCTAACTACTAACATCTGGTCTTAGATCTAAATATTTTTGAATACAGTAGGACCATTGGTTGATTAGTGAAAAGGGCAAGGGCCTTTTTGCAAAAGACCTCGGTTGACTGGCGGTGGCTAGGTTTGACCACCACACGGCAAGCTGGGGTTGGGCGCGGGCTGTGGGGTGGTAGTGGACTGTGGCTGTTGACGATAGTTAACATTCAT